>NW_026571190.1:7262604-7872529 GCF_026225935.1 Boleophthalmus pectinirostris | reverse complement strand
CAGTCATTAGAACCATACACCCCACAGCCAACCATCACAAACACAGTGTTGCCTAGATCAACAGCAGAACATTCTCTTCTGTCACTGGACTCAAGTTTCAGGGTGAAGATGTTTTGCTGTTCTAGAAGTCACTTGGAGAAGTTTTCACTCTGAAACTCTAGTCCAGTGACAGAAGAGAGAGACAGCCACCAGGACACCAGCACAGGGCCCAGAGGAGAGATGAGGCCCAGACTCCAAATACGAGACAGGACAGAGCACCAGGAGCTGTGGTGAGCTGCAGCTGTGTCACTGAGTGCATCAGGTACATGCTTAAAAACACTCACCATCTGCTGTAATTATGCATCATGCAGCCATCAGGCTGCCACACACTGTTCTCCAGGAAGCGTCCAGTGGACAACAGCCACTGACAGGAATCAGAGTCTGAGGGACACAGTGAGGACAGGACTCAGACTGTAGGCCTGTAGAAGAGCTCTGCTGAAGGAGGGACACATGTACACACACTTACCACTGTAATAACGGGACGCTGAGTGACAGGCCAGGAGGAGGATTATTAATGCTAAAGACAGGACTTTAGCATTGTCAGTGGTGAAGGACCTTCTAATGCTGCGTGCCAGGCTCAACATCTTGGCTCCTCTGTGACACCAGACTGGTAGACAGTGTGAGCCCCATGATGCTGAAGCCCTTTCCTCTCCATCAGAGCTCGGGCATCCTTCTCCCACACAAACCTCTACTTCAGTCTGGGCGCAAGAGACAGTCTGTCAGTCTGTGGTCTGAGTCTGTGGTCTGAGTCTGTGGTCTGAGTCTGTGGTCTGAGTCTGTGGTCTGAGTCTGTGGTCTGAGTCTGTGGTCTGAGTATACATGCACATCAGTATCCCTGTTATGATTGAGTTTTTTGGGTATCCCGATTTTGTCATGGTGCATGTATCTGCAGTATCCCAGTTTCAGTATCCCAGATAAGGCAGTTTTCCAGTTATCAGAAACTAGGATACTGTAGCTTGTATATTCCGATAGTAACTGGGATACTGTGGCATGTATACACAGTATCCCAATTACTGCAACATAAAGTTTAATGTGCATATGTCTAAAACACTTTTCAGTCTTTTCATCACAAGATAACTGTTGAAGGCCCTGACCCATTGCCTGAGGGATGAAGGTTTTGGTGCCAGCTTCATTAAGAGGCTTTTTATTATCCATCTGGCAGCTTTTAGAGCATTAGTAACTCATAGAATGTAGTAAGACAATTGTTATAGCACTTAGTAGCATCTTTATGACTTATATCAATATGATTTATTTGATCCTGCTTTTGTATCTTTGTATTTGCAACAGACTGCATTTTAATACTGTGCACAGGATGTTGGCACTATGCAAATCGTGTACAAGATGCATGCCCTATGTACAAGATCAGTGTTGGGAGTAACGCGTTATAAAAGTAACGAATTACAGTAATGCATTACTTTTTGCTGTAACGCAGTAATGTAAGGCATTACAGGGGAAAAAATAGTAATATTTTACTCGGTACAAATGTGAGTAACGCGTGTTACAGTGTTTTTTAACCTGGATTGAAGTGGTGGGTTTTTCTTCATACAAATTCGCTAAAATCACCTCGATATCAGCAGCGGTGAAACGCCGGAGATGCGCCCTCATAGACCTTCAGGTGACCGCGGGCGAAAGGACTGACAAAGAACTCCACGCTGTTTAGACCTGGTTTAGACCTGGGTCAGTTCTGGTTTAGACCTGGTTTACACTCATCCCGCCCTCTATCGCAGTTCACTTTTCGCTGTCTCGCAATTTTTTTTTTATTTATTTATTTTTTTTTGTGCAATTTTGCATGCCCTGTTTTTTTTTTTTTTTTTTATTGTATGAATGCGTATTGTACGGTGGTGTATTGCTCTCACTCCCGCTGCGTCCTGACTGGCCAAGGGACTCCTGTCTCCTGTACAGTACAGTACAGAATGTGTTCAGCTGCCAAATTTAAATACATGTTCAATCTCTAGCAGTGTGATTCTGAAGTGCTGTACGGTTGCAAGTTTTCTCCCCGACGAAACCCACAACGCTCCTGCGCTCGCACCCTAAAGGCAGAGGAAGATGCAAACCATCACACAAAAAGTTGGACTTCTGGACACGCTGAAGGAAGGTAGAAGTTACGCGCTGTAACAGACTCTTGCACCGAGTCTTGTACCTGCAAATAGTTGCTGAAATCAGGGCCGCGAGCCCGAGCAGCAGGGTCCATAAAGAGCGATCAGGTGACAGCCGCTCTTACCTCCGTGAGGTGCGGAGCAGAGCCGCTCCTTTCTCCTGCGGTCACCTTCGAGCCCGTCCCTACAGTGAGTCCTGTTTTAGTCCTAGTTCAGTTCTGGTTTAGTCCTAGTTCACTTCTGGTTTAGTCCTGGTTCAGCTCTGGTTTAGTCCTGGTTTAGACCTGGTTTAGTCCTGGTTCAGTCCATATACAGCGCAAAAGTTATTTTGGTGAGAGTAACTTAAAGTAATGCAATAGTAATGTAATGCGTTACATTTTAAATGCAGTAATATTGTAATGTAACTGTAGTGGGAACATATAAGATGGTCCTGAGACCAATTCACTAGGCCTGCATGCCTGCACGAAGTCAATATTATGCTTATACAACTCGCTATCTTTTAGTAGGGGATTGTGCCAAGGACACTGTGTTTACGAAAAACAGGGCATCCTGCCCCATTGCCAGTCTCAGAAGACTGGACATGGGACAGGAATGCGCCTCCATGTATGTGTGCGCGGTGGAGACTGGCCCTCTCTGCACGCACAGGTGCATGAAGAGAATATATAGAGGCGGAGGGAAAGCACCCACTTTAGAGTCTGCTGCGGGTTGCGTACGAACGCCCAGCCGGGTTTAAGCCACTCTGCCGTGGGTTGTTGGCTCTCCAGCCCAGTGTCAACGGTGAGTTTGATTTTCTTATGTGCCAGTTTGTGTGATGATTGATGCTTAAACCCATTGATTGATTGATATGATTGTAACAATGTTGAGCGGGGAATAAACGGACATATTTATTCTAGCCTCATTGTGTGTGATGATTGCAATGTTTGAGCGGGGAGTAACCGGACACATTTGTTCTAGCTTCATTGTAACAATTATTGAGCGGGGAATAAACAGGCACAGTTATTCTAGCTTGTTGTAACAATGTTAAGCGGGGAATAGACAGACACGTTCACTCTAGCTTCATTGTGTGCTGGCATTGATTGATGTGAAATAGTGATTGCCTGGTTGTGACTACTTCCCACGAACCTTTTTAGATATTTCACAAAACAGTAACGAATTACTTTGAAATGACAGTAATAGGTAATAAATAACGCATTACAGTTTCAAAGTAACTTGCCCAACAGTGTACAAGATGCTGCACTTTGCTAGGTGAGTTTGTGGCTTGCAGAGTAAAGTATGCAGTTTTTGAAGCATCCTTTATTCTTAGAATTGTTTTTCTCAGAACTGCTGTGTGAAGACTGGCCACTGTGCACGTACCTGGGAGGAGCCCTGTGGGATCTGTAGTATAAATATTAGGAGAAAATCTACTGCAAAGTTGGATCTTGCATTGGTTCTGGCATTGACCTCACTGAACTAGGCAGCGCTCTGCACCAGACCTCGTCACAGGGTAAATACTCCTATGGTACTTGTATAGTGGTTTGTCCTAATTATTCTGTATTTGAGCTTTTGAGTAAACTTGTAATCATCGAGTAGCTGGAAACACCGTATCTAGCTGTGTATTGACCACGGTCGTTTATTCAAGTCTCCTAACTTTGAGTCAATGAGCTTGGCACAGCAATAATTGATATCTCCAGACACAGAATGACACAGTAAAACCTGAATTAAAAAGCCAAAAAATAAGACAAAGACAAATCACTTGTTTGGAACCTTTGGTGAGTTTTCCCTTAATTTCATCTCTACAACGAGCAAGTCCAGCTAGACTAGGTAAGTGGCATAATGTTTGGTGAATATTTGATGCAATGTTAAGACTAGGTGAATGTTAATGTAATGTAATGTTAAGGCTATTTGGGAGGTAGTGAGATTCAGGCCATATAGTTTCAGCCTGGGACTTCAGAAGTAGCCAACATAAATAAGGTGACCAACATAAATAAAGTGACCAAACATGAGTGAAATGACTGTTAAATAAAGAGCTGCGCTAAACCTGCACAAGTACAATCTGCACTCCTATGACCTGCACATGTATGATCTCTGAAAAATTAAACATAAACCATCTCCAATGTGATACACACAGAACAGACTCAGCATCATCAGCACATCCTCTGTCACAGAGAGAACACTCATTTTCCACTGAGTCATGTCTTTTAGCTGACCACATCAGTGCACAAGCAAAGAGCTGTTTTGTTTTTTGGTTTTTTCAGCTATAGTTTATACAAATGAGCATGTGGTTTTAAGTTTCATTCTGTAAAATGTAAACAAAATGTGTGCAAAGCTGAATTATATTATCAGAACGGGCTGATGTGGCTCTATAGTGGTTGTGGTTTATATGTTGTGAAGTTGAGTTTATTTATGCAGAAGATTTTAATTAAGAATCTGCTGCAGTGTGTAACTTGTACAATGTTTGTTCAGTGTTGGGTTTAATGTAGTGGACCATAGCTCCTTACTGTTGGTTAGGAACCTCCCGAGCTTCCTATGCTGAAGGAGTTCATGGTTGTTTGTATATTGCCTGGTTTATTAAATGTATAATTTTTGCTCTTGTGTATTTGTAAGATTATGTCAAGAAACCAGGATAGTACATTTGATCATGTACACAGGGATATGAGTATCCTGGTTTCTCAGCGTGCATGTAAACAACATGTCCTGAATACTGACATAACCGGGATATGGATAATAAACGGGATACTGATGTGCATGTAAACACAAACACTAATATTCTTACTAAAACTTTGGACAAGATACTTGCCAGTGCAATAGGCCTATAATTTTCCACACTGCCCATTCTACCAGCCTTAACCTTTATGACTGGGACAAGAGTGACAGAAAGGAGTGAGGGAGGGAGTACCCCGTGTGTCAGACAGCTAGAGAAGCACATGGCCAGGAAATTACAAAGTGTTATGGTGGTATGTTTTAGGCGCTCAGCATAAATCCCATCAGATCCACAGGTCTTATTAGAAGGTAACGTTTGTATTGCATTTAGTAGTTATGGTTTATATGTTGTAATGTTGAGTTTATTTTTATTAAGAATGAGCTGCGGTGTAGAACTTGTACTATAGTATTTGGAAACATTCGATTTGATATTGTATTGTAAAATACATGTTATTGCATTAAAATGAATATGTTTGTCATATAATCAATTTGTTGCTATCATCTGTGTACCTTGTAAACATTTAAAATTTATATATTTAATCTTTTTTTCAGTCTGTTTCTTTCACCTCCCCTGTGAAAATGGAGCTGACAGACCCGAGCCAGCTGTCGGACCCAGGACCAAATATCAAGAAAGTGCTTGTCTCAGTGTTCAAAGATTGCACTCAAAAATGCAGAAAAGTTTTTTTTGGGATGGACAAAGTGAAGAAAGAAAGGATCGACCCAGGAGGATTAAAATGTTCAAATGTTAATGTATTGTATTGTATTAAGCTTAGATCAAGGTATTTTTATTTTTTTTATTTTTTTTGAAGGCAGAGTTAAATATTAGAGCCTGTTCATTTATTGCACTGAGAGGAAAAAAAACATTCCAAAGTAAACACATTTCAACTTGTATCTTCATCTGTAATTCATATTAATGAATGCTGTGGAATGACATGTTTGTGTTGCGCATCTGGAATTTTGAGCAACACCCTAATTTGTAAAGAGCATTTAATACATCATGTCACACATAATACATATTATTTTGTCACTAGATTGACACATCTAATGTGTCACTATCAATACTATCAAGTTGTTTTGTTCCAAATAGAACAATGATGTGTTTAAATTCAACACAAGTTGTGGTCATGTTTAGAGTGTAGTACACCTCATGTATACAGTCATACATTCATTTTTATCAATTAGGTCCACATTAAAAACATTACAATGAGCACAATTCAAAAGAGCACTATAATGCTGTGTCCAGTATTCTACTATTTTCTCTGTTCCAGAAATGCCATCTACAGTGCAGGGCAGAGTCCACCATTGTTGTGTAAAATGTATGGCCAAAGAATTAGGTATCATACTTTGTTGATTGTTCCTTGTTCTTTGAGATAAACCTAATGTCATATTTGTATCTGGCATTTGTAAGTTTCTTGTTTTCAAAGATGAGACTATAATCATAAGCCCACTAAACCCACTCTCTCTTGTAGCTTCCTGAGCCTGTTCATAATGCCCCGTGACAAACCTGTCCCAAGCAGGTCATTTAACATGATTATATTTAACACACTTACAGAAGAATTCACCACTCTGATATAAAGCCCATATTATATTATCATGAAAAATATCAAATATCCCTCTTGTGGTTCAAGTTAACACAGTTTGCATCAGTACATCTGATTGAGTCATAAGGTAAATTTATATTACTTAACAGTTTGTCACTTTTAATAAAATAGGACATGAGGTCTTCCTTTGTTTGGGCAGACCAGTCCAGCTTCCCTTGATTCATGGGGCTGTTATTCATAAATAGCATAGGTAAGTGCTCAACATTCATAGTAAAGGAGACTGGTATGTGACCACACTGTATGATATTTCCATAGACCCAAGAGAGGCATGTGCATCAGATGTACCAATACAGTGTTCTAGTCACAAAGTAGTTGTATTTGCATTTACAATCTAACCAAGACTTCTCATTGTGCTACTTAAATTAAACAGAATATTCACTTTACTGATGAATTAAGACAGATTATTTGGCACTATTGTGTCCTTAGTGTCTTAACACTATTTTAACCATTCTTAAAAACAAATTTTACAGGTAGATTTACTCACCGGCAGCATCTCTGTGTTTTCTCTTTCATTCCTGGGTTTGGTCTGAGTGACTGTGCACCTGGACCTAATGACAAGAGTGCAGCACACACACTAGAGGCTTACCTGTAGTTCTGGCTCCATCTACTGGCCAGACTAAACCAATAAGGGGGAAGGAGAGCAGAGGTGAATGGAATTAGAAGTGGAGGTGAAGACTAGAAACAGAGGGGCTGAGCTTTTTGACTGGACACTGTGAGTCTGTGGTCTGAGTCTGGCCAGCTCAAGCGGTAATCCAGCTTTTTATTTTGTTTTGTTTTTTTTTCCAGAGGTGGGAAATGTCCATATTACCATGTCAGAAACGCTCCGTTAATTACTTAGTTGGTTAGATTTTTATTAGTTAAGGACCATGTACAAATGCATTAATCATTCAAAGGGAATGAACTGTATAGATTTACCTGTAACAGTCTGTCTATATCTATATAGTTAACTATTTACTACCAAGTAATCTACAAATCTTGAGAGAGAACGCATAATTTAAGAGGGTGTGGAAGTTTCAAATTGCCCAATGTCCCATAAAAGTTTCTGTGTGTGTATATGTTGTGTAAAACTCTGGAACAGTCTGGATACGCATCTCAAGCAATGCCAAAATATCCATAAATTCAAGCTGTTATGTAAACATATGGTCTGGTCACAGTATAGAGAGAGTGGGTCTTAATATTAGAACTAGGGGTGTCAAATTATCGCGTTAATTGCGATTAATTAATTACAGTCATATTTAGCGCGTTATGTTTTTTTAATTGCATTAATCTCATTTTTAATCTCTAACTTTACTGTTTCTGTATACGAGTTGCTTTATTATAAAACCTGTTTTTATGTGTTGTTGGGACAACAACAACACACACACACACACACAAAAACCACATTTATAAATTTTTTTATTTCGGTAATTCCACTCATTGCCGGAAACCCACACAAAACGCGAGCAGTAAGAGCGATGTAAACGTCATGTTCACGTTGGCGGCGTTAGTCGCACAATGGACGAGGTGGAAGAGCCAGTAGAACAGAGGCAGCAGTGCACAGGTAAAAACACATTCGTGTCTTGGAAATTATTCTCCAGACGTGAAATATAAAAGAAAATAACAAATATAAAATCGCCTACAACTTAAATGTCACTGGTGAAAACAACCTGCATAGGCTCATGATGTCTGCACTACTGTCCTATAGTGACCTGCCACATGAGGGGACACGCACACAAACACACACAAACACACACAAACACAAACACACACAAACACACACACAAACACAAACACACACAAACACAAACACAAACACAAACAAACACAAACACACACAAACACAAACACACACAAACACAAATACACACAAACACAAACACAAATACACACAAACACAAACACACACAAACAAACACACACCTTCATCATCGTCATTAACCTGAGAACGCGCGGACCACGTTTCCTTCCGTAGACACTGCGTGGACACCGACGTGCTCCCGTGAGCCGCGTGTGGATCGTGTTTTCTCGCGTACGCGTCGTAAACAGCGCTTCCTCCTGTGCGCCTCTAAACCAGAACTAACAGCAAGACTAAAACCAGGACTTATCCAGTCCAGGACTAAACCAGGTCTAAACCAGGACTAAACAGGACTAAACCAGAACTAAAACTAGAACTAAAACCAGGTCTAAACCAGGACTAAACCAGAACTAAAACCAGAACTAAAACCAGGTCTAAACCAGGATTAAACCAGGACCAAACCAGAACTAACACCAGGACTAAAACCAGGATTAATCCATTCCAGGACTAAACTAGGACTAAAGTAGGACTAAAGCAGGTCTAAAGCAGGACTAAAACAAGGACTAAAACCAGTGATCTCATATATAAAGCATTTCTCTATCAATAATATTTTTAATATGGTTAAGGAAAGACTGGACTTTTTATTGTCTTTAAGTAGACAAAAGTTATTATGTTCAGATTTCCTCGTCTTTGCTACTTTACAGCAAACAGTTTCTTATTCATGGAGACTTGGGCTCAACAGTCAATTTGAAGAGATTTGTTAAACAATAAATGACTTTATAAAGTCACTTTTTTTTTTTGTTCTATATCAGTCTTTTGATCTGCCACAATAATGTAATAATGAATTTAAATGAAAATACCACAAATTGAAGGCTTTTCTCAGCAATTTTTAGGTGAGATTAAAATGAGATTAATTAGATTAATTAATTACATCTCTCAATTTTTTTAATCGCATGACAGCACTAATTAGAACAATACTTGCTTCTGTAGTGCTGTTTTATGCTTGTTGTTTCCCTACCATTTCTGGCCTGTGCTGTCCGTTACATTACTTGGATCTGCTGTCTGTTTTCATTGTTGTATCCTTTTGTGTTATTATAATATGATGATAGTTGTTACCAAGATAGAACAGTGAATCTTTGTCCTCACGTGTAATTGGTTCATATGGTCTCAGGTAAAATGTCTGAAGAATGCAAAAGAAAAGATCATTATGTTAAATTAGAAGAGGGCGTAGGATTAAATAAGTTTTCTTCTTCCCACTCCTTTTTGGGCAATTTTTTTGTTATTTATGTTATAATTTCATAGTTTGTTTCATTGTAAAAGAATGCAAATTGCTTACTTGCATCACATTATTTTTAAACATAAAATAAATGTGTTAAACTTGTTTAGCTCGACCACAGACTGGACTGGTCAGAGAATTTATCATTTATATAAAGCTTGCTCACGCACAAATGCTTACGCGCGCTCTACGCCAACCGCGGTATTTATGAAACTCAACTAAAGCGTGGCACTTTGCTTAACTCTACGCCAATTCGGGGCCTCCTGTAAGCACAACGCAAAGTCTGGAGACACGGGGAAAAAGCGACACTCGTGGAGAGAAGCTAGAAGTGAAGACAGTTTGAGGAAGAGTTTGATCAGGAATTCATCAGAAAATATAAAAGAATGGCCTTTAGATTTGTGCCTTTTAAGTGTTTGGTTCGCCAAAACAGGGAGAAGTGCTGTTTATTCCACTCATTATTCTCCACAATATTATACATTTGAAACTCGTGCACGAGCGCAGCCATGTTCCTGGTGTAGCGCAGAGTCTCCCACAGTCCACACCGCGACCATAGACTTCTATAGAACACAGACTGTGACCAACACACAGAGGACGAAATAATAACCCGACCTGAGACTAAAACTTTTCCCTGGGACGGAGCACAGGAGCTTTTTTGGTGTAATGAAGCACTGGGACTAAACGCGCAACTTACACTTTTATTTTAGTCTTTACGCACCGAGCGCCAGAGTGGCCCAAGTCTGCACACGACACGAAGCCACTGTCCGAACCTGAAATATTCCCGACATTTTTGTGTAATGGGGAGTTCTTGTAAATGAGAGCTTGCTCTTTGACAAGAAGGTGCCCGCCCCGCCCCAGCCCGGCACACTCACAGAGGTCAGACCCATACATATATATATATATATATATATATATATATATATATATATATATATATATCCCAACACATCATAGGCAGACTTAAAAATATAGCCATAAAACCTTCGAAACAAAAACACATTGACTTTACTGCAAAGATGTGCTGCCTAAATATTATGAAATATTATAAAATGAAAAGGTGAGTCATTATTGTCACTTAGTTTTGCATTTATTTTAGGGCTGGGCAAAAATTTTTAAAAATTTATCTCATTAATCGCATGAGTTCAAGTGCTATTAATCACATGTTATACGCAAAACCAATTAATGAATTAAAAAGTAGAGTATAGCTGCACTTTTATTGGAAATGTAAATGAAAGAGTCCAACATTTGTTGTGCAAACAGCATTTCTTTCAGAGTTGAACCCTCAGAGTCTTCGAGGTGTTCAGTGAAGGCTCAAGAAAAAATACTGAATGGACTTTTGTACTACTAATATATTTTTTCTACCTTTTTTAACGCAGTGAGTAATGAACACGACACTAGTAATAATTTCTACATCATTGTTATAAACTGAACTGAACTGATTTTAGGAAACAAACAGGGCTAATTTAATGGAATGGAAATGGACCAATCCGGAGCCGGCATCCGGAGCCGGCGGCCGGAAATCAGGCGGATTCCCGGAGCGGCGGCCGGAGCCGGCGGCCGGAGCCGGCGGCCGGAAGCCGGCGGCCGGAAGCCGGCGGCCGAGCCGGCGGCCGGAGCCGGCGGCCGGAGCCGGCGGCCGAGCCGGCGGCCGAGCCGCGCGGCCGGAGCCGGCGGCCGAGCCCGGCGGCCGGAGCCGGCGGCCGGAGCCGGCGGCCGAGCCGGCGGCCGGCCGGTGATGTAGTTCACCATTTGAACACAAGAGGGAGACACACTACACACTGTTTGGAGGGTCATGGTCAGAAAAGCTCACTGCCATATGACAAGACAAGACAGGTTTTAGTCATCAGATCTGAAAAATGTTATGTCATATTGTGTAAATGAACAGTAAATGATCTGATGACTAAACCTATCTTGTCTTGTCATATGGCAGTGAGCTTTTCTGACCATGACACTCCAAACAGTGTAGTGTGTCTCCCTCTTGTGTTCAAATGGTGAACTACATCCTAAAATTAAATTACTACAATGTCCCACATCAAAATCAATCAAAACTTTATTTATAAAGCACTTTTCATACAAAAATGTAACACAAAGTGCTTTACACAGATTAAAAACAATCCCACATTTCCACCCACCCACCAACCCAACCCCCACAGCTGCCTGACTCGACACAACCAAACAACACAGACACCCAAACACACAAACACACAAACACCCCCCCCCCACCCCACACACACACACATACACACCCACACACACAGTAACCTGCTAAAATACATAAAACGACATAGTAAGATGTGAGGCTGAATACAGGCGAACCAGTTGAGAAAGCACCATCAGAGGAGCCGTCTACATCAGGAGCAGAGAGACGTCCACCACCACCAGGAACCACCACAGGGCCCAGGGGAGAGATGAAGCCCAGGCACCATCTCCTCCACCAGGAACCCACGGGACAGACCCGACAGCTACAGCCGATCTCTGCTCCTGATGCAGAGGCTCCTACAGAGGAAACACTGCAGATCCTAAAAATAAGCCTAAAATAAATAAATATAATTAAAATGTGTATAGTAGAAACAAGTAAAAAATATGATATTTCATTCAAAAGCTAAGCTAAAAAGGTGGGTCTTGAGCCTACTCTTAAAAACATGAACGTTCTCTTTGGCCTTGAGCTCCTCCTGCTGCAGTTCCATAGACGGGGCCATAATACTGAAAAGACGCGTCTCCGTGAGTGCGTCCTGACTTTGGGAATGACCAGGAGCCTGCTGCCGGAGGAGCGCAGGGTCCGCGAGGGTTTGTAGGGTAAAAGCAGGTTTGAAAGATAAGAAGGCCCAAGACCATTAAGACATTTAAAGACCAGTAAAAGAACTTTAAAAATCGATCCTGAAACTCACAGGGAGCCAATGCAGTGATTTTAAAACCGGTGTAATGTGGTCCCGCCCTCTGGTCCTCGTCAGGACACGTGCGGCAGACTTTTGTAGTAATTGTAAACCTGAAATACTCTTCTTGGGAAGACCAGAGAGCAGGGCATTACAGTAGTCTATTCGACTGGTGATAAATGCATGCATCAGCGTCTTGGTGTTGGCCAGAGAGAGAATGGGGCAGACTCTGGCTGTGTTTTTTTAAGTGACAGAAACATGTCCCTCAGTTTACCTTTGCTTTATAAATGACTTATTTACACTTTCTACCAGTTGTTACCTTAGTTTTTTGTCTATTTAAGGTCATTAAATGTGATAAAACTTTAATTTAATCACCAGTAGATTTCATTTTTAGTTTGAAATGAATCAGTTTGTGCTCTTTCTGCTCTAGTCTGTGACACATTTTAGTCTGCTAATTAACACATATATAAGCAAACAAAAAAACACCTCGTTTCAGGGCGTAAACAGCATATCTTATTAGATGTTGTCTGTTACTTTTGTACACAGAATTCCAAAGGCGTCTGACTGGTTTTTTGAATGCTTACGTCGATAGAAAGGCTTTCAGTGGTCACATGACAATAAGAATTGGCACATCTCCTCTGTGGGAGGGAAACGCTCAGCCCATATTTCCCTGTGCACAGATGGACTGGAGTGTGTTAGATCACGGCTAGATGGACTGGACAAAGAAATCCAAGGATCAAGTGCAATAATGGCATTTAATACATACATAAAACCAGTACAATGGTATGAAAAGATAAAAATAAGTTGTCAATCATAAAAATGAAGATATCTGTTTGCAATTGATAAATATTTGTGATCGAAATTAAATGTATTGATTTGAAATGTTTTCAATATTACAAACTTAATTCTAATGAGCTTTAAGTCATGTTAGAATGTTGTTACCTCATAACAAAAACAGACCTGGAGTTGTGTTTTGTTTCATTCACACATGTTTGAGTCACAATTTATTATCAGTCCGTGTACATCTCCAAAGCTCAGAATGCTCTGTTCCACCTTGTGATGTCATATAGTGGTAGTTTTCAAGTTAACAGCTCCTTTTATCTTTACCCAGGGCTGAAATTACCTAAGTGATTCTAGTGAAGGTGTGTGGAGTTAAAAGACACAATGGGTCACATCCTGTAGGAGGACATCACAAGGTGGAACAGATTGTTTTGAGTTTGAGAGAAGAACGCAGCATAAATATGCAGGTTTGTGTGTTAAACGTGTGAATGAAACAAAACACAACTCCAGGTCTGATTGTGATGAGGAAACATTATTACGTAGATCAGAAAATAGAGTAATATGGGTCCTTTAAAGTAACCATCAGTGTTAAAATATTGTCTGGAAAAGGGGGCAGATAACATCTTTCTGCTCATTTTTATTCATTCATTCCTTTTACTTTGTATTTAAAACAACAACAGCACATAGAAAACATTAATTTCAAAAGAAAAGCTGCACTGGGCCAGATTTAGCTACAAGCTACTTTGTATCTGCAGTCCCTGTGCAGGTACTGAACATATGGTTTAATTTTTATACTTTATCAATGAAATAAAACTGAAGAAGCCCCCAGCCTATTTCAGAACAGTTGGACCAGGAGTTTGGTGATGAGGGAGATCTCATGAGCCACACACACAAAGATGAAGCTACTGACCAGGATGTTGAGGGACGGGTTTCTCGGGATGAGCACTAAGATGCCCTTGGTGTCTGCTGCCAGAAAGATGTGGTACTGACAGATGAACAGCTGGGCACACAGCACATTTTGGGGTTAGTTTTATTCTTCTAGGAACAGATTTGACACCCTGGATCTTACCTCCAAAGAGATTTGCCCAAACCAGGCAAAAAAGGAGCTGTAGACAGAGCGAGCAAAGCCAGGAATGTTCCTGATGAGGATGAAGGCCAGAATCTGAGAAGGCACAGGAGCAACACAGAGAGGTTAATACTAACTTTACCCTATTGACTTTATTCAAATGAATGTGTGCAATATGACAACTACAGTGACCTCAGAGGACAAATAAAGATGAAATCAGTAATATCATCTCTACTCTGTTTGGAGGCTAACATCACCTACCGGAAGCACAGACATGTAGGGGTGAATCTCGTTGCACTGCTCTTTGGTTTGGCAGTTGCTGGCCCAGACTGAGTATGTCTAAAGTAAAGAGGACACAAGATGTTAGGAAGCCTTCACTTTGCTCTGAGCAACACTAGTGTGTCAGGTCTTCATCCAGCATGAACTACAGCAAGAGTCCAACACTTACAATGAAACAGAGTCCAGACAGGAGCAGCAGGGGCAGGGAGACTTTAGCTGAGAACAGAGCTTCTCCTCTGGTCTCCGACAGCACCTGTTTCTTCTGAAGGAGCAGATAGAGGAAAGCAAACACCATCCCATCTACCACGGCCTGCAAACACATGGACATTCACATCCACATCCAGTGGAACAGAGCAGTTGTGGAGCTACAGCACCAATGCACTTACAAACCGATCCAGTCTCCAGCGGAACCACCACTCCTGGATGTTGCCATTGAGTTCAAACAACTTCGAAAGTGGCCACGATGTGAAAGTGATCTCAAACACGCCCTGCACATTTGAACAAACATGTGTCATTCAACAGCTTTCCAACAGTGTTGAGGACATGTGCCTCTGGAGGGACTGTGCTGTTACCTGTGAATAGGCAAAGAGGCAAATGAGCAGCACGAGGCCCACTAACTTGAGCAGGATTCCCAAGTACCACAGGGCACTGACTGTCAGAGAGAAGAACACATGTGAGGGAGAACCACGGGCACATTTGCAACATTAAAGTTGTACCTACTGCTGACTTTCTTCTGCACAATCTGAGGCCACATGGCCAGAACAATGTAGATGATCATAAACCAGAACGTCACCAGAGGAACGAAGTAATAGAACTGGTACGGCCTGTCCATCACCGCACACAACACCAGCACCAGGAAGTTGAGGCGGAATAGCACCTGCAGCACAAGCACAGTCATGCTGGTGCTGTAGGAGCACAAAGCATGGAGGATGTAGAGCTGCACTCACCTGGCACACTCTGTACAGGCCAAAGTCCCCTTTGAGCCAGAAGAAGGAGAAGTGTCCATAACCTGTTTGGAAGAGATAGGCTGCCACCAGCACACGCACATGCATGTAAACTGGAATGAAACTGAGACACACAAGAAGAATCAACTTTTGCTTTGAGACTACACAGAGAATACAGAAGGAAACAGGATTTACAGCACTGGCTCCTGAAATATGATAGATGAGAATGACCAACTGCATCCAGCCCTTCCACTCATCTGTCTGCTCCCTGTTCAGCACACGGCTCTGGGACACAGCACACAGTGTCAAATTGTGTCAGAGGAACCAGGGTGGTGTGCACAAAGTTCAGAGAAAAGCAGCTCCATGTGTAGAAGGACACAGGCCTGTGCTCACCTCTTTGGTGCTCTCACTGCAGAACAATCCCAGCACAAAGACAATGATCAAAGGGACGAAGAAGGCAGAGTGACTGTAGGATTTCTGTTCCTTCATAAACACATCTGCTCTGTCACACAGGTAGAAGTAGACCATGATGAGTCCCATTCTGCACAGGGCCCCACACACTGCCTCGGCCCCTGGCTTCTTCTCCTCTAAACTCTCCAGGTCAGGGACCATGGGTCGCTGATGGGGTAATTTCCTCAGAAAGTTCAACAGCAGAAAAAACTAGAGTCGTGACTACAAACACACACAGCAACATCTTCTGCAGAAAAGTGAGCGGGGGCGTGTTCTGGCAGCAGGAACCATCAATGGGCCGGATCACTTTATTACACAGACTGTTCATCAACACCATGGCCCCCTGTGAACACACATGCAGGTTAGAAACACTCTGAAGCTGCGTTCAGACCGAACACAGACCAAATAAAAATATAGTTTTATGCTTTTGCAGGTACATTACATTTTTTATTTCGTCCATATACATACACAAACCCAGTCATTTAGAAAATGATTTGGGTAAAATGAATAGCTTACTTATTTTAAAATGTACAACAGTCACATTATTCTATTATGTTCAGGCAGTTATTTCTCTCATTTTCTGATACATGGGTCCGGGTCAAGCGGTAACAGGCAGATTTTTTACATTCAAATGTCTCTTATTCAGAAACTAGAGGGACTATTGAAATAAGTAAAGTATCAGAATGTAGGAAAGAGTTACACTCCAACAGGGTCAAGTTAACCCTGCAATATTCTTTCAAGTTGTTGACAAAAAATAAAAAACTCATGTCATTAACGGAGGGAATGAAATATGCAGCACTTTTTGGGCAACAAATACAAACAGCGATAACTATTGGTTCTCACTTACATATCCCTAACAAACTGGTTTGAATATTTGCTTCATATAGTTTTCTATCATATGGTACAAGATTAGGTTGAAAAACCTCTTACTTTTTAAGTAATGAGATTTTTTATTAAGAAAGGTCATGTAATGGAGGGAAAAGTAACGGAGGGAAAATTGCTTCTGAAAACTTTAATATTACTTCAAAATGAAAGGTAAATATTTCTGTAAAATATATCAGTCCTTCCAAGCAAATTTTTATCATTTTAAATAATTTTGGGGGAAAAATCATGTACCTTCATCAACAGTTCAAAGATCGAATAGATTAGTCAAAGATGAAGCTTGAAATTTAACCTGAATTTATTTGTAGGTCTTTGAAATTTGGGAAATCATTTTTGCTCAAGGCCTAAAAATTGTACATGTAACTTTAGAACCAAAAATGGTACAGATAAAAGGTCAACAGTTTCATAAACTAGAGTACATATGTATCTGTTGAATACATTTTTATATCAGATGCATTAACTTGAATTTTTGGCCTTGCTGTTTACTTCTGCTTGACAGGACCCACATTTAAACATCAAGACTAACTCTGGTGTGTGAAATATCAACTGTCCGATCCAGCTTCCCATCTGTGTGTAATAAACTTCACTCTGGAACATGTTTACTTTGTGCATGGAAGTCATGTGGACAAAGGGCACAGTAGCCTTCACTTGCCTTATGTTTAGATCATGGCAAAACCAGATAAACTGCTGCAGATAATTTACATATAATATGCATGTGGTCTTTGAAATAGCCCTGAGACAAAACAAGGGACTATGAGGATTAGTCAGTCAGTGGCTCTTAGTTTTCATACTCTAGCCTGTCTTAATTCTGTTCTCCTAACACCTCGTTACAGATGCACATGGCTAATTTGCATATCAGTATATCTGTTACAGGCTAGCATCCCTTCCTCCTTGAAAACAGCCGCCATTATTCCTATTCCCAAACAGCCAACCTCGACTGATCAACAACTACAGACCATTGGCATTTACGCCTGCAGTGATGAAGTGCTTTGAAAAACTGGTTCTGCATCATGTCAAGTCATCTAGACCAGCAGCAAAGCTGTGAGGATGCTCTTCATAGATTTTAGTTCAGTCTTTAATACAATCATGCCAGCAATGCTGACAAGAAAAATGCTCCAACTGGGCTTTCTCCCTCCATCTCTACCTGGATTTAGAATTTTCTTTCAAACAGGTCCCAGTTCATCAAGCTTGGCCCCCACACTTCCAACATCATCATCATGCTGCACACTGGGGCACCTCAGGGGTGTGTGTTGAGTCCAATCCTTTACACACTATATACACACAACTGTACCTCCACCCATCCCACCAACACATTCATAGAATTCACAGACACAGTGGTCACTGGATTCATCATCAATGAGGGTGAATAAGCTTATAGAGATGATATTTAAAGGCTGTCAGAACGGTGTTCAGCCAACCGTCTGGTCTTAAATTACACCAAGACCAAAGAGATCATTTTGGATTTCCGAAAGTAGTGTGCCTCAAATCTGGTTCCACTCTACATTAATGGCGTATGTTTGGAATGAGTGAAAGATTTCAAATACCTTATTGACCATTAGAGTGAGGACCTCTCCTGGTCACCTTTGTTAAAAAAATGTCTCAACAGCAGCTTTACTTCCTCTGAGTATTTAAGAGAAACAACATGGAGGAGTCTGATGATTTAATTTTACAAACTGTCAGTTGAATCTATCTCAGTTTGGTTTGAAGACTGCTCAGCTGCGGACAAAGAGAGCTGCAGATAGTTGTTAAAACTGGAAACCACCTGACCCCACTGAAAGACACTTCCACTTCATTTTACCTGAGCAGAGCAAACGCAAAAGTCTCAGACCAGTCCCACCCTGTTCACCTGCTGTTACCCTCAGGAAGGCGGTACAGGTCGATAAAAACACGCATTGCAAGACCAAAAATAGTTTTTTCCAACAGCTATCAGTGTGCTCAATAATTCCCTGCCATAAATGTTGTGTCTTTCATATGTAGCATAGTCTTGGTTTCACTGTGTTGGCTTGATTGTGTCTGTGTACACTGGAGGGAGGTGCCAATTGTAATTTCACTGACTGATTTTTGTTGTCATTGAATGAAGGAAACAATCAATCATAACATATGTAAAAACACAGATTGGCGCTAAACTTTCTGGTTGTGTTGTGGCGTTTGCTCAGATACTTTCTTCCTTCAGTCACACTTGTGCTGAAGACAGAGAGAGACAGACAGAGAGAGAGAGACAGACACAGAGAGAGACAGCGCTGTTGCCTGGGGTTCTGTGGCCGTGTTCACACTTGCACGGCCGATGGCGTCATCACACAGCGCTGTTTGATGAACACAAAATAAACAGTGCTGTTGCGCAGCAGAGCTGACGCTATTGACGGAGAGGGTTCGTCCAGCTGAAGTGAAGTGAAGTGTGAAGTGTCTCTTGAGTGGTGGGACCACCTGTGAGGCTTCTGTCATCTTGTTTTTATTTGGTAAGATTTTGTATTATTTGGATATGATAGACAAGCCTAAATGTTTTAAATGTAATGCATAGGCTTCCTTAAAATAACAAATATACAAACTATAGTGAGAGTCTAGTCTCAGGTCTGATCTGATTCTGGTCTGGTTCCTGTTTTGTCCAGTTCCTTAAGTTTACTAAGTTACACATTCCAAGACCAGACTGTGAAAAGTCAAGATTTTCAACAATGAGAATGAATGGTTAGAAAAGTTAATGAAATTAAAGTTTTGGACATTTGATTTTTCACCCTATGTCCCCCATGTCAGGGTGTTGAACCCGCATCGCACGCATTAGAGACTATTGACTAAATACAGTGAGCTACACTACCTCACCTGAGTCTTTTGACCACATGTTTAAATGTACCAAATGCAGCGGCAAACGTGCCTCGTGAACAGAGCGTCTAGAAGCCGTGTGGGGCTCTCAAGGGGAGGGGTGTGTAAAACACACCTTTGCAAATACCGGTATATTATCCACTGGACCACAGACTCACTGTATAAAATAAACAGATTATTTGTAAGACAGAAGATGCACGCAAACTGAGTAGTAAAAATATTATGAAACTCTTTTTGAAGGGGTTTGGGTGGGCCTAGGTCTGTGGGGGGGTGTCGCTAGCAAGCATTTTGGGTCAGTTGAAATCATAGACAGTATAAAAGAAGTGGACTAAATGAGTGTGATGTCACCCATAGCGTTCAGTGGCGCTCAAATGAGGCTCGGGATGCTCACGGTTATAGGAGCGAATGTGGAGCCAGGCTCTCTGTTATGAATCTGATTTTTTTTTATGGACAAAATAGGGGAAAAAAAAAATCAGAATCATGTAGAGCGGGTTAATGTGAGTATTTTAAAGTCTAAAATGACGAGGCTCACTGCAGCAGGTACAGAGAGAGGAGCAACAAGATGTAAGTCAGTTGGAGCCAGAGTCAGAAGGAGCCGGAAGAGCCTCCTGGAGAACTTCTTATTTGGCACACAGCAGTTAGCTAGAGCGTTAGTTATGTTCACTCATATATATGGTCTATGGTTGAAATGGAAGACCGGGGGAGAGGGGCCTGCCTGCACCGGCCCAAATGTGGACTCACTGGGCCTTTGCCCAAGCATACAGACTGCCAGTCCGAGTCTGTCCGCACACCAGTGCAGGACAGTAGGTTATCAAACTGAGCCTGGGACAAAGGTGCCGCTGAAAGCGGTTGTCATCCAGATGGAACTCCAGGAAAAAGTGATGAAACATAGACATGCCACCAAAGATCACCTCCACTTTTATATAATAAATACACTAAAGCCTCTCTCCTGGACTGTCATCATCACAAAGAGACGGGGAAAACACACCATCCAAAAAACTCTCATAGATGGACATGGACACCCTACAGGTGTCTGCCTCAAACACTAAAGTGTCTAACACCATTTCGAAGCAGCGGTCTGAATGCAGCACAAGCCTCTCATTCTCCGGGGCTGTAGATGGAAACTTATTGACTTCTGTTGTCTGTAGAAACTCAACATAAGTCCACAGCATCAGTGTGACTGTGCAGCAGCAGCACAGGCCTGATCATGCCCTGAGCTCAGACTTCTCACTGGACTCTTTCTTCCTCAGAGTGAAGCTGCAGGGAGCAGCAGAAACTACTCACCAAGTCCCGGACTCTGGGAGCCATGTGGAGCCCATCAGCAATGTCACTGATATTCTGCAGGCCCATCTGACGGGACCCTCCAAACAACTTGATCCGGGAGTTTCCTGTTTTGAAAACCTCGACTGCAGCTTCGTTGTACAGATCAATCTGTTCATTGGTTATTTTCTTCTGACCTGGATTTAATGCTGACCATCGCACTGGCTCTGCAGGAAAACAGGCAAACACATGTGTATTGTTAACACATTTAATCTACACCAGGGCTCGGCAACCTTAAATACTCAAAGAGCCATTTGGAGCATCTCCCACAGAAAAGAAAAACAGCCAGAGCCACAAAACCGTTTTCACTAGCTAGGACCACACCAACAAGGACATAGTGCGAAGAAGTTTATTGATAATGTATGAAGTGAGGCAGAGATAACTGGGTTGAGACTCTAGGTGGGGGCTCCGTCTCAATCTTCAATTGGCCCAGCTGGAACGGGACCCCCAAAAGGTTTAAAAGAATGCAAGATAGGATGGGCTAGACAGAGATTGTTGAGGTCATAACGAACGTAGGTGAGATAGGCGCTGGAGGCCCAGTGACCGAGGATCTGAATTTTCTGTCAAATGTGCCTGCGCCGATCCAGAAAGAGTGGATGGAAAATGAATGTGAAGATATGCTGGAGGGCATAGAACTTATCAGAAATGTTACTGAACCAGAACCTGGAGGCCATCTTGCCCGTTTCTGTGAGGAAGAGCCGATCGACGGAGGAGGAATCGGAGGCGTGACGTAAAGAGATACTTTACGAAAGGTTCACGAGGACTTATTGGTGGATAAGGAAGGATTATCCCAACTGGTCTGTTATTCTCCTACGGAGAGTGAATATGAGCAAAGACCGTAGAATGTAAGGCGAGATCAGAAGCCTGGGATGGACAAATAGTTCGAAAACGATTGGCGATAAGAGCGAATTTGGAACAAGAATCGGAAGACTGAAGAAGGCTGTGAGGAACATGCAAAAACCAGGGTGGCTTAGTCCTACTTTAGTTGTGGTGTAGTCCTGGTTTAATCTTGGTTTAGTCCTGATTTAGTCTTGACCCGCCCACGTGTAATTACTACCCACCCGCATACCTGCCCGTAAAATTCCAGAACGTTAAATCCCACCCGTTTCAGCAACTACTTGCCCGAACCCAACCCAGTACAGGACTCTCTTACAGCCGTGTTACTTGTACCTTCCTTCAGCATGTCCAGAATCTATATTATCTTAAGAATCTAATTTTTCGATTATCCAGTTGGGATAAATCTTCTCTGTCCACAAATGATAAAATAGGCTGAAGCTCCACACAAACCTCAATGCTGCTCTGGTCCACCCAACTTACTGTCCATCTGGTGCATGCCAAGATGGATTCTCATGAGTTTGTGAACTCACCAGGTTTGTAAGAATATAAGCTGACCTTGAATGTGCCAGTAGACCTCTCCATGCTCAGCCAGGCCCTCTAGAGACGCAGACATAGACATCAGGTTTTCTTTGTACTGGTGCAACGCTTTTGCACTTGCATGGAAGTCTTTGATGGTCCACTGATTAAAGACGACACAGGATTTACAGGAGTTATCATAGGATTCTTTCTAAGCAGTTGAAGACTATATCAAGTAATAAAGTATCGTGAGTGTACTACATGCGCATATTAAATACTGAAATTATATATTTCTTTGAATATTACACATTGAGTTGAGATATATATATATATATATATATATATATATATACAAAGGGGGTGTTTTCACTTTCCTTGCATGGAAGCTTTGGATATATTCTCTTGCACCATATCACCCTCCTACTGACCCACTACATTGTATTTTATTTTATGATAGAGACTAGATGATATTTACAGTGAGGCATTTCACTAAACTGAGGGAGAAAATTGGGAATTAACATCTAATGTAATCTATGTGAGGGAGGAGGTAGTAGTTGCTCATTGTGATTTTACACCTAATCAGTTACTCTGGTATTATATGGGAGGGACTGCCCTTCCTTATGTGTCATTAGATGTAGCTACAGGCAGGGAAGCTTGAAATTTAGGCCCCATGGTCCATAGGCTTTTTAAACTTGTTAATTGGCAAAATTTTGATTTACCTTCAGTTTAATATTTCTCATTTCAAAAAAGCTTTCTGTATTTTGACTTTTATGATTAATTCTACTCTTTTGCAGCATGAAACATTGACCAGGACTCATGGTAGAGATTGTATTGACCATGAGGATTCTACACAAATGCTGGAGGCTCTCCCTGATCACATATGGTCTGGAGGTCCAACAAATGGGGGATTCTGCTCTGCACGCCCACCCTTTAAAATTACAGTACAAACTTAAACAAGAAGCCTTAGAATTAATTGAGAAAATAATATGTGGGCTGTGGGATGCAGGGGTATTGGAACAATCTGGTTCTGATTGGAACATGCCCATCCTACCTATACAAAAACATGATATTCAATATTATCGTTTGGCATATGATTTGACAGCTGTTAATGATGTGACAATAACATTTTGCTTGCCTGTTCCAGATCCTCATAGGATTCTGACGACTCTTGGACCATAATACCAATGGTTCACAGTATTAGATTTAGCTTACACTTCTTCTGTCTTCCTCTAGCGAAGGAGTGCAGACACTATTTTGCATTTACTTATAAAGGCTGCAAATTACAGTATACAAGGTTACCTCAAGGTTTTAAATTAAGCCTAGGATTGTTTAATCAAACTCTGAAAACCTTGTTACAGGATTTAGCTATTCCTGATGGCGTGGTGCTGATTCAGTATGTGGATGACATCCTCCCGGCGTCGCCCACTCTTTCGGTCTGCATGAAGGGTACTAAAACTGCATTGACTAAGTTAGCTCTTTAGGTTTCAAGGTGAGCAGGAAGAAGCTGCAGTGTTGCAGACCTGCTGTGACCTTCTTAGTACAAATTATATCTGAAACAGGTGATGCAATGTTTGCAGAACATCATTTGTTAATCTTGTCATACCCAAAACCAACTAATGTGCATGAAATGTTGTTCTTTTTTGGGACTTTGTGGCTACTGTAGGAATTACATTTGGCATATGTAGAACAAACATCTCAGCTGTGTGCTTTAGTGAAAGAAAAGGCATAAAAAATGTAAATGCTACATTTGACTGGACTACAGAGACTGAGGACATTTTGTAACCATCAATGATACTACTGGTAATGGGGTGCTTTTCCAAAAATGTAAAATGTAAGGGTTTAAGGACAGTTTTAATGTACACTAATGTCACTTTACTCTCACCTCATTCAGGCAGACTAGACTGCTGACTGTGCTCACTCAACCATATCTGATCTACCTGATTGATGGTACTAATATGGCAGATAATATTAATAGCTCTGGGGAATCTCATATTTGTGAAATGCAGGTTTACAATCTGACCAAGGTCCATCAGGATCTCTCTTCAGTGCCGCTTGTCATGGATGTGTGCTGCTCATGGATGGATGCTGCTGGAGAGATTCTGGTGGCTCTCTGAGAGCAGGATTTGCAGTGATGGAATATCTTCAAGGTCAGTTTATATCTCTTATTCAAAAATTATTAACTAACTATTATTAACTTTTTCTGTGCAGACTGCTGACCTTAACGGTTTCATGACAGTTTGGGGAATTTTTTATTGCACACAAATTCATTTTTTGCCATCCCAACCAATTGCCATCTGAGTTAGCTATAGTAAACTGTGTAGGGCACTCTAAGGAAGATTTTATTGTTGTTAGGGTGGAGGAGGGTCATGGTTAAGTCCACCCTTAAACCAGCACCGGGTAAGTTCCATCTAGCCCTTTGGCCAGGCGCAGAAGTGACTATTGACTTCACAGATATGTTACATCATGTCCAAGGTAAGAGCTATCTCTTCATTCTTGCTGATTCCTTCACAGGTTGAATGGTACAAGGTGAATCGTGAGGATGTTTCTTCTGTGATTAAGGTAATGATTAATCATTATATTCCTACTCATGGCTTCCCAGCTCTGATTAGGTCTGATAATGGTACACATTTCAATAATCATGCTATACTAAAGGTTGAAAAATATTACGTAATATTTTATAAATTTGGTTCTATGTATCACCCTCAACACCAAGGATGGTTGAACGCATGAATCGCACTCTAAAAGATAAATTGGCTAAGATTTGTTCTACTTCAGGGCTTAATTGTCCCCAAGCCCTACCTCTGGTTTTCCTGGCAGTGAGACAAACAATTTACAAAGTCACGGTTTTTCTTCTTATGAGTTGCTCACTGGACGATTGATGCCTGGTCCAGGGGCCACATTGGTACCGCAGGAAGAGGTGCCCCTTCTAAATCTCCAGTTTAAGCCATATTGGGATCAACTAAGGTAACTGGTGTCTAGTTTTCTTCCCAGCTTCCAGAAAGGAGGCTGCTATATCTCCACCCTCTGAAGCCTATTTGCAGGTGTGTCCTGGAAGTGCTCTGAACTATGTTGGATTGGGCCATACAAAGTGACTGCTTGTACAAATACAGCTGTACAATTGGACGGGAAAGGATATAAATGGTTTAATCTCACACAGATCGAGTGACATATGATGGTTTTAAGCTCCAGGTGTGGTGTCAGACTGTGATCTCTCCTCCCTGTTTATGGTTGGTTATTACGCACTGGCTGAAGGTCGAGGATACACACACGATCATATTGCTTTTTAGGTTGTGTTGGATTCCCCTGTCCATAGGGGGTAATATTTTTCTGCAATGGTCGGATGTTGTTGTGAGCCTTGTATTGTGTACTCTGTGTTTTAGGGTCATTAACAGTGCAATTTGTCCTGATTCAAGAGGTCAGTATCCCCAATTGAGTGTGAAGGATATTATTGGAGAGGACCAGAAACCACATGATGTTACCTTGCTCTGTGAGGTGACCTCTTAAGAGAGGTCAAAAGAGGGAAATGAAGACTACATCAAGTAATAAAGTATCGTGAGTGTACTACATGTGTATATTAAATACTGAAATTTTATTATTGTTTGAATATTACACACTGAGTTGATGCTTAACCACTGAAATCTGATATGTTTAAAAATACTGCTGTGAAGGTTGTGTATTTTTAAGGAAATTCTTTACAGAGCAGCTGAAGTGGGGTCATCTTGGCTGGCACCAAGCCTAAATAGACTTGGCTGTATTTAAACCTGGCTATCATCCCTTTATGGTAAAGGACAACGGAGATGATTCAGGGAGGATCCAAGGCGTGGACCTGTTTAACATCAATTTGCATATTCATATTGATGTTGTATATTTCTGGGTTGAGGGAACCTCAGGCGTTCAGACCACCTGATGTAAGTCCTGTGTAGCTGTAGGCCATCAGGCACAATGATTTGACCCAGAGCTCTGTATTAGAATTGTATTGAATAGGGAATACATTTTTGTGATTTCAATTGATCGATTCCAGAGTAATTTATTGATAGAACACACCTAACACAGTGGATTGTCAAACTTACCGAAGCAGCTCCAATGATCAGGGCATCAGGCTTTATTCTGGCCTGCAACAACAAGGACCACAGGAAGAGGTGAGAGTAACCAGCGTTTATGGATAAAAATTATATAACTATTGTGCAGTAAGTGGCAAAGTCATCTGATTATAGTGTAAGACAGGATAAGCCATCTAATGTTTTGATCTGTGGTATGGTGGTATCCCTTCTCGTAGATTAAGTATTTATTTTGTGAACTCTGACCCTGCCCACAAGTGAGTAATGGACTCCCTCTGCTCCCTAAATGTAAAAGATGGATTGGATGGAGCTTAAGAGAAAGTTCTTCAAAAGGGATTGTAGGTGTCCTGAGAGTGATCGAGATGTGACTGAACAGAGTAAAATCCTGCACCTATAATAAGTGAACTCAAAACAAGATCATCAAAGCATGTGCAATGTATGAGTATAGATTCATTAAATGCAATATTATTTATTTGTCTCTGTCCTGTCAGTAGAGGAATCTGCAGAGATAGTGTGCAGTTCCTTTGGTTAATAGGGATGGTGTTAAATGTAAATGTCCAATGCAAAAAAAAAAAAAAAAAAAAAAAAGTACAAATTATTGAAATCAACTTGTTCACTGTGAGGTTCAGGTTAGTGACAAACAGAACTGTCCAACTGTGTGTCATTCTACTCACATTAAACAGTGAAATAAGACGCTTCTTCATGTCATTATTTGTCCACGGGTGCCACAGAAAATGCTGCACAAACACAATTTGTCACTTTATTGTTTTATGTTTGAAGAACACAACTCAGATTTCAATTTCAGAACAACTCACCACTTGAACTGAAGAGCTGTTGTCTGTAAAAAAGGCGTCTACATGCCTCTGACAAGACACACAAGCACATGTCCAGAAAGTTATCAGTGAGTATAAAGGAATCAAGTCCAAGTCTTTCAGTATCCATCTCTCTTACCAAGCTGAAATTTTTAGATGCTATTATATTGACGAAAGATGCAAACAAACCCACAATCCGTGAGTCCCCAATAAAAATGACCTTCTTTCCACCGAGGCAGGTGCTGGCCTCCCTGTGAGGGGCAGAGGAGACAAGATGAGACCAACAGACACTTTATTGATCCCCAAAAGGGGAAGTCCATGTAGCTTGGTTCACACAACTCATCACACAGTTAAAAGATTAATAAAAGGCAATAAATAATCATTAAAAGCTTGTGCAAGACATGCAAAGTCCATGTGCATAAAGTCCCAGTTCTGACAAGTTACAGAGCCGGATGGCTGTGGGGACAAAGGACTTTATAAACCTTTCAGTCCTACAACAGAGTGAGAGGAGTCGCCTGCCTCTGCTGTTCCTCTGTGCAGCCAGGACACTGTGGAGGGGGTGGGAGCAGGTGTCCATTATGACCAGTCTGTTTGGGATGCACACCTCCACCACTGTACTGAGTGAGTCCAGTGCTCTCCCAGTCACAGAGCTGGCCTTCATCAGATTCTACAACCTCCTGCTGTTCTTGTTGGCCGGGCTGCTGCCCCAAACTGTCCTGTGAAAAAGGCACTGGCCACAACAGTGTGACAGAACATCAAGAGCAGCATCTTCAAATGCCCTCAACCTCCAGACGAAGAAGAGCGGCTCTAACCTCTTGATGAACATAGACCGTATAAAGAAGTGGTCTAAGACGTATTCAGGTCGTATTCAGGATGAGACAGTTGTCCCCACACCACCAGCTGAAGTTGTACAGTAGATCAAATCAAACTTTATTTATAAAGCGCTTTACAGTCATTAGAACCATACACCCCACAGCCAACCATCACAAACACAGTGTTGCCTAGATCAACAGCAGAACATTCTCTTCTGTCACTGGACTCAAGTTTCAGGGTGAAGATGTTTTGCTGTTCTAGAAGTCACTTGGAGAAGTTTTCACTCTGAAACTCTAGTCCAGTGACAGAAGAGAGAGAGACAGCCACCAGGACACCAGCACAGGGCCCAGAGGAGAGATGAGGCCCAGACTCCAAATACGAGACAGGACAGAGCACCAGGAGCTGTGGTGAGCTGCAGCTGTGTCACTGAGTGCATCAGGTACATGCTTAAAAACACTCACCATCTGCTGTAATTATGCATCATGCAGCCATCAGGCTGCCACACACTGTTCTCCAGGAAGCGTCCAGTGGACAACAGCCACTGACAGGAGTCAGAGTCTGAGGGACACAGTGAGGACAGGACTCAGACTGTAGGCCTGTAGAAGAGCTCTGCTGAAGGAGGGACACATGTACACACTTACCACTGTAATAACGGGACGCTGAGTGACAGGCCAGGAGGAGGATTATTAATGCTAAAGACAGGACTTTAGCATTGTCAGTGGTGAAGGACCTTCTAATGCTGCGTGCCAGGCTCAACATCTTGGCTCCTCTGTGACACCAGACCAGAAGACGGTGTGAGCCCCATGATGCTGAAGCCCTTTCCTCTCCATCAGAGCTCGGGGGTCCTTCTCCCACACAAACCTCTACTTTAGCCTGGGCACAAGAGACAGTCTGTCAGTCTGTGGTCTGAGTCTGTGGTCTGAGTCTGTGGTCTGAGTCTGTGGTCTGAGTCTGTGGTCTGAGTCTGTGGTCTGAGTCTGTGGTCTGAGTATACATGCACATCAGTGTCCCTGTTATGATTGGGTTTTTTGAGTATCCCGGTTTCGTCATGTTGCATGTATCTGCAGTATTCCGGTTTCAGTATCCCGAATAAGGCAGTATCCTGGTTATGAGTAACCAGGATAGTGTATCTTGTATATTCCGATACTAACTGAGATACTGTGGCATGTATACGCAGTATCCCAATTACTGCAACATAAAGTTGAATGTGCATGCGTCTAAAACACTTTTCAGTCTTTTCATCACAAGATGACCAACATAAATAAAGTGACCAACATAAATAAAGTGACCAAACATGAGTGAAATGACTGTTAAATAAAGAGCTGCGCTAAACCTGCACAAGTACAATCTGCACTCCTATGACCTGTACATGTATGAGCTCTGAAAAATTAAACATAAACCATCTCCAATGTGATACACACAGAACAGACTCAACATCATCAGCACATCCTCTGTCACAGAGAGAACACTCATTTTCCACTGAGTCATGTCTTTTAGCTGACCACATCAGTGCACAAGCAAAGAGCTGTTTTGTTTTTGGTTTTTTCAGCTATAGTTTATACAAATGAGCATGTGGTTTTAAGTTTCATTCTGTAAAACGTAAAGAAATGTGTGCAAAGCTGAATTATATTATCAAACAGGCTGATGTGGCTCTATAGTGGTTGTGGTTTATATGTTGTAAAGTTGAGTTCATTTATGCAGAAGATTTTAATTAAGAATCTGCTGCAGTGTGTAACTTGTACAATGTTTGTTCAGTGTTGGGTTTAATGTAGTGGACCATAGCTCCTTACTGTTGGTTAGGAACCTCCCGAGCTTCCTATGCTGAAGGAGTTCATGGATGTTTGTATATTGCCTGGTTTATTAAATGTATAATTTTTGCTCTTGTGTATTTGTAAGATTATGTCAAGAAACCAGGATAGTACATTTGATCATGTACACAGGGATACGAGTATCCTGGTTTCTCAGCGTGCATGTAAACAACATGTCCTGAATACTGACATAACCAGGATATGGATAATAAACGGGATACTGATGTGCATGTACACACACTAATATTCTTACTAAAACTTTGGACAAGATACTTGCCAGTGCAATAGGCCTATAATTTTCCACACTGCTCATTCTACCAGCCTTAACCTTTATGACTGGGACAAGAGTGACAGAAAGGAGTGAGGGAGGGAGTACCCCGTGTGTCAGACAGCTAGAGAAGCACATGGCCAGGAGATTACAAAGTGTTATGGTGGTATGTTTTAGGCGCTCAGCATAAATCCCATCAGATCCACAGGTCTTATTAGAAGGTAACCTTTTGTCGTGAACCCCCCCTCGGCCACAGGAGAGCTCACTCGGGTGGGGTAAAAAGATGAAGGTTTTGGTGTAGGCCCCACTAAAAGGGCTCCTGAAATTCAGATGAAGATGTTCATGATGCTTTATTTTGATGCGGGTGCGAACTTCCTGCTCCTTCGACAAAGCGAGGTGGCAGTTATTTCAGACCTGGCTGGGGGAGGAGCGTTGGGGGCTAGAATGGTGAAGACTGTGGTTTCTGAAAAGTGTTGCCTGTACTTGGAAAAATGTGTTCTATGTGTGACGTACTGATCACTTTGCATATACCTGGGTGGAGCCCTGTGACCCTAGATAAATATTGAAAATTCTGCATAATGATGAGATCCTGATTTTGGTTGGCATTGGCCCTCCGGCTGTAACTCGGCTTAGGAGTTCAGAATCTACAATTCGGACTAGGCTGTGCTTTATAGCTTTCCTGGTCACAGGGTAATTTCTCCAAAAGGGTACTTGCATAGTGATTTGTCCTAATTATTTTCGTATGAGCTTTCTGGTAAAATAGCAACTACGGAGTGAGTTGGTCATAAGTGCTCTGTCGTGAGCACTCCGGGCCTAAAAACCCTGAGTGATCACGAGTATAAAGAGTGACAACCAGCCACAGGAGTAGTGCATAAAATAATAAAAAGCAGAAAAATAAGACAAAGACAAATCACTTGTTGGGATCTTTTGTTGAGTCTCTCCCTCTAATTAATATACATATACTATTACTACGTGCAAGTCCAGTCATCCTAGGTGAGTTGCTTACAAAAACGCAATGTTTGGGGATATTTTCTAATGCAATGTTTTTGATGCAAAGCTAAATTTGGTTAAATTCTTGAGGCACTGCTAAGGATAAATGAATAGTTGCAATGTTTTTGGTGTAAAACTAAATCTGGTTAAATTCTTTGAGGCACTGTCAAAAATTAGTTTTGGGCAAATGTTGTACAGAGTGAGTACAGAGTATGTCATAAGGTGGTTTCTAAAAGCTAAGTGAAATTGTAAGTGTTCCCTAGGTGGTACTTTAAGAGTTGTTAAAGTTACTTGTATGGTGTTTCTTAAAGTTAAATTATATTTTTGAGTGTAGTCAGATATTTTAATGATATTTTTGAGTGTAGTAAATGATATTTTTGAGTGTGCATTGTGGTTTTAAACTTATGTGATATTGTGAGTGTTGTCAGAGTTATCTGCAGTGTGTTTTTAAAGTTGAGTGATTTTCTGAGGGTTATTAGAGTGATTAGAAAAAGGTAGTGAGGCTCAGGCTGCGTAATTTAGCCCTGGTCTTCTCAACACCTTTGTATTGCATTTAGTAGTTATGGTTTATATGTTGTAATGTTGAGTTTATTTTATTAAGAATCAGATGCGGTGTAGAACTTGTACTATAGTATTTGGAAACATTCGGTTTGATATTGTATTGTAAAATGCATGTTATTGCATTAAAATGCATATGTTTGTCATATAATCAATTTGTTGTTATCATCTGTGTACCTTGTAAACATTTTAAATTTATATATTTAATATTTAGCCAGCTGCCGGACCCAGGACCAAATATCAAGAAAGTGCTTGTCTCAGTGTTCAAAGATTGCACTCAAAAATGCAGAAAAGTTTTTTTGGGATGGACAAAGTGGAGAAAGAAAGGATCGACCCAGGAGGATTAAAATGTTAAACTGTTAATGTATTGTATTGTATTAAGCTTAAATCAAGGTATTTTTTTATGAATTTTTTTGAAGGCAATGTTAAATATTAGAGCCTGTTGATTTATTGCACTGAAAGAAAAAAAACATTTCAAAGTAAACACATTTTAACTTGTATCTTCATCTGTATTCATATTAATGAACTCTGTGGAATGACACGTTTGTGTTGGGTAACTGGAATTTTGAGCAACACCCTAATGTGTAAAGAGCATTTAACACTTAACGCAACACATAATACTAATTCTTGTGTCACTATTGACACAACTGTTGTGTCTATATACTTACACATCAACTGTGTCACAATTAACACAAGTTGTTTTGTCCCAAATAGAACTCACTGCTGTGCTGAAATTCAACACAGGTTGTGGTGTTTTTAACACATTCATTAGAGTGTAGTACACCTCATGTATACAGCCATACATTCATTTTATGTTCATAATGCCCCGTGACAAACCTGTCCCAAGCAGGTCATTTAACATGATTATATTTAACACACTTACAGAAGAATTCACCACTCTGATATAAAGTCCATATTATATTATCATGAAAAATATCAAATATCCCTCTTGTGGTTCAAGTTAACAGAGTTTGCATCAGTACATCTGATTGAGTCATAAGGTAAATTTATATTACTTAACAGTTTGTCACTTTTAATAAAATAGGACATGAGGTCTTCCTTTGTTTGGGCAGACCAGTCCAGCTTCCCTTGATTCTTGGGGCTGTTATTCATAAACAGCATAAGTAAGTGCTCAACATTCATAGTAAAGGAGACTGTTATGTGACCACACTGTATGATATTTCCATAGACCCAAGGGAGGCATGTGCATCAGATGTACTAATACAGTGTTCTAGTCACAAAGTAGCTGTATTTGCATTTACAATCTAAGACTTCTCATTGTGCTACTTAAATTAAACAGAATATTCACTTTACTGATGAATTAAGACAGATTATTTGGCACTATTGTGTCCTTAGTGTCTTAACACTATTTTAACCATTCTTAAAAACAAATTTTACAGGTAGATTTACTCACCGGCAGCATCTCTGTGTTTTCTCTTTCATTCCTGGGTTTGGTCTGAGTGACTGTGCACCTGGACCTAATGACAAGAGTGCAGCACACACTAGAGGCTTACCTGTAGTTCTGGCTCCATCTACTGGCCAGACTAGGAATAAACCATTAAGGAGGAAGGAGAGGTGAATAAGATTTGGAGTGGAGATGAAGCAGAGGGGCTGAGCTTTTTGACTTGAAACTGTGAGTCTGTGGTCTGAGTGTGTGAGTCTGAGTCTGGCCTATGTCAGGACTGTGTCTCTCAGTTCACCAGTGGTAATTACCAGTTCAAGCATTGATCCAGCATTTTTTTTCTTATCTTTTTCAGAGGTGGGAAATGTCCATATTACCATCTGTCAGAAACACACCATTAATTACTTGGTTGTTTTTTTTATTAGTCAAGGACCATGTACAAATGCATTAATCGTTCAAAGGGAATGATGAACTCTATAGATTTACCTTTAACAGTCTGTCTATATCTATATACTCAACTATTTACTACCAAGACATCTACAGAGCTTGTTCAAAATGAGAGAGAGAACGCATAATTTAAGAGGGTGTGGAAGTTTCAAATTGCCCAATGTCCCGTAAAAGTTTCTGTGTGTGTATATGTTGTGTAAAACTCTGAAACAGTCTGGATACACATCTCAAGCAATGCCAAAATATCCATAAATTCAAGCTGTTATGTAAACATATGGTCTGGTCACAGTATAGAGAGAGTGGGTCTTAATATTAGAACAATACTTGCTTCTGTAGTGCTGTTTTATGCTGGTTGTTTCCCTACCATTTCTGGCCTGTGCTGTCCGTTACATTACTTGGATCTGCTGTCTGTTTTCATTGTTGTATCCTTTTGTGTTATTATAATATGATGATAGTTGTTACCAAGCTAGAACAGTGACTCTTTGTCCTCACGTGTAATTGGTTCATATGGTCTCAGGTAAAATGTCTGAAGACACGCAAAAGAAAAGCTCAAGCTGTCAAATTAGAAGAGTGGAGTTAAATAAGTTTTCTTCTTCCCACTCCTTTTTAGGCAAAATTTGTATTGTTATTTGTTAAAATTTCATATTTTATTCCATTGTTAAACAATGCAAATTGCTAATTTGCCCAAAATAAATACATATTGGTTTTTTTTTAAATAAAATAAATGTGTTAACCTTGTTTAGCTCGACCACAGACTGGACTGGTTGGAGAATACAGACCTGCTCTACAGAAAGAGACAGAGCAGGCTGTACTTTCTCAGAAGGCTGAAGTCCTTTAACATCTGCCACAAGCTCCTGCCGTGGATGTGTAAGCTGCAGAGGAAGGCAGGATCTGTGGTGGGAGCAGAGCTTGACTCACTCACATCTGTGGCTGAGAAGAGGGTCCTAAACAAGCTCCTCCCCCAGGATATCCCCAGGTTTGACTACTCCAAATTTAAGACTTTTTAAAGACCTTTTTAAGACTACTTAAATGAAAATTTAAGCAACTACTGTAGCATAGGCATAATAGATGTAGTTTGCCCATGAATGAGTTTCCGTAGGTTCTGTGTCTAGTTAAGATGAAGGACAAATCTGTGATGGTTATTACTCCAAATTTACTTTTGTGAGCTTAAAGTCATGTTAGAATGTTGTTTCCTCATCAAAAACATACCTGGAGTTGTGTTTTGTTTCATTCTCACATTCAGGAAGAGCCAAAACTGTCACACACGATGACACCAGATGACTTTTCAGTCAGTTCCTTTGATTTTGAGTCAAACATTCAGGAGGTGCAGCTGTTTAAAGGTGTTGTTGTGGGGTACAACCTGTAGACCAAATCAAATGCCAGGGTCAGTGGTGGACACAGAAGTCCAAAGTCACCTGACCGCTTTTTTTTTTGAACACCTAACCCAATAGAAAGGCTTTCAGTGGTCACATGACAATAAGAATTGGCACATCTCCTCTGTGGGAGGGAAACGCTCAGCCCATATTTCCCTGTGCACAGATGGACTGGAGTGTGTTAGATCACGGCTAGATGGACTGGACAAAGAAATCCAAGGATCAAGTGCAATAATGGCATTTAATACATACATAAAATCCAGTACAATGGTATGAAAAGATCAAAAATTGTCATGTATAAAAATGAAGATATCTGTTTGCAACTGATTAATATTTATGACTGAAATTAAATGTATTGATTTGAAATGTTTTAAATATTACAAACTTAACTCTTGTGAGCTTTAAGTCATGTTAGAATGTTGTTACCTCATAACAAAAACAGACCTGGAGTTGTGTTTTGTTTCATTCACACATGTTTGAGTCACAATTTATTATCAGTCCGTGTACATCTCCAAAGCTCAAAATGCTCTGTTCCACCTTGTGATGTCATATAGTGGTAGTTTATCTTTTTACCTTTTATCTTTACCCAGGACTGAAAGTGATTCTAATGAAGGTGTGTGGAGTTAAAAAACACAGTGGGTCACTTCCTGTAGGATGACATCACAAGGTGGAACAGATTGTTTTGAGTTTGAGAAAAGAACGCAGCATAAATATGCAGGTTTGTGTGTTAAACGTGTGAATGAAACAAAACACAACTCCAGGTCTGATTGTGATGAGGAAACATTATTACATAGATCAGAAAATAGAGTAATATGGGTCTTTTAAAGTAACCATCAGTGTTAAAACATTGTCTGGAAAAGGGGGCAGATAACATCTTTGTGCACATTTTTATCCATTCCTTTTTCTTTGTATTTAAAAACAACAGCACAAAGAAAACATTAATTTCAAAGAGAAAAGCTGCACTGGGCCAGATTTAGCTACAAGCTACTTTCTATCTGCAGTCCCTGTGCAGGTACTGAACATATGGTTTAATTTTTATACTTTATCAATGAAATAAAACTGAAGAAGCCCCCAGCCTATTTCAGAACAGTTGGGCCAGGAGTTTGGTGATGAGGGAGATCTCATGAGCCACACACACAAAGATGAAGCTACTGACCAGGATGTTGAGGGACGGGTTTCTCGGGATGAGCACTAAGATGCCCTTGGTGTCTGCTGCCAGAAAGATGTGGTACTGACAGATGAACAGCTGGGCACACAGCACATTTTGGGGTTAGTTTTATTCTTCTAGGAACAGATTTGACACCCTGGATCTTACCTCCAAAGAGATTTTCCCAAACCAGGCAAAAAAGGAGCTGTAGACAGAGCGAGCAAAGCCAGGAATGTTCCTGATGAGGATGAAGGCCAGAATCTGAGAAGGCACAGGAGCATCACAGAGAGGTTAGTACTAACTTTACCCTATTGACTTTATTCAAATGAATGTGTGCAATATGACAACTACAGTGACCTCAGAGGACAAATAAAGATGAAATCAGTAATATCATCTCTACTCTGTTTGGAGGCTAACATCACCTACCGGAAGCACAGAGATGTAGGGGTGAATCTCGTTGCACTGCTCTTTGGTTTGGCAGTTGCTGGCCCAGACTGAGTATGTCTAAAGTAAAGAGGACACAAGATGTTAGGAAGCCTTCACTTTGCTCTGAGCAACACTAGTGTGTCAGGTCTTCATCCAGCATGAACTACAGCAAGAGTCCAACACTTACAATGAAACAGAGTCCAGACAGGAGCAGCAGGGGCAGGGAGACTTTAGCTGAGAACAGAGCTTCTCCTCTGGTCTCCGACAGCACCTGTTTCTTCTGAAGGAGCAGATAGAGGAAAGCAAACACCATCCCATGTACCACGGCCTGCAAACACATGGACATTCACATCCACATCCAGTGGAACAGAGCAGTTGTGGAGCTACAGCACCAATGCACTTACAAACCGATCCAGTCTCCAGCGGAACCACCACTCCTGGATGTTGCCATTGAGTTCAAACAACTTCGAAAGTGGCCACGATGTGAAAGTGATCTCAAACACGCCCTGCACATTTGAACAAACATGTGTCATTCAACAGCTTTCCAACAGTGTTGAGGACATGTGCCTCTGGAGGGACTGTGCTGTTACCTGTGAATAGGCAAAGAGGCAAATGAGCAGCACGAGGCCCACTAACTTGAGCAGGATTCCCAAGTACCACAGGGCACTGACTGTCAGAGAGAAGAACACATGTGAGGGAGAACCACGGGCACATTTGCAACATTAAAGTTGTACCCACTGCTGACTTTCTTCTGCACAATCTGAGGCCACATGGCCAGAACAATGTAGATGATCATAAACCAGAACGTCACCAGAGGAACGAAGTAATAGAACTGGTACGGCCTGTCCATCACCGCACACAACACCAGCACCAGGAAGTTGAGGCGGAATAGCACCTGCAGCACAAGCACAGTCATGCTGGTGCTGTAGGAGCACAAAGCATGGAGGATGTAGAGCTGCACTCACCTGGCACACTCTGTACAGGCCAAAGTCCCCTTTGAGCCAGAAGAAGGAGAAGTGTCCATAACCTGTTTGGAAGAGATAGGCTGCCACCAGCACACGCACATGCATGTAAACTGGAATGAACTGAGACACACAAGAAGAATCAGCTTTTGCTTTGAGACTACACAGAGAATACAGAAGGAAACAGGACTTACAGCACTGGCTCCTGAAATATGATAGATGAGAATGACCAACTGCATCCAGCCCTTCCACTCATCTGTCTGCTCCCTGTTCAGCACACGGCTCTGGGACACAGCACACAGTGTCAAATTGTGTCAGAGGAACCAGGGTGGTGTGCACAAAGTTCAGAGAAAAGCAGCTCCATGTGTAGAAGGACACAGGCCTGTGCTCACCTCTTTGGTGCTCTCACTGCAGAACAATCCCAGCACAAAGACAATGATCAAAGGGACGAAGAAGGCAGAGTGACTGTAGGATTTCTGTTCCTTCATAAACACATCTGCTCTGTCACACAGGTAGAAGTAGACCATGATGAGTCCCATTCTGCACAGGGTCCCACACACTGCCTCGGCCCCCAGGGGCCCAGGAGCTGTATCCGGCTTCTTCTCCTCTAAACTCTCCAGGTCAGGGACCATGGGTCGCCCATGGGGCAATTTCCTCAGAAAGTTCAACAGCAGAAAAACTAGAGTCGTGACTACAAACACACACAGCAACATCTTCTGCAGAAAAGTGAGCGGGGGCGTGTTCTGGCAGCAGGAACCATCAATGGGCCGGATCACTTTATTACACAGACTGTTCATCAACACCATGGCCCCCTGTGAACACACATGCAGGTTAGAAACACTCTGAAGCTGCGTTCAGACCGAACACAGACCGAATGAAAATATAGTTTTATGCTTTTGCAGGTACATTACATTTTTTATTTCATCCATATACATACACAAACCCAGTCATTTAGAAAATTATTTGGGTAAAATGAATAGCTTACTTATTTTAAAATGTACATCAGTCACATTATTCTATTATGTTCAAATCGGGGTCAGGATGTTTTTCCTCTCCACAGCAGCATTTTCTCATACATTTAAACATTAAGACTAACTCTGGTGTGTGAAATATCAACTGTCCAGTCCAGCTTCCCATCTGTGTGTAATAAACTTCACTCTGGAACATGTTTACTTTGTGCATGGAAGTCATGTGGACAAAGGGCACAGTAGCCTTCGCTTGCCTTATGTTTAGATCATGGCAAAACCAGATAAACTGCTGCAGATAATTTACACATAATAAGTATGTGGCCTTTAAAATAGCCCTGAGACAAAACAAGGGACTATGAGGATTAGTCAGTCAGTGGCTCTTAGTTTTGATACTCTAGCCTGTCTTAATTCTGTTCTCATAACACCTCGTTACAAATGCACATAGCTAATTTGCATATCAGTATATCTGTTACAGGCTAACATCCCTTCCTCCTTGAAAACCGCCGCCATTATTCCTATTCCCAAACAGCCAACCTCGACTGATCAACAACTACAGACCATTGGCATTTACGCCTGCAGTGATGAAGTGCTTTGAAAAACTGGTTCTGCATCATGTTTGAGCCAACCTCTCACCCTCCGACTCCCGTCAGTTTGCATACAGAGCTAATCAGTCGACAGAGGATGCCATTGCCATAACAATCCACACTTCCACTCAGTCATCTAGACCAGCAGCAAAGCTGTGAGGATGGTCTTCATAGACTTTAGTTCAGTCTTTAATACAATCATGCCAGCAATACTGACAAGAAAAATGCTCCAACTGGGCTTTCTCCTTCCATCTCTACCTGGATTTAGAATTTTCTTTCAAACAGGTCCCAGTTCATCAAGACTGGCCCCCACACTTCCAACATCATCATGCTGCACACTGGGGCACCTCAGGGGTGTGTGTTCAGTCCAATCCTTTACACACTGTATACACACAACTGTACCTCCACCCATCCCACCAACACATTCATAGAATTCGCAGACACAGTGGTCACTGGACTCATCATCAATGAGGGTGAATGAGCTTATAGAGATGATATTTAAAGGCTGTCAGAACGGTGTTCAGCCAACCGTCTGGTCTTAAATTACACCAAGACCAAAGAGATCATTTTGGATTTCCGAAAGTAGTGTGCCTCAAATCTGGTTCCACTCTACATTAATGGCGTATGTTTGGAATGAGTGAAAGATTTCAAATACCTTATTGACCATTAGAGTGAGGACCTCTCCTGGTCACCTTTGTGGCGGTGCGGGGAGTGGGGGCGGCCGGGGGAGAGAGGCTGTGGGGCGTCTGTCATCTCGTTATTATTTGGTAAGATTTTTGTATTTTTTGTATTATTTGGATATGATAGACAAGCCTAAATGTTTTAAATGTAATGCATAGGCTTCCATATAATAACAAATATACAAACTATAGTGCAGAGTCTAGTCTCAGGTCTGATCTGATTCTGGTCTGGTTCCTGTTTTGTCCAGTTCATTAAGTTTACTAAGTTACACATTCCAAGACCAGACCAGTCAAGATTTTCAACAATGAGAATGAATGGTTAGAAAAGTTAATAAAATTAAAGTTTTGGACATTTGATTTTTCACACTAAGTCCCCCCACCCCCAAAATGAAACTGTAAACAACATGTCAGGGTTTTGAACCCCCATCGCCCGCATCAGAGACGATTGACTAAACACAGTGAGCTACACTACCTCACCTGGGTCTTTTGACCACATGTTTAAATGTACCAAATGTAGCAGCAAACGTGCCTCGTGAACAGAGCGTCTAGAAGCCGTGTGGGGCTCTCGAGGGGAGGGGTGTGTAAAACGCACCTTTGCAAATATTACTACCGGTATATTATCCACTGGACCACAGACTCACTGTATAAAACAGACACATTATTTGTAAGACAGCAGATGCTAGACAGCAGAGTTGTAAAAATATTATGAAACTCTTTCTGAAGGGGTTTGGGTGGGCCTGTGGTATTTGGGTGGGCCTAGGTCTGTGGGGGGGTGTTGCTAGCGCGCATTTTGGGTCAGTTGAAATCATAGACAGTATAAAAGAAATGGACTAAGTGAGTGTGATGGTAAATGGTTACATTTTTCTATAGCACTTTTCCACCTTCAAGGCACTCAAAGCGCTTTACAACAAGGAACCACTCACCCATTCACACACACATTCATACACCAATGTACGCAGACACGGGGGGCGAGGTGGGTTAAGTGTCTTGCCCAAGGACACAACAACAGTATTCATCTGTGGGAGCTGGAATCACACCAGCCAACCTGTGGGTCAGTGGATCTGACCGCTCAACCTGATGTTTATGTGGAGAGCTGGAATCGAACCGCCAACCTTCAGATCAGTGGGCGAATGCTCTACCAACTGAGCTTCTGCCACTCACATGATGTCACCCATAGCATTAAGCTCAAATGAGGCTCGGGATGCTCACGGTTACAGGAGCAAATGTGGAGCCAGGCTCTGTGTTATGAATAGGATTTTTTTGATGGACAAAATAGAGGAAAAAAAAATCAGAATCATGTAGAGCGGGTTAATACGAACATTTTAAAGTCCAAAATGACGAGGCTCAATGCAGCAGGTACAGAGAGAGGAGCAACAAGATGTAAGTCAATTGGAGCCAGAGTCAGGAGGAGCCAGAAGAGCCTCCTGGAGAACTTCCTATTTGGCACACAGCAGCTAGAGCGTTAGTTATGTTCACTCATATATATGGTCTATGGTTGAAATGGAAGACTGGGGGACCGGTCAACCACTGAAAGCAGTTGTCATCTAGATGGAACTCCAGGGAAAAGTGATAAAACATAGACATGCCACCGCAGATCACCTCCACTTTTATATAATAATACACTACACTAAAGCCTCTCTCCTGCCATCGTTCACAAAGAGACGGGGAAAACACACCATCCAAAAAACTCTCATAGATGGACATGGACACCCTACAGGTGTCTGCCTCAAACTCTAAAATGTACAATGCTATTTCGAAGCAGCGGTCTGAATGCAGCACAAGCCTCTCATTCTCCGGGGCTGTAGATGAAACTTATTGACTTCTGTTGTCTGTAGAAACTCAACATAAGTCCACAGCATCAGTGTGACTGTGCAGCAGCAGCACAGGCCTGATCATGCCCTGAGCTCAGACTTCTCACTGGACTCTTTCTTCCTCAGAGTAAAGCTGCAGGGAGCAGCAGAAACTACCATCACAAAGACTATAATGTGTTGCATTTATGTAATCAATGAAATGCTACAGAGAATATATGTCCATTCATTCATAAGGTCTATGGTACGATCTGCAGACTTATAATGAACCATCTTCAATGCAATAGAAGCACAGAACAGACTCACCATCAGCCGCACTCTCTGTCACAGAAAGAATAATCATCAGAATATGTGTGTTCTATCTGTTTTAAGGCTGTGAAATTCCTCACCACACACTTTTAACTGTCCTGTGTGAGCAAAGTATACTCTTTTTGCATCGTTCTTAATACGTATAGCTGCTGTCGTCCTTAATGTTATTTCCTCCTTCTTTATGTAACAAACCGAAGATTAATTAATTTTGTAATGGAGCCCTACAGTGCAGAGTCCTGCATGGGTCAGTTTTTGGAGACCCGCACTGGCGCAGTACAACATCGCACCTGCCCGTCAACCCAAGATTATAGCAAACTTTTGCACTGCATACGCCATGGACTGAATCAGACTCACTCAGGAGGACTAAACCAGGCCTTCTTAGGCCTACTTTAGTTCTGGTGTAGTCCTGGTTTAGTTTTGGTTTAGTCCTGATTCAGTCCTGACCCGCCCGTGTGTAATTACTACCCACCCGTAAAATTCCAGAATGTTAAATCCCATCCATTTGAGCAACTACTTGCCTGAACCTTCCTTCAGCATGTCCAGAATCTATATTATCTTAAGAGAGCAACAAGCTGAAAAATCTAATTTTTCAATTATCCAGATGAGATAAATCATCTGTCCACAAATGCACAAAGCCCTCCCCTGTGAAGGATTAAATAGTTTGTACTGATGAGAAAACAGGTTGAAGCTCCACACAAACCTCAATGCTGCTCTGGTCCACCCAACTAACTGTCCATCTGATGCATGCCAAAATGAATTCCCATGAGTGTGTGAACTCACCAGGTTTGTAATAATATAAGCTGACCTTGAATGTGCCAGTAGACCTCTCCATGCTCAGCCAGGCCCTCCAGAGACGCAGACATAGACATCAGGTTTTCTTTGTACTGGTGTAGCCCTTTTGCACTTGCATGGAAGTCTCTGATGACCCACTGGTTAAAGACGACACAGGATTTACAAGAGTCATCGTAGGATTCTTTCTAAGCAGTGGGTTGTCAAACTTACTGAAGCAGCTCCAATGATCAGGGCATCAGGTTTTACTGTGGCCTGCAACAACAAGGACCACAGGAAGAAGTGAGGGTAGCCAGCATTTACGGATAAAAATTACATAAGCATTGTGCGGTAAGTGGCAAAGTCATCTGATTATAGTGTAAGACATGATAGGCTATCTAATGTGTTGATCTGTGGTATCTTATCTGTGGTATGGTGGTATCCTTTCTCTTAGATTAAGTATTTATTTTGTGAACTCTGACCCTGCTCACAACTGAGTAATGGACTCCCTCTGCTCCCTGAATGTAAAAGATGGATTGGATGGAGCTTAAGAGAAAGTTCTTCAAAGGAATTGTAGGTGTCCTGAGAGTGATCGAGATGTGACTGAATACTGTAAGATCCTGCCCCTATAATAAGTGAACTCAAAACAAGATCATCAAAGCATGTGCAAAGTATTAGTAGTATAGATTAGAGATGCGTGGATTGCGGTTACAACCACGGTATCCGCGGTTGATCCGCGGGTCGGGCGGATGACGTGACGAAAAATTATATTTTAATAAAATTCGGGGGGTGGCGGTTTAACTACTAAAAAAAAAAAAAAAAAAAAAAAAAGTTATTGTTAGTATTGTTACCTACATCTGAAAAGACGAGTCTCATTGTCTATGCTTGTAGTATGAAGTGTACGTCATATCCTTAATTAGCCCATTTGACCTCGTTTTTTATGTTCTGAAGGTTAAGGTTGTGTCGGGTTATTGATGCCTAAGGTTTACGAGGCACATATTATATGCAGTTTATTTTATTATTTTCTAATTTATTTCACTTAAAGAGGGCATTGCCTGATTTCAATAAAGGTTCATCTGGATGAGATGATCTGTCTATTTTGTTTCGATATCAGATATATTTTAAAACACGCAGACATTATAGCGTAGACTGCCACTCTGGGTATTTAAAACTTAAAGAAAGACCGATGGAGTGAGGCTATGACTTTGAAATAACATCGGGCAATGGCAGAATGTTTCAGAATGTAACAACATCCAACACGAAGGCAAGAAGGTTCAAAAATAGCCTAGTCGGAAAACGTTGTCAATTAATTAACTGCGCAAGAAAACCAGGTAAGTCTGGGGTTGTTACGGACAATTAAGAATGCGAACATACACACTGAGCGAATTTTGGAATGAATGAGCTATAGAGTTTGCATTTTTATCGAGGCTCCTTAGTTTGTTTGCTGTATGATAGTTCTAAAATCTAAAATCAATCGGCGGATGGCGGGCGGGTGCGGTTTTGAAAACCTTCGGTGCAAAATGGACAGCGGGCGGATGATAAGTTTTGTGTCGCGGTTGCGGATGAAAAAATAGCCCATCCGCACATCTCTAGTATAGATTCATTAAATGCAATATTATTTATTTGTCTCTGTCCTGTCAGTAGAGGAATCTGCAAAGATAGTGTGCAGTTCCTTTGGTTAATAGGGATGGTGTTAAATGTAAATGTCCAATGCAAAAAAAAAAAAAAAAAAAAAAAAAAGTACAAATTATTGAAATCAACTTGTTCACTGTGAGGTTCAGGTTAGTGACAAACAGAACTGTCCAACTGTGTGTCATTCTACTCACATTAAACAGTGAAATTAAACGCTTCTTCATGTCATTATTTGTCCGCGGGTGCCACAGAAAATGCTGCACAAACACAATTTGTCACTTTATTGTTTTATGTTTGAAGAACACAAGATTTCAGAACAACTCACCACTTGAACTGAAGAGCTGTTGTCTGTAAAAAAAAGATCTACATGCCTCTGACAAGACACACAAGCACATGTCCAGAAAGTTATCAGTGAGTATAAAGGAATCAAGTCCAAGTCTTTCAGTATCCATCTCTCTTACCCAGGGGGCGCTGTAATGTTTAGATGCTATTATATTGACGAAAGACAAAAACAGATGCCAAATCCGTGAGTCCCCAATAAAAACGACCTTCTTTCCACCGAGGCAGGTGCTGGCCTCCCTGTGAGGGGCAGAGGAGACAAGATGAGACCAACAGACACTTTATTGATCCCCAAAAGGGGAAGTCCATGTAGCTTGGTTCACACAACTCATCACACAGTTAAAAGATTAATAAAAGGCAATAAATAATCATTAAAAGCTTGTGCAAGACATGCAAAGTCCATGTGCATAAGGTCCCAGTTCTGACAAGTTACAGAGGACAAAGGACAAAGGACTTTATAAACCTTTCAGTCCTACAACAGAGTGAGAGGAGTCGCCTGCCTCTGCTGTTCCTCTGTGCAGCCAGGACACTGTGGAGGGGGTGGGAGCAGGTGTCCATTATGACCAGTCTGTTTGGGATGCACACCTCCACCACTGTACTGAGTGAGTCCAGTGCTCTCCCAGTCACAGAGCTGGCCTTCATCAGATTCTACAACCTCCTGCTGTTCTTGTTGGCCGGGCTGCTGCCCCAAACTGTCCTGTGAAAAAGGCACTGGCCACAACAGTGTGACAGAACATCAAGAGCAGCATCTTCAAATGCCCTCAACCTCCAGACGAAGAAGAGCGGCTCTAACCTCTTGATGAACATAGTCCACTTCTTTGTACGGTCTAAGCCGCATTCAGGTCGTATTCAGGATGAGACAGTTGTCCCCACACCACTGGCTGACGTTGTACAGTAGATCAAATCTAACTTTATTTATAAAGCACATACAAGGGCTTTACAGTCATTAGAACCATACACCCCACAGCCAACCATCACAAACACAGTGTTGCCTAGATCAACAGCAGAACATTCTCTTCTGTCACTGGACTCAAGTTTCAGGGTGAAGATGTTTTGCTGTTCTAGAAGTCACTTGGAGAAGTTTTCACTCTGAAACTCTAGTCCAGTGACAGAAGAGAGAGACAGCCACCAGGACACCAGCACAGGGCCCAGAGGAGAGATGAGGCCCAGACTCCAAATACGAGACAGGACAGAGCACCAGGAGCTGTGGTGAGCTGCAGCTGTGTCACTGAGTGCATCAGGTACATGCTTAAAAACACTCACCATCTGCTGTAATTATGCATCATGCAGCCATCAGGCTGCCACACACTGTTCTCCAGGAAGCGTCCAGTGGACAACAGCCACTGACAGGAGTCAGAGTCTGAGGGACACAGTGAGGACAGGACTCAGACTGTAGGCCTGTAGAAGAGCTCTGCTGAAGGAGGGACACATGTACACACTTACCACTGTAATAACGGGACGCTGAGTGACAGGCCAGGAGGAGGATTATTAATGCTAAAGACAGGACTTTAGCATTGTCAGTGGTGAAGGACCTTCTAATGCTGCGTGCCAGGCTCAACATCTTGGCTCCTTTGTGACACCAGACTGGTAGACAGTGTGAGCCCCATGATGCTGAAGCCCTTTCCTCTCCATCAGAGCTCGGGGGTCCTTCTCCCACACAAACCTCTACTTTAGCCTGGGCACAAGAGACAGTCTGTCAGTCTGTGGTCTGAGTCTGTGGTCTGAGTCTGAGTCTGTGGTCTGAGTCTGTGGTCTGAGTCTGTGGTCTGAGTCTGTGGTCTGAGTCTGTGGTCTGAGTATACATGCACATCAGTGTCCCTGTTATGATTGGGTTTTTTGAGTATCCCGGTTTCGTCATGTTGCATGTATCTGCAGTATTCCGGTTTCAGTATCCCGAATAAGGCAGTATCCTGGTTATGAGTAACCAGGATAGTGTATCTTGTATATTTCGATACTAACTGAGATACTGTGGCTTGTATACGCAGTATCCCAATTACTGCAACATAAAGTTGAATGTGCATGCGTCTAAAACACTTTTCAGTCTTTTCATCACAAGGTGACCAACATAAATAAAGTGACCAACATAAATAAAGTGACCAAACATGAGTGAGATGACTGTTAAATAAAGAGCTGCGCTAAACCTGCACAAGTACAATCTGCACTCCTATGACCTGTACATGTATGAGCTCTGAAAAATTAAACATGACCCATCTCCAATGTGATACACACAGAACAGACTCAGCATCATCAGCACATCCTCTGTCACAGAGAGAACACTCATTTTCCACTGAGTCATGTCTTTTAGCTGACCACATCAGTGCACAAGCAAAGAGCTGTTTTGTTTTTGGTTTTTTCAGCTATAGTTTATACAAATGAGCATGTGGTTTTAAGTTTCATTCTGTAAAACGTAAAGAAATGTGTGCAAAGCTGAATTATATTATCAGATGGGCTGATGTGGCTCTATAGTGGTTGTGGTTTATATGTTGTAAAGTTGAGTTTATTTATGCAGAAGATTTTAATTAAGAATCTGCTGCAGTGTGTAACTTGTACAATATTTGTTAAATGTTGGGTTTAATGTAGTGGACCATAGCTCCTTACTGTTGGTTAGGAACCTCCCGAGCTTCCTATGCTGAAGGAGTTCATGGTTGTTTGTATATTGCCTGGTTTATTAAATGTATAATTCACTAGCTAGGACCACACCAACAAGGACATAGCACAAAGATGTTTATTGATAATGGACGAAGCGGGGCAGAGATGGCTGGGTTGAGACTCTAGGTGGGGGCTCAGTCTCAATCTGCAATTGGCCCAGCCAGAACAGGACCCCCCTTGTAGGGGTCTTATGACTGAAAGACAAAATAGGGGATGGGAGGGTGGGGTCGAGTTAGCCAAGACAAACTGGGATGATGGGAAAGGCTGCTACATATAGGCTTCTGGGAAATTAGAGGTGTGGTTGAGGTGAGTTGTGGTTCACTGGTGAGAGGAGAGGGCGGCTGAGGCCTGCTCCTGTTCCTGAATCTCAGTTAATCATATTAACTACATTTTTTGTGCTTGTGTATTTGTAAGATGTCAAGAAACCAGGATAGTACATTTGATCATGTACACAGGGATATGAGTATCCTGGTTTCTCAGCGTGCATGTAAACAACATGTCCTGAATACTGACATAACCGGGATATGGATAATAAATGGGATACTGATGTGCATGTACACGCACTAATATTCTTACTAAAACTTTGGACAAGATACTTGCCAGTGCAATAGGCCTATAATTTTCCACACTGCCCATTCTACCAGCCTTAACTTTTATGACTGGGACAAGAGTGACAGAAAGGAGTGAGGGAGGGAGTACCCCGTGTGTCAGACAGCTAGAGAAGCACATGGCCAGGAGATTACAAAGTGTTATGGTGGTATGTTTTAGGCGCTCAGCATAAATCCCATCAGATCCACAGGTCTTATTAGAAGGTAACCTTTGTATTGCATTTAGTAGTTATGGTTTATATGTTGTAATGTTGAGTTTATTTTTATTAAGAATGAGCTGCGGTGTAGAACTTGTACTATAGTATTTGGAAACATTCGGTTTGATATTGTATTGTAAAATGCATGTTATTGCATTAAAATGCATATGTTTGTCATATAATCAATTTGTTGCTATCATCTGTGTACCTTGTAAACATTTTAAATTTATATATTTAATCTTTTTTTCAGTCTGTTTCTTTCACCTCCCCTGTGAAAATGGAGCTGACAGACCCGAGCCAGCTGCCGGACCCAGGACCAAATATCAAGAAAGTGCTTGTCTCAGTGTTCAAAGATTGCACTCAAAAATGCAGAAAAGTTTTTTTGGGATGGACAAAGTGGAGAAAGAAAGGATCGACCCAGGAGGATTAAAATGTTCAAATGTTAATGTATTGTATTGTATTAAGCTTAGATCAAGGTATTTTTCATGAATTTTTTTGAAGGCAATGTTAAATATTAGAACCTGTTGATTTATTGCATGTAGAGAAAAAAACATTTCAAAGTAAACACATTTTAACTTGTATCTTCATCTGTATTCCTATTAATGAACTCTGTGGAATGACACGTTTGTGTTGGGTAACTGGAATTTTGAGCAACACCCTAATGTGTAAAGAGCATTTAACACTTAACGCAACACATAATACTAATTCTTGTGTCACTATTGACACAACTGTTGTGTCTATATACTTACACATCAACTGTGTCACAATTAACACAGATTGTTTTGTCCCAAATAGAACTCACTGCTGTGCTGAAATTCAACACAGGTTGTGGTGTTTTTAACACATTCATTAGAGTGTAGTACACCTCATGTATACAGCCATACATTCATTTTATCCATTAGGTCCATATTAAAAACATTACAATTAACACAATTCAAAAGAGCACTATAATGCTGTGTCCAGTATTCTACTATTTTCTCTGTTCCAGAAATGCCATCTACAGTGCAGGGCAGAGATGTCTTATTGCTGTTCAGGACACACACTTCTTTCCAGAAGTCCATCACTGCTGCAAAAAAGTTTACTGTCCAAAGAATTAGACCTCATACTTTGAGATAAACCTACTGGCATGTTTGTATCTGGTATTTGTAAGTTTCTTGTTTTCAAAGATGAGACTATAATCATAAGCCCACTAAACCCACTCTCTCTTGTAGCTTCCTGAGCCTGTTCATAATGCCCCGTGACAAACCTGTCCCAAGCAGGTCATTTAACATGATTATATTTAACACACTTACAGAAGAATTCACCACTCTGATATAAAGCCCATATTATATTATCATGAAAAATACAAATATCCCTCTTGTGGTTCAAGTTAACACAGTTTGCATCAGTACATCTGATTGAGTCATAAGGTAAATTTATATTACTTAACAGTTTGTCACTTTTAATAAAATAGGACATGAGGTCTTCCTTTGTTTGGGCAGACCAGTCCAGCTTCCCTTGATTCTTGGGGCTGTTATTCATAAACAGCATAGGTAAGTGCTCAACATTCATAGTAAAGGAGACTGTTATGTGACCACACTGTATGATATTTCCATAGACACAAGGGAGGCATGTGCATCAGATGTACTAATACAGTGTTCTAGTCACAAAGTAGCTGTATTTGCATTTACAATCTAAGACTTCTCATTGTGCTACTTAAATTAAACAGAATATTCACTTTACTGATGAATTAAGACAGATTATTTGGCACTATTGTGTCCTTAGTGTCTTAACACTATTTTAACCATTCTTAAAAACAAATTTTACAGGTAGATTTACTCACCGGCAGCATCTCTGTGTTTTCTCTTTCATTCCTGGGTTTGGTCTGAGTGACTGTGCACCTGGACCTAATGACAAGAGTGCAGCACACACTAGAGGCTTACCTGTAGTTCTGGCTCCATCTACTGGCCAGACTAGGAATAAACCATTAAGGAGGAAGGAGAGGTGAATAAGATTTGGAGTGGAGATGAAGCAGAGGGGCTGAGCTTTTTGACTTGAAACTGTGAGTCTGTGGTCTGAGTGTGTGAGTCTGAGTCTGGCCTATGTCAGGACTGTGTCTCTCAGTTCACCAGTGGTAATTACCAGTTCAAGCATTGATGCAGTGTTTTTTTCTTGTCTTTTTCACAGGTGGGAAATGTCCATATTACCATCTGTCAGAAACACCATTAATTGCTTGGTTGTTTTTTTTATTAGTCAAGGACCATGTACAAATGCATTAATCGTTCAAAGGGAATGATGAACTCTATAGATTTACCTTTAACAGTCTGTCTATATCTATATACTCAACTAGGAAGTACGAGCACATAAGTCCTGTGCTCAGGTCTCTGCACTGGCTTCCTGTGCCTCAGAGAATAGACTTTAAAGCAGCTCTGCTTGTGTACAAGTCTCTCCATGGCCGAGCACCAAAGTACATCTGTGACATGTTAGTGTCATATGAACCATCTCGCACTCTGAGGACCTCAGGGACCGGCCTCCTGCTGGTGCCCAGAGTCAGAACTAAACAAGGGGAGTCAGCGTTTCAGGTTCATGCAGCTAAAACCTGGACCAGTCTTCCTGAACATGTGAGACAGACTCTTCTGTGACGCTGTTTAAATCCAGACTCAAAACATTTCTGTTTAACTGTGCATATAACTGAAAGGTTTTCATTCCGCACTCTTCTCTCTAATTTATGTCTCTCTTTTTTAATTTTAATCTTCATGATTATTTATGTTTTGATTTGTTTTTATTATGATTTTAATATATTTCTTATTCTGTAAAGCACTTTGAATTACTTTGTGTACAAATTGTGCTATACAAATAAACTTGCCTTGCCTTGCCTTGCCTATTTACTACCAAGACATCTACAGAGCTTGTTCAAAATGAGAGAGAGAACGCATAATTTAAGAGGGTGTGGAAGTTTCAAATTGCCCAATGTCCCGTAAAAGTTTCTGTGTGTGTATATGTACACATCTCAAGCAATGCCAAAATATCCATAAATTCAAGCTGTTATGTAAACATATGGTCTGGTCACAGTATAGAGAGAGTGGGTCTTAATATTAGAACAATACTTGCTTCTGTAGTGCTGTTTTATGCTTGTTGTTTCCCTACCATTTCTGGCCTGTGCTGTCCGTTACATTACTTGGATCTGCTGTCTGTTTTCATTGTTGTATCCTTTTGTGTTATTATAACATGATGATAGTTGTTACCAAGCTAGAACAGTGACTCTTTGTCCTCACGTGTAATTGGTTCATATGGTCTCAGGTAAAATGTCTGAAGACACGCAAAAGAAAAGCTAAACCACGATCTTGTTTCAGTTCAATGAGTTCCTCTTGCTCCTTTAAAGTCATGTCCTTTCCAGCAACGGATGCTGAGCTGTATGGGTCCCTAACCCAGTCAAAGCATTCAGTGAAGGCTGAAGAGAAATAAAATGACAACTTCTCCTCAAGAGTTTTCAAATGTGTGCCAATCACCTCACACAGTGCAGCAGTGTTGCCATCATGCAGTTTTTCGGTGAGTGGGAACATCTCAAGGTTGCCACGCTGCACATGTAGTTGCCAGAGCTGCACCTTTAAACGGAATCCGTTCATTTTATCAGTGCTTGTAAGCAGGTTTTCATTTCTGCCTTGCATCCGTGTGTTCAGTTCATTCAGATGATGAAATATATCAGCCAGGTATGCCAGCTTTGCACACCACTCATCACTTGCAAGCAGCTTTGAGTAATCAAACCTTTCGTTTATCAGAAAAACTTTAAGTTCTTCTCGCAGCTCATACACACGGGCCAGCACTTTGCCGCGCGACAGCCACTGGACCTCCGTGTGGAGCAATAAGACTTTATGTTCTGCTCCCATTTCCTCACACAAAGACGCAAATATGCGACATTTCAAAGGTCGCGTCTTCACAAAGTTCACTATGCGCACAACATCATCCAACACAGAAGATAGATCTGCTGGTAAGGTCTTTGCAACGAGGGCCTCACGGTGCAAAAAACAGTGCGTGACAGTAATATCTGTTTTTTTTTCTTTGACCCTGCTTACGAAGCCTTTGATGCGCCCAACCATGGCTGCAGCTCCATCAGTGCAGACACCTGTGCAGTTTTCCCATGTAAGGCCACTTTTGTCAAGATATTCTGACGTGACCCGAAATATTTCCAGTCCTGTTGATTTTTCTGGCAGTGTCTTGCAAAATAGGAAATTTTCTCGAATGGCGTCTCCATCTCCACTGTACAGAAATTCCTTAAAAAGACACAACCTGCACAGCAGTTTCTTTAAACACATATATCAGATTTCAATAGTTAAGCATTAATTGCGTGACTTCATTAACAACATTTAAACAAATATATGATTTCAGCATTTAATAATTGCAAGTGGTATACTCACGACACTTTATTATTTGTTACAGCCTTCATTTCCCCCTTTTGACCTCTCTTAAGAGGTCATCTCTCAGAGCAAGGTAACACCATGTAGTTTCTGGTTCTTTCCAATAATATCTTCATATGCAGCTGCAGATACTGTCCTCTTAATCAGGGCGAATTGCACTGTTAATGACTTTAAAACACAGAGCACGAATACAAGGAATACAACAACATCCCACCAATGCAAATACAGCCAATACAGCCACCAATGAGGTGATCAATGAGACCACCAGACCTTTCCATTTACCCAGCAAGTTGTCTAACCATTTATTAATTGGGTTGTCCACTCCAACTGCATTATACATTTCCTTTGACAACCTGCGTAGCCCTTTTAGGGCTTTAGACACTAACCCATCAGGAGCTGTATTATTAGGAATATAAGTACAACATTGATTAATATATATGTGTAAAATATCTGAAACGCCACAATAATCTTTCTCAAAAGGTTGAGTCAAATTTTGTATTGTTAACACCAGAAGGACAGCCCAATTCTTACCTGGAGGCACTTGACCCCTGGTTAACTTAATATTACCAATATGTGGATTAAGTAGGGTCGCAGGTCCTGTGTAAAAATGAACATCTTCGAATCTCTCGCAATACCCACGGTGTCGTTTCATTGTACATCCTGCAATAATATCGTCTCGAAAGCCTGCTGATGGGGCATTTAGTGTCTTACAATAAATGACGGAACATAAATCAAATTGGTATGTAGTAAATGACCCCTTGGTTTGTACATGTTTGTGAACTATTTCCCATAGAAGGATAGCGCAGACAATTAATATTGTCAAAATCCCATATTTCCCCCTTCTGGTTAGAGGAAACGTAATACGATCTACAATAGCCATAAAATCATGCACATATACTCAACCTTCAGCCAGTGTGCATTAACCAACCATGTACAGGGAGGAGAGAACACAGTCTAACACCACACCCGGAGCTTTAAACCGTCATACGTCACCTATGAAAATATATAAAAAGAAAGTCCAGGTGCCTCTGGATTCAGCAAAGCCCAGTAGATGTCAGCACATAGTGTTGGGTCTGTAGGAGCCATCAGCCATTGTCCCTTAGAAGATTGAAAGTGGTTACAGGAGACAGCCTGTCCATCAGGAAAAGTCACTGTAATACCATCAGGTCCATATGCAATAGTAGCCCTTGTTGCAATCAGCAAATCTCCCCAACAAATCCACCAGAGTCTGTGGGGAATGCACAAACTGGTGAAAAAGTGTCTGTCCAACAATATGAGTTTTCAGAGGTTGAGTAAAAGGCAGAGTTTGTGGGGTCCCACCAGCGAGATAGAAGCAGTTGATAGCACAGAGGATAACAAAGGCACATTAAGAGAAGAGTAGCACCCATATCCACCAGGGCAGTCCCTTTCTGTCCATTCAGCATAGTATTGGCCATCAGATGTCATATGTCATCCCCCAGAATACCCTCCATGTCCACTGGGTTGTTGCCATGGCCTGGGAGCTGTCCCCTGCTGCAGTTGGATGGGCCCTGTTCAGAAATTGAAGCCGTCCTCTACCAACTGGAGGTGGACTTAGGGGAAGGCCCCTGTATGGGTGGACCACAACCAGCGTTTGACCTCTTCCATGCTCTCTGACCCCACCACCTTACCATGAACCCTGCCACAACATAGCAGACAAATCTGTCTGAGTAGCTTTTTAAAGTTCCTTCCTTTTTTTTTTTTTTTTGTAACTGCAGCTCAACCTAACTCAAGTGAAATTTTAACAATTGAATTTACATTTCCTGATTTTCAGCATTAAGTTTATCCCTGTGACCATGATCAAAGCATTTGTACATTTATCATAATGCTCCACAGGATCTAACCCAAGAATCCATAACAGGACAGTTGGAACTGTATCTGCAGGTTTTAGAAAAAAATCTTTTACAGCCTGAAACAGCAGTAAATTTAGATAGCCTTCTTTGTAATTTTTAACTTTAGTTAAACTTTGGTAATTTATCAACTAGGGCTGTGGGGTCTCTCACTCCAAAAGGAACATAGTCTCCCAGCCCCCACCACTGGTTTAAGTGAACACAAATAAGCACCCCCTTTTTTTTTTTTTTAGTTGTCCATAGTTGTTTCAATCATTTTACTATTTGCCTGTGCAGTGACAGGAGTGTCACTATCGTATTCAGTAGTCTCATTACCCTCATCACAATCTTTGTCAGTGTCCTCCTTGTCCCATTCAGTCAAATTATGGACTCCTTTCGGTCTTACACCTTTCACAGAGCCTACAGTCACCTTTGGTCTTGTCCCCTTGTCCCTGTTGTACTAGCTCTTTCATGACCTCTATTTGTGATATTCTAATTTAGAAGTTCATAGGAGTGTGTCCTACACTCAATAAGCCAAAATGCTCACTCAGTCCCACTCATCTGAGCCAGAGTCTGATGGACTACATGGTCTCCGTCACCTTCCCCCATGTCTAGTCATGCTTTGGGAGTCCTCTCTAATGTTGTATCTAACTTTTCCTAATATTTCCTTTACAGGCGTCATTGTCCCCACAAGAGGCCTCAGTGTACACTGGGGACACAATAGGTGCAGTGGGTAATGCGGGATAAATGCCCATATATTTTCAGTTGTATGTGTTTGTTGGTCACTTAAAAATTCCTTAGTATGTGGTTGTTTATCTGCCTTCTGTGTCTGCACCTTGCAATAGTATTATTACTACAGCTACAGTGCTGTACACACACACACAGGACAGACAACACAGTTACACTAAACAACCCTGACAATTTCATCCATGACACTATCTGTTCAGGTTCCAGCTACATCTATATCCATGACATACTTTAACCTTTCAACTTCATTACACAAAGCAAGATTAATGCGCATATAATTGCGTGGAACCTTCATTAACAACATTTACAACACAAATATATGAACACTTCTCAGCAGAAATTTAGATACCTCTTATTGCATGTGGTATACTCACGACACTTTATTATTTGTTACAGCCTTCACAACCAACAGGGGTTAGTCAGCATTGAACCCGGAGTTACAAACTTGGGACAATGGAGAAGTCTACGTCTCCTCAAAAGGCAACAGAGGATTCAGAATGTTTCTCACCTCCAGGTGGAAGTACATCGAAGCTGGGTGGAGTTCGCAGGAGCGACCGCTGAAGTGAGGATGGTGTCTCAAGTGGAGGCCCACCAGGGGAGGATGGAGCTGCTTGTGGTATGGCTGATGACTGACTTGTGTTCGTCTGGCTGCCAGGAGCTACCATCAGGAGGTGTGGAGTGCTTGGTGCCCTACTGTAGCTGTGTGCAGTTGGAGCAATAAGAGGAGGTTTGGTCAGTGATGCCGTTCCAGAAACCCGCTGTGGGCAAGGTACCAGCTCGAGGTGTGGCAGTACCAGTGATGTGCTGCTGGTGAGACTGGGAGCCATGTGGAACTGATCTCTGTTGAGAAGAAGGTACTGTCACTTTAGAAGATACTCCTCATACAAGAGGAGTTTTGGACACTTTGAAGTAGGCTACTGTCTCATTGGCAAAGAGTGTTTTGTATGTTTAAATTATTGTGTTACCTGGAAATTATGAAATGATGGACTTCCTGTCCCGTGAGTCTTTGAGTAAAAGTGGTTCAAATGTAAGCATTTGGCCCTCGTAAGCACCATAACTACTACAGAACGACATCAGCTCATTTGAGATTATAATGTATTTAATGCAGATTTGCGCACAAAAACGAAACCTAACGCCACAAGGCTAATCTGTATAAAATACCCGCCGAAAAAACTGTTCGCTCTGTGCCTGATGCGGAGCTTCTGTCGGACGGATGGTGAGCCTGCTCTGGAGATGCTTCATGTTAAACTTTACAGAGATCATTCACGTGTACGTGTGCATGTCGTACATGTGCAGGTTCAGTGCGTCTCTTTATTCAACAGTCATTTCACTCATGTACAGTCATTTCATTTATGTCGGCTCCCGTGTCACTTTCGTCTCCAGGCAAATTGTAAATGAGAATCCATCCACTGCTCCACTGATGCATATGCCATACAGTTTCAACTTGTCATAGGAGTCCATGCCACAAGAAGTTCGGGCCTGGGTTTCTGTACAGACAGAGCCTTAGACGTCGTTTTAACCTCAGCTGCACTTCTTCAGGGTCAAGAATCTTCAGCAGAACTCGAACCGCGAACTGAATCACAGCCAAGCCAGCTTGGATGCATTTCAGATGCATGACTCTGTAGCCATGCAACATGCTGTACTGGTTTAGTTGCTCATGCAGCAAGAGTGCAACTTTCAGCAAGTCAGACTGGGCTTTCTGCCTGAACAACCACAACCATTTCAGTCACCTCCGTAGTGTTGCCATGCTTATTTGAATCCCATCCATCCTAAGACATGTTAATATTTCACAGTTTCTCATGCCAAGAAGGAAATAAAAGCATATACTGCGAGAGACGTCCATCATTTCCTGACGGAAGCGTGATTGCCTGTGACTGATCTTATGATGAAATCAAGTAAAGCAATACTTGATGTTTTCACGTTATAAAGTGAACATATCATTATATCATGAAATAACGTGATAAATGCATAATGTGATTATTTCATATCACGTAGTAATGTGATAATTTCACATTATAACGTGAAAATACCACATAGTGAAATAACGTGATAATTTCACATTATAACGTGATAAATATCATGTTATAACATGAAACTTTTCACGCAATTACATGATACTGAGCTGAAATATTTTTGGAGGAGTGAGAGCAATATGCCACCGTACAACTGAGCTTCAAGACTTTTATTTAATTTTTTCAGCTTCTTCAGCAGTAGGTCAAAAACCTTTAAGTACAAATATTCTAGAAATCTGTAGAATAATGAAATTACATTTACATTTTACATTTACGTTAATATTTTGATCAATTTGTATTTTAATTAATATCATTTAAATATAATTATATGTATTAATATACCTTTTACATACTAATTTAGGAAACAATTTTAAATAATAACATTTTAACAATGAATATTTTAATCTCAAATATAACTTATTTTTTTATAAAATTTTAAATGACTAGATATATGAAACAAGTTCTGATGCCTGCTGACACAAACAGGTTACATGCACTTTCCCATGTCGGCCTCTTCAATAAAATCCTTAGGCCATCATTATACACCACAGTGACTTTGTGTAAACTCGTCCTTTTGTAGTTTGACCACAGGTGTGGTGTGTATAATGCAGTACAGCACACTTTAAAAAGTGACTTTTTCACTTCCACTGTACAGGCACAAACCTGTGCATGAATATGTGAGTCTGTGCATACTGTACATCATGAGACACCGTCTGTAGATGTCCTCATCATTTGACATAATATCTGTGATAAAATGTCACAAATATTTATATGTTACACACTATCAAAGCATTACCACACAATACAAACTGAGGAAATTTTACACATTATCATCCTTAGATATGCAGACCATTATTATACTTTTACTGGCATGATATTTTATACCAAATGCCACACCAGACTTAGAACATACATGTAATAGTTCCTGGAGACCTGCACTGTTTGGGCTGAACACAATATCATCTGCAAACATCAGGTGGTTCTCTTGGGTAGACCAATCACACAGCCTGTTCTAGTTTTAACTTAAATTCCTCCTTGCTTGACTGACAGTGAAGGGATCTGACACATTTTTGCTCCATTTCACCTCCATTATCTAGTGGTTAGGGTTATTAGTCTGATTCAGCAGCCAGTTTCACTTTGTGGAAACAATCTGACCTTGCTGCATTAGAATTAATTTGCTCGATGGTAGGCGGGTACATTTTAAAATTTAACCAGTCACTGCTATTTGGTCATGACATATGTAATGCACAGCTAATGGGGCTAACTGGTATATTAAGCTTTTCCCAAATCCCGTAGGAAGAAGGGCAATAACGTCTTTCCCCTTGATAAAATTCACCAAACATTCTCTTTGTTCCAGCTTTAAATCCTCGATCTCGGGAATCGTTGCCAACACTGAATATATGACTCTTCGCTGATTGGCTGGTGCCCAAACTTTCACTTCCAGGGTTTTTGTGAACAGTCTAGTGTGTTCTGATTCCTGACGTAGTCGCTGGAGAGAAATGAAATTGAGCGGAGGCACTAGGTGGCACCAGCCTGGCTAAGTGGTTATACCAGGGCTAAAATTCTCAGTATACACTGAGGCACCCCTCTCACTTATTTTCAATTTCCAGTGATTGTCCCAGTCAAATGCTTTAGATGCATCAATAAAGGTAAATTTATATTGCTTAATAGTTTCTCAGTTTAATAAAATAGGACATGAGGTCTTCCTTTGTTCGGGCAGACCAGTCCAGCTTCCCTTGATTCATGGGGCTGTTACTCATAAACAGCATAGGTAAGTGCTCAACATTCATAGTAAAGGAGACTGGTATGTGACCACACTGTATGATATTTCCATAGACCCAAGGGAGGCATGTGCATCAGATGTACTAATACAGTGTTCTAGTCACAAAGTAGCTGCTTTTGCATTTACAATCTAACTAAGACTTTTCAATGTGTACTTAAATTAAACAGAATATTCACTTTACTTATGAATTAAGACAGATTATTTGACACTATTGTGTCCTTAGTGTCTTAACACTATTTTAACTATACTAAAAAACAAATTTTACAGGTAGATTTACTCACCGGCAGCATCTCTGTGTTTTTTCTTTGCATTCCTGGGTTTGGTCTGAGTGACTGTGCACCTGGACCTAATGACAAGAGTGTAGCACACACTAGAGCAGGGGTCGGCAACCCAAAATGTTCAAAGAGCCATATTGGCCCAAAAAAAAAAAAAAAAACCATACCTGCCTGGAGCCGCAAAAAATGTAAAACCTTATATAAGCCTGACATGAAGGCAACATAGGCTGTCAGTATATTAGCTATATAAACCTACTATTAAAATGACTAAGTAGGCTACAAATACAAAATGAGCATTCATGATTACAAACCCCTTTTGCGATCCTCTCATACTCGGTGCGCCATCTGTAGCCACTGAAATCAGGTGGTTAGTGTTGATTCCTTTGTCATTTACGCCCCGTTTACACGTACACGGGTATTTTTAAAAACTGAGACATTTCCCTTCGTTTGTACACGTCGTTTACACTCAAACGGAGATTTTGGCCTGTGAAAACGAATCTTTCTAAAAACTCCGGTTTCACGTTTGCGTGTAAACTGAGATAAACGGAGTTTTAGGAGGTGACGCGCTGAAAGTGTGACCGACGTTTACCTGTTGCTTTGATGACGATGATGGAAGCATTCAGAGCAGCAGTCGCATTTCTTCTGATCGTGCCAGACGCAACACGTTGTGTTGTTGCGTAAAGTTTGTGCTTGGCTGTTCATTGTGCTCTGATCGATATTGTTCAGCCAATAGCAACCAAAATGTCTGTTTCTGGTATTTGTTATAATACTATAGCCTATATATAATACATATATCATTTATAATATATTTTTATAATTTTAGCCTTGGTGCCCCTCCCAAAAAATTTACCACCAGCCTCAAGTCTCAGGTCTCTACAGGACAGTACTTGGACGGCGTACCTTCGCATACCACAGCCACTACAGCCCTGGTGCTGCCCGATGCGTGACTATTTCCTGCCTGGTTGCTTCTTTCAGTGATGTTGTTCAGGGGTGTTTTTGACTGAGGCTGTTGTTTAATGTTTACAACCAGTGGCATGCCTTATTGTTTTTTAATAAACCTCAACCTCTATAGAGAAACTAACTCTACATTATGGCTTAAGCTGTAGAGTTAGATCCTATGGAAAGTGAATATATGTTTGTCGCACAGGGATGGGTCGAGATGGTGTAAGCTGGAGGGAGGGGCCCAGCGCCAGACTTGCACCGGGGTCTTGCGCAACTACGCTACGCTACTGGATCGTGCATAGGAGCACTCATAAAACAGCAGCATGTAGAACTTTGTACGCAACTCACCGCACATCAGCCTGGAAGCTCTGAGCTCGGGCAGCAGCGCCAAATATATTAAGACGGGGCTGGGGGTCCAGTGTTGGTCAGATTGTCCGGAGGCTCCTCCATGTTCTGGTTCCAGACGGGGCCGAGCAAGACCAGCACGCAAAGGACTAAGTCCGAGTATTTCAGTGCAGTCATCTGCGTGCTGGTGCCGTGCGGGAAAAGCGAGAATGCGCTGTGGACCACAGGTCTGGGCGGGCTGCTCCAGTCTTCCACGCTCGACCGTGGCTGGTTCCGAGGTGGTGCAAAGCATCCGGACAGAAGCGTGAATCCCGTTTGGTTCGTTATATGTTGTTCTGAGGGGTCCGTCTGCGCACGTGTTTTTTTGTTTTTTTCGGGGAAAATGCTTCTCAGGTAGAGGCACCGGACACCACCCCCCCTTCAGCTCATCTATTTGTTCTGCAGAAACACTTTTCATGTGTTTGCATTTGCACACACAGCTGATGGATCAGATCCATGACCAGAGAAAGAAACCAGATTAAAACAATAACAAAAACTAGAAAAGCACTAAGAGAGCGCAGACCTCCGCCAAGGACTACCCCCATTTTTTATATAAACTGCGATAAAATCAGTCTTCTGGATCAGATCCGGATCAGCCTTTGGAATATGAAAGAGGATCCCATTGTCCATCCCTGAGTCAAATTTCATGGGGTTTGGTCAATAATTAACCAAGATATTGAGAAACAAAATTTTTGGCCCCATTTACCACAATGTTAACTAAAATTTCAAAGTGATCCAGAATCCAGGATTTCTTCCGGATCACCCCCAAAATGAAATCAGTTCTTCCTTTTGCACATTTCCAACAAATCCTGAAAATTTCATCAAAATCGGTCCATAACTTTTTGAGTTATGTTGCTAACAGACAAACAAACAAACAAACAAACAAACAGACAAACGCCGGCAAAAACATAACCTCCTTGGCGGAGGTAAAAATCATTCCTTTTCCATTTTCACTCATTTTTGAAAAAGCTCCAGGGAGCCACTAGGGGGTGCTAAAGAGCCGCATGCGGCTCTGGAGCCGCGGGATGCCTACCCCTGCACTAGAGGCTTACCTGTAGTTCTGGCTCCATCTACTGGCCAGACTAAACCTAACCTAAAATAAGGGGGAAGGAGAGGAGAGATGAATGGAATTAGAAGTGGAGGTGTAGACTAGAAGCAGAGGGGCTGAGCTTTTTGACTTGACACTGTGAGTCTGTGGTCTGAATCTGTGAGTCTGTGGTCAGATATATGATTTTTATTATTACCTTTTTTTTTTAACAATGGTAATTTGAAAATACCAAAAGGATAAGATAACATCATAGCCTACTGTACAAACATGAATACCTGAACAGACTTGAATAAACATGAGTAATGTATTCTTTGGACTCTCTATACTGGCATGAGACATTTTGTTTATAGAGTGATTTAAAGCGGTAAATAGTTTGACATTGCTTGAGTTCCAGCCCACAACTTAACCCTACACTCAGACACAGAAAAACTTCTTCCAGTGGTTCTTGTCATTGGAACAGTAACAGTTCCCAGATACTCTCAGACTATATGACTGCAGACTTTGTATGAATAATTGTAACATTATGTGGCAACAAGTTGTGAAATGCTTTAAAGGCAATCTGTACAGTGTAGAACTTGACAAAATCATTCAGTTTTAATATCTTTGATTGAAGAAACAAAGAATTGATGTGTTCTTAACCCATCTGATGGATGATACACACTAGCCAGGCTGGCCCCACCTAGTGCCCCTGCTCAATCTCATTTCTCTCCAGCAACTAGGTCAGGAATCAAAATACACAACACAATTCACAAAACCCCCAAAGTGCAAGTTCAGGCAGCAGCCAATCAGTGAAGAGCCATATATTCAGTGTTGTCAACGATTCCCGAGATTGAAAATTTAAAGCCAGAACAAAGAGAATGTTTGGCTAGATGCGCACTGCCCTTTTTGTAAATTAGATTTTTATAATTGTTACCCCATATTTCAGTGAAGTAGGTCAGATATGGGAGAATTAGGGAACAGTATGTATGAAGTGCATTGTTGTCAAGGACATGTTTGGCTCTATTAATTATCGCAAGGTTCAAATTTTGGTTTGCACATGTCTGATGTGTGTTTTCCAAGTTTATCATCAATTTTTAAGAATTTTATGTCTGGGACTATTTCAGTTGATACACCATCTGTCTCTAACCAGGCTGGCGTCACCTACCATCGAGCGAACGAATTCTAACAGTGTGAGGTCAGACTGTTTCTACGAAGTGAAACCCAATGATGAATCAGGTTAATCTATCTCACTATCTATCTGTTTAACAGAATTTGATCTATAATTTGAATTGAATGTAAGCCCTGCACTTGTGAAATGGTTTAACTCTCTCTTTTACTCTCTCAAATAGATCACAACAAGTGATGGTCTATACTTTATTCAAAGCCAAAAATTGCCACAAGGTGCAGCAAGTTCATTGCTTTTTTGTTCACCCTGTTTACAAATTAATGCTGGAATAGTCAGCCAGGTAACAAAATCATGCAATTTTCAGATGACATGATACTTGTGAGCCTTCTTAACATTCTTATTATAATTATATTACGGATTATAATGGCTTGAAAAGTTGGCTGCTTTGTATAAAAATAAAACTTTAGAAGCCGCTTTTCTCACGGGTTATTTTGACCCTGCACAAACACATTCCTTCACTAACAGCATGAGAAGAACATTGGAGCACGAAGCTGCAACATGACTGGAACGCTGTTCGTGCAGTTCAGCATATGATTGGCTCTTGGCAGCCAAGTGTCCCTATCTTGGATTTATTAAAAATAATGATCCCTATAGATGGATTATTTGTTTATCAACACAGGGGATGCGCGCAGCCTGAATGCAGAAAACACCACTGTCTGTGCAGTTAACATGAAGTTGTAATGCTAGCTAGTGCTGCTGTCTTCGCACTAAAACTGTTTATGACCATGTGACCCAGGACTGTGCAAAGCATTAAGCACTCTAGTTAGCATTCATAATCCTTTAACAGTGGTCTGTTATCCAGGAAATAATAACTTAATGAAGCCAAACACTCAGCAGTCTTCAGAGCAAACAGTGTAACCAACATATAATGCTACATATAACACTGAAAGAACTCTTGAAAAACTCAGTATAGTCGAGTTCCTACTGAGCTCCTGACCTTGTCTTTCCAGCAGGGCTCCACAGTGTGTCCATTTCACTAGCATTTTCGAGCAAATATTTCTGCAACAAACAAACTAGAAATAGACACACAAGTACGAGTGCTTCTTGCAGCCCACAATAAGGAAAGCACTGTGTTAAACATTCTAAAATGTGTCAAATAACAAAGCAGCCAAAACAACGTTCTAAAATGTATCAAACATTAAAACCATCTGAAAAGCTCTGCAAAATTTGAGATCACTGCACACAGCATCAAAGCATTAAATGTTCTAAAATGTATCACACATTAAGGTGCACTCACACCAAGACTTTAGAACCTTGCCCAAAAAGCCCCCTAATGCTTTGGTACGTTTGTCCAATATGAGCGCAATCGAACCATCCCCAGGCACGGCCCGGTTGGGACTTTGGCCCGGTTGGGACTTTGGCCCGGTTGGGACTTTGGCCCGGTTGGGACTTTGGCCCGGTTGGGACTTTGGCCCGGTTGGGACTTTGGCCCGGTTGGGACTTTGGCCCGGTTGGGACTTTGGCCCGGTTGGGACTTTGGCCCGGTTGGTATGTGCACATGGTTGACTTTACTATACAAGCCCTTTGTGTGCTGTGTTATTCACACGAGGAGCAACTTCTCTGTCTGTCCTCACTCCTCTGCCCTGGTTTTATATTCATAAAGTGAAGGAGGAGTGTGTTTCATAAGAGGATGCACATAAGACACATTAATAGATATTTCATGCCACTGGACTTCTTTCTCCACTAAAGCGTTAGCTTTGCTTTGCCACATGTAAACAAACAGCGGCATGTGATGACGTCACTGGGCCATGGCCCAGTTCAGTTGTGCAGGTGTGAATGCAGGACATAGAAGAAGTCACGTTGACCTGATTACAAATCCTGGCCTACCAATTATGACATGACTTTTGTCTAAATTTCAACAGTCTGTAGTTAAATTTTTATTTTTTATTTTTTAATTCAATTAAGTTGATTTTTATGTTAGTCTGTAGGAAGAAACCTTGAGCAGATCCATAACTCAAGGGTCTAACCCACCTGCCAGTGTCATGCAGGAAACATACAGTCAGAATTCTGTAATAAACTTTCAAAATGAAAACTTACTTGTGCCCCCATTTTTTGTGTGTTTTTTTTTTTTTTTGTGTGTGTACCCCTAAAATTTTTAACTGAAAGAAAGTTAGTGTAGAAGCCTCCTTTCCAGGAATATTCTCCTCTTGTGTCAGGCTATAGATGGATTATTTGTGTAACACAGTAGATGTGTGCACAGCCTGAGTCCAAAAGAGTCACTGTCTGTGCGGTAATGAAGTTACTAGCGCTGTCAGCACTAAAACTGTTAATTGCCGTGCGATAAAATAAGTTCTGATGCTAAATGAACATTAGTGAGTGGAATATGTTTTAATAACCCTTATATGTTAAATGCAGGTGAGTGCATAAATGATGAGAAAAACGCCTCAAACTTCAGTAGCCTGACATCCAACCTGATCAAAACAATTAACCCCGCCCCTGAGAGAGTCTGAAATCTTCTGAAATCCTATGAGACACTGACATGATACAGACAGGACAGCAGCTCTCTCTGCAGGAGACATGCGTAGTAGAGCACAAAGTGACATAGTCTGATAATCCCTCTATTGATGCAACTAAACAAACCAGTTCCATTCATTGCCAACAGTGTGAACAGGCCGAGCAGCTGCTTACACTAGGTGTGGCCAGTAGGCTCATGAATGTTGATGGTGTTATGACTGACTCAACGCACAGATATATATATATATATATATATATATATATATATATATATATATATATATATATATATATATATATATATATATATATATATAATGTGTTTCTCACCTTCCACGGTGGTAGGTCTCTCTCACCCTCATTCAGCTCGGGCCTGGGAGCTTGAGAGTTCCTCTCAGTATCTTTGCTGTTCCCAGTACTGCACTTTTCTGGACTGAGATGTCCGTTGTTTTTCCTGGTATCTGTTGTAGCCTCTTCCAGTTTGGGGGTTACAGCCCCGAGTGCTCCGATCACCACAGGCACCACTGATGCCTTTACTTTCCAGGCTCTCTCCAGCTCCTCCTTGAGCCCCTGGTATTTCTCTAGTTTCTCGTGTTCCTTTTTCCTGATATTACCATCGCTTGGTATTGTGATGTCCACCACCACGGCTCTGCTCTGTTTCTTATCCACCACCACTATGTCTGGTTGGTTCGCCATCACCATCCTGTCAGTCTGTATCTGGAAGTCCCACAAGATCTTGGCTCGGTCATTCTCCACAACCTTTGGAGGTGTTTCCCACCTTGATCCTGGGGTCTCCAGCCCATACTCTGCACAGATGTTTCTGTACACTATGCCCGCCACTTCGTTATGTCGCTCCATGTATGCTTTCCCTGCGGGTTAAGTGTCTTGCCCAAATACACAACGACAGCATTCATCTGTGGGAGCTGGAATCACACTAGCCAACCTGTGGGTCAGTGAATCTGACCGCTCAACCTGTGATGTTTATGTCGAGAGCTGGATTCGAACCACCAACCTACCACTGTGTGGTGTGAACTGAAAAGGCCGACCATCCAAATGAAGTCTTTGTGAATGGGATTTTACAGTGTCCTCTGCTCGTTGCTCGAGTGTTGTATTGTATGAACTCTTTTAATGGGATGGAGCAAGATCATGGAGACCAGATATTATTATAGACCAGAATAATGTCTGAGTAAATAATTATGTTTCCCAATTTAAAAATGTATATTTTCTCATAATTTTAGAGTGATGATATGAGTTTGATTTTTGATCTAATGTTTTCAGAGTTTGTAGAGCCTCTCTACAGGCAGCAGTGTGCTCTTGTTTGCCCTGGCTCCAGCTCATCAGACAGTAGTGTGTTTAAAATTCACCAAATTAAGTTTTATTTTGTTTCTCACATTTTATATGCTTTTTAAATGATAATTGACAGTCCATTGTGACATCTAAATACTTGTATTCTTGCACCACTTTTAGGGCTTGCTCTTCTACCATAACTATTGGATCCTGCTCTCTCTGTTTGCAGACTTTGAGAAAAACATACACACAGTTTTAGTGACACTGAGATGTAAACATGAATTTTTTAACTGTGTTTATTTATTCTTACACTGAGCAGATTTTGTATCCGCAAAAGACGGGTGAGACACTGCCTCATGTGACCACATGTCGCTGTGTGGCATTCGTCTGCACTTGACCCATGGAAAAAAGTGAAACATTGCTGTTGTTCATTCTAGAGACGGATTATTAGTTTATCAACACAGTGGATGATCGCGAAGCCTGAGTGCCAAAAGTTCTGCTGCCTGTGCGGTTAACATGAAGTTACAAAATTATCTAGTGATGTTATCAGTGCACTTTATCACTGTTTGATAATCAGTTATGATGCCAAATTAACATTTGTGAGCGGGATATGTCTTCAAGACCCATACACTTTAAATGAAGGTGAGTGCTTAAATGACGAGAAGAAATGGCTCTGGCCTTATTTGCTGCACATCCACTCAAACCTGATCCCCCCAGGAGAGCCTGAAATCTGCAGAAATCCTACAAGACACTGACATGATAGCAGACAGGACAGTGGCTCTTTCTGTGGGAGACATGCGCAGTAGAGCACCAGGTGTCATAGTCTGATAATTCCTCTATAAGTTTTTGCTATTGGCCTATTAAAGAAAATCTAATTAGCTTGTACAATTTAAACAACACATTGAATCTTTAGTAGATTTAGTAAACTGGTCCAATGAACATTTGTTTGTTGAGCGTGAATGGCTCAAAGCTGTCAACTGACATTTTGGGGGGAAAAGGCCATTTGGTCACCCTTAAGTAGTCCATAATCAGTCTGTCTGTGTACATCTCCAAAGCTCAAAATGCTCTGTTCCACCTCATGATGTCATGTAGTAGTAGTTTTCAAGTTAACAGCTTTACCTTTAGTTCAGTTGAGATTGGCGATTCCAGGGCTGAAATTAGCCAAATGACTGAGGATGTATGACATTGAAAAAATTGAACACTTCCTGTATTACCACATCACAAGTTGGAAAAGTATTTTCAATTTGAGAGAAATATGCAGACATATGTTTGTGATCAGAACACTGCATTAGAAGGCAGATCAGAAAATAGTGGCCCTTTAAATCTGATGTGAATACAAATAATAAGGACAAAAGAGCCACACATAACACTTGCATTGTTTTTAATGTCAGATTGTACAAGGAGTTTTTTTTACACTATGTACCACAATAGACAGCACCAGCTCGCCTTATATTTACAATAGATTCCACCGGATCAACCAACACAAATGATGTCATGGAAACGTGGCTAGACAGGAGGAGGAGGAGGGCATCCAGCAGAAGACTAGAGATGCAGACAGGGGTGGGTAGTGTGTTACTTCAAATAACATTACTCGAGTAGAATTAGTGGTTCAAGTAAGAGTAAAAAAAGCATTTGGGGAAAGTGCTAGCCAAGTAAGAGTAACTGCTGTTAAGTGACATGTGGTTTATCATTTGAAGTTAATGTAATAAAATAGGAAATAATAATGCACATACTTTGGTGTTTTCAAAAGATACAACACAAAGTTACTCGAGTAAATTAGTAACTGAATCATAGACTGTATATATAAATGGACATAGCCAACCCACTAGACGCGTTCCAGATAGGAAGTGTGCATGGGGGCGCTTTTGGCTCCATTTACTCTGGTTCCAATTGACTTAACATTGAAAAATTGTAACTGCCGCAATGAGCCTCGTCATTGTGATCTTAAATTGTCTGTAGTAATCCATTCTACATGATCCTCAAGTAAATAAATTCCTATTCCTAATATAGAACTCAGCTTCAAATTCACCCCTGTAACTGCTACCCTCATGAGCTTCATTTGACTGGAGCCGAACGCCATGGGTGACGTCACACTCATTTAGTCCACTTCTTTATACAGTCTATGAACTGAATACTACCCACCTCTATCCACAGAGGATTTGAAATGAACGGGCAAGGTGTAAACATGTCATTTGAAATTTAAAATTAAATTAAAAACACAAAGCAGTACAGCGCAGTTTAATACGGCATCGTTTTGTTATCAGTTAGTTCTCAAAGGGAACATTTCATCAGAAAATCCACATGAAGGATTTTACTTGGGATTTAATATTTGGGTTTAAATCTGATCATGTTGAAAGTTGAGTCAAATGCAGACGTCTAATATGAGAAGAAATTTCAGTCTATAAACACGTGCATGTTTTCAGAGCAGGTTCATAGAGGTCTAGACTGGAGAAGTGGGTTGCAAGAATAATCTAAATCCATGTTTGCATGCTAGTTGTTTTTAGTTAGTTCTCTAAGAGTCATGAAAAGGGCGTCTAAACTCATCACTGTGAATGATTAGGATGTTCAGAATGCATAAGGTAAGTGCGGAATAACTTTGGACCGCTGCAGCCTGTTTAAAATGAGCTAGTTCTGTTTTAATCATGTAGTTTAGACTTCTACAAACATGTTCTGAAATGCATGGACCATGGATTCAAAAAGGTGCATATCATTCAGTTTTAAAATCCCAATTTATCGGTTCTATATTACACAAAATTGACTCTCAAGAGCTTTAAGCCATGATAGAATGTTGTTCCCTCATCAAAAAAATACCTGGAATGGTATCGCTTCATTCACACATTTGACTAATCCTTTATTATTAGTCTTCAAATCTCCAAAGCTCTCTTTAAGGGAACTTGTCCTCTGCATTTGACCCATCCTTCAATGTCACTGGGGCACCTCATCAGGAGTAGTGATTGCTGCAATGCTATGCCCAGGGACCCATGTTAAGTCAATACTACCTTGGCTGGAGGATTGTGCCTATTGTGCGTGTTTTGGGTTGGTACAGGAAATCAGAGGAAACACACCCACACGGGGAGAACATGCAAACTCCACATAGAAAGGCCTTTGTGACCCTGGGATCAAATCTGGAACTTTTATGCACTTTTAGGGTTACTTTTAGGGTTTGTGTGTGTTAAACATGTATGAATGAAACAAAACACAACTCCTAGTCTGTTTGTGATGAGGAAACAATAGAACAGGCATGTCCAAACTACAGCCCGTGGGCCAAATGCGGCCCTTGGACAAATTTTTCTTGGCCCTCAGGCTTCCAGGTGACTTGGCCCAAATTACCTTACATCAAATAAAAATTTACTTTTTACTGCAGGTTTTTTGAAAATCTACCATGATTAAAACTAATATTGAATATTTAGTGTGTGGTTTTAAGGATCTTAGCATGAATAAAGACTGATGGCTCATTCTAACCTGTTAAACATGCACATATTTGAATTATTCACTGTATTGAGCAATACAGTGATCAGCCCTCTGCTTGGTCTGTGTTTAGATATGTGGCCCTTGATGAAAAAAGTTTGGACACCCCTGCAATAGAACATGGATCATTGATAGTGTAATATGGGCCCTTTAACACGGAATGACACAGTGAGTCCATCTTTAAATATAAAAACATTATTGGCACTTGAATGTTTTTACATGTTTATCCCAGTCGCCATCATCAAACTTTCAATAGACTGCTCTTGTGTGATCATTTGGCAGATTATTACTCCAGATGCCCATCCCAAACAGTTCCAAACTATGCCGTACTGAGCTGCAGAGTAAAGCTTTGTTGAAAACTAAAATAAACCAATAACAATAACCCGACAACGTCTTGCTTTGTCATCACTAGTGTTAGTCAAGTTGTGAAAGGCTGCATACTATGACAAAATTTCAAATATATGGGAAAAAAGTGTATTGTAGTAATGTTAAAACGGAATTAAACACTAAATGACGTTTTCAGTTTTGCTACTAAACTGTGTATATGGTGTTTGAATAGAATTGTCTGCTGTTCTTTGTTCTTTTTGGTAATTTTTTTGTGCAAACTAGGTGCTTTCTGGTTTAAAAAATAATAATAAAAATCCCCCTTTGCCCTTAGTCCTTCAGGTACTTCCCAGTTCATCAGCTCCATCGGAGTGTAGGTGGAGTGTAGGTGTTTAGTTCCACTTTTAATTTTTCCCTGCAGTATTCCATCTGACAGAGGCATGCCATAATCTTGCATGAATTATATTTAAATGTAACTGTTACAATTATAATGCTCAAATTATTGTAATAATCATCCAGAAGATAATGGCATTGTGTCATAGTGTGCAGCCCTGGCTACAAGTTACAACTACTAATACAGAATTTTAAAAACTATTTGTGGAATTTGAAGCCCAGTAGCCCACACTCTCTCACACACACATACGCACACACAGAGTATTGGGAGCGGGTTTAGCAGCGTCGGCAGAGGCAGAGTCCGATGATGGCAGTGGAGTGGTGGAGCAAGTGGAGCAGCAGGTACAAGCGTGAGGGGCTGTCTGCTCAGAGTTGCCCACTCAGAGGGCAACATTTGGGGATAGGCCTGCTCCTTTGACCTGGCAGAGCAGGAGGGGGTGTGCCCAGTTTCCACCAAGCAGGATGCTACTCAGGTGTCCAGTAATTCACCCATTACCAAGTCATGTTCATTTCAGATAATGATTGTTATATAGAAAAAGGCAGAATGGTGATATTTGACTTTTATTTTACAATAAAGCAAGAGCAACGTTGTATGCATTTTTGCCAAACAGCTGCAATAATCTGTATAATGTAAGTGATGACATGTCCAATATAAGGCCTTTAAACCAGTGGACACACTGTTCAAAGACTGCTACATTAGAATACGGTTGAGCTAGTCCCAGACCAGTTAGCAACTGATTACACATCACATTTCAAGTACCAGGTTAGAGACATGTTTGACATCACTAATTAGAAACATCAGACTTACTCACACAAATTAATAAATTAATCTGAATGTTGTATACTCATACTTGGATGTATACTTTTTAAACCTTGTTTGTACATGAAACTTGGAATCTTGCACAGCATTGTTATACATTATGGAGAGATAAACTGACAAGTCCCAAGGACAGAACTAAACTTCTATGTTTCATTTGCATTTGTGCGTCTTGACAAACTTATCATGCTGTGGAAGCACAAGCCAGAACACTGGCTGCTGTGCTGCATGGAAGTGAACACTGGTTGGTGGAAGCTGGGCTGCTCCTCAGCTTAAGAACAATGTGTTACCATTGTGACAGATGAGAGCCCCAGAAGACCCTCCACAGAAGATGTCCAGGGCAGAGCTCCAGAGGAGGCCAGGCTCAGACCAGGGGCAGAGAAGAGAACGCGTGTCATCTAAAGTCAGACTTTATTATTAGTATCAGTATCAGAGCCAAGGCATGAGTCTTCATCAGCTGTCCATGGCACAGGAGCAGAGTCTAGAGCATCCTGTTGCGTTTATGAGTGGGGGAGTCTGTGATGACGTCACTACAGGGGGCAGGGCCACGTTTGCGGTTGGCAGTGGAATCCAAATGGAGCGCCATCTCCTCGGCAATAAAAGTGTTCAGGTCCACATCGTGTAGGCCATTCCTGCGCCGGCCCAGGGACTGAGCGGGGTGAGTTGGGGAGCCAGGGGGGCCAGAGCGCACAGAGATACTTGCCATAGCACCACTGAGACCTGGAGAGGAACAACAACATGTCACGTCAACAGAACATGCTTCTGCTTGTGTTCAGAGAGCTACTGTGTTCTGTTCAGGAGAAGCCTGCTGTTAAAGCAGCACATTTACACATGACACGAACAGGTATGTGTTGAGATTATACAACTGGGTGTTCTGTGTTTAAGTCATGATTCTGTTCACATTTCCCACAGATTTGAGAGAGATCAGGATGAATTGTGTATACCCAATTTAAAATCTACTTTGATTGTACAATGGCACAATTAAGACTACGGTATAAGTCCTTTAATGTGAGCTGCCCCAGCCCACATAACCACAGCCACCAGCAGCTACACATAAGGTTACAGTACTAACCATGCAGTGCGATGGCCTCTCTGAAAGGCTGCAGGTCTGTCTCCACAGAGCTTCCTGTCTCTGGGGGGGCGGGCCGATTAGCTGACACCACAGACACTCTGGGCGGGGCTCGAGCTGTCCGAGGAGGCGGGGCTTTTCCACACAGGAAGCTGATGAGGTCTTCACGCCGGATGGTTCTTCTGCGTTTCTTAACCCAGGCGATCACCTCCTTATTTCTGCGCTGGCAGCCCAAGTGTATGCCCAGGTCATAGCTACGCTGACGGGCCTCTGTGCTCTCTGAGGGGAAACACAATCAGTACTCTAGCATGTGTGCAGTACGTATGCAGTACTCATGCATCATTCCATTTCTATCAGATTTCACATCCCTCTGTAACTGTTCCCATCAGACTCATTATTTTGGTCTTAAAGAGGAGGCATTTTACTTTTGTGAGGTATTAACTGCTAACAAATATCTAAATGTTACCTAAATGTTACCTTTTATTGATTTGAAAATGTTATATTGACAGAAAACAAAGTATTAACCTCCCTTTGCCCCCTTCAGAGCGCTATCACAGCACAATCAACATGCACCCGCTAATGAAAAAACTGCACATCACATCAGGTTTGTCAAGTTGAAAAAAGTCAACATTAATAACAGACTAATCAGTTGGCCATTTCCCCCAGGGTTGCTCCTGCTAGTTGTAGCAACAAGTTTGATTGAGGGCATTGTTAGAACCCGCCTCAGCCAAACCAGCAGCGTAGACTAGAAGGGCCTTTTACCTTTAACACCCTGGCTCCTGATTGGCTTTTTGGTTGCTATGATACTCTTGCATGGAATTCCAAATATGAAACTGCTCCAAATTAACTGCTAGCCACTCCTTTATGCAGTCTATGGCATACAGGTCACAAAACGAATCACAAGAAATCTGTCCAACTATAGAGTATATTCAGCAGTGCTCAAAAGTAAATGCAACACATGATGTCCAGTTGTGCTTTCAGGTAAGAAAATTCAATTAACAACTTCCCAATCAGGATTTTTAAACTATATTACCCAGGTCTCTGTTTTAGAGTAGGGCAGAAATGTTGTTTTCTTTATGTGCAAATAAACATAGCGAATACTTCCTCTGTGAATTCCACCTATGGCCTAAAACCATACTGTGTGACACTCACCTTTGTATAGATTAGTGACAGCAGTGGCAGCGTTCTGGAAGGGCACCCAGAGGGACAGGCCTTGCTGCTGCTGACATACTCTATCTGCAAAAAAAAAAAAAAGAACATAAAAATTTATACTGCAACATAAACAAGTTGCAAATACCTCACATAAGACCTCTTACTAAGCATTGTGTGTTAGTAGGCCAACACAACAGTCTTAAACCAGATGCCCTGCCAGTCAGTAGAAGAAAAACATTTCACTTGAGGATAAGAACCAACCACTATCCCTCAGAGACAATAAAGAGGTAATATTTTTACACATCCATCAGAAATGTGTTAAATTGTGCCAGCAAAGGACAAATTTTGTATATTTTCATCTATCTTATTGTTGGCATGCTTTTATCATAACATTAACATTGTTTTATGTTGCACCATATTGCCTGATGCACATTCCTAAATTGCGAATTTTGTTCACTGAGAATGGCAGTAAAACTAAATAGGATTCTGTTATGATTCTGTTACCTCATCAAAAACATACATAAAGTTGTGTTTTGCTCACACATTTACATGTTTACCATACAGGCCCAGCATATTTAGGCAGAGTTCTTCTCTCAAAATATCATGTAAATAGTTTGTTTGATGTATTTTGTACCTGTCCAAAGACTGTAAATGGAAAGTAGCTTGTAGCTAAATCTGGTGCAGAGCATCCTTTTTCTCTGAGAATAATGTTTTATGTGCACTGGCCTTGTCTTAAATAAAAGGTAATACAGGAAGTGCTCCACTGTGTTTTTAAAGTCCTTCACTAGAATAATTTGGACTACTGCAAATTTGGAATTACCCATCTTTTGCTGAACTGAAGGTAAAAAAAGTAGCTGTTAACTTGAAAAATACTACAGCATCACAAAGAAACTGAAAATTTTAACGGTATGAGATGTAGGCTAATAATAAAGGTTAATAAAAGGTAGTTACTCAAATGTGTGAATGAAACAAAACAACTCCAGGTGTGTTTTTGATGAGGTAACAACATTCTAACGTGACTTAAAGCTCACAAGAGTAAATATTACATAAAACAGGACCTTTGAGATACCTTTGTTTAATATACAATATCTTTTAATTTTCAAATAATCTTTTAGGTAGGTTTATGATTACAGGCTGCATACTCAACATTGTAATTAATATTTCACACATCACAACCATTGTGATATCCTCTTATTGACCACATATCTTGTCAATGATGTATCACGGTGCGATCAACAAACAAACAAAAAAGTCCTATATTACGCAAAATTGAGTCCTCTGACCTTTTAGTTACAATGTTATTACCTCATCAAAAACATACACAGATTATTTTCATCCATGCACGTTTGAGTAATCCTTTATAATTAATTTGTCTGCATCCTGAAAGTGCAAAATGCCACGTTCCATCGTGCGATGTCAATGTAGTGGTAGTTTTCAAGTTAACAGCTACACAGTTTTTATGTTCTGCTTAGAAGAGATGGGAAATTCCAGGGATGAAATTATAATAATGAAAGTATATGGAATTTAAAAACTCAGAGGACCACATGACAACACAAGTAGTCTTTTCTGTTTGAGAGAGCAGGTCAACCTAAATATGCAGGGTTTATGTGTTAAATATTTGTGAAGGAAACAAAACACAACTCCAGATATGTTTATGATGAGGAAACAACATTACAACATAGATCAGAAAACAGCATAATATGGAGCTTTGTGAAGTGGTCATGTTTGGAGCAAATAATTTTTCAAGAACTGATCACACTTCCACCAGCCATCCAATGCAAATCTATGGGGAAACTACAGTGCACTGCTACTTAGTATACACATCGTTTACTAAACTCCTTGCGCCATTTTGGGGAGTGTTTTTGCTCGCAGTGCTTTGATAAACACAAAGCCAATACCAGTCATGTCGTGCACAGACAGAGTGGGTCCATTTTTCTAATCAATAAACCCGTTTGTTAACATTTCAGCTTGATCTGGGGGTCAGAAAACGAGGATTTAGTCGACTAACTCCTCCCTGGGTTTCGCCATTTTGACGAGCTTGGCATCATTTATCCGCTGAACAAATGCCATTTAGGTGAGCCATATTGTGGAAAAGCCGGACGCCACGGGGGAGGAAACGGGAGTTAGCAGTGTCAGCGTTGTACACTGACTAAAAAAGATTTCTAAGTATTGTATTTTGGCAATGTGCGGCGTGGTATTCCTCCCCCGCGTGATTGCAACATAGCAGTCAGCTGTCCCAGAGCCTGACACTGACCGGTAGTTAGAGCTGTTAGCACTTAGCACGTAGTTAGCTCAGGGGTTAGCGTCGGAAAACTCAACAAAAATCGACGTTTACGCGGATTATGTGCCCTCAGAAAAGTCCTTCATACGTTTAGACACCACACACGCGCCGTAGGATGTTAAAACATTGACAAACATGAGGTAAAGAGGTCATAATGGCCTCAAGTGAAATGTAAACTAGGTGCTAAGGATGCTAAGGGTATTAGCATATCCGGTGCCCTTTGTGTGTAGCTCTCCACCCAGCAATAATGTTAGCAGGATTTATGCAGATAGAAGCACATTTAATATAATACTTCCCGATCCAGATTTAAACTTGTATTCATTATTTTAGCACCACAATAATGCATCAAAACTCAAGCAGCTATGACATGCTCTTTGAATGCTTCAGTTTTAGTGGAATTGTTGCAAATCTTGACAGAATTATAATAAATAAAAAAGCTTTAGATTTAAGAAAAAGAAAAAGATACAATTTGCAACTTTGATTGTTATTGTTGATTGCAACCCGTTCCTGAAGCAGATTTTCAAAGAATTTTAACAAACATCAAGAAAATGATTACATTTGAAAAATAAATATGCACTGTATTTATGGAATGTCAACGCAATAATGAGGCTTATGTATAAATGTTGAACAAATGCACAAATATTTTGATGCCTACTGCAGTCAGATTTTTTTAATATTACGCCATTTAATCTAGGCCTTTTTTTACTATCTGATCACCTTCAATGCTTTTTATTACCCCACAGAAGCCAGCTGGTTAGCATGAGGAGGGGGATTAGCTTCCTTTAGCCTTTAGCTCGTGCTAGTTAGCCTTAGCTCAAACTATTTTTAGTACAAACCTTTATATAGTTGTGCTACGGCCGTGGCGGAGTTTTGGAAGAGGTGCCATAGCTTCTGCGGGCACTGCTCTGTCTCCTCTTCACTCGGTTCTTCTTGATCGGCCTCGGCTAAACATTGTCGTTCCCATTTAGAGAACCAATGCTCCGGGCCGTGCTCCTGGATCTGCGCTTCCCCCTCCTCCTTCCTCTCCTCCATGGCTCAGATCTCGGGGCTTTTCGGTTCGGATACGACTTTATTGTTCGACAAGTCTCAAGATCTTTCAGTGTAAAAGTGTAAAAAAACGATTCCCCTAGCGATCTACGTGAAAAAGAACGACGGATCTGCGGTTAGAGCCTCATTATGTACTGTTAAAATCCGCCTGCTCAGTCTGAAACTAAAGAACGCGACGATGACAACACCTAGGAATTTCTGGAGCTGGCACCCGCACGAAGCCCCGCCCAAATTCCCACTTTCTAGCGAGGCGATTGGCTGAACGAAGTTTTTAAGGCGGGACTCTGTGAAAAACGCCGACTCTGATTGGCTGGTGAGAAAAAAAGAAAAGGTCAGAGAAAAACAACACTGTGGCTGCGTCCTAATTCTGAAGACTTGGTTCCTTGAAGCTTCCTACTCGATTCCTAAACGCTAAACCCGCCCATACACAGAAATAAACCAATAGGAAACGACTTTAAATGGGTGATTTTACCTCGTGGGCGGGATTCATAGCTAAGGAACCGACGACACGAGACTTTGAGGAGACAAGTGATTAGAGATGGAGCGCGCCCGGTTCTGATCCCACCCTGAGATGTCCGCATTCTGTTCGGTAGAGGGCGCGCTGTCCAATAAGACTGTTCACTGTATTATAAGGTTGTTTGTCGTCTATGATGTTTTCGAGACGCATATTTACAACTGAGCTCCCTTTCTGTCATTAAGCTGTTAAATCGGTTTGAACTTAATACTTATAAATCCTTCTGTGGCCCACCACTATAAAACAGGTCTGAAGAAAAGGATTACCAGCCTAAAGAAATGCAAACCAATGTCTTTGTTTTACAGATTTCTTTATTTCTAAAAATGATATGTATAAACTGTATAAAGAAAGTGTGACCTCAGCCACAGGAATAAGAATGTATTTACGGACAAAATGACAAAATGAAAACACCAGGATCATGTACAGCGGTTAAAAAAACTTAACATTTTAAGAACAAAATGGGGCCAGAAGAGACCCATGAACACTTCTAATATGGAATGCAATGGTTCGCAGGTTAGATATGCCTGCCCATTTACAGTCCAGAAAGAATTTTATACAGAGGCATATCAGTCCGGTCACCACTCCCTCTGACACATCTCTTGCCAGAATCAAACATGACTGTGCTCTTAGTTTATTTCAGTGACACATGTGAAACGAAGGAATTCATTGGTCACATGTCTACAAACAAAATTACATTTCTATCACCTCATTTTAGTGTTTCGCTTAGTGATTCTGCAGATATCTGCGATGGTTTTTAGTATGCTGTGAAAGGCCTTTTTTCCCCTTTCTTTTTTCCTTGTATTTATGCACGTTCTCATTGGCTGATCCACCGGTCAATCACGCCCATCTGAACTTGGGGATATTCACCGGTGACCACATTTCAGGCCCGGGTCTGCAGGGGTGCATTGCAACCCAATTTATAAAGGTGTGCACCCTCATTGAGGCTTGATAAATAATGACTCTCATAAACAGTATGGACTTTGAGCCTTTTTGAATCTCAAATACACTCTCACTCAGTTTGGCTTAGACTCACAGCTGTCAGACTCACATCATACTCACGAAGTATTCACAAAGTACTGAAGAAGTGTGTATTTTGGATTCCAGGCAAATTTAAAAGCGTAAATAATTTTGTGTAGCTGAAGATATTGGGGCTTTGATAAGTGCACAGTTTAATGCCAATATCTCTTGAAATCTTGTCTTATCTCCAATAAAATTAGTTATTGCAATACTTGGAATGTTTCACAAGATAGGATTAATCATCAACCTATCTTGCATCTATTCGATTACAGGTGTTACTAGTTACTAGTTAAAAAATTGATCTTATGCATTCCTAAAGTGAGTGGGCTCACCTCTCCACAAAACTGACCTGCTCTGTTACCTGATACAACAGTTTAATGCTATAATGGCATTCCAGATCTCAGTGGAGACAAGCAGGTGGTGGACCTCCACTAGACAAGTCACATAATGCCTTTAATGGTCTATTTGTATTCAGCTTCTTCTTCTGTGGTAACTGAAGTGGAGTTAAAATAAATTGAAGTGATAATGGTTTCAGGGGACATGCCACATTCTATAGGCCAATATGTTTGAATACACACAGAGGCAGCTAAAGCGAATATTGTTAAAATAGGAAATTTGTGTTGTAATATAGTGCTCCATATTTATATATTGTTATTTTTAAATGTGTATTTTAATTCCCTTTGGCCCATGTTGCCACGTAGTGATTCAGTATCACTGGTATCATTAAGTATCATTTTATTATAGGCAGGTCATCAAACCTTCCCGTGGCCATATCATTTTTTTTTTTTTTACAGGTGTGGGAGGGTCCAAAGCTCAGTGGATTTTATAACTTTAACTATATTACATATACTACCTGACGGCTCTTGGGGCTGGCTACATATGCCAAGCAGCAGTACTTGGAGTTGTAGTAGAAGTAGTAGTAGTAGTAATATTGTTTTGGAGAATGTCTAAAGATGCGGTGTATGAGATGGAGGATCACCCTTCAATGGATTCGGGGCCCATTGTCACATTCTACCGGCTGCATTACAGCGTCCAGGAAACTAGGTTCTGTCGAAAGAACGGCCCGGAGAAGCTCATCCTCAAAGATGTCAGGTAAGAAGATCGCTGTTCCAAACATGTATTGTAAGGAAGTTAAGATACTGTTCACTATAGGGTGTTGTCATGGGGTATAAAAATGTCTGATGTACGTGATAAGTTTGGGAGAAGTTATAAAACCACTGACGCCACAACTGGTTAGGGTTAAGGATGCTCAGTATTCAGCAAAAGTATCGATATTTCAGTGTTGGATGAAACAATAATCTATATCACAACAAAATATATCAGAGTGAGCCTTGTTTTTTCTGTGTTAAGCTTTTACTTAAATGATCACCTGATTTGTTTTTTTTGTTTTTTGTTTTGTTTCATGGCCGGTGGAAATTTTTTATAACCTAGGAAAATCTATAACCTATAAGTTTTGCTGATACTCTGGGATATATGTAGGGCTGATTTTGACTTATATTATTATTTCCAAAGAACAAACTCACCACACCTATTTGTGTTCCAAGTGTTAAAAGAAAGTTTTATGTGTATGCTTTAGGCACTGGTTGACCTAAATAAATGTCTGCTGGACATTTAAGCCCAATAGTTGAGACGTTGAATAGTGCAAATATCAGTGGAGACAGCCTATATCTATGTTTATTTTGACACCAGTAATGTGTTGTTTTTGTTTTATTATAACTGAAATGTTCAAGTTTAAAAGTATATGAAGATATTTTAGTAATATTTATATTGCAGAACTTAACAGCCACATCGCAGACCACATTATTTTCAGTATCCTGCAGCCCTATTAAGGATGCAAATCATGTATTTGAGAAATCGCGATCGGAAGATTCCATGAGATATCGAGTTTTAAGATGATATTGAAGTTCTGATCACTCATAAAGCACAATGGAACAATCAAGCAGAGGTCAATAAAAGTCAATAAATATATAAAGTTATTATTTTCATTATTTTCAAAAGTCTTTTTCTTCTACTCGCCAATTACTATTATTACAATATCAACAGATAAACCAATCCATAAAAACACCCACACATGTGATTTCCCAGATAAACTTTAAACTTTTTAAATAACAATAACAAAATGTACTGAAATGGGATATACGACTGTGTAAACATACAGCCATATTTGAAATCTGATGAACTGAAGACAAACACATGACACACGAGCACACGGAGACTGGAGCTATTTACAAGAATATATAAAGGTGCCAAATATCAGACTACCACAGTCTAGAAAAAGCCTGTGATATCCCTAGTACTGATATTAGAACCAATACACTGCCCATTCCTAATTATTTTTAAGGCTGTCTTAGATATTTATTATGTAGAATTTGGAATGTCAAGTAATTTTCCACTCAAAAACTCTATACTTGAGTAGTTTTGTTCTATGTATCTGTATTTATTTGTCATTTTGTAACAGTTGCACACTGTTTCTGTCATCTTTTCCAGCGGCATCATGAGACCGGGTTTGAACGCGATCATGGGCGCAACGGGCAGCGGCAAAACCTCGTAAGACTATTCAAATTACAACTTGCAGTATCTGTCACGTGCGTTGAACTTTGACCCTCGTTGAGATAACCACTGTGTGTGTGTTTTATCAGGCTGCTAGACGTGATCGCAGGCAGGAAAGACCCCCGGGGACTGAAGGAGGGCGAGGTGCGGGTGGATGGGCGTCCTGTGACCTCTGAACTTAGACTTAGCTCCGCCTATGTGGTCCAGGTATGAGGTTTTTGAGGGTTTTTCTGGTCCATCTTGTAATTATGGCATCTCTGGGGCAAAAAAGTGAATACAAATGTTATTATGGAGCATGATGGATAGTTTAGTTTAATTAAGAAAACTAAAGGCCACTAACTACAGCATAAAAACTCACTCACATACAGCATTTCACACAGGTCAGGTAAAAAGGTAAAAAGGCTCTCAATATAAAAGAATGAGAACTTCGCACATCAATTACTTGAGATGGGTGCATTGGAGGAGAGGGAGCAGCCCAAGAACATGGAGAAAAATCCCGCACACTGTCTTACTTGCAAATTGTGAGATTTATTAGGACAAACCATGCAATGTTTTGGCACTAGGCCTTCATCAGGCAAACAGAATGAGAGCTCAGGTGGCCATCTTAAATAGGGTGTGGCAAGCACCCAAGGGTGACAGGTCATAAACAAACAGTGTACCCAAAACACAGTAATTCAAAAAACAAAGACAATCTTATGTTTCTATTATTATTCAATGATTTCTCTTCTATCTACTAATATTTCATTATTCATTATTATTATTACACTGTATGTTGATTGTCTCACCCTTGGGTGCTGGCCACACCCTATTTAAGATGGCCACATGAGCTCTCATTCTGTTTGCCTGACGAAGGCCTAGTGCCAAAACGTTGCATGGGTTGTCCTAATAAATCTCACAATTTGCAAGTAAGACACTGTGCCGGATTTTTCTCCATGAAAAAGGCTCTCGATAAAAGAATGATAAAAAGTACACCATACTGATTTAGAGACATTAAAGGGACAGTCCGGACATAGGATTTCCTAGTGAGCAGAGTCGTGTGGAGACAGACATGTTGGCTAGTGTAAATGTTGTAAGTCAATAGAATATTTTTAGAAGTAAAACCAACCTTGTATTTGAAGGATTTACGTCTGAGCAGCAGCAGTGAGTTTTACTTCCTGATAAAAAGCTTGGCAGCAGCGGACTGATATATGAGAAAATAGTCCCTCAACATGCGACAATTCATGCGATGCAAGGTTGGGGGATTGGGTCATTCACATTCAACTGTTCTTTTTAAAGGCACTATAGCACTATACGATTTGCTGTCTTAAAGGTCCTATATTGTGAGCTTTAAGCCATGTTAGAATGTTGTTATCTCATCAAAAACATAGCGGGAGTGATACATTTGAATAATAATTTATTATTAGTCTCTCTACATCTCCAAAGCTCAAAATGCTCTGTTCTGCCTTGTGATGTCATTAAGTGGCAGTATTTAAGCTTTAACAGCTTATTTAACAGCTACTTTCTACCTTTTGTTTAGTAGAGATGAGTAATTCCAGGTCTGAAAGCTTCCAAATGATTAGTGTTTTTTGTTTGAAAGAAGAACTCAGCCTAAATCTGCAGAGTTTGTGTCTTAAACATGTGTGACTGAAACAAAATACAACTCCAGATATTATTTTTGTGATGAAAAAACGATCAGAAAATGTCAAATGTGTCGTTTAAACAAACAGAACTACTTAATTTTAACCAGTCTGCAGTGGTCCAACATTATTCCTCGCTTACCTTATGCTTTCCAAGTATCGTAATTATTTACAGTGATGAATTTGTAAGCACCTCTCTTACAACTCTTAGAGACCAGAGCTGACATTTGCAGGGACGCAAAGCTAATAACAACTTCCAGGTTATTAAATAATAAAACTCTTTATTATTAGATACAGATAGCCATACTTTGACCTCAAGAGATGCTTATATAATATATTTGTACTCGGAAAAGTACAAGGATACATTTCGCTGAAGTACATGGGTAAAACTTTAACCATTAATATTTACCAAAGGATTATTAAAAATCTGCCACCTGCTTGTTTCCATGGAGATGTTAATGCTTTACCATAGGCTATTCTTACTGTGGGTGGGGTCAACTTTTCACAGAACTGACCTGTAATTTGGGTTTATCTCCATAGAGATAGATAAGTTTCATGCTGTATTTTTTGTTGGAACATACTCTGGACAATGACATAGAGACAAACAAGTGGTGGTCATCAAACAAGTTACATAGTGCACCTTTAAAGGGACCATACACTATTTTCTGATCTGTTATAAAGTTGTTTCCTCATCAAAAACAGACCTGGAGTTGTGTTTTGTTTAACACACAAACTTTACATTTAATGCACAAATCCCAGTTCTTCTCTCTGCAAACATTCTTCCATTTTGATATGTCATGTGGTAATACAGGAAGTGCTCCACTCTGTTTTTAAACTCCATGCACCTTCTTTAGAATCATTTGGATCATTTCAGCTTTGAACAGCTGAACAGAAAATCAGAGGTAACAGTTAACTTGAAAACGAGCATGTCATAAAAATGCTGTATTTTCCGCAACATACAGCGTGTTCTTAAGCCTCCAACCCCATCAAAAAACGACTGTGCGCCCCACAATCCAGAGCGCCCTATACACGAATCCACTCAGGTGTCTCAGCACGACTTCAGTAAACTATAAAGCCGCACCACCCGCAGCACACGCAAACACGCATGGAGCAGACAGCGACCGCACAGCGAAAAACACCCACAGACACACTCATCACTCCACACCGACGAGGAACAGAACGGAGGAACGGAACAGAGGAACGAAACGAAAAAGCAAGTGCAATGTGCCACTTCTAGCCACAACTGAAGAGTCACTGCGAACACGCCAACAATCCAGCGGTCCCAGACAGCACCCTCCCTACATGACAAAACTGAACAAAGCCCAGAGTCACCGTGAACGCGACAAACAAAGTCCCACTGAGCCATCCAACTGTTGTGTTTCTTTTAAAGTCCAGTGCACTTTATTTGTGAAAAAAGTATGAAAATAGACCATTTAATGACAGTGCGCGTTATAATCCAGAGCGCCCTATAGTGCGGAAAATACGATACATCTGACTTATATAGCACTTTTTTGGACACTTAAAGAAGCTTCATGACATCACAAGGTGGAACAGAGCATTTTGAGCTTTGGAGATGTAGACAGACTAATAATAAATAACTACTGAAACAAGTGTGAAAGAAACAAAACACAACTCTGTGTTTTTCTGAGGAGGTAACAACATTCTAAAGACATGTATTCTTTGCTTTCTTAATGCTTTGTGCTGTTGTGTTGGATGTTGGATGACAGGACGACATCGTGATGGGGACCCTGAGTGTGAAAGAAAACCTCCTCTTCAGCGCTAACCTGCGTCTGGACCCCTCACAGCATTCCACCAAAGAAAAGAAGAGCCGAGTGGACGCCATCATCCAAGACCTGGGCCTCACCGACTGTGCAAACACCAAGGTACGCAAAGAGAACAATTCATTTAATGCCATTTTGTGTATCACATTTTGGTTAGGAAAGAGCAAACATTTATGCTAAACGAAGCTACTGTTTTTGGCCTGATTTAAATGGTTTCACCTGACTATGGGGATGTAACAATATTCAAATCTCTCGGTATGATATTATCATGATATGCTGTTCACGGTATGATATTTATTGCAATATTCTGGGGAGGCTGATATAATTATAGATAGGACACTTTTTTGCTTTTAAAATACCTTGACAAAATTTTGGTGTGAATTATTACTGTCTTAATCTCAAGAATTCAAGTAAAAGCATATAACTTCATGTTGTCTGCGCTGAAATGAATTATGGGATATGTAGTTCCCAATATTTATTAGCTAGTGCTACTATAAAAATGCATTTAAGCAAAGGAACTTGTGATTTGATATATTGTGATGGCCCACGGTGTTATTGTGAGACTTTTGATGATACAATATCACGATATTTTGGTTACTGTTACACCGCTAGTAATATTACATGCTGAGGTTACCGCAAATTTAAAGTTCTTCTATTATGCAAAATCGACTCTTGTGAGCTTTAAGTTATGTTAAGATATAATGTCATCAGAACATACTCTGAGTTGTGTTTTGTTTAATTCACACGTTTGAGTAATCCTTTATTATTAGGGTCAGTCCATATGAAATCAGCTGCCCTCCCCTGTGAGCCATCTCAGATTTGACTGAAAAAAATTCAAGAAATTTCTAAAGTGACCAAATGAAAGAATCTCAAGTTTTGGCCCGTTGAAATTTTGGGGCCATGCTCACTTTTTTGGAAGCCTTAATTTATAAGCATGTTTGAGAGACCATAACTTCATAAAAAACAGAGCTAGGAAGCTGAACATTTGTATTATTGTATATTCTTTGTCATAGATTCTGAATCTGTTGTCAAATATTGGGCATCTTCATTAAGGGGGGTGCTGTGGGCCCCCAAAATCTCACATTTGGTTGCCGCTCAATTTTTTTTAAAAATTTTGAGGTCCAAGATCTATTTACACCAAGCAGATATTTATAAACTAACTGTTGAACCTGAATATTTGAGAGAATGACCATTTTGACACAAATCTCACACCTTTCTGAGCTTTCATGTGGATGGTGCAGAGCCCCAAATATAGTCACAGACCAAATGTGACCTTTCTGGCCCCTTCTTTGGACCCTTGGTTCCCTATGTGGGAACAGTTAGATGTTGATAAAATTTTTACCAGAGAAACTCTGGCATATTCTGATTAGTTTAAAGTAATAAAAACATCTATTATTAACTTCTCAATTTCAAACGGAATTTTTGAAAATGAGCTCTCATGGGTCATTTTTGGTGGAGCTTAGATACTTTTCCACCAGCTAGAAAGATTAAATTTCAGAATCTATGACCAAAAATCTACAATAATACAAATTTGCAGCTTCCTAGTTCTATATTTATGAACTTATGGTCTCTCAAACATGCTTATTAATTAAGGTTTCCGAAAAAATTTCAACGGCCGTAACTCAGGAACGACTGAAGGGATTGAGCTAAAGTTTTAGATTCTTTCATTTGGTCATTTTATAAATTTTTGGAAATTTTTTCAGCCAAACTGAGATGGCTCATAGGGGAGATTCCTTGAAAGCGGGTGATTTCATACGGACTGACCAATTAGTCTGTCTTCATCCCCAAAGCTCAAAATGCTCTGTTCCACCTTGTGATGTCATGTAGTGGTAGTTAACACTTACCTTTTACCTTTAGTAGTAGTTTAGATTGGCTCAAATTATACAAATGATTCTCGCAAAGATGTAAGGAGTTTAAAACACAGCGTAGTTCTTCGTTTATTACTATATGACAACACAAGGTGGAACAAAGTGTTTTCTGTTGGTGAAAAGAACTGTGTTAAACGTGTGAATGAAACAAAACTCAACTCCAGGTGTGTTTTTGGTGAGGAAACAACATGATAACATAAATGCATAGATAGACCCTTTAAAGCTGCACTTTGACTATACAGATTGACTTCATGGAGATGTTACCACATTCCTGAGAATGTTCCATGGTACGATATTAAACAGGCCACTGAGCTGCCCTCTTTCGCCAAGGTCGCTCCCACTAGCATTAGTAACAGGTTTGATTGACAACGTTGCTAAGTGCCCTATTCCTACCAGATGTTGATGTAGCCTGTGGCATGTATCTTTCACAGATTGGTACAGAGTTCTTGCGTGGCGTGTCCGGAGGCGAGAGGAAGCGCTGTAGTATCGGCATGGAGCTCATCACCTCTCCCTCCCTGCTCTTCCTGGACGAGCCCACCACCGGACTGGACTCCAACACGGCCAACTCCATCATCGGCCTGCTGCACAAGTACTGTACACACTTTACAAGTACTATTCATACTTCAAGAGTAAAAAACATATATAAGTCGCACCAGACTATAAGTCGCACTTTTTGGGGGAAATTTATTTTATAAAATCAGAGACCAGGAACCAACATTTCATCATGAAAAGCAAGTTATAGTAATAACAATAGAATAAAGAACAACAGTCTGAATAGGCGTCTGGTATGTGAATGTAACATATTCAGATAATTATAGTAAAACAACAGAACATAAGTTTACCAAACTCTCCATCTCACTCCAAATCACTAAATCCATTGAATCCATTGAATTCTTCATCTTCGGTGTCACTTCCGAGCAACTCCGCGTAACTTCGGTTGTCACTGAAGTCCAGGCATGGTGCACCCTCCCGGTTGCCGTGACGCTGAGTTCTCCACTCCCACTTTCTGCCAGTCCCTCACTCACTCCATACTTTCTTTCTGCTGCTCGATTACCGTTTTCTGCTGCATATTTCACTACCTGCAGCAGGCAGCAGCTTTTTCTGCAGGAGACATGTGCAGTAAACTGACAAGCCTAGAGCGCACTCTCAAGGCTGTCAGTCTGAAAAAATGTATATATATAAGTCACACCGGGGTATAAGTCGCAGGAAACACCCAAACCATGAAAAAAGTGCGACTAGTCCGAAAAATACAATACTTGTAAAGCACGTAATATATGCACTGAACTACTAAACACACTTTACATGTACTATACCCTCAGGAGGACTACAAAATAGATGTTACTGCAATATTTATTTCATAAGAAGAGGCAGGAACCTACTTATCAGTTTTTTTTATGTGGTTTGTTTTAAAGTGACCCTATTTTATTTTTTTATCAGTAGGTAGTTACAGTTTAATTTTGACCCAGTGTTAAGAATGGCACTAAACGCATTATCATTTAACATTTATTACATTTAACATGGACTATACTCAAGCAAGCACAAATAAAACAAATAAAAGAAGTCTACGTACAGTATGTTTTCCATGAAGAAACAACTTTATAGCATGGTAAAATAAACTATAGAAAGCTAATTTAGCTCAAGAAAAGACCTTGTCATCATTCTGTTGTCCCACTGTATCGTACTGTAATATAAAGCTTGTATCTCTATGTGCAGACTGTCCCGCAGAGGTAAAACAGTGATCTTCTCCATCCACCAGCCTCGCTACTCCATCTTCAGGCAGTTTGACCACCTGACCCTCATGCACAAGGGGGAGATGGTGTACGCCGGAGCAGCCGTCCAAGCCCTGGACTACTTCACAAACCTCGGTATGGACTTAGAGACTTATACTTAGACAAACTTTACTGATCCACAACGGAACAATGATATCATGAATGACAGGCCATAGAGTTATCTTTTCCATAAGGGTGAGTTGTTGTGCAGTTGTAGGGAGTATTATTTGTTACATAAGGGTGAGTTGTTGTACAGTTATAGGGAGTATTATCTGTTACATAAGGGTGAGTTGTTGTACAGTTGTAGGGAGTATTGTCTGTTACATAAGGCTGAGTTGTTGTACAGTTGTAGGGAGTATTATCTGTTACATAAAGGTGAGCTGTTCAGTTGTAGGGAGTATTATCTGTTACATAAGAGTGAGTTGTTGTATAGTTGTAGGGAGTATTATCTGTTACATAAAGGTGAGTTGTTGTACAGATGTAGGGAGTATTATCTTTTACATTAAGGTGAGTTGCTGTACAGTTGTAGGGAGTATTATAGTATGAATGTAGTCCTGTAGTCCTGTATGTAGTCCTGGAGAATAAGTTCTCTCTTACCTCTATTGATTCTTTGCAGTTGATGTCATCAATATTCTGTGGGAGTATGATGCTAATTGTTGGCACTGCTCTGTCTGAGGCTTTGTTGGACTTTAATTTGAGATTTGTTTTAACAAGAGTGCTGATACTGTGATACCTTTTACTTTTCGTAATTAATTTCTGTTTGTTTAGCTTCTGATGAAAGGGAACTATCAGTCTAACGGACATGTAAAGCATTAATGAAAATCTGCAACCGACTTATTTTCAGTCAAATCAACCATTTTGAGAAGAAAGGACCAGTTTGCAATCCAAACCCACAAATAAAAAAATAACCCAAAAATTCTAAAATATTGAATAGTATTTTTTTGCCTAATTACAAGTTTCTTAAAGCTCGTGTTTAATGTGATCTGCTTCAGCTTTGACATGGGAATTGTTCAGACCAAACAAAAGCTCACTCTACTTTCTTTCGGACCATCTCCAAGGACACTTACTATACCTGTTCTTATATTTACCCTCAAAAATTTAGGTCGAATTTGAAATCTGACTTTCCTTTGTGTAGAGACAGAGACAGAGGATTGGTTTCACAAAGACTCCAGCGATTCCTCTGTGCAAGATTTCAGTCAGAAACAGATTCAGTTTGAATTAAGAGTCATTTTAGTCTGGCATTTTAGGAAAAATAAGCTAAAACATTTTATACAATCTGACCATAAAGAACTGACGTAGCTGAAACTTCAACAGATGAGATGATTTTTACTGTTAAACAAGTCCCTCTCAAATAACATTTTTTCTTGAGTTTCAGTCAGTCTTGGCAGTGTTTAATGGGTTCATTGTGTCACCATTGTAACTGATGAACATTCAACCATACACATACATGTTGACCCCCCCCCAGCATGATGTTACTTCAAAGTATCAATACATAAGCTTTTGGGATACATTTTACCCATGGAGGATTCTTGTGTTGCCTGATAGGATACCAGATTGACACCTTCAACAACCCGGCCGATTTCTTCATGGACATCACGAACGGAGAGACCAAATCGACAATGCCACCTTTTGACTCAGGTAATTCCAGCACTGAGCAATAGTTTTAAGCTTAGATAAGATAAGATAAGATAAACCTTTATTTGGGGATACTATGGTGTTGCAAGTTCAAGAACAGCAGCAATGTTGATTCTCGTGACTTTAAAGCCACATTAGAACATTGTTACCTCAACATCAGAAACATACTTGGAGTTGTTTCATTCACACATGTTTGAGTACTTCCTTATATAGTCTGTTTACATCTCCTAAGCTCAAAAGGCTCTGTTCCACCTTGTGATGTCACGTAGTGGTAGTTTTCAAGTTAATATGTACCTTTTCCCTTTGTTAAATAGAGATTAGCTATTCCAGACATGAAATTATCCAAATGATTCTAATGACAGTGTATGGAGTTTCAAAACACAGTGGAATATTTCCTGTATTAGCACATGACATCACAAGGTGGAACAGAGTGTTTACAGTCTGAGAGAAGAACTCTAAATATGCAGCACTGTGTTAAAGTATTTTCATGCTTTGTTCTCAACTTCAGTCACACTCAAAGCGCTTTACATCAAGAACTATCCATTCACACACACACTCATGCACCAGTGTACACAGACGAGGTAGTGAGCGATGCAGGCTAAGTGTCTTGCCCACGGACACAATAACAGCAGCCTCCTCAGACACCAATGTGTAGTGTCTAGAGTCCTCAGGGCGCTCATTCTAAGGCTGTAGTTCACTAAAGAAATTCTTGGTGAACTAAAGACATGTCCTGTCGATCATTTAGTCAACTAAAAAAAAGAAAGTGACACGCTCTAAAAACACATATTTCATATTACATATTTACATATTTCTGACGGGTGTATCTGACCCAAACTGTACTCACAAGAAACACCTGCACAGGAGTTCAAGCAAATATCACATAACATTTTAAACGTGTGAATCATGAATTTAATCTGCCTTTTTACAATACCAAAAAATATCAAATCAACAAACTGTGTCACTTTTCCTTTCTGCTGCTGTCCTTAGTATCTAAATAAAATGGATGGTCAACTTATGGAAAATTTGGTTAGCTAAAACACAGTCAGTTATGCTCTCCATTTATTACATAACTATAACTTATATCATTTATCCTCTGTATCATATATCTTGCTGTTTGCTCCCTAGAGGACGCCCACACCTTCCTGGGTGAAAGGTACCGTCAGTCACGGCAGGGCAGAGTTGTGCTGGAGGAGCTGGAGCAAGCCCACAAGAACGAGGTTCTGGGAGGCAAGAGCTCGGACCAGAGCGTAGGCTACGCCACATCCTTCTTCTATCAGGTCTGATCACGTTTGTGCACCCAGTGAGCAGGGCGGTTTACCTGTCAAGGCCAGAACAATTATCAGCTATCAGTTTGGTCCACACACTGTCTGTCGCATCTCGAGCCAGATTCAGACAGTCCTGTGTAATCAGATTTCTTCATTTCAGCTGACACATGTAAAATGGATGGGCTCATAGGTCATCTTTTTTGAGCAATCTCCAACATACGCTTAGCCTTGTGTACGCTTTAAATTTGACCTGAGCAATGGTCGGCCACAGGGCTTCTATACACAGGAGGAGGAGTTTCAGGCAACATGACAAGATCCCCAAGCGCCACACCTACCCCACAGACTGTGTATATATTATATATACAGAAACAAAACAAACATGGCGGTGCCAGTGGACAGTGATGGTGGGATATAACGCTCTTAATGTACAAATTTTTTATTGCACATCTTACATCTTCCCTTTCCAGCACTTGGTTTTGGTTTTACCTGGAGCATGTTGGATTGGCTAAAAAGAACTTGGTGGGTGGGCACTTCGGGGTGGCACACTCAATCATCTCGAGGCATTCTGCTGCAAGTTCCTCCATTTTCTGAACACTTTCAGCTAGAGCCATTCCAGACAGATAATATGTAGAACTAAATTCAGAGGGATACACATATCAATCTGGTGTGAGCCAGGTTAACATAGACTACCAGTCACACAGAAGACATCAAAGACATGAAGCAAAATGTGTGGAATTACGTAGAAAAGACAAAAATTAAATAACTCAACATTTTTATTTTTTTTTTATATATATTTTATATTCAAATGCTTAAAGTAGTCACCCTTTGCTTTGTCAGCAGTGCTACAAACCTTGGCCTTCTTTATGTGGTCAGCTTATCAGAGTCTGATCCCGTTAGATCTCAGAAGCTGAGCAAGGCTGGGCCTGGTTTGTACTTGGATGGGAGACCACTGGGAAAATCAGGTGCCACAGTGGGGCACCAATCGCAAAAAAAAACATTGTTGTTGTGTCCTTGGGCAAGGCACTTCACCTACATTGCCTAGTATGAAAGTGGTGTGTGCATGAGTGTTGGTCGGAGGGGCCAATGATGCAGACTGGCAGCCTCACTTCCGCCAGTCTACCCCAGGGCAGCTGTGGCTAAAATAGTATCTTTTCACCACTGAATGTGGAGTGAATGAATAATGAACTGTAAAGAGTCTTTGAGTGTCCAGAAAAGTATTATATAATTATTATTATTATTATTATTCTCTCAATGGGTTTCATGATGAAGCCTCCTGAAATGGTTCTCACTTCACAGCTGTGCCTTGTCAGGGTCAAGAAATGCCAAACGTGCAAAGCAGTGGTCAAAACAAAGGGTAAAGACTGCTTTTAAAAATCTAAAACAAGTTCTGAGTTGTTCTGAGTTATTTTTTCTTTGCTACATTCTACATGTGTCCTCTCATAGATTTGGTGCCCTCAGTGAGAATCAACAATGTAAATATCATGTAAATAAAGAGAAACCAAAAGTGCAAAAGAGTGTCCAGTCTTTTGACTGGTAGTGTTTCTCTCCTCACAATAAGTTTAGTGCTTTGCTCTTTGATTCAGCAGAAATCTGTGATGTTCCCCCCAGTCCCCTGTGATATTTTCCCTTGTAAGCAGCCATGTTTGCTTTGATATGGGTGGGCCATGTGTGTCCCTCATTGACGAATCCACCTGTCAATCACGCCTATATGAATTCAGAGAGATTCACTGGTAACTGAAGTCACAACTTTGCAAAGTGTGTATTCTGGATCCCAGGCAGAGAGCTGGGGAGAATAGTATGAACTAGTGGTCCAAGAAATTTCTCAAGCAAGAGTGAAAAGTATTCTAGGAAACTTCTACTCAAGTAAAATAAATTATTAGAGTAACTGCCACTGACATACATTTAAATTAATTTAATTGGAAAACAAATGGAAAATAAAATCTGGATCAAAGGATAAACACAAAAATTAGAAAAAATAAATCATATGTGAAGGAGCAGTGCAGGAAATACAAATGTTCATATCATTTCATGTTGTCTACCCAAACTTTTATCACCTGTACTCACAATAGGAAAAGGAATCACATCCTTTACTCAAGTGTACTCAGGAGTACTACTACTTCAATAAAAAATATTACTAAATAGGAGTACTGTTACTTCCATTAAAATATTACTCAAGGAGGAGTAAAAGTATGGTGACTGAAAACTACTCTGCCTGGCTCACGAATCCCTTTAAACAGCCCAGATTAAAACTGACTTTACCCTTTAAGTAATATTGCATATAGTTTACATCCAGACTTCGGATTAAAATGTTTAGCAAGTTTTGTCCATTGAACTTGTCCCCACATTTATTGCACTTCAAACAGAGGCTGCGCTATTGTGAACGATTTCGTTGAGATTATAACAGGAATTAATTGCATCTTACTCAGCATTTCATTTCATTTGGTTTTCAAGAACAACATATTTTATAATGGCAGATTTTATGGGGCTTTATTGTTTAATGACGGGCTGTTATGGTAACGTGCTTCGCTGTCCGCTCCATGAACTCATTTACACCAAGGTTTCTGTAATAAACTGTGACGCACTCAGCCATCAGAGACAATATGGAGACTGTGTTGAATAGAAACGTGGCTCTTTGACAAATGGATCTGAAACTTCTTACACCAAATACCACTACCAGTACAACCAGGTCTAACTCTAGACTTGATCAGGCATAGATAGGGCTAAACCATGTGTTTTGTGTTTTCTTGTAATAATACAAAGAGAGTTATATAGTATTGCTTATTCGCTTCATATTTGGGCAGTAGCTTGGAATCCCACCTTGAGCTGCCAGATCTGTCATTTAGGATATAAATGTCCCTAGTCTATAACTTTACGAGTGGGGTAGTGGATTATATTAAATGAAAACAAGTTGTTCAAAGAAGTAAGAAATGGTTCCTGGAAAGTTCTGACATTGTGCATAAAATCATATAATGATAAAATAATTTTCCGGGAACCCTAGTAATGTGTAGTGTGTATGTGTGTTTGACCCAGATTCGAGTGGTGTGTAAACGCTCCATCCTGAACCTCCTGAGGAACCCACAGACCTCGTACGCTCAGCTGGCTCTCAACGTCTTCTTCGGGATTCTGGTGGGACTCATCTACTACCAGATGCCCAAAACAATGCCAGAGGCCATCCAGAACAGGTATGTTGCAGGACCTATGACAGCAACATGAAATCACTGGACCTGGGGCAGACTGATGAAGACGTCACAAACCCAGCACTACCTACTATGCCACTGTGTGTTAATACAATACAACAGAATAGGCAGAAGATGTCAAAGTAGAATCACTAACTAACAATTAATGACTAATGGAAGTATGTTTGACATGTCACCCACATATCCTCTATTATCGTGTTCACAAAACTGAGATGGTCAGAAAGGCCGTAGGGTCAGACATGTCTTTTGTTCGTTAGCCCCAGTTGCTTAGAATTGAAAGTCTATGTGGTTAGAGCACTTGTCCACCAACCCAAAAGTGGAAGGATCGAGCCCCACTCAGACCAAAACCTGCCATTGCCTAGTATTCATGTATGTGAGTGTTGTGTGTGCTTACTTTAGTATCTTATCACCAACAAGTGTGGAGTGAATAAATAACGCACTGTGAAATGTTTTTGTGGTCTTGAAAGCTGCTGTATAAATCCATCGCATCATTTAACAAAGGTATTCTCTAACTGTTCCTTTCAGAAGTGGAGCCTTCTTCTTCCTCATCATCAACATGGTGTTTGGTAACCTGTCTGCTGTGGAGCTGTTTATCAAGGAGAGGGTCATCTTCATGTGAGTCCTCCATACTCACATGTTCATGGCATCAGGGTCTAAACAGTACCCAATAGTACACTACAGCATTACAGACTGTAGTGTTGTCATATGTTGTTCTTGCTCCCTTCTCATTGCAGTCATGAAAACTCCAGTGGCTACTACCGCACTTCTGTGTACTTCCTGTCCAAGATCTTTGCAGATATCCTCCCAAACCGCGTCGTCCCCATCGTCGTGTTCGCAAGCATTGCCTATTACATGATGGGTATGACAAGCACTTTCACTGTGTATAAGTGCAAGATTTATATGATTGTAGTAGCATTAGCAGTACTATGAGTTGTGCAAATTTTAATGAATAAGGTCAACACATTTGGTTCACAAGTCCCTAGAAATACATTTTAAATGTTAATTAAATGTCAGTAAAGACACTTTGACATAAATTCACATAAATTAAAAGTAATTTGTTAAAATACCCCCTCATTGTACCTACTTTTTCCATGCATTTTCGGTGAGGTCAATATAAATCAGCTGTTGTTTTCATCTGTTTTGCATTTTATTGTCTGGTAATAAGGAAGCATGCAAGTCGTTAGCTTTACCATCAGAGCAAAACTCCTCCCTGGTTTCTGAGTTATAAAACGTGAGGAACAACTATGGTCCACTGTATACCGTTTCAAATGAACTAGTTCTGTTTTTCACGTTTTTAGGACAGTAAAAATCAGTTACAGCACCTTTAAAGTCTATATATAAATAAATAACCAAATAAACAAAAAAATATGTTTATTTTCATAGTAAAATATGAACAGTCATCCCCCTTCTGTCCAATTAATTTGATTTGATCTTGTGTGCAGGTCTGAGGCCTGAGTTTCTGGCGTTCGTGTGCTTCGCTCTGAACATGGTTCTGGTCAGCCTGGCAGGAGTGGGTCTGGCCTTCCTTGTCTCGGCCAGCGTGTCCACCTTCGCCATGGCCAACATCCTGATCGCCCTGCCCTTCGTCTTTATGATGGTGAGAAGCTCTCTGCTCACATATGTGGTGGACCTAGGACCTTCTCATGCACCTGTGTCTCTACTCAGGTCTTCGGCGGTTTCCTGGTCAATCTTAACTCCATGCTGAGCTGGCTTTCCTGGATCAAGTGGCTCAGTATCTTCAGTTATGGACTCAATGTAAGTGACACTAAACATATTACAGAAGGTTCTTTTGCTTCTTATCTGGTATTTTGTAATAACAGTTGCATACTTAGATCTTTGTTTTACATTTTATGTACTGTAAAACATAATCTCGAGACTATATGTAGTATTTATATTGAAACCACAGTGTTCTCTTGGGAGTTAAGCAGGTACTGAGGACAGAATGTTGCAGGCCCCCTGTAATAAGAAAAAAAATCTATACATTTATTTACAGTCATAGTGGCCTCAACTGAGGTTGTCAACAATGACAACTCACAAAAATGTAGCACTTCCTTTTGATTGAATTGTCAGCAATATCTGTGCTTCAGAAGAAAAAAAATTGACATCTGTGGATCATTATGTTATGATTTAGACATGGTGGGGGTGATCAGCAATATGGCGTCTTGAAAATAAGCGATTAAAGATTGCTCAAATACAAATGCACAAATCACTCCAAATACATCCTCAAGTGCGTAAATGTTGAGTGGAGACAACTTTAACGTGGGCAAAGTTCTGAAAAGTACATTTTGAGTCTGCTTTAAAAAGAAAATAAATCAAAATAACAAATAAATGTGACTATTCAAAACATGTTGTACACACTGACTATTTTGTCCCTTTAAGGCTGCCTACATTATTGAGTACAAAGGACAGATCTTCTTGGACAACACGACTGAGTAAGTAGCACATTTTATACCCTGGTGTTTTCTGCTGCTATACTCTAGTGGTCTCTGCTGCTATACCCTAGTGTTCTTTGCTGTTACACGCAAGTGTTCTCTGCTACTATGCCAAAGTGTTCTCACCTGTTACACCCTAGTGTTCTCTGCTGCTATACTCTAGTGGTCTCTGCTGCTATACCCTAGTGTTCTTTGATGTTATACCCTAGTGTTCTCTGCTGCTATACCCTCGAGTTCTCTGCTGCTACACCCTAGAGTTCTTTGCTGTTATACCCTAGTGTTCTCTGCTGCTATACCCTAGAGTTCTCTGCTGCTACACCCTAGAGTTCTTTGCTGTTATACCCTAGTGTTCTCTGCTGCTATACACTAGAGTTTTCTGCTGCTGTAGCCAAGTGTTCTCTGCTGCTATACCTTAGTGTTCTCTGCTGGTATACCCTAGTGTTCTCTGCTGCTATATTATAGGGTTCTCCACTCCCACACCCTAGTGTTCTCTACCCCCATACCCTAGTGTTATCTTCTGCTATACCGTAGTGTTCTCTGCTGGTATATCCAAAGGTTCTCTGCTGCTGTACACTAGTGTTCTCTTCCGCTATACCCTAGTTTTCTCTTCTGCTATACCCTAGTGTTCTCTGCTGTTCTACCCTAGTGTTTTCTGTTGCTATACCCTAGGGTTCTCTGCTGCTATACCCTAGTGTTTTCTGCTGCTATACCCTAGTGGTTTCTGCTGCTATACCCTAGGGTTCTCTGCTGTTATACCCTAGTGTTCTCTGCTGTTATACCCTAGTGTTTTCTGCCGCTATACTCTAGTGTTCTCTGCTGTTCTACCCTAGTGTTTTCTGTTGCTATACCCTAGTGTTCTCTGCTGCTATACCCTAGTGTTTTCTGCTGCTATACCCTAGTGGTTTCTGCTGCTATACCCTAGGGTTCTCTGCTGTTATACCCTAGTGTTTTCTGCCGCTATACTCTAGTGTTCTCTGCTGCTATACCCTAGTGTTCTCTGCTGTTATACCCTAGTGTTTTCTGCTGCTATACCCTAGTGTTCTCTGCTGCTATACCCTAGTGTTCTCTGCTGTTATACCCTAGGGTTTTCTGCCGCTATACCCTAGTTTTCTCTGCTGCTATACCCTAGTGTTCTCTGCTGTTATACCCTAGTGTTTTCTGCTGCTATACTCTAGTGTTCTCTGCTGCTATACCCTAGTGTTCTCTGCTGTTATACCCTAGTGTTTTCTGCTGCTATACCCTAGTGTTTTCTGCTGCTATACTCTAGTGTTCTCTGCTGCTATACCCTAGTGTTCTCTACAGTGCAGTGGTTCTCAAAGTGAGGTCTGGGGCCCATGTGTAAGGGGGCCCCCAAATTTGTGGTAACATATGATCTACTTAAATACTACAGTTTCTTATGATACACAGTACAATCCTAAACATATAAAGTTTATTTATGGAAAAAAACACACCAGTACAATATGGACTATGAGAAATGAATCTTTTATCAAATCTGAATCACAGGATCAGAGGAGAGGTGCTCCTCGATATGCAAGGCCTGGACTACTCAGCGTGGGGCTACTGGCAGAACGAGGTGGCTCTGATGGGGATGATTCTGGTCTGCATGTTCTTCGCCTACATCCAACTGCTACGGATCAACCGCTGGAAATGAAAACACTCACTCTTTATGTTTGTTTTGTTCTATTTATTTAAAATAATCAAGTATGTGTTCATACTGCTAAACTCTTGTCGTTTTAAGTTATAGTTTAGAAATGTATGGACAGTAGGGGTGTAACCATATCCAAGTCTCACGATACGATACCGTCACTGTACAAACCTCATGGTACAATATTTATTGAGCTATCCTTGGAAAGCTCAAGATATGGTGGGGAGGCTCATGATTAGGGATGTAGCGATATCCAAATCTTTTGGTACGATATTTTCATGACATACTTCTCATCGTACAGTATTTATTGCAATATTTTTTGGAGGTTAACAAAATTGAAGATGCTACTTTTTCCTCTTAAAATGCCTTTACAAGACTTCATCCAAAGAACTAAGACTTAAAAGTGCTTAAAACTGTTATTTCTTCATGTAGTTTACACTGAAATGGAGCAAAGGATCACAGTCTATGCAGTTCCCTCTTTTTTTTAGCTACTGCTGCACCATAACTCTTAATTTAAGCAAAGAGACTTGTCATTTGAAATACTGTGATGGTCCACGATATTATTGCCAGAACTTTGACGATATGATATCACGATATTTTGGTTATTGTTACATCCCTAAAGCATAGACTTCACTTTTGAATGTACAAAGATATTATTGTATATGGTCAAATACTAATCGCTTACTGGAAACTACTATCACTGTTAAAAGAGCTGTACCTGATTCAACTGTCTTAAAAAGGTGAAAAACAAAACTATTTAATTTTAAACATGTTGCAGTGGTTATTCCTCACTTAACCAGTGCATAATAAAAATGCAGTGGCGTTATACACCTCTCTCTCTCAAAGTCGCTTTACAATTCCGTGCAAAATTAATTTCACCACCAATAAGCATTTAGCTTCTGAGATCTGGCAAGGAGGTTTGGCATTCTGAACCTCCTAATTATTCACCAGCATGACCTGATAAATGCTTTTCACAACTCTGAGAGGCCAATGCGGAGTTTTGCCATAATGGTAAAGCTAATGTACACTTCATGACTAGTGTATAATAAAACTCTTTATAACAAGATTCATACAACATTTTGACCTCAGGAGCTGCTTATACAATAAATCTGTACTGGAGCAAGACACATTTTGCTCAGATACATGGAAAAATCAGAGTAGGGCCTTTAACTTTGTATATTATATATCTTTTTAAAATAATCTTTGTGAAGATTTGGGTGGTCCATGTCTGACCTTCTGACCTGCAGGCTGGTTCCACACGTGCTCTTGGGTGGGTAAGCTGCTCAGTGCTGAGGAGGTGTGTGCTCCTCACTCTGCACTGTCAACACAATGTTTAAGAACCTCAAAGCTCCTTAAGATAATGGCCCAGATTGACACATGAGCCGCCACGCTTATGGGAAAGTCTTGTGCTGTTTGACCATGTGGATCAGCACAGCATGACTGCAGTGTATATCATCGCAATATTTGACTTTTTGTCTGCGTTTTACTAATCCTTCAGCGCTATTTATAATTACATGAAGTACATACGTATACTAAAGTTCAATAGGGTATTTTTTTATATGTTTGGATACCTGTGCCTGTATTTGTATGTCAGATTTTATAACAATAAATGCTGTATATTCTAACACGGTGTTGTGCAGTTTACTTTCTATTTGAATGTTTGGATTTTGATGCCCTCTGCTGGCAAGTTAAAAATAAAACCAGGTTAAAACAATACTTGGGAACATTCTCCATGGAGATAGATATGTTTTATTCCATACTCTGATCAGCCAGTTCCTTCTACGTTCTGCTTCAAACATAAGGGACTTGAACCAGACTATAGAGAGTGAAAAGATGCATACTATGACTTTAAATTCTCCTAAATTAGAATTATCTAATTTTACAGGTCAAAATGAGATTAACTGAATGTACAAACACAATTAGAACATGGTGGAAGGCTGAATGTCTCTCTACACCAGGGGTCTCAAACTCAAATTACCTGGGGGCCACATTAGATAAAGTCTGAGTGAGGCTGGGCCGCATTGAGTATTCGATAAATAGCGGTTGAACGAAAAAAACACCGTATGTGCACGTGTACTCGTATTAACAGATCCACTTAGACTCATTGATTCACAGCTGCTGGAAATAGAGTTTTGGGATGTAAACTGCATCAAAAATTGAGTTTTGGGATGTAAGCTGCGTTAATAATCTGTTGTTGTGAATCTGCAGCTTCATCTGTCAGTGCAGCCCGCGGTAGGGGGTAGGGGGGCCTACTCGCTACTTGTCAACTTTGTCGTAGACAAACGAAATTCGGGTGGTGGATAGGTCTGGTCGTTCCAAACAAAAAAATATATTACGCGGTTGCTAGGCAACCAACAAGAAGTCGGCCATATTGGACCGATCAAGCGAGTCGGCGCCAAAGCCGCAATTTCCTGTCCTCGCATTTGAACGAACTCGTCCTAGGGCATTTGACCCAGACTCACCAGAATCATTCTGTATCATCTAGACAAGTGGGACATTAAAAGTTGTTAAAAGCTTTTTTAAAGGTTAAACAGTGTTGCCGTGGCAACGGTGCAAATTTCGCGTTCTTTTTTGCAGCTCGCCACCAAATTTCGACGAGTGATAATTCGCACAAACTTTGGCCAATTTCACTCAAACTTTAATCGTTGGTGGACACCCCGACCCTGAACAGAATTATAAAGGAAAATCTCAAGTGGACACAATAGCGCCCCCTAGGGAAATTGCATTGAACAGCAAAATTTTACTTTGATTGATAAAATTTGGTACATACATTTGTGACATGGTCTCGATCAAAAAAGTCAAAGATACCCCCACACTGTTTTTTTATCGTGTTGCCATGGCAACAGGCCAAACATCTGACCTCGCCAATAGGACAGCCCAATAAAAAGTTTTGCATAGCCAAACCAAATTTGGTACACAGATGCATCATGGGAATAGGAACAAAAAAGTATATTACGTGGTTGCTAGGCAACCAACAGGAAGCCCGCCATATTGGACTGATTGCGAGACTCAGCGCCGATGACGCAATTTCCTGTCCTCGTATTTGAACGAACTCGTCCTTGGGCATTTGACCCAGACTCACCAGAATCATTCTGTATCATCTAGACGAATGGGACATTAAAAGTTGTTAAAAGCTTTTTAAAAGGTCAAACAGTGTTGCCGTGGCAACAAGGCAAATTACGGGTTTGTTTTTGGGGCTCACCATCAAATTTCGACACCTGATAATTCGTACAAACTGTGGCAGCTTTCACTCAAACTTTCACTCAAACCCAGGACTCAAACCCAGGACTCACTTAAACTCAGGACTTAAACCCAGGACTTAAACCCAGGACTTAAATTTATGATTTAAACTTAGGATTTAAACCCAGGATGTAAACCCAGGACTTAAACTAAGGATTAAAACCTAGGGCTTAAACCCAGGACTCAAACCCAGGACTCACTTAAACTCAGGACTTAAACCCAGGACTCAAACCCAGGACTCAAACCCAGGACTCAAACCCAGGACTCACTTAAACTCAGGACTCAAACCCAGGACTCAAACCCAGGACTCACTTAAACTCAGGACTTAAATCCAGGACTTAAACCCAAGACTTAAATTTAGGATTTAAACTTAGTATTTAAACCCAGGATGTAAACCCAGGACTTAAACTAAGGATTTAAACCTAAGGCTTAAACACAGGACTCAAACCCAGGACTCACTTAAACTCAGGACTTAAACCCAGGACTCAAACCCAGGACTCACTTAAACTCAGGACTTAAACCTAGGACTCAAACCCAGGACTCAAACCCAGGACTCAAACCCAGGACTCAAGCCAAGGACTCAAACCCAGGACTCACTTAAACCCAGGATTTAAATTTAGGATTTAAACCCAAGATGTAAACCCAGGACTTAAACTAAGGATTTAAACCTAGGGCTTAAACCCAGGACTAAACTCAGGACCTACTCAAACCCGGGACTCGAACCGAGGACTTAAAACCGAGGACTTAAATCCGAGGACTCAAACCCAGGACTTAAAACTGAGGACTTAAAACTGACGACTTAAAACTGAGGACTTAAAACTGAGGAATCAAACCCAGGACTAGTAGAGTAACTTGTGTGCACTCGGTCTCTTCAGCAGATGACAGCAGTCAGCAGAGCGCCCCCCGGAGGAGAGCAGGTAAAGGGAATAAACCTGTGCCGGACTCTGGAGACTGCACGGAGCTGAAGGACGAGACGGCTCAGATCCAGGTGCAGGGTCTGGGTGAGGTCCAGTCCGACGAGAACCCTCAGGACCCTCTGCAGAAGGTCGTCCGGTTCAGTCCAGACCGAAGCCTGCTGCTGACCGGAGGCACTGACAGACACGTACGAGTCTGGGAGGTAAAGACTTCTGCTCCATCTACCCCTCTCCTGTGCATCCTCTGCTCCATCTGCCCCTCTCCTCTGCATCCTCTGCTCCATCTGCCCCTCTCCTCTGCATCTTCTGCTCCATCTGACCCTCTCCTCTGCATCTTCTGCTCCATCTGCCCCTCTCCTCTGCATCTTCTGCTCCATCTGCCCCTCTCCTCTGCATCTTCTGCTCCATCTGACCCTCTCCTCTGCATCTTCTGCTCCATCTGCCCCTCTCCTGCTCCTCTGCTCCATCTGCCCTCTCCTCTGCATCCTCTGCTCCATCTGCCTCCTCTGCATCTTCTGCTCCATCTGCCCCTCTCCTCTGCATCCTCTGCTCCATCTGCCCCTCTCCTCTGCATTTTTCTGCTCCATCTGACCCTCTCCTCTGCATCTTCTGCTCCATCTGCCCCTCTCCTCTGCAATGTCACTGTTGTATTAGAAACTTGAGGAAATGGTTCAAACTTTGTCCTAACATATACAGTTGTTGTGTCAGTGGGCAAGGCAGCAGACAAATTATCCAGGAGACCCAAGACAGTAGCTGAACACCTGAAGATTGGTGCTTATGTTTAACCTCGGCTGTGTGAAGGGCAGGTTAAATTACAGAGAACCATGCTGGCACAATATAATATACTTTTAAGTGGCAAAGCAAATTTTTCTCCACAATATTGAGGGTTTTGAAACGTGTTTAAAAGCTTTCTAGGAGCACCACATCTGAGAGAAAACTGAAATCTAATACAACAATCCCATGTATTTCAGAATATGTTTGTAGACATCTAGTTAATAATTGTAATTTTCTAATCAACGCACTTTAACTTTACCAAGCGGCCACGATGTTTACATGAAATCAGCGTTGTTTAAATGTGGTTATGTGTGTTCAGCTGGTGACTGTGGGAAGAGACTTCAGCTGCAGCGTGTGGAGCGGAGACCAACTCGCCATGAGCCTAAAGTGGCACCACACCAGACCTGGGACCGGGGAAAAGACCTACCGCTACATGGGCTGCAGGTATGGACTAACCAGTACTGAGACTACACCAGACACCAGATCTAAACTAGGGCGGTTCTGAATGCCCCCCTATACCCTAACGCCTCATTCACTACATAGACCCACACGCTTTAGACCACACTCTGGCGTCTGGGTGAGAAAAAAAGTGTGCTAAACTTTTTTTTTTTTTTTTCCCTGTCATAAATAATGATCATATCAGACGCACATTTTTGTCACGCTGAAGCTCAAGAGATGTAGAAATTTGATCTTATTATCTTTTAATAGCTCAAGCTGAGGTAAACGTTACACCATAACGGTTTATTTAAGAGTGTTGTATTCATAATCAGGATCAACAGTGTGATAAAAAAGAGATTCTATCTGATTCATTCACTAGTGGTGTGTCCAGTTAATGACCTGTTGCTGTACGCTGTTGTTTTTCCGACTCTCCCATTGTTGCATTGTGGTCGTTATTGGTCGCTCTAGTGAACACCAATGCCCACTATTTTTCAAGGTGCATTGTGGAAAATCTTGGCATGCCAGCGGAAATTAGGCTTAATTTGTGCTAGATATGCTCTGATATCCAACAAATGGAAAAAACTGTCCAAGAAGGTAACACAGTCTTATGTCATTAAAGCAAATGACAGCCTTTTGTAAAACACAGTAGGCGATGACGAGGTGAATAGTGATGGAAAAGATAGTAAAATAATACATTGATTCAGCAGTGAGCTCCTCTTGGGATTGATTAAAACATCCCACACAGAAGAATAGGCCTATCCTCTTTTCTTTTGTGGTTCTGAGCTGATGAAGAGACACTCACAAGACTTGAGCCTCGTGACTTGTGCTACATGAGCTGCTTCAGCTCCCGACACGAGCCGCACCACAGGACACAGTAGATGCATCGGTCACATGAGTTTTCTTAGAATGACACACTCAGCGACACACAGAACTAGTAACTCTACACAGGTGTTACTTTCTGAGCTCAACACAATCTCTCTGTCCCCCATGTGAATTTGGACACATTTCTGATACGTTTTTATCTGTGTTCCAGGTTTGGTGCAGTGGAGGACCAGAAGGAGGCTCTGCGTCTCTACACGGTGCAGATCCCTCACAAACGCGACAGAAAGCCCCCACCCTGCTTCATCACCAAATGGGACGGCAAGAGTTTCCTGCCCATGCTTACTGCCCCCTGTGGCTCAGAGGTCATCTCCACGCTCGCCGTTAGGTAATTTTAAAAACATATGTCTGATTTGGCTTCAGGGGCAGGACTTGGACTTCTTAGTAAATCAAACAAACCAAACACCTTTTTACTGTGATTCTTGTGATTCAAAAGTAGGAACCCTCTCCTGCAGTGTTGTTCAAACGTTTGTCCATTACTAGGGGTGGGACAAGAAACAATTTCCACAAGAAAAGTCAAGATATGAGATTGGTTCCACAAGATGAGATTTGGCATAATTTGTTACTGAAAAACTGTGCAGCTCAGTTCATGACTTGGGGACTTCAGGACTCACAATTTTTCATTCATTTTATTAAATACAATTGCTGTCTTTGTAGCATTGCTTTTTGGAACCCCTTTTTGTCCAATCCAAATGTGAACACATGAGGGAAAAAATAAAATAGTTTTGCCCATGCACAATATTGTGCCAATTTTCACTTGCGAGATGTTGTGGCACGAGGTCTTGTCCCATCCATACTCATTGCACATTAGTCCCCATGTTTGTTTTGGCACAGTTTCGGGCAAGGTGATTAATTAATCCAAACAAAATTGCAATTTGATGGACCCAATAAGCAAATCACAAAAGCTGTTATTTTTGAACTACCATAATTTCTTCTACAGACAACAAACAACAAAATACTCTGCTAACCCTGTAGTTTAGACTTGTACAAACATGTCCAGAAATGTGATTCTTGTATTATTTTGTCAGTTCATATTTCAGCCTTTTTGTCAATTCCTCTAATCGCAATTGGATATTTTCCCAAGTTGTTTAGTCTAGTCTAGATTCTATGAACAGAATAGGAAGAGTCTTGGCTTGCCCGGCTACAGGGGCAGTGTAGTATTTGTGTAGTGACTCGTACCCGACTGTGTGAATAAAACATGATAAACAATAATAATAACCACAGCTAATCTTTGTTTCAGTGACTCTGGGACGTTTCTGGGTTTGGGGACAGTGACTGGATCTGTTGCTATTTACATCACCTTTTCTCTACAGGTAACAATTCTCTAACCACATCTGTATTTTAAATATGTAAAGGTTTTATTGCAAGATTTTGGGCATCACAATATTCTATAGGCTTATAATATTTAATACAAACGGGTAAACTTATTGTTGTTAATTGTCTTTTCTACAGTCACTACAATTATTTTGTTTTGTATATTGTTTTGACATTTTGCAAGTGAAATGCCATGTGTTCAAAACAGTGATCAAAGCGAAGGGTGGCTATTTAAAAAAATCAGAAACATGTTTTGAGTTATTTTGAGTAAAATTTTGTAATACATTCTATTTGTGTTTGTTCATTGTTTTAATGCCTTCAGCGTGAATCTACAGTGGAAATAATCATGGGAATAAAGAATAAACATGAATGAAAAAAACTTACTGGTAGTTTAAAAGACATAAAATAAGAAAAATATGACCTCGTACAAATTCCAATACCATCTGCCATGACTCGTCACAATCTTATCTGGTCACTTTTTTTTGTTCTTAGATCAGTTTTTGACCTTGAACTTGTTTAACCCTCTTGTCTGTTGTTGCCCCCTCTGCTCTTTCTGTAGAAGCTGTATTATATTCAGGAGTCTCATGGGATTGTGGTCACAGACTTGGCCTTCCTGCCAGACTCGCCCCGGGGAAGACAGCTGAGGGGGAACCACAAGGCGGCCATGATGAGTGTGGCCGTGGACAGCCGCTGCCAAGTGCACACGCTCAGCAACCGCAGTGAGTTTTCAGTACAGTTTGGCTGAAGAGTTATAATCTTTATAAAAACTAATATCGAAACTAGATATTTGATCAAAACATGTTTAACCGTCGTGTTAAAATAATCACAACTGTCATTCTTCGTGATTAACATGTACACCAAGAATACCACAATATTTTTATGCAGTACAGATTTGTGTTCAACTTTTTTATATCAATATCTTCATTTACTTCTGCCTTAATCATACACACCAAATAAGTCTGTGCAATTAATCGAATTTTGATCACAATTTCAATTTGTGTGTCAAACGATCTCCAAACTCATATAATTGAGCTGAAACGATAAAATTGAACAAAGTTTATTTTGGGATATTTTTTATATAAATAAGTATATTTATTTTATTTTTTGTAGAACAGCTACATAGATATATTGTTTATTTTTGATACATTTATGGTTTTCTGAGCCTTATTTCATGTTCAATGTATATTTTATATTTATTTGTTTTATACATTGCAAAACTGCTCTGAGGTTCATATTTGTAGCCTATATTTATTTTCAATTTGACAGTTTTTGCGTAAATGATCAATAACAAAATGGTGTTGTTGTTTTGTTTGAGGGAGAGAAATGCTGAATAAATGCATCATGTAACTAAAAAATAATCATTTGAATAACCACAATTTCAGTATTGACCAAAATAATCCTGATAATTATTTTTCCCATAATCGAGCAGCCCTAATACCAAATAATACGTAATGTTTTGAAATTTGAACCCCTTAAATGCCAAAAGTATAAAATTATGTGCATGAAAAAAAAAAAATCTATATCTTTCAATTAATTTTAATTTGTTTGTGCTGGGGTTATCAGAGGTTGGGGATGTCCTAAAACAGTGCCAGCAGTGGTTTGGTTTGGTTTCTGTCTCCATGGTAACTGCTTACCATTCCACCATAGAGTTACGTGTAGTATCAAGTACTTTTTTATTTTTTTTATTTTTTATGTTAATTAAGGACATCACAATTGCATTATACAATCTAGATGCGTTTCTTTGAGTGTTTTCTAGTTTTCAACACCTGTCCGTAGAAAAAATATAAGATACCTGCGTAAAAACAGATAAGACACATACATAGTTACATACAGATAAGAAAATATTTTGCATTATTACATTTTCAGTGAGAACATTTTTGGTTGGAAACATGCCATAAACTTTGCACAAATGTTTTTACTTGCTCTAACTGACTGAACCGTGACCGTGTGTTTGTTTCAGGGTCGTGTCTGGTGTGACTGGTGCTGGTCTCCTGTGGTCTGATGGACGTGATGGTGATTCTGCTCCTTCAGAACCTGTTTCCCAGGTTCCTCTGATCCTCCGTCCAACTGAAAGACTTGAAATCCTCTTAAAGAAAATACACGTATATAAAAACAGCACAGACATCTCACACCACTGGGAAAAGGAACGATCCGCTTAAATGGCTTGAATTCTGGGTTTTTCGCTTAATTTTAGTAGTTTTAGTCAATTTGGCGTCACGTTATAATGACTAAACCTGAATAAACCATGCACAAAGACACGATAGAATACATAAATTAACAAACAGCTGATGAAAATGCTCCTCAACGTCAAGATGAGTCAGCTTAGAAGGCTCTGACATCTGTTCTTGATTCCTACTGGACGTCCCAGCAGGAAGATGAAGACCCAGGGCACGCCGGAGGGACTATGGCCGTGTCTCATTTCTCTTTCCTCGCTTCCTCCTCATCGATTCCTCTCCTCAAGCCTCCATTTTTCACCTTTTAATCAAGTGACATCCCGAAGAAAACCACAGAAGGAAGGAAGGAGTGAACACGAGCGAGACTTCAGGAGGCAAACGTCGGATAAAAGAATCAAACTTTATTGGTCGTATGAGGAGTTTTTATCCTCTCTCCTTCATTATCATCATCACTTTCATAAAACCATAGACTGTATATATGAGTGGACAGATCTAACGCTGTAGCCACCATGTGCCAAATAGAAAGTTCTCCAGGAGGCTCTTCTGGCTCCTTCTGACTCTGGCTCTGACTTACTTTAGGACCTTGTGGCTCCTCTCTCTGTACCTGCTGCTGTGAACCTCGACATTTTGGTCTTAAAATGTTTATATGAACCCGCTCTACATGATCCTGAATTTGTTTTTGTTTTTTTGCTAGTTTGTCCGTCAAAAAAATCCTATTCATAATATAGAGTCTGGCTCCAGATTTGCTCCTGTAACAGTGAACATCTCAAGCTTCATTTGAGCGGTGCTGAACTCTGTGGGTCACACTCACTTAGTCCACTTCTTTTATACAGTCTATGCAACAACACGGCTTGGGAATCATCATCATTCTGGCACTGGCTGCTGCACTGACACATGTCGGTACAGGCTAAAGTTTTAGTTTCTGGTGTGCAGTTCTACAGTCACCTTTGTATTTGGCAGTGAACCGTGGACCTGGACCCTGGGCCTTCACTAGGACCAATTTCTGGCCATCATGACATATACATACATATATATATTAGTGCTGTCATGCGATAAAAAAAAATTGAGAGATTAATTAATTATGATCTGTAATTAATTAATCGAATTAATCTCATTCTCTCTGAAGTTATTCAGATAATTCTAGTGAAGGTGTATGGAGTTTAAAAACACAACAGAGCACTTCCTGTATTGGTGCATGACATCACAAGAAGCCTGAACTGGTAGACAGTAGCCCAGTTGGTAAAGTGTATATCCACTGATGTGAAAGTTGGCCATTCGAATCTCGCTCTTGACATAAACATCATTGGTTGAGCAGTCCACTGCGATCCACTGACCCACAGTGTGGCTGGTGTGATTCCAGCTCCCACAGATGAATGCTGCCGTTGTGTCCTTGGGCAAGACACTTAACCCATCTCTCCCCCAGTGTCTGCGTACATTGGTGTATGAATGGGTGAGTGTTTCCTTGACGTAAAGTGCTTCGAGTGCCATGAAGGTGGAAAAGTGCTTTATAAAAATGTGACCATCTACTAATTCAATTTGCAGGATTTGGTGTTGAACATGCATGAATGAAACAAAACACAATTTCAGCTAAGTTTGCGATGAGGAAAAACATTATAACATAGATCAGAAAATCATGTAATATAATAATAGGACCTCATTTCCTAGTGAGCCAGAGTGTTGGAGACGTGTGGAGACACTTTTTCAAATATTCCATCCAGTCCTTGTATTTGCAGAGGTCACTGGTGCTAGGCTAGTGCATGTCAATGGCCATAGTTATCCTGCCACTAAAAACAGTCTTACCCACTCCACAAAACACCCAAAGAAAATCTATTATTACGCAAGACTTGATGTAAATATCTGTGTTGATAAAATAATTTTAGAAGTAAAGCCAACCTTGCATTTGAAGGATTTATGTCTGAGCAGCAGCAGTGAGTTTAACTTCCTGATAGAAAGTTCGGCTGCGGCGGACTGATATGAGATATGAGAAAATAGTCAACATGCGACGATTCATGCGGTGTAAGGTTAGTTTTATTTCAAACATTATTCTGTCAACACAGATATTTACATGGACAGTCTGGTGTAATAATAGATTTGTTTCGGGTGTTTTGTGGAGTGGGTAAGACCTAGACCTAGCACCAGTGACCTCTGCAAATACAAGGACTGGATGGAATATTTTTTTAAAGTGTCTCCACACATCTCCAACACTCTGGCTCACTAGGAAATGAGGTCCTATGTCCAAAATTCCGGACTGTCATTGTAACTTAAGTAAAAAAAAAAAAAAAAATGAACACGATTCAATAAACACAATCAAAAACAACACTGAAATAGGCTCTATTCACGCTTACGTCACAAAACATGAATAGAGCCTATAGTCCATGATATCTGTCCCTTTCAACAGTTCTTGGCACTGCCCTTCCACACACCCACTCCCCCCGCTGTGGTCCCCGCTCCAGTGAGGGGACACTCCAGACCCCTCAGCCACTCGGTGCACTTGAGCGCCACCCTCTGGTCCAGGCCGTACTGCTCCTCCTCATACTCCACGTCGTCGTACTTGTGCCGGTCGTTGAGCAGGGAGATCTTGAGGATGGAGCGCAGGTCTATGTCTGGCTCCTCTACGCCCCTCTTTGGGCTGAGTCTGCTCTGGGCGGGTGGGGGGCGCTTTTGCCGTCTGTGATAGAAGATTTTACATTTTTAGAAGTTTATATTAGCATTCAGAGCATAGACTGTAAAAAGAAGTGGACTAAGGAAGTGTGATGTCACCCATAGGTGGTGGTTATTGATACTTTGCAGCTAATGTCATGAACATTCCCTGGGGTTGAAGCTAACTAAAAGCACTACTCTTAGGATGACCAGATTTTCAAAATATAAACCTTTGGACACGCCCAGTTTGGGTTGGTGGGTAATAATAAAATTGTCAAACGAGTGTCTAATTATAGAAAATTGTTATGTACATGTAAATAAAATGTAAAATGTGTGAATCATTATGGTCAGAATAGAAAGAATTAAGATTTAAGAGTGCTAAATAACTGTCATGTAGTCTGCACTGAAATGGAAGGATCATGTTCTGTGTAGTTCCCTGTTTTACTGTATTGTACTGTATATTACTGTAGTACATTTGATGACACATCACAGTACTTCAGTTACATCCAAAGTAACAAACAGAGAAGTGGGAGGGGCATGTTCCAGTTTGTTCCTGTAAAATTAAACGCCACATTTATCAACTGTAAAGAGAAAAGTATTTTCTAAGTATCAAGTTTTCTCAAGTCACAGGTCTCAAGTCCGAGTCAAGTCCCAAGTCTTAGTCCACTGTATCCAGTCAAGTCTCATATCCTAAAAATAGTGATAGTGACTCAAGTCTGACTCGGGTCCAAGTCCAGGTACCACCTATAGTACCTGCGGTAAATAGGTACCTTATTACCTCCGCCAAGGAGGTTATGTTTTTGCCGGTGTTTGTCTGTTTGTTTGTTTGTTTGTCTTTTAGCAACATAACTCAAAAAGTTATGGACCGATTTTGATGAAATTTTCAGGATTTGTTGGAAATGTGAAAAGGAAGAACTGATTTCATTTTGGGAGTCATCCGGAAGAAATCCTGGATTCTGGATCACTTTGAAATTTTAGTTAACATTGTGGTAAATGGGGCCAAAAATTTTGTTTCTCAATATCTCGGTTAATTATTGACCAAACCCCATGAAATTTGACTCAGGGATGGACAATGGGATCCTCTTTCATATTCCAAAGGCTGATCCGGATCTGATCCAGAAGATTGATTTTATCGCAATTTATATAAAAAATGGGGGTAGTCCTTGGCGGAGGTCTGCGCTCTCTGACTGCTTTTCTAGTTCAAATGAGAGTTTGTGGGAAAAAAATAAATCAATATCACTAACTACATCCTCTCTGGTTCTGTAAGTAAATTTTCTATCTATCCAATCGCTACAGGTGAAAAAATGTAATTCAATTGGACAGTAGCCTTAAAACCGAGGTGAAAGAAAGCTGAGAAGTTGCTGTTTAACTGGCTTACAGCTGATATCAAGTCAACATCTTTTCTCTGTGCATACAGGAACCGAGACCTAACATAGCCGCTCACCCGTTTGGCCTGGCCTCGGTCACTCCTCCGCAGCAGGATCTGGTAGGCTTCTGGGTGCTCCTCCTCTGCAAAAGGAGCACTGCCTCTGGGGTGAGGGTCAGGGTGAAGTGGGCCTCCTCCTCCTCCTCTTCTTCTGTCTGACCCTTGAGCCTGGACCTCACAGCCTTCACACTGCCCTGGGAGGGAGTGATCGGTACAGCTGGGGACAACACAAGTGCATGTTTAATGAGCCCATATTACACCATTTTATTCTCTGTGTTATAATGTTGAGTCCTCATCAAACACGTAGCCTACTTTTGCCTAATGGTAGCGACGCCTCTGACCATGTTGCTTTTTATTGTTTTGAAAATGCTATATTTGACGAAAACAACAACTTAACATACATTACATCCATTCACTCTCCGCGCTAAGTCACTCCCCCTTCAGAGCGCTATCACAACACAACCAGCATGTATCCCACTGATGAAACTACTGGACGTTGTTATGAAAATGCTATATTCACCCAAAACAACCTCTCACCTGGCCTTGTGGCGTTGCCGTTGTCTGCTGGTTTGGTCCCTTTGGTCTTGTCCCTCCTCCTGCCCTCCGCACCTCCTTTGCCCGCTCCCCCGCTCCTCCTCTGCTCCATCTTCCCCATGTTCTTCAGGTTGATGGTGATCCTCTCCTTGACCGAGCCACCCCTCTCCTCTCTGCTCAGCCTGTTCACAGAGGACGCTGACGAAACACTCTCCTTCCCCGTCAAACCGGAGACAGAGCGCGCTATGGACACCGGAGGCATGAACGGCATCTTGGGAGCACAGAGAAAAAGAATGTGAGTAAACTAGTCTTTTGATGTCATGTTGTAATAAAGGAAGCGCTCCACTGTGTTTTTTAAACTCCAGACACCTTCACTAGAATCATTTGGATCAATTCAGTCCCAATGTGGTATAGGATGTTGACCTCGTGGTGAGGTGACCCCGGGGTCAGAATCCTATATTATGGAATATTGACCCCCCCTATGAAAATCTATATTTTATTAATAAAGAACTTGAATTATATAGGAAAACTGTGAATATTAATACTATATCTGCAAATGAAAACATATTGACATATTTAAAATTGTTTTTTGAAGAACTCAGATGCATTTTTTATGTCAATTATAACTTCTGAATGTTAAAAAATTAGTTGTTTAAACACATATTTTACTGAAAATGAGATAAGTAGTTATTAATTAGTTAGATAATCAAAGTGATGTATAATGATTTTGAATCTTGTTTAAATAGACAGGGCTGATCAATTGAGCAGTTAAATAGGGGAAACCTATGACCATAGTAATCTGACCCCCCAATATGTTTATTATAGTTATGATGATGTAAAGCAAGAAGTAATGTTAGTTGAATATTGACAATGATCAATTATATATATACTTGATCAATTATATATACACTGTCTTACACCAGAATTCCCAATCTCTACTGAACAAAAGGTAAAACATAGACGTTAACTTGAAAACTACTGCTTCGTGAAATCACAAGGTGTAACAGGGCATTTTGAGCTTTGGAGATGTAAAGAGACTAATACGTGTGAATGAAACAAAACCAGCAGGTATGTTTGTGATGTCTATCATGACTTAAAACTCATAAAAGTCCATTTTCCATAATATAGAACAGGGGTGTCAAACATACGGCGCAGGGGGCCGGATCTGGCCCTCCAAGACCTTTAATCTGGCCCTCGGCTGATTTTCTACTAAAATATTTGAATTATATTTTCTATTAAAATATTGGTAATTTTCTGCTGTGTTTATCACAGCAGCATCTCCAACATCTCTGTACATGGCCCCTCCCACCAGAGCAGCACAAATGAAGACTTGTCTCTTTCCAAACGCTCTTAAAGGACGATCGTTTTGACTGTTGACTGTGACACCCTCATCAGCAAAATATCAAAAATGAGAAAAGTGGACACCGAGTGCAGGATTTTCCAAGAAAAATTGACTTATTCCTATTTATATACAAGTTAATGTTAAAACATTGTGTTGAAATTGCATTTTTCTTAAAGTTTCAGGTTGTTCATAATATTTTAATATTTTGTAAAATATAGAGTTCATCAATTAAAAAAGATTTCTGTAACAGATTTGCATTTCGCTGCACAAATATTTGAACTTATTGCTGTTTTTAGGGTATATATGCCATGAGTCAAAGTAGATTGGATATGGCCCCCGGACCAAAATGAGTTTGACACCCCTGATATAGAACCTTTAAGTAAAACTATAAAAAGTAAAAAGTACATATGGGTTGGAACAATTTGGACCTGTACAGTACTCAGTAACTTTTCAAATTTGAACCCCACAAATCTACTTAATTACAGTCACATGAGTATTTCTACTTACTTTCCATCCTGAGTAAAAGTTTGGTGCTACAAAACTATTCCAAAAAGTACAAGTAGTAAAACTGAAAGCAACAGGATACTACCCACCTTGGTTAATTCCAGTTGAAAATACACAAAAAATCCTGGAAGTACTTAGCAGGTGGAGTTGTGTTGAGCATCCTCCCTGCACGTGCTGTCTGTGGCTCGAGTGGATGTTCAGGTGCATATTATGGGATGGAGGGACAGAAGAGGGAGTGGCATAAGTTAGCGACAAGGCTCAAAGATCTAAAATAACCTGCGCACATGCTAATCCACTGGCCTGTCAAAGCAGAGAGCACGAGAGTCACATGCAGATAATCCTCACCAGGTACTTAAAGTAACACTGCGGAACTTTCTGGGGGCGCCACATCACCTGCACAAAAGCATCGATATTTAGTATATGGTGCAATAACTGCTCACACATAACATATTTAGCTCACTGTTACCTTTTTTTTTTTTTTGTTAACATGTTTTGTAAGTCTCGCCTCCCTTTACTCTCCGCACTTATTTGCTCCCCTTCAGAGCACTATCACAACACAATCGGCATGCGTTCCTCTAATGAAACTACTGCACATTGCATCAGGTTTGTCAAGTTGCTGTCCACAGTTTCGTGTCATGTTTTTGTATATTTCATTATGGAGTATTGTCGTGTGGGAGAATGGGTGGCGTACGCTTGTGGGTGGAGTCCTGTACAGAATATTACAGCTAACCATAAGGAGGGTTTGAAAAGGGCCCAGGAGAGATAATGAAAATACTAAAATAACATGCATGGATGACTGTAAAACCTCTTCTGTTTATGATAACAGAACAATGTTACAAAAAAAAAAGTTTGCCTAATACCCCCTCTTTAAGTAAGAAGCAGGTTTGTGGAGATACAAGCATAATACCCCCCATTCAAATAAATTTCAATAAAACATAATAAAAATAATCAAAAAATGAACTTGTTTCTCACATTCTTCACATTCTGGTTTTGAAAGTATTTGCAATTTGAAGGATTTTATTTGTATAAATCCATAGTTTATTTAAAAACATGCCCACAACTTGGTGTGAGCGGGCTTGCATCTCCACAAACCTGACTCTTACTTAGCCTAAAGTTGGGTCTCTGCCTGCTTGTTTCCTTACAAATGTTCTTTTGGCAATGACCTTCCACTGTATGGTTTTAAACTTTGTGTTGTATTTCTATGGAATCATGCAAAGTTACGCAGTGTTACATACATGACTGGTAATTTCTGTTATATGTTTGTTTTTAATCATCTGTAGAAATGAAATACTCCAGAATTTAGTGTCTAATTTTTTTCTGATTCATCTCCTGTGCCTCACCTGAGTCAGAGACGACTGTATGAAAATAGAACATTTATTATTTTGTTACAGCTCATAAAACTCTTAAAACATCCAAACATAAAACAGCCCTGGTCTTTTCCTGTGTGCAGTGTTGGCTCCCTGTGGTGGCAGCAGAGGGCAGTGCGCTCAGTCTCAGCAGCACTTCTTGTGCACATGCAGCACTCGTCTGCAGCGCGGGCACGTGTGGTACGCGTCTTTAAAGTAGTCCACCAGCAGGGGGATCAAACAGCAACCCAGCACAAACCTGCAGCAAAAACAAATATCACAACAAAATAGTACAGAACTCCATACTGCATGTGTGTGCTTTTACTGATTAAAAATATCAGAACTGAACCTGTGTTGCCAGAGCCTTAAAGGACTTAAAGGACATGTGCAAGTTTGCTTCATTCTCAGTACAGTCCCTGACAAAAGTCTTGTCGCTTTTCCATTTTGTAGAAACAAAAGCTTATAACCTGACTTTAAATTAATCGATTGGTTTTAGAAATGTCTCATATGAAAGCTAAAACCCTCCCAAATTATGCTCAATATACTAAAATAAATTTGCTTCACTGAAGAAAGATTGATCATTTAATGAACACAGAAAGGTCAGATTTTGGCAAAACAAAAGTCTTGTCGCCTTGTCATATGATGCACCCAATCCTAGATTACAGCCTCACCTGTGATCAGTTACTGATCAATCAATTAGTGGATGTGTATAAAAAGAACCCCAGCACACCAGACCTTCACATCAACTGCAACTTGACCTCTGACAACATGCCTAAGATCCACCCTGAGACCAAAGCGTTAATTATCAAGAGGCTGAAGACCAGATCCACTGCTGAGGTGGTGACACCTTCAATGTGTCTCAGCGTCAAGTACAAAGAATAAGAAAAAGATCTGAAATGACTGGAGATGTTTTTGACAAGCCCAGGTCCAGTAGACCCCGCAAGACAACTGCTCGGGAGGACCGTTTGTTGATTTGAAAATCCAAGGCCAGCCCCTTTTCCACTGCAGCAGACTCCACCAGGCCTGGTCACCTCAAGTCCCTGTGTCAACCACAACAGTTTGTAGAATTCTGTCTCGAAATGGCCTCCATGGTCGAATCAGTGCACAGAAACCAGCACTAAACAAAAGGCAATTAAAAAACCGCGTGGCATTTGCCAAGGCCCACAGCCTGCTAAAAGGATGGACACTGGAAAAGTGGCAGAAGGTGGATTTCTCAGATGAATCCTCGGTTGAATTATATCACAGCCGCCGCAAATATTGCAGGAGACCTACTGGAGCCCGCATGGATCCAAGATTCACCCAGAAAACAGTTAAATTTGGCGGCGGAAAAATCATGGTCTGGGGTTCCATCCAGTATGGGGGTGTGCGAGACATTTGCAGGGTGGAAGGCAATATCAATATCCTAAAATATCAAGTAGTATTAGCTCCTCTTACATTCCCAACCATAAAAGGGGTCAAATTTTGCAGCAGGATGGTGCTCCATCGCATACTTCTATCTCTACATCAAAGTTTCTCAAGGCGAAGAAGATCAAGGTGCTCCAGGACTGGCCAGCCCAGTCACCAGACATGAACATCATTGAGCATGTCTGGGGTAGAATGAAAGAGGAAGCATGGAAGGCAAAACTAAAGAATCCTGATGAACTCTGGGAGGCATGTAAGACGCTTTCTTTGCTATTCCTGATGACTTCATCAACAAATTGTATGAATCATTGTTGAACCGCATGGATGCGTCCTTCAAGCTCATGGAAGTCATACAAGATATTAAATATGGATCTCACAGCACCACTACTTCATTCACTGACGTTATGCAACATATTTTTGTATTTGAAGTAAATTATTTGTTAAATTTTCTGTAGGCGAAAAAACTTTTGTCTTGCCAAAATCTGACCTTTCTGTGTTCGTTAAATGATCAATCTTTCTTCAGTGAAGCAAATTTATTTTAGTATATTGAGCATAATTTGGGAGGGTTTTAGCTTTCATATGAGACATTTCTAAAACCAATCGATTAATTTAAAGTCAGGTTATAAGCTTTTGTTTCTACAAAATGGATAAGCGACAGGATTTTGTCAGGGACTGTATATGGACAGATTATGCCTCATGTGAAAGTTCAGAACCTCCAGATTCCCTCACTGAGCTGCAGAGGCTGTACTAGCACCGATTCATGATTGGCTGCAGGTTCTGGGGTTTAAGTAGTGACCATTCAGATCACAGAGAGGCATTTTACATTTAAACCAACTGGATTTCAGCACTGAAACTGGAAATTCTGCTTCTCATTCTGCTTTCTAATTTGATCATCTTGAGAACTAAAACACCAAATTAAAACAACTCTGCCATCAGGTCCATTCTTTTTGTGATTAAGAATTAATCAATATTACATTTATTGTTACTAAAATTCAAATTTAATTTGAGCATTTACCTCATATCTGGGGACACACATAGCTCATGAATGTGAAAATGGAAATGGAACATCTAAAGCAAAGCAACATCTCCATAGAGACAAGAGGTGGCAAGCTTATCAGAAAAGTTAGTGCACCTTTAAAGCGAGGAAGTGACTCACCCATTCCCACACACCTTCATACACTGCTGTGCACAGATATAGTGTATAACACCCTCTCTATCCTCACACTCACCCAAAGAGTGCAAGAGTGACACACAGGCTCCATGCCAGTGCCCCAGCCCTGTAGGTGACCCTGGTGGTGACTTGGAGTTGGCAGGATGGGCACGTGGTCACACCAGGGCTATGGCACAGCACTGACTCATGACAGACAAATTTAGGCGTTGCAGGAGTCCCCGGAGGTACAGGTTCTGGAGACAAGTCATACAGAAAACTGGTGAAATATACAGTAAATATACAAATGTACACTTTAAAAGAGGGGGTATTCTGCTAAATCTTGTTTTTTAATAGCTTTCTGTCACATTATAATTTCATTCACTCATCCAAAACATGTCTAAAGAAGTTTTAGATGAAATCCATGCATGTTTGAGTAATTCAGTGATCTCTCCCAGGCCCGTATTCGAACCCACCTCATAGTTAGCTGTAAGATTCTGTGCAATGCTCCGCCCACAAGCCTGTGTTACCCATATATATTGTCATTCTACAAGCCTTCAGTCACCACATTTCAGCCTTTATTTGGTAAATGATGTTTTTAAAAAGCAGGGTGGAAAGTAACTAAAAATACTCCATCTACTGTAATAGAGTAGATTTTTGCGATAATTGTACTTTTTTGAGTAAATTTTAAACCAGTATGTGTAATTGAGCAGAATTCTAGCCATAGAATTGTAATTAGTTGCATCTATACAATTACTGAGTGCTGCACAAGTACCGATAGTCCCGATCTATGAGTGTCTAACACCTGCTCCTTTGTAAATCTACAAACTCACAAACTGCATCGTCTGCTCTGATTAGACAGAACAATACAGATTGGTTTAAAATGATTTTTAAAATTCAGCTTTAAACTGTTTTATTTATATAGAATGCTGATGTGATGTAAAATACAGATAAAAATCTGTTAACAAGTAACTAGTACTCGAAGTAGTATTTTTCATGTGGACTTTTTACTTAAATACAATTTTGGAAGCAGGCCTTGTAACTGTACTTTTACTTGAGTACAAATTGCAGTACACCACTGTCAATAATACACTTAAATTGTAAATATTGTATATCTACAAACTACAAACATTCACCATTTCACATTTTCAACATTAATTTGGTAGATATATTTTACAAGTCTCAAAGTAGAATAAGAATAATTGTTTGAATATAGTCAGCGAATTGAAAAATGTATTGACAACAAGTCGATTACTAAAGTAACTGTTAGTTGTCTACTAAATATGATCAATAAAATACTATAGGAAATGATGCAGTGTGTTACCTGGTAGTGATGATTGAGCAAATGAAAAGCCGGGAGGAGGAAGAGGAGGAGGAAGAGAAGGAAGAGGAGGAGGGCTAAACGCAGTCTGGATATTGTAGATTCGTGCCCCGTGTCCAAGCTGGCTCTCATCTGCCCGACATCAAACATACAGTGACTTATCTTCAGATTGTGTCAGATTGTGGAACACTCAAGTAAAAGTTTCAGCTACTATGCAACTTTTCTGGAGGAGCTATAAAACCCATCTCTAATTAGATATAAAAAATAAAGTAGAGCTGTTTAATGTCATACTGTGGAACATTCCAGGCAGAGCAATGACATCTCCATGGAAACAAGCAAGTGACAGACCCACAAACAAAGCATCACTAAGTGCACATAAGTAAAAGTATTTAAAGCACCCTCTCAAAAATATACTTAAAGAGTAAAAAGTAAAAGTATTTTGCACAGAATTTTATATCTAATAAAGCTTCGAATGTGATTTTGATACATTTTTTTAATTATAATTTTTTTTATTTGTGCAAAATTTTGCTCAGCTGAAACAAGTGAATCAGTTGTTTTTTCCTAGCTGTTTTTCTTTGTATGTTTTTGTTTGCTCAAACTATGAACACGTTAAAAATAAACGCCTCAGTTTTTTCAGCACATCTCAAACAATAAGAAAAAAAATACTTGTACTTTTCAGCCCAGTTCAAAAACGAAGTAAAGTAGAAAGTACAGATACGTGTTCTCAAATGTAGTGAAGTGAAAGTGTCTACTTCTATCTACTCAGTCTACTTAAAAAAAAATACAGATACCTAAAATTAATACCTAATTCAATACTTAAGTTCAGTACTTTATTACACTTTCTTTGATACTTTCCAACACTGCAGATAGAAACTCTGTACCTTGGATGATGTAAGAGGGTGGGGTGGGCAGAGGCTCATCCAGTCTACTCTCCATGGAGCCGCTGAGTGGACACAGAAGCTGTGAGGCTGGAGACAGGTGCGCTAATGAAGCTCAACTCTGATTGGTCCAAGCTCTCGACACCAGCCTATTAGAGAAAAGCACCTGCAAACTCAAAAAAAAATAAAAAATTAATTAACAGAAATGGTAGAAGAAAATGATGAATGGTAATCAAACAGAACAAATAGACTTGGTATATGTAAAAAGACAAATAAAATTTAAAAGTCTTGTACTAAATTGACTCTTGTGAGCTTTGAGCCATGTTAGAATATTGTTATTTCCTCAAAAACATACCTGGAGTTGTGTTTCATTTCATTCATGCATGTTTGAGTAATCCTGTATTATCAGTCTGTCATCATCTCCAAAGCTCAAAATGCTCGGTTCCACCTTGTGATGTCACGCAGTGGTAGTTTTCAAGTTAAATGCTACTTTTTTACCTTAAGCTCAGTAGAGATTGGCAATTCCAGATCTGAAATAATTTAAATGATTTTAGTGATATTGTCTGGAGTGCAAAAACAAAATGATCACTTAATATATTACCACATGACATCACAAGATGGAACTGTCACATTTGCCATGCCCCCTTTTAGTCGACTAATCACTTGGCAGGACATGTCTTTGGTCGACCAAGATTGTCTTTAGTCTACTACAACTGCGCTACAGTTTATTGATTTTAGGTAAGTAGGTAAGCATTTTATTGTAGGCGTTTTTTTGTTTTTTTGTTTTGTTTTTTTATGATAAACCAAACATAACATAACTTACTTGAAGAATGACCTGAAACTTTTTACTAGCTATTGGGCCTAATTGAGAGAAAAGAGACTGGTTTTCTTATATTGTTTTTTTTTTTTATTCATTTAATTTAATCCTTTAAATTAGAGCTTTAAAATTGCCTGTTTCATATGTGATTATGTTTTTATTTACTGTTGTGTTTTTTATGCATTTATTATATTTTCATGTGAACTGTATTGGTGGTTTTCAAGTTCTAGAATGTGACAATGTCATACTCCAAGAATGGGGGCAGTTTTTCTTTTTTAAATAACATTGTACTTTGTCATGAAATATCTAAAATGTTAATGCAGAGATGTTGAACCTGAGCATTTCTATCAGTGTCTAGACACAAGAACTCACTCTATGGCAACAAAAAAAATCTGCATTATAACCATATTAATTTAGCTGCCGTTATCTATATTAAATAAAACTGGTCTATAGAATGTTTTGATGTCATATGAAACCCACCAATACATTTTTGTTCGTATCGAAAAATCTGCAATTAAAATAAAATAAATTAAATAATAAAGACATAATAATAATAATGAAAAACTTTAACCACACAGAAAGCCAATAAAAGGCTGAATGTAAAAAAAAAAAAAAAAAAAACTAGAAAAGCGCAGACCTCCGCCAAGGACTACAGTCCCCCTCATATTAATTGTGTTTTCCATAAATATTTGTCTAGTATCTTTCAATTTGGAATATGAAAGAGGATCCCATTGTCCATCCCTGAGTCAAATTTCATGGGGTTTGGTCAATAATTAACCGAGATATTGAGAAACAAAATTTTTGGCCCCATTTACCACAATGTTAACTAAAATTTCAAAGTGATCCAGAATCCAGGATTTCTTCCGGATCACCCCCAAAATGAAATCAGTTCTTCCTTTTCACATTTCCAACAAATCCTGAAAATTTCATCAAAATCGGTCCATAACTTTTTAAGTTGTGTTGCTAACAGACAAACAAACAAACAAACAAACAAACAGACAAACGCCGGCAAAAACATAACCTCCTTGGCAGAGGTAAAAAAACTGCGCTAATGTTTTTCGGGATGGAGCAGGTGGTTGCTGTAGTACCTCGTGTCCATCAGATGGAGCCATTGAAATAATCACGTGCCGAGTCCGCGCAGTTCCCCGTCGTCTCCGTTGGATGGCGCTCTCCTCCCGCTTCTCACCCTCCCAGCGATGACTCCCACTGGGTCTATGGAATGTTTTGATGTCATATGAAACCCACCAATACATTTTTATTCGTATCGAAAAATCTGCAATTAAAATAAAATAAATTAAATAATAAAGACATAATAATAATAATAATAAATAATAATAATAATAATAATAATAATAATAATAATAATAATAATAATAATAATAATGAAAAACTTTAACCACACAGAAAGCCAATAAAAGGCTGAATGTAAAAAAAAAAAAAAAAAACTGCGCTAATGCTTTTCGGGATGGAGCAGGTGGTTGCTGTAGTACACAGGTGTCAAACATACGGCCCGGGGGCCAGATCCGGCCCTTCAAGATCTTTAATCTGGCCCTCAGGCTGATTTTCTACTAAAATATTTTAATGTAATTATATTTTCTATTAAAATATTGTTAATTTTCTGCAGTGCTTCTCATAGCAGCGTCTCCAGCGTCTCTGTACGTGGCCCCTCCCACCAGAGCAGCACAAATGAAGACTTGTCTCTTTCCAAACGTTCTTAAAGGACGATCGTTTTGACTGTTGACCGTGACACCCTCATCAGAAAAATGTCCAAAATGAGAAAAGTGGAGCCGAGTGCAGGATTTTACAAGAAAAATTGACTTATTCCTATTTACAAACAAGTTAAAGTTAAAACATTGTGTTAAAATTACATTTTTCTTAAATTTTCAGGTTGTTCATAATATTATAATATTTTGTAAAAGAAAAAAAAAAAAAAAAAACTGCGCTAATGCTTTCGGGATGGAGCAGGTGGTTGCTGTAGTACCTCGTGTCCACCAGATGGCGCCGTTGAAATAATCACGTGCCGAGTCCGCGCAGTTCCCCGTCGTCTCCGTTGGATGGCGCTCTCCTCCCGCTTCTCACCCTCTCAGCGATGACTCCCACTGGGTGACTGTGCACTGATCCAGCCCCTTCTCCCTCATATCTGCGCTCAACCAGCCTGGCCACTCTGAATGTAACCAGCAGCTAGCCCACTCCCGCTAACGTGAACATGCTAAGGCTAAGCTAGCTGTCAGCCCACTGGTTCTGCTGCGCTAGCGGATGCACCGGGTCGGATCGCGCTGCTGCTGCTGCCGCCGGCCCTCTTGACATTCCCCCCCTCCGCATTCCCGGACGGATTCGTGTCGACTGACCAGAGTCCGCGAATTCGTGTCCATTCCCGGCCGATCGAAGCTTTCCCCATCCCCGCCAGAGCGAGAGAGAGAGAGCGCGGCGGAGCGACCGGGCGACGTGCGTTAGCCGTTAGCTGGTGAGTTAGCATCGGGCTAGCGGAATCTTAGCCCCCCGAAGACGCCGCTGCCACTCAAGATTCAGGCGATCGCGTTGATGAAGACTCTCTGGATAAGTCATAATAGAGGCATCATTACTATGGCGTTGTGTAAATAAATAATAGTTTAAACGTTAGCTAAAAACAGGCCTCGTTTAATACATAACGCTGTCAGCTAGCATGTCGGATCACCTTTACTACTAGTAGCCACTAATGATAACAGGTTTGCTTATGGCCATCCGTGACGAGGCTTGTCAAACTGCTGATCATCGTTGTATTATTCTTTTTAAACCAAGTGATTACAAATAAACAGCGATTTAATATCCTAATAATTCATATGGTACTGTTGGTTAGCTGACTACTGGCGTGGAGTCGAGTATTTTAGCCTGATTTTAATGTTATTCCATGGTAAAATGTTGTGACTGTTGGCTCAGGAATGCAACTAAGCAAATAGAAGCGACAACTTTGACGTGTGAGATCTGGTAGCCTTAATCTTCGGGTAAATCTTCTTGTTTTTGTTGTTAATTCTAGCTGTCAGATTCAGGGTTGTGGCTGGGAAGCAGAGTTCAAATGAATGGAGCTATTGGATTTGCTTAACTTAAGTAATGTGTGTGTATGTGTGTGTGTATGTGTGTGACTTGGCAGAGTTGAAGAAGTGAAGGACCACACCCAAGGCAAGATGTCCCTGCACCAATTTCTGTTGGAGCCCATCACCTGTCACGCATGGAACCGGGACCGGACGCGTAAGAAAGTTGCATACATTCACATCCAATGGCAAGGTTAAGGAAATAGACTGTAGCTGTGGTATTACTTAATGCTGTAGTCAACTAAAGAATTTCTTAGTAAAGACTAGGCCTTTCACAATAATTCCTAAATTGATTTATTGTTAAATAAATGAAAGTAGCAACTATATATTTTGGGGCTCAGTCTTTATTGTGGGTACATTTTCTTTTCAATAATTTGGATATTTTTGCTATTTTTATGTAAGAACTTAAGATTTGAGCTGTAGAGAGTAGAATAAATAATTTCTGTGGCTAATTATTGATTCATTCTGCAGTGTATTGGTTGCAGTTCAGGCTTTTTAATGATATTGTCTATTAAAAAATATATTTACTGGTATTCTCCTGCTTTGTGTCACTGGCATAATGTATTTTCAATGTAATCAATTATTGTAGTATTTCTCTTTAGAGATGTATTGTGCATCAAAATTTGTTATTGTGACAGGCCTAAATACTATCCAGCCGATCGATTAGTTGACTAAAAAGGGGGAGTGGCAAAAGGGGGGGGGGGGATCTTTCCCATTTAAATCTATTATTGATTTTGTACAACTAGGTGTGCACAAATTAAGATCAAATTGAAATTGGGCATTATAAAACTATCTCATAGATGAATACTGCCCTTCTTGTGCTTGGGCAAAACACTTATCAGATGAGTGGTTCCTTGATGTAAAGTGCTTTGAGTGGCTTTAGCATGTCACCTGGCCTGACTAAAATAATTAGCCATTGAAATAAACTATTAACAAAATTTGATCCCCTAGACTTCATCAACTGATTCATCGACTAAAGGACTGCAACCCTATGTAACATTTTGCCATTACTTTCCGCCACATTCTATTAGGCGCCTGACAAAGAACTGGTTTGTCCTGTTTATTACCTACATCATCATCCATCATTTTTCTTTCTCCTTGTTTGTTTCTTGTATAGAAATTGCCATAAGTCCCAATAATCATGAAGTTCATATCTACAAGAAAAGTGGAAACACGTGGGCCAAGACTCAGGAGCTGAAGGAACACAATGGACACATAACAGGTTCCAATTTTTTTTTTATTGTGAAGCTATGAAATTGTTTTTAAACGGTACATATCAAGGCAGTGTATTGTTTAAGGCTCAATAACAAATACTGCTATTGTGGTTATTGTAGCTGTATTTCTCGCTAAATTATGACATTAAAAGGCACTATTTTCTGATCTGTTATGATGTTGTTAATACATGTAGTTGTTTTGTTTCATTCACATGTTTACCACACAAACTCTGTATATGTAGACTGAGTTCAAACAGAAATCACTCTGTTCCACCTTGTGATGTTATGTGGTAACACAGGAATTGCCATTCTCCACTAGACAAAAGGTGCTTCATGACATCATAAAGTGAAGCAGCATTTTGGGCCATGGAGCTGTCGACTGAGTAATCATGGATTATTAGTCTAACATGTGAATGAAACGAAACATTATGCCATGTTAGAATGTTGTTACCTCACCAAAAACATACCCAATTGTGTGATATAGGATCTTTAAGCATGTCCAGGAGCATTAACATTTGAGAGAAGATATCAGCTGCTAAAATAATACAAACATTATTGTAATTTTTTAGTCAGGTGTTGATTCATGCTGAAAATTAGATGGGAAATTCAAAAAAAAAAAAAAAAAAGAATAGAAAAATGGCTTTGCTCCAAGTTTTAACAATGATTTTATTCTTTCATTACTCAACATTTGCAAACAAGCAAACAATTCAATTTCAACCAGTTTGCATTGAATCGCCCAAATTTATAAATCGATCCTAAAACTAGTATCTGATTTTTTTTATTTTTTTGACAACCCAAGGCTAGAGCAACAATTGTCATCATGAATAAAATGTAATTTCATAGTTCCTATTTCAAATGTATTTTTACAACTACATTTACCATAGTCCATCTTGTTGCAGGCATCGACTGGGCTCCTAAAAGTGACCGCATCGTGACGTGTGGCGCTGACCGTAACGCATACGTGTGGTCGCAGAAGGAGGGCCTATGGAAGCCCACGCTGGTCATTCTCAGGATCAACCGGGCAGCCACCTTTGTCAAGTGGTCCCCCATGGAAAACAAGTTTGCAGTGGGCAGCGGGGCACGCCTCATCTCCGTCTGCTACTTTGAGTCGGAAAATGACTGGTAAGATTTATGTGTGGGCTTATGGAAAAGATATAATCATGTGGTAATGTAATTGGTGATTAAATGAAATGAGATTTGAATATGGAAGATGTTTTCAACTCAGAGTCAGCTGCAGCATTTCCAAATTTCAGTAAAACATCAAAACTGAAGTACTTCCCAGCTGTACAAATTTCTCAGTACCCCTCACTAAATTTCAATATTTCAACTTTAGCCCATGGTTTTGCATATTCCATGTTTCCTCCCTGTACTTGCCTACTCCGACTGCTTTGCATCACGATGTTGTATTTCTCGTACACAAACCATACATTGTTCAGTGGTTAGACAGTTGGAGTTCAGACATTGTAGTTACTGTGTTCTCTGCAGCTGCCAGCTGTTTGCTTCAAGTTTCAGCATGATGTCAGTTTCTATGGTGACAGATCACATAGCATTGTCAAAGTGAAAGTACCTGTCAGACAAGCTCAGGAATTGCTTGTAGCATTACTTACGTAATACTAACTGTCCTTTGCTACGAGTTACAGTATTACTATACTAATGCATTTAATATTGTAAATACTTCAGCAGGACATGCACCAGAATACTAAACAGATTTCAGTTATATTCATTTGTTAAATGTATAGGTGGTCAATTTGAATCTCCTTGTGGCATTTTTCTCTTTTGTGTACTCTGGGAGGGGCACACTTTGCGCTGCTTTCAGCTAATCTCACCTCTTAGTTAAACATAAACTATATGGACGTGGCACTAGAGTTCATTTAAGGCAGGGCTGTTGTATGTGAATTGAATCGTAACTTGTTAAAGCCCTAAATGCAGTCTCTGCACGTAACACTGGCAGTATTATAGATATTTGAGCGCATATGTCCTCCAGGTTTTTATAACCAAGTTCTAAGTGTTCTCATGTGGGATCAGAGCTGTTCTATTCTCACCCTCTCCTCTGTTTGTAGGTGGGTGAGTAAACACATCAAAAAGCCCATCCGCTCCACCATCCTCAGCCTGGACTGGCACCCCAACAATGTCCTGCTGGCAGCCGGCTCCTGTGACTTCAAATGCAGGTAGGCTCTGTGTGCATGCTGCTGGTGTTTTTCTTAGTGCAACTACATCATAGTAACCTTGGCCCCTCCCCCTCTTCACAGGGTGTTCTCGGCCTACATAAAGGAGGTGGAGGAGAAGCCTGGCCCCACGCCCTGGGGCAGTAAGATGCCGTTTGGGGCCGTGTTAGCAGAGTTTGCAGGAGCTGGTTTGTATTTGTCTCACTCAGTATGTTTGCGTGCACAGGGAAATCTGAGTGTGCTAAGCAACCAAACTCAAGTCCTTTTTGCCCCAAAACCTGTCAGACCACTCTTTTCCAGTCTACAGAAGACTGATCAGCTGAGAAGGTGTGAAAGAAGGCTATGAGGCGTTCAAGTAACTTAGCATTAGCACTAAAACTCTGCAGCTATAATTACTCATAAAAACACCTATCCTACATTTAAACATACTTGTATGCATTTATGTCAAGCATCTGGTTACGTCAAGCATTTGATTTTCAGACATGCGTTAGTCACAAGTCACTCACGCTTCACAGTTTCAATTTACGTTGAAGCTCCACTAAGTTTAATTTTCACTTTAACATAGCTGACCAAAACAAAACATGTGCTTGCTGGAGATGCTAGTTTGTCACTGTTGAACTAAAACAAGTGAGTACACGCCTAAACACATGTCTAATATTTGCTTGGCTGTTTCTTACCCCATGCAGTTGAATGCATCCTAATGGAAATTAGGTTGCGCAGTTATTTGCTGCAGGTATCCGAGTATGTATCCTCTTCCCTAGATGTGTTATTGGGATCTTTTGAGATCTGACACCTCAATCATAGCTTCCAGTTGGGATGGACAATATATCAGTTCCAGTATCACTATCAGTCGCTGTTGATACTGAGTCATTGATGGCAGTATCAGCCGATATGGCCATTCAGTGCTGATATTTTCTTGCACTGTCCCTCTGAGTGGTATAGCTGTATTTTTACACTATCATGTAACCGTTCTGGATTATAAAAGCTACTTATTGTTATTGGTTATTGCCACAGTTGCAGGCCAGATATTGGGATTGGCTCAAAAAAAATCTATATCAGCCCATCCCTAGCTCCTGGGTTTATATGCATTTTGATAAACAAAACAACTCCAGTTAACCGGTTTTCCTTAACGTGCATGTCAACGTACTGTGTGGTGGAGAGGACCTGCCTGTGCACGTGCTTGTGACTAAACTCTAATGTGTTTGTGTACTTTCAGGTGGAGGGGGCTGGGTCCACTCTGTCTCCTTCTCAGCCTCTGGAAACCGCCTGGCCTGGGTCAGCCACGACAGCACTGTCAATGTGGTGGAGAGCTCCAAGACTGCCAGGTACACCCACACATTCAGGAGAGGGAATATCATAGAAAAATCTGAATACTCGGATAACACCACACTGTAGAATAGTTAAGAGTTAAGTTATATTACAGAATTTATAAAATAAGTTCTTCCAATACAGCACCTGTAAATTATTTAGTATTTTAACTAAGGCTGCAACTAACGATTATTTTTGTAGTTTTTTAAGTTCTTTAAAGTCCTGTATTACACACAATGGATTCTTGTGTGCTTTTAGCCATGTTGAAATGTTATTACCTTCTCAAAAACATATCTGGAGTTGTTTTGTTTAATTCACAGGTTAGGCTACATCTCCAAAGCTCAAAATGCTGTTATGAAGCAGTAGTTTTCAAGTTAATAGCTACCTTTTACTGTTTGTTCAGTAGGGATTGACAATTCCAGGGCTGACATCATCCACATGATTCTAGTGAAGGTGTATGGTGCTTAAAAACACATTTGAGCACATCCTGTTTTACCACATGACATCACCAAGTGTAACTGAGTGTTTCTGTTTAAGAGAAGAACAGGGTTTGTGTGTTAAACATGTGAATGAAACCAAACACAACTCTGGGTATGTTTGTGATAAGGAAACAACATAACATGGATCTGAAAATGGTGTAATAACAATGCCATGGTCTTTGTCATGACCATTTATCATTTGTCATTCACCTTTATGTATGTGTTTAAAGCCTGTGTAGTCCTGTATAGTTTTTATGGTAGATAGATTGCTGCAGCCCCAATTTTAACAGTTTAAATGTGTGTTCCAGTCCATCGCAGTTGAAGACAGAGTTCCTCCCTCTCCTCAGCGTCATCTTCGTGTCTGAGAACAGTATAGTAGCTGCGGTAAGACCAGACCACCTCCTCTTGCATTGTACTCTCGATAAGAAGAGTGTGTTGACAGTGTTTGTTGCACTAGGGCCACGACTGCTGCCCCATGCTGTTCCGCGTGGATGATGGAGGCGCCCTCACGTTTGTGTCCAAACTGGATCTGCCCAAGCAGAGCATCCAGAGGAACATCTCAGCCATGGAGCGCTTCAGGAACATGGACAAGAGAGCCACCACCGAGGACCGCAACACTGCCCTGGACACACTGCACCAGAACAGCATCACGTAAGCCTCACAACTACATAAAAAGAAACAACAGAAAATAATAATAACTAGAAAAGCACTCAGAGAGCGCAGACCTCCGCCAAGGACTACCCCCATTTTTTATATAAATTGCGATAAAATCAGTCTTCTGGATCAGATCCGGATCAGCCTTTGGAATATGAAAGAGGATCCCATTGTCCATCCCTGAGTCAAATTTCATGCTGTTTGCTCAATAATTAACCAAGATATTGAGAAACAAAATTTTTGGCCTCATTTACCACAATGTTAACTAAAATTTCAAAGTGATCCAGAATCCAGGATTTCTTCCGGATCACCCCCAAAATGAAAATCAGTTCTTCCTTTTCACATTTCCAACAAATCCTGAAAATTTCATCAAAATCGGTCCATAACTTTTTGAGTTATGTTGCTAACAGACAAACAAACAAACAAACAAACAAACAAACAGACAAACGCCGGCAAAAACATAACCTCCTTGGCGGAGGTAATAAAGACCAATTTAAATAATATTTTTTAAAAAAATAAATAAATAAAAAAATTGGAAAGAGGGATGCCATCTGCTGGTCTCTGTGGAGTACTGTTGAAGTTAACTAAAGAAATTCTTGAATAAAGGCATGTCCCACTGATCAATTAGTCACATAAAAGAAAGGCATGGCAAAAGCTCTCAAATCTATTATGTATCTCTATGTATCTGATCCAAACTGCACACAACTATTTATGCAGGAGAAAATACAGTCTGTATTTATAAAGAAAACTTTAAATCTGAATCTTTTGGTTTTATTCAGTTGCAGATGTTTTAATTCTACAAAAATTAATAATAAAAATCATGTATTCTTACTGAGAATGGGGTCTCTTCTCCACAGAACGGCACATTTAATATATATTTGGTCTATTTACTTGCTGTATGTGCTTTCTACACCATTTAAATGTTCTAAGTTTGTTCTAAACATGACAGCTCTTGTGGCATTCTAGAGATCTTCATGTCCCTGGTTCTTATTTTCTTTGGATATTTGAATGTTCCTGTTGTTACATAGGTGTCCACAGACTGGGGCTGTACAGCTGCCAGTCAGTTTGCCCACACAACACAGTGGCTGACACATTTCCATTGCAGTGCTGACTATTATGAGATGTGGAAAGCATTTAGCAAAAGATATAGCAAAAAAATTTACAGTAATGTACAAGATCACATCAACACCAATATATATATTTAGCAGTCAATGGTGTGACAGCATCACAACTGTTCTGTCCTCTACCACTACACAGGACTGTGAATGGACACAGACATTTTTAGTGTAGAACACTGTGTCACGCCAGCTTTGAATGAGAGCAGAGAATCAAACCTAGATGTGCCCCATGAGGTGTGTCCCCTTTTAACAGCTGACACTCTGGTCATAACAAACAGAGGAGTTTTATAATGTTCCGTTCCCCTAGTACTACACAGGAACACGACACTGTTGCTGACTAAATGTTTTTGTTTTGACTGTCCACAGCCAAGTGTCTATCTATGAGGGAGACAAAAGGGATTGTCGCAAGTTCTGCACCACAGGCATCGATGGAGCTATGACTATTTGGGACTTTAAAGTACGTGCTTTAATTCAACTTGAGCTTTATGCCGGTGTTAATTTAGAAAAAAATATGAACTGAATCATTAGATTTTGTCCTAGGAAAAGTTTATTAAAATCAGGATGCACTGATCCAACTTTTTCAGTTTCGATTCCAATACGAAAGCTTCCAATATCTGCAGATTCCTGATGTCAACTGATTCCAGAGCAGAGACCGAAAACAACATTTATTTCCTTAAAAGAAAAAGAAAAACAGAAAACCGATGCAAATGTATTATGTAGCTGTTATTTATCTCTCAAGTAACAACAGAACAGCTTTGTATATATGCCCAAACTGGATACTGGCTGAACCGATATATTTCTAAGCCAATACCCAACCAGTTTTTCTGTATTGGCGTTGATATCCATTATGGATATCAGTCTTGGATCTGTGCATTCCTAATTAAAAGAAACCAAAGTAAAAAGTAAGATTCAAAATATTAATGCCGCCTTTGTAATAATTGAGTCTGATACATGTATTCAAACTTAATAATTTATTTATTTACTTAATTATGGAAATTGATTTTGATGACTGACTAAGGTGGTGTCCACACTTCCCATGGTTTTGGCCCAGTTTAGTCCCAGTGTTGATGGGGTGGGTGTGTACAACGCAGCCTTACTTTCAACAGGGAGCTACATCATGACTAAAACATGACGAAAATGATAGGATTTTTAACTTGAAGAGGGTGTAATATGCAATCTACCATGTAATAATGTTGTTCCCTCATCAAAAACATGCCTGAAGAGGTTTTAGATGTCATCCATTAATGTTTCTGTAATTTAGAGATCTTACCCCAGGCCCTGTTTGAACTCTCCTTACGATTAGTTTTAAGATTCTGTCCAATGCTCAACCCACAAGCCAAAGCAATACAGTGCAAAACAATACACTACAACTTCACAAACCCAATGTGATGTGCAGTAGTTTAATTAGCCGAATGAACGCCGATTGTAATGCACTGAAGAGGCTTAGCATGGAGGGCAATACCCCAAAGAAGTAAAATATCACCCTCTTTTAACAAAAAAAACACTACAAAATTACAAGCATTTCTTCTTTTTTACCCATATAAACTAAATAATGTGTTTCTCCTTTGCAGAGTCTAGAAGCGTCAATCCAGGGCCTGCGCATCATGTGAAGAAGAGGACGAATGAAACACTAGACGCTGCACCTCCTCCTCCTCTCCTCCTCCCTCTATCCCTCCATCCCTCCCTCCCTCCAGCTAGTAACACACACACCACTATCCAGAAATCAAAATGTCCGCTCAAGCACTGAACGCAACACCACGCACTCCTAGAACCTGCAATATTAAGGCTTGTTTCGATAGCAAATTAGAAAAAAGAAATATTGACGCAAAAAGTGTTAAAGATTTTATGCTTTAAAATTGTATAAAAATTCCGATATATTTTCTAATTCAGTTTATAATAAAGTTTAAATTTTCTCTCCATCCTCCTGTTCAAGAAAATTACACAATGAGCAAATATTAATGGATGCAACTTTACAACTTTGCTGGGGCGTAGTCTGCAGTACTGGAATGATCCACGGTATGGTATTACACGTATCTATGTAGCCTTTTTTCAGTACAGCTATGGACTTTTTATTTCACTATTTTGTGCGTAAATCTATTCCTATTCCTAAAATGAAACCGCTCCAAATTAGCCTCGATGAGCTTCATTTGACTGGAGTTGGACGCTATGGGTGACGTCACACTCGTTTAGTTCACTTCTTGTCGAAGTTTAATGCCATACTATGGAAAATTCCAGGCCAAGCAATAACATCTCCATGGAGACGAGCATATAGCAGACCTTCCACCAGAAGTTGTATAGTGAGCTTTAAATACAAAAATGTTTCTGGTTAAATTGATATGTTTTGTGGCAGGCCTATCTAATCACAGACACTTCACATTACCACAATCACCCAACTGACGTGTGAATTCACTTTTTGTTTTGTTTAATTTTATATTATTAATATTTTAAATGAAGGCTAACTGAAGTGGGGCGGTCCTATTAAAACGTGATGTGATTTGCTTTTTTTAAATATCCGCTAACCTCCTATACCAAAACACTAAAGGAGAGTTTTAATCCCCTCAAAAAATCTCCATTCCACCCTCTGGACAAAACCACACGCCAACTCTGAGCAGAAAAAGTAATTATTATTAAAGTGGAAATTATAAGAATTGATATAGACGTATTCAGAGTTGGCATCTGGTTTTGGTCGCAGCGGTGGAGTGGGTATGCAGCGGTCTGAATGATGGCGGAACTGATGGAGTCGCTTATAGGCTCCGGAGATGCTACACTAAAAGTAGAACTACAGAAATGGAGGATTTCTATGTAACTGACCATGAGGTAGACGTGAATAAAGACAAATACATTTACAGTACACTATCCAAGCGCCTGCTCTCTTTCTTTGGGGGGATGTTATGTATTTCCTGTGTGATTTTTTTATTTTTTTTTTAAAGGGATTTCTGGTTTGTTATAATGTTTCCTCATCACAAACAGAGCTGGAGTTGTGTTTTGTTCCATTCACACATGTTTAACACAAATCCTGCATATTTAGACTGAGTTCTTCTATCAAATGGAAAACACTTCCATTTTGTGATGTCACATGGAAATACAGGAAGCGCTCCACTGTTTTTAAATACTCCGGGTATGTTAGTGACGTGGGAATGGTATAACTAGGGGTGTAACGATATCCAAGTCTAACGATACGATATTGTCACAGTATGAACCTCACGGTACGATATTTATTCATGATATTACGATATTATATATAATAACAAGACTGACATTATAAAATACTTTGACCAGTCAGTTGGTACAAAATTTATTGTCATATTCTAGGGATGTAACAATATCCTAATCTCACGGTACGATATTATCACGATATGCATCTCAGGGTACGATATTTGTTGCGATATTTTGAAGAGGCTAAAAAATTAAAGATGGGACACTTTTTTTGCTTTTAAAATACCTTGACAAGATTTTGGTGTGAATTATTACTGTCATAATCCCAAGAATTCAAGTAAAACACATATTTCTTCATGTCTGAACTGAAATGAACCATGGGATATGTAGTTCTCTGTTTATAAGATGTTGCTACTAGGGTAGTGTAGATACCCACGTCTCACGATACGATATCCTCACGGTATGAACCTCATGGTACAATATATATTGCAATATCATGGGAAAGCTCACGATAATGGTGGGGAGGCTCACGATTAGGGATGTAACAATATCCAAATCTCTCAGTACGATATTTTCACGATATACATCGCGCAGTACGATATTTATTGCGATATTTTGTGGAGGCTAAACAGCTAAAACTGTTAATACGCTACGTGTTCCTCTTAAAATGCCTTGACAAGACTTAATCCAAAGAACTAAGGTATAAAAGTTCTTAGAACTGTTATTTCTTCTTGTAGTCCACACTGAAATGGAGCAAAGGATCATGGTCTATGTAGCTTTGTCTCTTTTCACTCATCGCTGCACCATAACTCTTAATTTAAGCAAAGACACTTGTAATTCAATATATTGTGATGGTCCACGATATTATTGTGAGAACTTTGACGATACAATATCACAATATTTCGGTTATTGTTACACCCCTAGTTGCTACTATAACACGAGCCATTTATGCAAAGAAACTTGTGATTCGGTATATTGTGACATTATTGTTTGTTACATCCCTAGTTATAACATGATCACAAACAGTCTCAAAAAATAAATTTTGTGTAAGATGTCAGCTTTTCAATTTTGGGAAATTTTATGTGATTAAAATGGGTAACTTCTTTGCAATGTTTATCATAAACTATTAATATTAACGCACCTCCAACACCATCTACAGGTCATCTAAGGAATAACAATCTTGTAAAAGGTGTATATACAGTAAAAAGCAGGGGTCTCCAACCTTTTTCCTCTGGTGAGCTACCCTTACAAGATGAAAATGCCGGAGAGTTATACATTTAGCAGTTGCAAGAACTTGAGTACCAGATTTTTTGGACAATAAACGCACTGAAAATCCTTTAATTTTCTTAAAAATCAACAGTGTGCCTTATAATGAGGTGTGACTTATGTCTTAATTCTGGTTGTACTTACTGACCTCAAACCAGTTTTATGTGGTACATGGCGCTCAAAAATGTCAAAATGTTTTAGTTCGACTTTGGTAAGCTATGAAAGCGCACTGCTTGATGGATTGTCAGAGTATATTTCTGTAAAACATAAACAAATGTGCACAAGGCTGCATTAAACACATTGTTACTCAATGTATATTTGAGTCATCCTCGTAGAAAATAAACAGTCATAGTCACATTCATAATCCACATTCACCAAGACAGGGAGGCAACGCCCGGCAAATTACTCCACGATCTGCCAATGAATCGTGGATGCCCAGGCTAAGGATCGGTCTCAAGTGTCGTCCATTTGTTTCACTTGATATGCCTTATAATCATTATTATAATTATATAATAATGTATGAAAATGGATGAGAGAATTCAACATTATTGATATTGTGCCTTATAATCTGGTGCAATTTACAGTTTGAAAAGTACAGTAAGAGCATTAGATGGGGCACAGTTGCCTATAAAACATTTACACAACTATTATATGTATTATCATACAAAGATATGCATCAGAATGATACATTTACAGTGGTAACAGGCATTTAATCAAATAAAATTTTAGTTATTCAATGCAATACATTTGATTCAAAAATCCCTTGGCGAGCTACTTGGAAGGGGTTGGAGGGCTACAGGTTGGAGACTTCTGGCATAAAGATTGTAAAGTTGCACCAAAACTTGTACTTAACTAAACTAACCTGTAATACGTGAAATGTAGTAAAATATTAAAATCACAACTAAACCAGGGATGCCATTAGGTGCCGTAATATACTAAGGACTCATCACATCATAAAGTCCTTTTAGGGTTATTTATAAACTGGTTTTATTCATAGGATCTGGCAACCCAAGAGTTCATTCTAGTTGTCTGATTTTATAATAGGGTTGAGATAATATAAACTACTTTGTGTATGGTCATTTTTAAAGTCATCAACATCTGTAAAATGTGTAATAAATAGATGAAAATGTAAACCACAAACTTTAAAGTATAGCATCGGCAAGAATCAAGTAATCAAGAAGACATTCTGATTTGCAAGTTGCTACTCTTGGGTGTTTTATTATATGTTTTTCTGAAAAATATCACTTTATACTTTTTATTTTGAGGGTCCATATTACGCTACTCTCTGATCTGTGTTGTGTCCTCATCAACAGACCTGGAGTTGTGTTTTGTTTCATTCACACATGTCACACACTTTAAACTCCATACACCTTCAATAGAATCATTTGGATAGTTGCAGCCTAGGGATTGCTGATCTCTACTGAACTAAAGGTAAAAAGATTTTAACTTGAAAACTGCAGCTCAGTGACATCACAAGGTGGAACAGAGCATTTTGAGCTTTGGAGATGTAGACATACTAATAATAAAGGATTACTCAAACATGTGAATGAAGCAAAACTCAAGTCCAGGTCTGTTTTTGAGGATGTAACAGCAGTATAACATGGTTTAAAGCTCACAGGAGTCAATTTTGTGTAATCTAGGACCTTTAAAGTATAAATAGCTGTTGCCTATGGTTACGAGTTTACCAGTGTATTCTGTGGCTCTTCCTCCTGTCTGTCCCCTCCCCTAGCCCCCCTCCCCTCTCCCTCCTCTCTTCAGACCTCCCTCTTTTGCCTTTGCTACTTCCTAGTTTTTCTTCCCTCCATTTTTAGTTCACCCCTCTTTTTTGTAGTTTCCCTCTTCAAATACACACAATTTCTTTGCCAATTCTTCTCTCTTCGTCTCTCTCCATTTCTCTCCCTCCTTTCTCTTCATACCTCTCTCTTTTGAACCTACATTTTCTTCCCTCCCTTTTTTCGTTTACCCCTCTTTTTTATAGTTTCACTCTATTTTCTGTTCCCTCTTCTCTCTCTTTCTCCCTCCTCTATCTCTCTTATCTCTTTCTCTTTGTTCTTTGCTCCCCCTCTTTCTGTCTCCTCTCTCTCTCTCTCTCTCTTTCTCTCTCTCTGACCCTCCCCTCTCCTGACTACCCTCCTCTCTCATGAGTACCCTCCTCTCTCCAACCCTTTTCTCTTTCACTCTGAAGTTGGCGTTCGTGTTGACTGGCCAGAGTCCGCGAGCTCTCTTTGACAACCCAGTTTTCCCCTCTTTTTTGTCATCCAATCGTTTTTCTGCACTCCTCCATTCTCCGGGCTAGGGTGAGTCGCCTTGCAAAAATGTTGCCAAGTTGTTGAAAAGTAGACTGTGAAATGTAGTTAGGAAATAGAACTTCTTAGAGTAGTTTTAAGCAGGTATCTTTAACTCATAAATTGAGTTTTAACTTGCTTTTTTGCAGTTCCACCAATGGTCTTAGAAATCTGGCATTAAGTAAAGTTTGCAAGATAACTTTATCCATACTCAAATTCAGGTAACCTACTTATAGCATGTAGGGGAAGGGAATAGAAAAGTTATGTTCCAAGCAAGAATACTAAGCTTAAAACTTTATATCAAAGTTGATATCAAAGTATTGTGAGAAATTTTGTAGCTTTACATAGACCAAAAACTTCATAATGTGTAGGACGCTTCAAAGCAACCATTCAGAGTTTTTAGATACAAAGATTTTAGTGTACTTCCTGGCTTAAACTACAATTTTGCTAACTTCTGCTCTTTTCGTCTTGACAGTTATCTTTCCGCACACGACTTCCTGGTTGTATTCCTCGCTCTGATTGGCCATGTCCTACCACAGCTTCCTCCTGGAACCAATCAGCTGCCACGCCTGGAACAAAGACCGGACCCGTGAGTATGCACATCTGTCACTGTTTAGTTGATCAGTGTTTTAATATGTTGTCTAAATTTAGGTGCAAAACAAGAGCATAACTCACTCTCACGAATGCAAAGCTCAGCTGGTGCTTGAACGCTGAAGAATTTACATTTTTGGCATTGAATCACAAGCTGCTGAAAACTATTTTATTAATTTAGCCTTCACTCAATGTTGTAAACATGCCTGATAGAAGGAAATGTGGTTTAGGGTTGTGAAAAGTGTCAAAAATCAGAGTCTCATTTGAGCAGGTATTGATACTAAAGAAGTGACATTCACAGGACAGAAATGAACCTTTTCTGAATCACTTTAGAATGATGTTGAGCTGTATCAGAACAAGTATAAGAGCACGTTCAGGGCAGCTGCGGGGTCTTAAAAGTCTTAAAAGATCTTAAATTTCATGTTCCAAAATGAAGTCCTTAAAAAATCTGAAATTATGTTGTCCAAGTCTTAATTTTTTCACAAAGGTCTTAAATTTCATTAACCTATTTTTTTTTGTATACTCAACCGGGCTGCAGTGTAATATTAAACGGAGGGAGGAAAAAAAAAAAAACAACAATGTGAAGCTGAACTTTGCCTAATATAAGTGCTAAAATGCATCTGTATTTGTCACAATCTGCGTTTGGTAAATGTGCAGAGGCTAAAACCCACTGCAAAACCAGTCAGAATGTAATGTCAGAATGTAACTCCAGTTTGGAATTGGGGAAAAAAAAAAAAGGTTTTCCATTTTATGTAAAGTGCCAGGGGAAAGAAGTGGTCCTTAAACTCTGGGTGAAGGTCTAAAAAAGAGGCGCAGAGTGTTTCAGTGCAGAACAGTTTGCTTGGCTTTGTAGTCGGTAGATTATTTTGACTTGGTCATTTTATAAGTAGCTCGCGTGCTGAAAAAGTGTGGGCAAACCTGTTCTAGATATAGTATTTGGTTGGTCATTATTAAAATTGGATCAGGTGTTTTTCACCCACATAATGGGTGAGATGTTGGTCTTAATTTTCATTTAAGTGGTCTTAAAAAGTCTTAAATTTGGGGTAGTCAAACCTGGGGATACCCTGACATAGGCTAGTATACGCCCATGGACCACTATGGAACCTACATGTACTACTGAGGGTTACACAGATATAAAACCACATGGGAATCTAAAAGAAAGTACTATGTTTTAAATATTGGCCTATAGAATGTTGTCATGTCAGCTTAAACCTAGCAATATACAATAATATTACAGAGTACTTACAGTATGATATGATAGATTTAGCTGTTTAAAAGGTTGGGCATTATTACAACTTACTACATATATTACTTGAAGTGGTAGATAGAATATTTGGTGCAGTACTATTGTCAGTGAATAAAGTAAGAATGTGATTTGTGGAAACTAGGATTGTCAAAAGTATCAGAATTCGGATACTAATCTATACTAAAACTAGTATCGAAACTAGATACTCATTTGAGCAGGTCTCGATACTAAAAAAAGTCCCATTCACAGGACAGAAATGAAGCTTTCCTGAACCTTTCCTGAATAATAAACAGACCACGTGGATAATAAAAGAAATTATTATAATGATTTAATGTTGAAAATAGCTCTGTCTAAATAAAGACTGTTTTTTTTTTAAAATTATCATTGTGGTATCAGAAACGGTATTGAGTATCGAATCTATTTCTTAGTAATGAAAGTTTGACATTTTTTACTTTCTTAACTGAGAATGAATTGAACTGATTGACAGCTGACTCAAAATGAATAATATACATGCGTTTTAGAGTATGGCATTCAGAAATACAGACAAATTAGGAACTTCATAAAAATAAATTGCGGACATCTTCCAAAAGGCCTAAAAGGTGGTGTTGCTTCTGATTGGCTGGCAGGTGAAGAGAGGTATTTCCTGTTTCCTGTTTCTCTGCAGTGGTTCTGTACGGGCTGCAGACCAAGGCCATATTAGGTCGTTTTCTTCTTTGAGTTTAGCAGAAAAGCGGATGTGACAAGTGGCTGCAAAAGTTGAGTACATATAGAGAAGTTTGACTGGAGCTAGCGAGATTTAGGAACCAAAACTTATCACAAAATCTTCCAGTTCCGTACATAATGTCTGTTAGTAGCACATATCTGCGGATTAATGAAATAATTTTAATTTGTAATGCTACAATTTGGCTTTTGTACACCTGCTGTAACAGTTTTGTGGAATAGACTCAATATTTAATACCAATTCTGATACTATGACAATAATAAAAAACACTCTTATACATTAGAGTGCCATTTTCAGCATTAAATTGTAGTACTTTCTTTTTTTAGTGTCGAATAAGTATCAGATTTTTTATACTTTTGACAACCTTAATATTCAATAAGTGGTTAGTACTCAAGTGAATTCTTAAGTTGTGGTTACTCTTATCACTTTGAGTAAGCCTACAAGTGACAAAAGACCACTTTATACTTTCTATTCCCCTATTCAATAATACCAGAAGATCTTCACTAGGTTTTACAAAATGTTTCAACTAAACCATGACCTGTTTAAGAGACCTGGTTTATAATACATCTGTTTTTACCATTTGTTCCTCTCCTTTAAGCCTTTTTCCATTCAAGGCCTACACCATGCGTAAAACGTGTGCTTTCAAGTAGTCATAATATACGACCACATTGCTGCTGCTATAAATAACTTTGTCCAATTGGAAAAAACATGTAAAATATTCCACTCTTTTTCATGTGGTTAAAAGACATACAGTCATCTCAACAGAGCTTTTAGCCATGTTATAACGGTGTTCATTCATCATTAAAGTATTAAGTATAAAGTATCATTAAAGTATAAAGTAAGATTACACTTACATTTTTGAGTAGTCCTGTATTGTCCTGTATTCCCACCCACAGCTCTGTACTAGAGTTGTCAAAAGTAATGAAAATCATATACTAATCAATAGGGCTGTGCAAAAATATTGATATATTGTATCGTTTAATGTCATGATACAGTATCGATATCATGGGCTGCTATATGGATATATCATCAAGAGTATTTCTGGTGTTTTTTACTAAATTATTTTTTTTACAGTGCTACGGTTTTGTAGCCAGGTTGGCGCCACCTAGTGCCTCTGCTCAATTTCATTTCTCTCCAGCGACTAGGTCAGGAATCAAAATACACTAGACGGTTCGCAAAAACCCCAGAAGTGCAAATTCGGGCACCAACCAATCAGCGAAGAGCCATATATTCTGTGTTGTCAACGATTCCTGAGATCAAGGATTTAAAGCCGGAATAAAGAGAATGAATTCATCAAGGGGAAAGACGTTATTGCCTTTTTTCCTACGGGATTTGAGAAAAGCTTAATATACCAGTTAGCCCCGTTAGTAGGGCATTACATACGTCACGACCAAATAGCAGGGATTGGTTAAATGATAAAAAGTACCTGCCTACCGTCAAACGAACAAATTTTAACAATTTGGTTTCTATGAAGTGTAACGAAGTGAAATCGGCTGATGAATCAGGCAACGATTTTGTTGCATGTTTAGAGAAAGGAAATTCGTTTATGCGACACATTTGACATTTTCACTGTTTTAATGCTTTAAAATGGGCGTGTTTGATATTAACTTTGTACAAGAAGTGGTTTAACAATGTTTACTATCACAGCCATGATTTTGCCATTATATTTTATTGAACCGTATTGAATCGATTTGAAATATATCATATCAAATCAAAAGCTCACTGTATCAAGATATGTATCATATCATGGCCTATGTATCGAGGTATGTATTATATCGGCAACTTCTTAATGATACCCAGCCCTACTAATCAGTACAAAAACTAGTATCGAAACTAGATACTCATTTCAGCAGGTATCGATACTAAAAAAGTCACATTCACAGGACAGAAATTAACCTTTCCTGACTGTCTTTAGAATGATTTTGAGCTGTATCAGAACGAGAATAAGAGCACACAGACTAATATATACACATGGACCACTATGGAACCTACCTGGACCACTGAGGGTATTATAAAATAAATTACTATGATTTCATGTTAGGATTATTGTGACTGTGTTATTGGAATTGGTATTGAGTATTGAGTCCATTTTCTTAGTGTCAAAATCAAGTTTGAAATGAAAATGCACTAATGTACAGTATTTCAAAATGTGCCGTAAATGACCAGTGCCATTTTCTCTTGCTTGTGTTTGCCTCCAGAAATTGCGTTGTGTCCCAACAATCATGAGGTGCACATTTACAAGAAGGATGGAGCCAAGTGGAGCAAAGTGCACGAGCTGAAGGAGCACAATGGACAGGTGACAGGTGAGCTCTGCTGACAATTTTATATGCCACTCAAGGACAAAAGCAAAGCAAGTTAAAGGTCCTATATTGCACCTGATTGATTCTTGTGAGCTTTTAGTCATGTTATAATGTTGTTCCCTCCTCAAAAACATACCTGGAGTTGTGTTTTGTTTCATTCACATGTTTGCATTATCGTGGTTTATTTGTCTGTCTGTATCTTCGAAGTTCAAAATGCTCTGTTCCACCTTGTGATGTCATTAAAGATCCATTAAACCCCAACCCGAAGCTTTAGTCCACCCCTAAGCAAAATCTGAAATATCCTCCAGGGTGGGTGGTGCCCAGCAGGTTTGGGGGAGTGGGTGTGGGACGGGCTCTGGAGCGATGATTGACAGCTGACTGACAGCCACAACAATCCAACAGGGCGCTGACCGGTGCACTCCAGACTTTGAAACAGAGCAGACATTTGTGCTCGGATCATGCCGTTTCCCTTTTCTCTAGACACACAGGTTGGGGCGTGGCTGAGAGGGGCTCCTCTTGTACCACCCGCAGATACCAGTGGCTGCGCTCGTCATGTAATAATCCTGCATCTGACTCATTGGCAGCTGTTAGTCCAACCAGGAAATTCAAATGTCCTGGACGTAATCGATCCTAAAGAGGCCATTACAGACACAACTTTGACCCAAAAAGACAAATATGCACTAAAATGCCAAAATAAGGCCAGGGATAGGTATACATTTCTATTTTAGACTCATTTGCACAGAGTGATTTTGGTGTTTAGTGGCCTTTTACGCAGTAGTTTTCAAGTTAACAGCTACCCTTTTATCTTTTATTTTTTCGAGATTGGAAATTCCAGAACTGAAATCATCCATATGATTTTAGTGAAGGTGTATGGAGTTTAAAAACACAGTGGAGCACTTCCTGTATTACCACATGACACATCACGAGGTGGAACAGAGAGTTTTTTGCTTGAGAGAAGAACTCAGCCCAAATCTGCAGGTTTGTGTGTTAAACATGTGTGAATGAAAACGAAACACAAGTCCAGGTCTGTTTGTGATGAGGAAACAACATTGGAACATAAGATCAGAAAATAGATTAATATGGGCCCATTAAATGTGAGTTGGAACAGAACTACAGCACCTTAAAAGCAATCTTGACCAAAGCAGTGCTAACCCTGTGTGTACATGAGTCTGACCCCCTGTGCTTCTTCTGCAGGGGTCGACTGGGCTCCGGAGAGTAACCGCATCGTGACCTGTGGAGCCGACCGGAACGCCTACGTGTGGACGCTCAAAGATGGCGTCTGGAAGCCCACCCTGGTCATCCTGCGCATCAACCGCGCTGCCCGCTGCGTGCGCTGGGCCCCGCGCGAGAACAAGTTTGCAGTGGGCAGCGGCTCCAGGCTCATCTCCATCTGCTACTTCGAACAGGAGAACGACTGGTGAGCTGTGGAGTCTTCTACTTCTTTTCTTCCTGCTATTTTTCACTGTAGCTTCTTACATTCGTGGGCAGGCATCCCTGAACATCAACTTTTCAGTACCTTCTGTTAGAGCCCTACAGAAATGGACTTTTTGGATCCAATATGATACAGATAAAAGGGGTTTTGAAGATGTCAATAGCCAATGTAAGAGCCAAAATATTTAGTAAAAATGTAAAAATTCACTGTAAATCTTCAACTGATTCTAAAACTTTTAAATAGCATTTTAAATTGGGGAAAATTTACTATTATTTGGCCTCTTTACGACCAACTTTAAAGACTGTAAATGGGCCTAATGGCATTTTTGCATGACATTCTAGCCAGTAAACAATGTAGCCTAAGTAAACTACCGCTGTTAGCTTTTAGTGTTTATCGTAAATGCGTGCACGTTACGGTAATTACGGTAATGTACCTTGTCTCAGACAGACAAATTACTCTGCAAGTAAATATTGATGCGGCGCCACATATTATGACATTTATCTTTCTGTAAATATGATTAAATGGATATAATATACTGTATTTTCCGGACTATAAGTCGGAGTATAAGTTGCACCAGCCAAAAAATGCCTAATGAAGAAAAAATATATATATAAGTCGCACCGGAATATGAGTCGCACTTTTTGGGGAAATGTATTTTGTAAAATTAGAGACCAAGAACCGACATTTCATCTTGAAACGCAAGTTCTAGTAATAACAACAGAACAGAGAACAACAGGCTGAAAAGGCGTTAATATGTTAATGTAACATATGAACAGTTCTTCAGATAATTATAGCATAAGTAACAGAACATAATTTTACCAAACTCACAATCTCACTCCAAATCACTAAATCCATTGAATTCTTCATCCTCGGTGTCACTTCTGCACGACCTCCGGAGGTAAACCATAGATCCATGAGGTAAACAGAGCGCCTCTTCCTCTTCTGTGTAGCTGTCGTCAGACTCAGCATCAGTTCCAGTTAGAATTATTCCAGCCTTTCTGAATCCCGACAGGATGTTTCCATTGTCATTGAAGTTCAGTCTTTGTCGATTCATCCAGTGACTTCCAGGAAAGTTGCATGGTGCACTCTCCCAGTTGCCGTGAAGCTGTGGTCTCCATCCCCGCTTTCCGTCAGTCCCACACAAGTTTCTCTCTCACACCAAACTTTCTTTCTGCTGCTCGATTACCATTTTCTGAACTGGAGTATAAGTCGCAGGAAACACCCAAACCATGAAAAAAGTGCAACTTATAGTCTGAAAAGAAAAACAGTAGTCAAAGCTTTTAAATGACGTATTGCATGCCCACATGGACTAGGGCCCATATCGGCCAACTGATATATCGGTTGGAACCTACCTTTTATCTACCTGGTTCCAGTCGTGCCAACTGTATAGTAAAATGTGACATCAACAGTGTGTTAGCCTTTGAGAGCCAAAATCCAACCTTCTGAACTCCAAGATACTTAAACAATCAAAAAGTTGGACACACTTTTTCATTTCTGTTTCTTCTTTGCTTCCATGCTTACGTACATTTCTGTTTCTTCTTTGCTTCCATGCTTACTTACATAGTAGATAGGGGTCTCCAACGTTTTTCCTCCAATGAGCTACTTCTACAAAAGGAAACTGCCAGAGAGCTACCTATTTTAACAGTCAAAAAAAGTGAGTGAATATAAAAGCCTCTGCAAGCCTCCAAGACAGGAGAACACTGATAAAACATAAACCATTATCCATTTATCAGTGCACAAAGTTAGTCATCGAAATGATAGATTTACAATAGTAATTAATCAAATTTTACTTATTAAGCACAATACATAGAATTTAGAAATCCCTTGGTGAGCTACTTTGAAGCTCCTGAGCTACAGGTTGGAGATCCCTGTAGTAGATTCTCACTGGAGGCATCAAAACTATGAATGGACACAAAACGTTTGGGTTAGTGTACTTTTGGTTGTGTATTCAGACGTGAGCTGTGACCATAAGAGGTTATGTGCACAGACCCTATAGTGATAGCATTATCAGCACCAGGAGGGGTCTGCTTCTCCCACCCCAGAAACAAGCTGACACAGAACTCCCATGACTCCACTGGGTCTGATTATGTTTAGACCTGGACATTACTAAAGCCATAAACTACCTCAAAAATACTTTTATGATAACTTCTTCAATGAATTTTTTCACTTTAGAACAGTATATTTGTTTGCATTATATTAATGTTGCTCATTATAAAGTCTACATATTCCCCTCACTGTTTCCTGCAACAATAGAATAAAAGAATACCTTCCATACATTTATATTATTATTAAGGTGTCCAGATTACCTTATTTACCCGGGACAGTTCCAGTTTTGAGTCCTGTGTCCCCTGTCCCAGCAGATTTATCCAAAACCACTGATTTTTATACAAGAAATGTCCCAGGTGTCCCTATTTTTGACCAATTTGTTACCCACTAGCAGGAAAGGGGCCAATATTTTGTCCTTTTTTTGCTAAAACACATAAAATCATGCTTGAAAATAAATCCCTCAGATTAAATAATGACACATACGTGAATCGAGAAACGGCAATGTTTAGCACTTTTTTCACAATTTTATTATTAGAAACCATCAAAATCCGGGTGTGTCCCACTTTAATTTTGAATACCTGGTCACTGTTCATCATTATCTTTATTATAAGTTGCAAAGCTGTCCAAAACTTTGATCTTCATGATGCTGACTTGGTGTGTGTGTTGTGTAGGTGGGTGTGTAAACACATCAAGAAGCCCATCCGCTCCACCATCCTGAGCCTGGACTGGCACCCCAACAACGTCCTGCTGGCAGCCGGCTCCTGTGACTTCAAATGCAGGTAGGAGCCCGTGTCTTGGAGGCATCAGGTCATTCAAAGGCACTGTTGGGCTTTGAAACTGTAATGCATTATTTATTACTTATTACTGTCATTTCAAAGTAATTTGTTACATTACAATATTACTGCATTTAAAATATAAGACATTACACAAATATTGCAGCACTTTAAGTTACTCTCACCAAAATAACCGTGTGAAGATGCTGAACTTTTGCACCTTATATGGACTGAACCAGGACTAAACCAGTACTGAACCAGGACTAAACCAGGTCTAAACCAGGTCTAAACCAGGACTAAGCCAGTACTGAGCCAGGACTAAACCAGGATCAAACCAGGACTAATCTTGGACTAGAACTTGGAATCTAGGACCACCCCTGAGAGAACCCCGAGCCCATGGAACAGGGTGTCTGCAAGGTGTGATCAGGCGTTAGCTGCGGTTAGCCCCATAGAGCGCGGCGTTCTGCGCCTTTCCTTTCGCCCGTAGTTACCTGATGATCTATGTGGGCATGTCTCTGGCGTTTCACCGCTGCTGATATCGTAGTGATTTTAGCGAATTTGGATGAAGAAGAACCCACCACTTCAATCCAGGTTAAAAAAGCATTGTAATGCGCATTACTGACATTTGTACCGAGTAAAATATTACTATTTTTTTTCCCTGTAATGCCTTACATTACTGCGTTACAGTAAAAAGACACAGAGCAGCATTCAGTTTAGTTTTGTTTAGGACTCCGTAGGTTTAATCAGTGGATATTCATTTGATAAACAGTATATTTTCCTTTTTTTTCCTTTTTTTTTCAGGGGCTCAGGTAAACTGTAGAAATCATAAATAGGACAAATACGTTAATCGTTTACCTTGGTTCTCCAGACCAACATTCTAGCTAAAGCTTGTCCCAGTGGTATTGAAGGATTAGTGAAATCTAGAGAATAATTTCCCGTTTAAAGCCTGTAGGTGAAGGGTGTGACTAGGTACAGTGCACTAACAAAGAAATCAGGCCACAGTGTAACAGTAGCTCTGAGCACAGAATACAGAGATATAGAGATATGTTGTTCAAGTGTGTCATAAGTTACGTCCTGAAACTGAACAAAATGTTTTTCAGCACAGTACAAACATGAAGAATAGAACTAAGACAAATGATACTGATTGAATGATAGATTTATAAAGTCCAATAACGTAAAAGCCTTTAAATATGATATAACTGTAGAGCTCTGGAATGATCCATGCATTCAATTTTATTTGTTTGTTTTTTATTTGATTTTTTATTTATTTATTTTAGTTTTCTTGCTGTTCATATGCTGCTTTTATTTTCTGTCATTTTTTAACAGGGTTAGATTTTAATAAGTACAGGGTGTCCCAAAAAATTGTACATAATTTTGCAGGCCAATAATTTTGGCAATTCTTGTTGAAATAACCTGAAATTTTTACAGAATGTATCGAAACAGATCAAGATTTTATATTTAATGTTTTATTTTTGTTTTGATTTCAGGTTGAGCTACTGTATGCTGTTCACTCCCAAAGAGAAGTCATTTTGCGTCTTGCCCACTGTCACCCAAGACTATGCAGCATGCTTTCAATGCAAAATTTGGAAAAACTTCACCAACTGGCAAACAAATTTGGACTTGGTACCAAAAAATTAAAGAGGAAGGCTGCTTGTGCAGGGCTTAAGGATTACATATGTGTGCGAGCATTTTCCAAGACCAGGGTAGCCGCAGGGTCTTAAAAGTCTAAAAAAGGTCTTAAATTTCATGTTCCTAAATTAAGGTCTTAAAAAGTCTTAAATTATGTTGTCCAAGTCTTATTTTTTTCACAAAGGTCTTAAATTTCATTAACCTATTTTTTGTATACTCAACCGGACTGCAGTGCAATGGAAAACAAGACAATGTGAAATTACGTAACGTGAATGAACATTTAATTTGGAGTATGTGCAAACAATACTTTGGTTTCTGGTGCCAGCGGCAATGAATAAACAATCATTAGACTGGAGGAAGACGTTGGATGGATCATGGGGAAGTGTCAGTTTAATCCACAGTGGCTCTTAGATTCTAGATATAGTACTGTAGTTGCTTGGTCATTATTAGAATTGGATCTGGTGTTTTTTGCATGCATAATGGGTGCAGTGTTGGTCTTAATTTTCATTTAAGTGGTCTTAAAAAGGTCTTTAAAAAGTCTTAAATTTGGGGTAGTCAAACCTGGGGATACCCTGAAGACGCAAAATGACTTCTCTTTGGGAGTGAACGGCATGGCTCAACATGAAAACAACAAAAATAAAACATTAAATATAAAATCTGGTTCTGTTTCTATACATTCTGTGAAAATTTGAGGTTATTTCAACAAGAATTGCCAAAATGATTGGCCTGTGAAATTATGTTAATTTTTTGAGACACCCTGTACTTTTTACTTCAGCCTAAACCCTTTCGGTCATATCATGAACCAAATGGCACTGTAGTCTATGTCCCTGTGATCCTGGAAATGACTGAAAAAACTACTACTATTACTACTACTACTGAACAGAGCAGTGATGTACTTTCTCTCTTATCGCCCTCCCCCTCTTCACAGGGTGTTCTCGGCCTACATAAAGGAGGTGGAGGAGAAGCCTGGTCCCACGCCCTGGGGCAGTAAGATGCCATTTGGGGAGGTGCTGTTTGAGTCAGGGGTCTCTGGAGCAGCGGCCCAGCCCAGCGTGGGGGCGTCGGGAGGGGGCGGCTGGGTGCACTCCGTCTGCTTCTCCCACTCTGGAAACAAACTGGCCTGGACCTCCCACGACTCCACCGTTTCTGTGGCTGAAGGGGGCAAGAGCGCCACGTAAGCACACTAGGGCTTTCACATGCACTGTCAGACAAAAATTCGGAGAGAGTTTTAGTTTTTTCTCAATTATGACTATTTACATTGTAGTTTCTCACTGAAAGCATCACATGTTTTAGGTTTTGAAGCAGATTTTTTTTTAAAGTCACCAGATTATTAGATTAAAGAGTTTATATTGCACTATTTTTGATCTGTTTTAATGGTTCCACAACAAAAATATATAGATTACTTTTGTTTTATTTGTAATAAATATTTGAGAGTATGAGAGTTCTTCTCTCAGACAAAACACTCACCTTGTGATGTCATCATGTTATAATACAAGAAGTGCTCTACAGTGTTTTTAAACTCCATAATCATTTAGCCAGTCTGGCACCAGTGTCTTTGCTCAATTTCATTTCTCTCCAGCAACTAGGTCAGGAATCAAAATACAATAGACGGTTCGCAAAAACCCCAGAAGTGCAAGTTCAGGCACCAGCCAATCAGCGAAGAGTCATATATTCTGTGTTGTCAACGATTCCCAAGATCGAGGATTTAAAGCCGGAATAAAGAGAATGTTTGATGAATTTCATCAAGGGGAAAGACTTTATTTGCCTTCTTCCGACAGGATTTGGGAAAAGCTTAATATACAAGTTAGCCCCATTAGCAGCACATTACATACATCACAACCAAATAACAGCATTTGGTTAAATGATAAAAAATACCCGCCTACCTTCGAGTGAACAAATTCTAACACTGCGAGGTTAGAATTCGTTTCACTACAAAGTGAAACCGGCTGATGAATCAGGCTAATAATCATTTGGATCAGTTCAGTAAAACATTATGTGAAAAAACTACTCAAGTAAGAGTGGTGGTAGAAAGAGTATTGAAAATTTGTATTGAAATGAAAGTATAGTTACATGGCTAATAATGTATTCTACTAAAAGTACAAGCCTATTAATGAATTGTCTACCTAGATACCCTCACCAATATTCAACATAGTACATTTTCTGAATAAAACCCAACAGTGAGATTTGTGCTCATGCTCCATTTGCTTCACCTGTAACCTGTGCTGTGTTTTTACCCCAGTGTGAGCAGCCTAAGCTCAGAGACTCTTCCTCTGCTCTGCGTCACCTTCATCACCGAGAACAGCCTGGTAGCCGCAGTAAGTAACATGATGTTGATCTAACAAATAATAGATAGATGACAGATAAAAAATGTATGTGTGTTTTCTGCCCACAGGGACATGACTGCTACCCTGTGCTGTTCGTGTATGACGGGGCCAAGGGCAGCCTGGCGTTCGGGGGTAAGCTGGACGTGCCCAAGCAGGCGGCTCAGAAGGACATCAGCGCCAGGGAACGCTTTAAAAACCTGGACCGCAGAGCTTCAGAGACCAAGGGCAGTGACAAGGAGCTCAGCAGCCTGCACAAGAACAGCATCAGGTCTGTACTCTTACAGTTAAAGGGCCCATACTGTGCTATTGTCTGATCTGTGTTATAATTTATATAACTTTATTTACAGACTCAGGGTCCAAAGCGTACACAGAAGGACACACACCCACAATCATATATAAACCCACCCGTCCACACAACACACACACACATTCACATTAAAAAAACCTACAGTGACATAAGGTCCGGTAGAATTAAAATACATACAGCTGGTTCTTGCAGCATTTCCAGATGTCAGAGTAATATTGGGTGTCACTTTCCTTAATATCAGTCAAGCTTGATATAATTCCATTTCTTGATTCATTTAACCTACACATAAATTTATACTTGAGGTTCCTCATTAGAGCCTGGAACGTGGGAATATTTGCTGTAACAAACAAAGCACAGGCACTTTCCCACCTTGGAGTCTTTAGCAGTATTCTGAGAGCATCATTATATGCCACCTTAATCTTATTCATCTTTGCTTTGCTGTAATTACACCGTAGCTGAGCTGTATATATTAGGGTACAGTATGATCTAAAAAGGGTCATTTTGATATCATTAGTACGGTATGGAATTTGCGTGCCAGCATATTCACTTCTGAATATAGTTTGCAGCTCTGACGCTGGATGTCATCATCACAGGAGTCATTTCTAATAATATGGCCCAAGTATTTTGCTTTTGTTACATTAATCAGCTGATTCTCATTTAAATAAAAAGAGGGGAAGCTTACCTTTTGATCTTACTTAATCTGGGAATCATGACAACACACTTTATACTCAATTTTATTTTAAATCATACTCCATCCCATACTCTGAACAGTCAATATGGTTGTTTCCTCATCACAAACATATCTGGAGTTGTGTTTTGTTTCATTCTCACATATGTAATACAAACACTGTATATTTAGACTGAATTCTTCTCTCAAACACTTGTGATGTCATGTGGTAATACAGGAAGTGCTCCAGTGGGGTTTGAAATGTCATACGTACAACTTCAGTAGAACCATTTGAATGATTTCAGCCCTGGAAATGCTATACTCTCTAATGAACTAAAGGTATAAAGTAACTGTTAATTTACTCAAACGTGTGAATGAAACAAAACACAATTGCGGGTTTATGATGAGGTAACATTATAATATGACTTAAGGCTCACGCTACACTCCAGCTCATACCTGGAGTTGAGTTTTGTTACATTCACACTTTTGAGTAATCTTTTTGTAGACTGTCTGCATCTCCAAAGCTCAAAATGCTCTGTTCCACCTTGTAATGTTATGACGCGGTAGTTTTCAGGGTAACTGCTGCCTTTTACCTTTCGTTCAGTAGAGAACTGAAATTACCCAAATGATTCTAGTGAAGGTATATGAAGTGAAAACGCACTTCCTGTACTACTACATATTTAGAGTACCACATGTACTCTAAATATGCAGAATGAAGCAAAACACAACTCCAGGTCTGTTTGTGATGAGGAAACAACATATAACATATAATAGATCAGAAAATAGAGTAATATGAGCTCTTTAAATATTCCTCTAGATCTAATTTAGTTTACCTCAATTATTTTGCAATTTTGAACTTTATTTGTGTATATTCTAGTGAAATCTCGGTGCTGGATGGAGGGAGGGCCCAGTGTACCAGGTTCTGCACCACAGGCATGGACGGGGGCATGGCCATCTGGGACGTCAAGGTATGTCTCTGAATTACTCGCATACCAGAGTCTATCAACCAACATATCTGAGTTGAATGCGCCTGTTCGTTTTCTTTTTTTTTTTTTTTTCACAACAATATAAAACCAAATGGCTACCCAAACTAATGTATTTGGGGCCAGCTATAAAATGTTTTATGAAGCGTTGTCACGATACTGAAATTTCAAACTCGATTTTGATATTAAGGAATACACTCGATAATCAATACTGATTCCGATACCAATTATAAAATTACAATAAAAACACTTGTTATTACCTCCGCCAAGGAGGTTATGTTTTTGCCGGCGTTTGTCTGTTTGTTTGTTTTGTTTGTTTGTTTGTCTTTTAGCAACATAACTCAAAAAGTATGGACCGATTTTGATGAAATTTTCAGGATTTGTTGGAAATGTGAAAAGGAAGAACTGATTTCATTTTGGGGGTGATCCGGAAGAAATCCTGGATTCTGGATCACTTTGAAATTTTAGTTAACATTGTGGTAAATGGGGCCAAAAATTTTGTTTCTCAATATCTCGGTTAATTATTGACCAAACCCCATGAAATTTGACTCAGGGATGGACAATGGGATCCTCTTTCATATTCCAAATTGAAAGATACGAGACAAATATTTATGGAAAACACAATTAATATGAGGGGGACTGTAGTCCTTGGCGGAGGTCTGCGCTCTCTGAGTGCTTTTCTAGTTTAGGCAATAAAATCTGATATTCAGCATTAAATTGTAATACTTTATTATGCAGTATAATATCTGTAATCCCTCAGTGGTCCAAGGGCGTATACTAGTCTATGTGCTCTTATACTTACCCTGCGTTCGATTATCTTCCAACTCCCACTTGTACCTCAGATTTGATGTCATGTCCTGCCCCTTTAATTCTTGAAATTTGCACTTCATTTTATGTTATGATTTCTCTTCTGTTACAACCTAAGGCACATTAACGCCCGATAAAACAAGTATTTGTTCAATATTGGCCTCACCACAAAACCGACTACCAAACTCAGGCAGTGATACAGACGTGGTAAGGTATTGCACTAATACGAATGACTGAAATTGTCATTTAAACCTCCAAAGTGTTAGCCAGGCTGGCGCCACAAAGTGCCTCCGCTAAATTTCATTTCTCTCCAGCGACTAGGTCAGGAATCAAAATACACTAGACGGTTCACAAAAACCCCGGAAGTGCAAGTTCGGGCATCAGCCAATCAGTGAAGAGACATACATTCAATGTTGTCCATGATTCGATCGAGGATTAAAGCCAGAATAAAGAGAATGTTTAGTGAATTTCATCAAGAGGAAAGACGTTATTGTCCTTATTCCTACGGGATTTGGGAAAAGGTTAATACACCAGTTAGCCCCATTAGCGGCGCATTACATACGTCATGACCAAATAGCAGTGATTGGTTAAATGATAAAAAGTACCCGTCTACTGTCGAGCGAACAAATCCTAATGCGGTGAGGTCAGATGGTTTTTACAAAGTGAAACCAGCTGATGAATCAGACTACCAAAGTGTCCAAATACAATGAAAACACTTCATATTTACACGTCACTATGGGTGCAGCCATCTTGGATTCTGACTCGAAATCCTTGCTTTGTTTACTTTTTCCGCCACCAAGGTCCGAGTCGCACCATCCCAGGTAAAGGGGTGTGTCAAGCATGTCGCTTGGCAGCTTCCTCGGAAAACCGATTCAGAAGAATAATCAAATGCAGTGTTATTCTGAAACAGCTCAAGATCACTCTAAAGCGATTCAGGAAAGGTTAATTTCTGTCCTGTGAATGTGACTTTTTAGAATCGGTACCTGCTCAAATTAGTATCTAATTTTAATACTAGTTGTGTATTGTTTAGTATCTAATTTTTGATACTTTTGACAACTCTAGTTTGTAAATCCTTATACCGGTACTGTTAACACAATAATTAGGCCACAGCAAGACCACTTTGTAGTATGGACCTACCTGAATGACTGGGGGATAACACAGATATAAAGCCACATGGGAATATAAACAGGGTAGCCGCGGGGTCTTAAAAGTCTTAAAAAGGTCCTTAATTTCATGTTCCCAAATTAAGGCCTTAAAAAGTCTTAAATTATGTTGTCCAAGTCTTATTTTTTTCACAAAGGTCTTAAATTTCATTACCTTATTTTTTTGTTTACTCAACCGGGCTGCAGTGCAATTTTAAACAGAGGGAGGAAAAAAAACAAACAACCCTAACCCCTAACGTAAATGAACGTCTAATTCGGAGTATGCGCAAACAATACTTAGTTTGTCTTGTTAGAATGTTATAAATGATTTGATGATTTTGGGCCATTTTACAAGCAATGCATACTACTATAAAGTTCTGAATGAGATTTTATCAGAAAAGTATTATTAGAATTGGATCTGGTGTTTTTCACTCGCATTATGGGTGTGATTTTGGACTTAATTTTCATTTAAGTGGTCTGAAAAAGGTCTTTAAAAAGTCTTACATTTTGGGTAGTCAAACCTGGAGGTACCCTGATAAAATATATAAGAAATATAAAAGATATATATAAAAGAAGATTTAATGTTGAAATCTATTCCTTAATATTGAAACTGAGTTTGAAATTTGAGTATCGTGACAACACTAACACATACATACTTGTTCTAATCCTCTTTTTCCTCCTCTAGACTCTGGAGAATTCCATGAAGAACTTGAAGATTGTCTGAGAGTTGCCTCAGAGCCTCAGACATAAATGTATGCTGCCATATTATGCTTTTAGCTGAAAAATGAATGGATATTTTAAAATACGCAGACCTCAGTGCGTAGAGTCAAACTGAAGGAGCGAGCTCAGGTCTGGACATGGTACTAAAACCCTTTTGTATGTTAATGCTTATGCTGGTCATAAACAGTCTTTGAATAAACAATGCTGTTACACAACATTTTGTATCATTTCAAGTAGCACTACTCAATTATGGTTACTTTTACTGTTTATTAATATTTCATGAATTTAATGTAGCAGAGTTGATTTCTATTTAACCACTCACTTATGGAAGATAATTTATTTCATCAGATTTTGAATTTCTCACTTTGAATTGTTTAACTTTGAAAAAACATGTTTGAATTATTTTTATTGTGAAGGTCATTTGATGAAATTATGTGTACATTTTCAAAGGGTTAAAAATTCAATATAAAATAAAATAACCTTTTAAATATTCAGCACAAATATTTTCAAGCCCTCAAACTCAACCGTGTAAAATTCACATTCAAAAATATCTGCGCTGAATATTTAAAGGTGAAATTTTTATTTAGAATTTAAAACATTAAAAAATTATACTTAAAAATTTTACTAAAATTCTGAATAAAAATACAGCAACTCAAACATCTTTTTTCAGAGTTAAAAAATTTAGTGAGAATTTCAGTGATATATAAAATTCAAAATCTAATGAAACAAATTATCTTTCATACTCACTCAAATACCATTTTTGGAGATTCTGAGACAGCAATTTGTAAACTCCTATAATGTTGTTTTGCTGTATTCTTTGATCCAATTTTCATTATTATGGAACACTGTGTGGCTACAGCAACACTTTTTACTCACAAAATTCCATCCGAGGCTTGAGTTTTGGACGTTGTGGGAAAACTGTTGAAACAAAAGACCCTAAACTGGTAATGGCTCGAGTGAATACGAATGAAAAATATGAGTAAGAAAGGTAAACTAGTCACAGTGGATGGGTACGTACAGTTCCTTTAAGTTATTGCTTTGACAGATTTAGTGTCCGAGGGCTCATTTACATTGCTTTGAAAGTTTATTTGTACTTCTAGAATCCCTTTCTTTATTAGATTTCACGAACAAAGGGGCAGTTTTACTAAATAATGGAGCAACAACCATACATTTACATTCCGACTGTCTGGAGCAAATTATCTAGTATGTACAATGCATATACAAGTATATACTTTAATATACATATATATACACATTAATATTTGGTCCCTTTACAATGATAAGGAAACATCTTAAAATGATGAGGTAGTATCTGATATTTTGTCTAAAGTGATCACATTTATTTTTTCATCTGTTCTTCCTGAATATCATGACTTTGTAGGATTTGGTAATTTTTTTTTAGGTTGATATGAGCAAAAACACATTTCCCAATTACATTGTGCCTTATGAGTGGTGGTTTAAACCTCAATAACTCAGAAGAACTTTCCAGATGAACCCAGACAGAACCTTATCGTTGTACAAAAAAGTTAGCGCCTCCTGGAGATGAAAATCACTTCGAACACTGTACAAGAGCACCTTTTGTACGTTCATTTTACTGAATAACCAGACTCAACAAACCACCCACACTTCACATGTCATAAAACTTCAGAATGTTTTCATATGGTGAGTCATGGGTGCGCCAGGGGAGTGCTCTGGTAGTTGAGCAGATAACAGGCCACATGAAACAACTCCTGGATGCTCCCACACACAGGGGCAGGGGCGGTCCTGTCAAATAGCTTGTAGTCTGTGATTCTCCTGAGGCACCGCTCCACATGGTTCCTGAGCCGGACCATAGCCTGGATCTGCTCTACACTTTGTTTGCTCTGGTTCTGGGTGTGTTCTGGGAGGCAGACAGGCCGGTGCACTCTGCAGCGAGACACGTCCTCTATCAGCAAACCCCTGACCACCATAACAGCCATGTGGGGCTGAAGCACACTAGTGATGCCTGACTGTCTGAACACCTCACAGTCACTCAGGATCCCGGCGAAAAGGGGGGAGACAAATGTTACTGCTCCATGAGGGGCCATGCCCACCAGGGCCTTGTATGTGGAGAACTGCTCAGTGTGCCCCAGAGTAGCTGAAGGCCTTTGACAGTAGATCTCTACACAGTCTAGCACCACCTGAGTGTCAGAGAAAGCCTCAAACTCAGGCGGAAGGAGAGTCATCACAAGCTCACCCGACAACCACAGACATGTGCCCCCCAGCAGCTGGGATAGGAAGTGGCCCCAGGTACTAATAACCCTGCTCACCGCTGGAGCATCAAGACCAAACCTGACAGCAAGATCTTCAGGAGGAAAGCCCACTGACAAGTGCATGAGAAACAGGAGCAGCTCATCAATAAAAGGAAGCTTCTGCAAAAGACACATCAAATTAAAAAGTAAAAAAAAAACAAAAAAAGAACATGTGAATATTTAATCTGAGAGCAAAATACTGTGGTGTGAAGAGAGCTGTCGGAGCCTGCCGCTGCACAGGCGTCAGAGCTGGTCATGTAGGTCTTCACTGCAGGCTCAATCAGTCTCCAAAAGTGTTGGAAATGTTGGTACGAGGTAAATCTGGGAATATGATATTAAGAAAACAAGGCACAGTTTTACTACAAAAACAAAGAATTTACCCAAGAATTCAACCGAAACAGCTAATAACCAAGAATCCATTGTGTTGTGGCAATATTACATAGATGACCTGTGTGGATATGTTGAACTGTGGAGACAAGCCAGCAGAGAGAACTTGGTCTGCAGTTAAAGGTGCAGCACCTAATTTTTACCGTTTTAAAAACATGAAAAACAGAACTAGTTCATTTCAAACAGTTTGCAGTGGTCCTAAGTTATTCCTCACTTACCTTATGCATTTTTGTTACCAGTAGATGGAAGATGTGTAGTTATAAATATTAATACCTGCCCAATGATAATGATTCATGACAGAGCTGAGTGTGCTTGAACTCCTCAAATCCATTTTCTGAATACAGAGTCTGCCAACTGGAAACTTGGGGAAACCGCCCTGTGGTTCTCTGGTCTCTCTCTGGTCTTTTTCTGGAACACTATCAGAGTCTACATGTATGACCTGGGGTCTAAATTGGAATTGGAGTAATCACCAGTAAGCAAAGAGCAGTGGGCGGAAATAGGGGTTAGGTGACAACAGACATTTGTGAATAGGTTTGAAGCTCAGAAAAGTCCCTTTGCCATAATATGCAGCCTTTAACATGTGAGTGTACCTGGTGTAATGGTGCACATGGTCATCTGAACATGCATAGCGCTCCAAACCAACCCCGCTGCCCAGCAGCCCCCAGTCAGCTTGGCTCTGGAGGACCGGCTCTCCTCCCTGCAGGACCCCTCTGGGCTGGGCCTCCCTGTTCTCTGTCCCATGTGTCACACAGTAGTCATGGTCTCTGTCCCTCTCATGATCTGTAGCAGCTGAGTGCAGGGAGTAGTTGTTCCAGTGGAAGAGTTTGGGCACAGACCCAGTCTTTAGTCTTCTGAGGCTCTTAGGGCTCTTTTGCACTAGATCCCACGGTAAGAAATGTCTGCTGCACACACGGGTCCCTGCGGTAGGAGTAAAGTCTCTCCGGATGTTCACTAGCCACAGTTCACGCAATGGATTGCCCAGTTTTGGGAAAGAATGAAAACTAATGAGACGATTGTAGCGAGAGGAGAAGGTACACAGAGGCACACAGCAATGCAGAGTTGATGGTCCCACTCGCTGAAAACTGAGCCTCCTCTTTGTATTTTTAAGCAAACTCATGTTTGCTCTCCTCTGTTTGTCTGGAGCAAGCTAGCACAACTCATGTCATTGTACACGGAAGTAACCACGCTTACTCCTACCCACCGGAAGTCAGCAGATGACTTAACCACATCCGTGCTGATCAAAACTGCGCGCCGCGGTGAACACGAGAGAACACGATGAACATGACGGAGGCGGAGCTGCCCAGGACCGTGCGCTCCCGATGCCACAGGAGAACAGGTGCATAACTTTACAGTGACACTGGTTTTATTCAGAGAAATGCACATTAACATTTACAATCTCATGTGCAGAGGCGGTGTCTACGGAGCAGCCAGAAAGTCTACGTGCAGATACGGCTCAGTGCAACTGTATGTAAACGTCATTTTACACTCAAAAGATTTTCCAAAATATTTTTTTTTTATCAATTTGGCTTCCATTTGTTTTGCAGTGAACAATTCTACGATTTCCAAAGAATGTGTCCTGTCTGTGAACTTTTTTATTTTATTAATCTCCATTTGGCAATGAACACCAATGTATTTTATATTCCAGCCTCGCTCACATCTGAGCACGTGTAATAAATCCTCCTGCATGTACCTCTTCTGTCCTGTAGAGGTCAGACAAGAGTCACACCAGTGTTCTATGTTCACAGCATGGATCTATCCTAGTGGATCTATTAGGTTCACAGTGTGGGTAAAGGACTCTGTTTTGTTACTTAACGGTGCATTGGACAAAAATTTGAGTATCGAATATATTGGTATAACTGTAAAATATGCAAGTGCTGTTTAAAAATATGAATGATTCAAACAATGGTATGCAGGATACTTTCGGGGGTTTTTTTTGGGGGTTTTTTTTTGTAAATGTATTGTTTATTTGCAGCAATTTAGTAACCAGAACTTGCAGTAACCTCATTTTGGTCATTATTATTCCCCCCTACTTCTTGTCTGCTTTCACTACTGACTAACAACCCTCTGAAACTCTCTGAAAGCAGACCAGGCAGAAGCTACAAAATACTCTTGTCCGGTGGTGGGAAAAGTACTGCAAATGTGTACTCAAGTAAAAGTACAGTTACATAGCTAAAATGTATTCCATTACAAGTGCAAATACTGCTGCCAAAACTGTACTTAAAGGTCCTATAGTACGAAAAATAGATTCTTGTAAGCTTTGAGCCATGTTCTAATGCTATTACATCATCCAAAACATACCTGGTGTTCTGTTTTGTTTCATTCAAACATATTTGTGTAATCCTTAATTACAGATGTGGAACAGTTGTATATCCAGAATATATTTATTCACTGTGGTGTTTTACTGTGAGATGACCGGCTCTGTGAGACCGTGAAGGAGGAACATCAGAAAGGTAAAAGGAAAAAGGTGGTGTAAGAAGTACTCCATTTTGTTAAGTAAAAGTAAATCCACTTAAATGGAAGTACAGATACATGAGAGCAAAAAATTACTCAAGTAAAAGTTAAATTTTCACATGCAAAATATAGGAGCAGAAGTTACAGATAACTGCTTTCAAGTGTAGTACAGTAAAAGTATCCACTGTAAAATGTTAGCCAGGCTGGCGCCACCTAGTGCCTCCGCTAAATTTCATTTCTCTCCAGTGACTATGTCAGGAATCAAAATACACTAGACGGTTTGCAAAAACCCCGGAAATGCGAGTTCAGGCACCAGCCAGTCAGTGAAGAGCCATACATTCAGTGTTGTCAACGATTCCTGAGATCGAGGATTTAAAGCCGAAACAAAGAGAATGTTTGGTGAATTTTATCAAGGGGAAAGACATTATTGCCCTTCTTCCTATGGGGTTTGGGAAAAGCTTAATATACCAGTTAGCCCCATTAGCAGCACATTACATACGTCATGACCAAATAGCAGCAACTGGTTAAATAAAAAAAGTACCTGCCTATTGTCGAGCAAACGAATCCTAATACTGTGAGGTCAGAAGGTTCTTACAAAGTGAAACCAGCTGATGAATCAGGCTAGTTAAATGTTCAGATAGATAAATAAATTGACTTAAGTACAGTTCGTTCACTTATGTATTTTCCACCGCTTTAAAAACATTCTTCATTTCTACTGAACTGACATATTCTGCTTCTTATATGTACAAATTAATAGGCTATTTCATACTCTGTTGTAATGCATAGGCTATTGAAGCATCACTAGTAAATAACTATTTCACATTCCGTCAGCACGAATCCAAAACTATAGAGTCTTTGCAATTTGCTAATTGCATCGACTCAAATTGCAAATTTGAATTATCTTGCAGGTGAACAAATACAGAATGAAAAGAACACAGTCAAGCACAAAAATGAGCAATCCTATGACTCTCTACAAGTATTAAAAGTGAGGACCAACTGTTTCAGCCCCATTCAAGCAAAATTACAAATACCAAAAAGAAAAACAACTGCCTGAACCCTTGGAACCCAACACCAATCAAACTATGGAGAATTCATCTTAAAACAAGAAGACTCAGACTATAAAGGGTAGTTTTGTGATCAAAACTGAAAGAAATGTCATCATATTAGCTTCAATACAAAAACCAGGACTCTGTGGTAAATGGACAAATCTGATGTGTCCAAGCTAAAACTAAACCATGTGAATGTACACAGTGCGGTAAAGGAGACACGCGGTAACTCATTCAGAAAAGGGACCATTCAGTTGTTCAGTCTGCAGCAAAATATTTAAACGAAAAGCCCACATGACTTCTCATCAGAGCCTGCACACGGGAGAGGATCCCTTCAGCTGTTCAATTTGTAAGAAAACCTTTGCGCGTCAAAACCATTCTGACCAAACACACAAAAGAGGCCCATCCCAAGGCAGGACCATTAAGCCATCCACAGTTTGCAAGGAGAAGTTTAAAGACCAGAAAACTCTCAAAACACATGATCAAAGTCACAGAGATGGGAGGCTCTTCAGCTGTTCAATTTGTGACAAGGACTTCTCCAGGAAAGACCATCTCTGTTTACACATGAAGGTCCACAGCAGGCCAGAGTCTTTCTGTCTATTCTGCAACATCTGTATCATCCACAAGTATATTCTACAGAGGCACGTAACAGAAGAACATTCTGCCGTATAGTTTAGAAACTACTACTCGCTTGTCTCCATGGAGATATATGTTTAATGTAATGATGTAGAAGATTGCAGGAAAGCAATAATATCTCTATGGAGAATCCGTGTATCATTCGTTCATTCGTTTTTCAATATAAAACCAAAAATAAGAAAATGAAAAAAACAACAGTTTTTTTCATTATTTGTCTCCAAAACCAAAATGAAACAACAGATAATGATTCATTTTTTTAGTTTTCTATTTTGTGTTTAAATGAATAATGGAAAAAAGGGATAGAGGCCATTTTCCATTTCCGTGACTTAAACTGTGATGCCGGACTTTTGCGCTCCGTACGGACTGGACCAGGACTAAACTGTTTTCAGTTCTGGTCGCTCTCCATCGGAAAAGTTAGGTGGCGTGCCTTTAAATGAGGGTATACTTTTTTGGAATAAAAAGATTTATTTTTTCTAAGTTCAGATATTATATTGTTTATTGTCAATGTGTTTTTCAAGTGTCTTTTTCCTTACTCACCATGATGGGTATCAAAAATTGACCTACTGAATAAAATAAAATAATTGTAAAACAATAGACCAGACTCACGATAAGAAACGCTACTTCTGGCTGAAAAAAATGTTCTTAGGCTCCTTGTTTCTGGTTTGCATGGCACGACTCTTTAAACTTGGAGAAAGGTGCTCAATGTCCATCAGATCGCCAATGCAAGTCTCAAAAAAGGAGGAAACAAGAGGTGACCTGCATTTTTCTAAATGCCTGGGACATCAGTGTTTCCCAATCTGTGAACACAGAATGAAAACTGAGCACCACAAATTGATTCCACGAGATTTTGTCATTCCTGCTCACACGGAGAGAGTGTGAGAGCGAGAGAATGAGAGAGAGATCAGTGGGGGTACACTTATAAAACACTTGCACTATTTGCTCTCTCTGCCTGCGACTTCAGGGATGGAGTCACCCGACAGTGTACGTGGGCACACCTCCAGGCTCATAACAAAGCCCGGCGCGGTATGGGCGAGAACCCAAGGAGCTACCTTATGATAGTGCATTTGTGTTATTTTTCAGAAAACCACGTGAAATGAGGTGTTTTGATACGGCATGCAAGCTATGCACCAAATAGGCTAATGCTGGGTCATTATTCATCTATTTATTTTGTTTATACCAACAACAAAAAAAGTTAAACACAAGAACAAGTTCATATTGGTTGAGCTAGGTCTTGAGTTAAGTATTTGAAATGTATTCCTTCAATGTCAAAGAATCTAAAGTTCAGGTAAAAACTACACTTTAACATCAATTTTGGTAAGTAATTCTCAACATGAAACGTATACCCTAATAGAGGTCTTCCTCTAACATAATTTCTCTGAGCAAACTGTACTGGCACCTGCACAGAGAGTAGAAGCTGGTACACACAGGACACAGGTCAAACAATTCAAAAGCAAGCTTTGCAAATCTTAAATCCACCAGGTTTCACTCAAGTTTTGCACAACTGGTTTAGTACACAATGGCTGCAGTCCAAACTCTTGAGCCAGGTGCTGTGACTCTCACATATTATCATATTTACTACGATCCACTAAGGTGAAAGGACTCATCGCATACTCGTGGTCTTCAATCATGGGGATCAGAGCTTGAGAGTAGTCTGTGGCCTCATCTGTAGCTGATGTGGTCTGGAGAGGCCGAGGGTGGCCTTCCCAGACTCTGGGTCGTGGGGTCTTTAGCAAAAAAATTGTTCCTGTGGAATAGAGATGGAACTGCTGTCTTTTTAAGGTGCCGCCTGCCTGAGGCAGCTGTATAAATGTCTGCACTCGCAAAATGCCAACTGCAAACCCTGGAGGTGGCCCTGACGGTGAATTGCCTCCTTATTCTGGAGAGCCACTGGGCACGCAAATCAGGATCCTTGGGGAAACTGTGGAAACGTGACACTCGATTAAATCTGCCGTTCGCAGTACACAGCGGAACACTGCAGTATTCACTGCTTCCACCTTCAGCCTTTTGAAGAGTAAAATATTTTTTTCCTATAAATTTCTTTTTTTGTTTTTTGGAGTCCATCTTCAGAATGAATGAAATAACGCAACACAAAACAGCACCCAGACGCTAATAACGCAAGTTCTGGTGAAGTTCGGAAGTTAGCATTTTCTCGTGCACCTCTAGTCCCTCTTTTATATTCTTCCTTTGAGCACCACCTGGCGTCCACTTTGCGCTCTGCATCTCTCCCGCTCACCCCCATCCAGCCCCATCACACAAACAAAACCCTTCTATCCACGTTTCCCCGTGTCCCCAGCCTCTTTATTTATTTATTTATTTATTATTATTATTATTATTATTATTATTATTATTATTATTATTATTATTATTATTATTATTATTATTATTATTATTAATTGATTGATTTTTTTTTTATATTATTTAAAGCCGAAATAAACATTAACAAGATGATCATACATACAAAGAATTACAAGAACCTGAGGAAATGTCCTAATTCTTCTGTAATATTGAGTGTTTTGATAGATTTATTGTTAGATACTGTTTAGTGTATTTAGGATGTAAAAATAGGACTCTGGAATTGGAGCGTTTGTATTTATGGATGTAAAATCGTGTCCCCAGCGCCCCCCGTCCTCCGTCATCACCACGACAGCACCAACATCAGCGGCCCCCCCCCTCCTCCTGTTCTCTCCCTCCTCTCTTTCTCTCTCCCTCTCTTTCTCTCTCTTTCTACAGCCCGGAGAAAACACGGACGACATTTCGGTTCGGCGCTCGGCACGGTGGAGGTGGCGGAGGAGGAGGCGCGCTCGGTCGGATCTGCTCGCTGCTTGCACCCGCTCCATCCGCTCCATTCGCTCCATCCGAGAAGCTGTGGGAACGCCGAGATCCGAGGAACGAGAGGGGAAACCCGGCTACAAGCGCAGTCTAACCCCCGACTCCTGCGCTCATCTGTTGCTGACTGACACTAAATGAATCTTGTAAGGTAAGATGATTAAAAGCCAATTGTCTGCAGAAGAAAATGTGCAGAAATATTAACACCATCGCTTGCTACTGCTGTTCTTTTTGCTGTTAAAGATCAAATATTACGCACAATAGACTCTTGTGAGCTTTGGGACATGTTAGAAAGCTCTCTGCAACAAACATAGGCTATCTGAGTTGTGTTTTGTTTCATTTTTACAAGTTTGAGTTATTGTTTATCTGTGTACACCTCCAAAGCTCAAAATCCTCTGTTCCTCCTAGTGATGTCACAAAGTTGTAGTTTCTCAGCTACCACTTACCTTTTGTTTAGTAGAGATTGGAAATTCTGAAACGATCCAGTGATTCTAGTGAAGGTGTATGGAGTTTAAAAACACAGTGGAGCGCTTCCTGTATTACGACATGACATCACAAGTTGGAACAGAGTGTTTTCTGTTTGAGAGAAGAACTCAATGTGCATATTGGTGTGTTAAACATGTGCGAATGAAAGAAAACACAACTCCAGGCGGATTCGTGATGAGGAAACATAACAGATCAGAAAATAGCATAATATTGGCCGTTTATATATCGGTTAGGTTACAATAATGCCATCATAACATTTAGCAGTAGGAGCGTAACGATATCCAAGTCTCATGATACAATATCGTCACGGTATGAACCTCACGGTACAATATTTATTGTGATATCGTAGGAACGCTCACGATTAGGGATGTAACGATATCCAAATCTCTCCATACGATATTTTCACGATATCTCACGGTACGATATTTATTTAGATTTTTTGTGGAGGTTAACAAACTGTTAATATGCTTCTTTTTCCTCTTAAAATGCCTTGACAAGACTTAATCCAAAGAACTAAGACTTAAAGGCGTTCAGAACTGTGATTTCTTCTTGTCGTCTACACTGAAATGGAGCAAAGGATCATGGTCTATGTAGTTCCCTCTGGCTTTTGCTTATTGCTGCACCATAACTCTTCATTTAAGCAGAGAGATTTGTAATTCGATATATCGTGATGGTCCACGATATTATTGTGAGAACTTTGTCGATACGATATCATGATATTTTGGTTATTGTTACATCTCTATTTAGCATATTTATTAGGTTGTAAAAATGAAGGAAAATATGAAAATATATAGAACATCAATATATTTATATCTGGAACATGTATTTGCTTATTATAGGCACATAAAATAAGTAGATCTAGTAGGTTTATGGATATTCTACCTATGTTGTTTTAATTCAGGATATCCCCAGGTTTGATTACCCTCTCCGGGTGGGTGGAGAGTCCCTGCCTCAAGTGGAGGTGTTCAAGTATCTCGGGGTCTTGTTCACGAGTGAGGGGAGGACGGAACATGAGATTGACAGGCGGATTGGTGCAGCTTCGGCAGTGATGCGGTCGCTGTATTGGACCGTTGTGGTGAAGCGGGAGCTGAGCCGAAAGGCGAAGCTCTCGATTTACCGATCAGTCTTCGTTCCTACTCTCACCTATGGTCATGAGCTCTGGGTAGTGACCGAAAGGACGAGCTCGCGGATACAAGCGCTCGAAATTAGTTTCCTCCGCAGGGTGGCTGGGCGCTCCCTTAGAGATAAGGTGAGGAGCTCAGTCACACGGGAGGAGCTCGGAGTAGAGCCGCTGCTCCTCCACATTGAGAGGAGCCAGTTGAGGTGGCTCGGGCATCTGTTCCGGATGCCTCCTGGGCGCCTCCCTCGGGAGGTGTTCCGGGCATGTCCCACCGGGAGGAGGCCACGGGGAAGACCCAGGACACGCTGGAGGGACTATGTCTCTCGGCTGGCCTGGGAACACCTCGGGATTCCCCCGGAGGAGCTGGAGAACGTGTCTGGGGTGAGGGAGTCTGGGAGTCCCTGCTTAGGCTGCTGCCCCCGCGACCCGGCCTCGGATAAGCGGATGAAAATGGATGGATGGATGATTACCCCAAATTTTAGACTTTTTAAGACCGCTTGAATGAAAAGTAAGACCAACATCGCACCCATTATGTGGACGAAAAACACCAGATCCAGTTCTAATAATGACCATTACTCACTGCTTTAAATAACAAAAAATACTTTTACTATAAAATCTCATTCAGAACTCATTTATAGTTGTGCATTGCTTGCAGTGTTGAGAAGGTTACTTTTAGAATGTAATCCCCTACAGATTACATATTACACACCCCAAAATGTAATTTGTAACGTAATCCATTAAATTACTTAAAGTGAGTAACGTAATCTGATTACTTTGGATTACTTGATATTGTCATGTTTTTTTAAATGACATGAATGTAGCAACCACATCCTGAAAATTCTTGTTTGTTGTCTTCAAATTGTCTGAGGCCAAGTCTCCATGAATAAGCAACTGTTTGCTGTTGAGAAACAAAGACCACGATATCTTAATATAAGAGGTTTTGTCTGTTAAAAGACAGAAACAAGATCAGCTTTTCCTTCACCAGATTAAAAAATATTATTGATAGAGAAATTATATGAGATCACCTTAAATTATGTCAACCTACTGTTAGGTGTCATGTTGTTTAGACCTGGTTTAGTCCTGGTTTAGTCCTGGTTTAGTCCTGATTTTTAGACCTGGTCTAGACAAGGTCTTTAGTTCTGGTTTAGTCGTGGTTTAGTCCTAGTTTAAACCTGGTTCAGTCCTGCTTTAGTCCTGGTTTAGTCCTGGTGTTAGTCCTGGTTTAGTCCTGGTTTAGTCCTGGATTAGTTCTGGTTTAGTCCTGGTGTTAGTTCTGGTTTAGTCCTGGTGTTAGTTCTGGTTTAGAGGCGCACAGGAGGAAGTGCGGTTTACGCGAGAAAACACGGTCCACACGCGGCGCACGAGACGGCGGTGTCCGCGCAGTAACTACTGAAGGAGACGTGGTCCGCGGGTTCTCAGGTTGATGACGATGATGAAGGTGTGTGTGTGTTTGTGTTTGTGTGTGTTTGTGTTTGTGTGTGTTTGTGTGCACGTCCACTCATGTGGCAGGTCACTATAGGACAGTAGTGCAGATATTATGAGTCTATGCAGGTTGTTTTCACCAGTGCCAGTAGCTCCAGTTTCACATTTAAGTTGTAGGCGATTTTATATTTGTTTTTTTTATATATATCTCACATCGGGAGAAGAATTTCCAAGACACAAATGCGTTTTTACCAATGCACTGCTGCTTCCACTGTGTGACTGACACCGCCAACTTTAACATGACGTTTTACATCGCTCTTATTGTCGCGTGTTCTGTTTGGGCTTCAGGCAATGAGTGAAATTACCGAAATAAAAAAATAAATAAATGGGATGTAGCACAAAATGTGAAAACAGGAAAATACCGCCTTGTAATCCACTTATTTCAGCAAAGTAACTGTAATCCAATTACCACTCATTGAAACAGTAACTGTAACGGAATACAGTTACTCATAATTTGTACTCTGATTACGTAACGGCGGTACATGTAATCCGTTACTCCCCAATACTGATTGCTTGTATAATAGCCCAAATTTTTTTTATACCATTCTAACAAGACAAACTTTGTATTGTTTGTGCATACTCCAAGTTAGATGTTCATTCACATTACATGATTTAACGTTGTTGTTTTTTCTTCCTTCTGTTTAACATTGCAGTGCAGCCCGGTTGAGTTTACAAAAAAATAGGCTAATGAAATTTAAGACCTTTGTGAAAAAATAAGACTTGGACAACATAATTTAAGATTTTTTAAGGCCTTAATTTAAGAACATGAAATTTAAGACCTTTGTAAGACTTTTAAGACCCCACAGCTACTCTGTAATTCCACCAGTTTCAAAATATTTTAATTGTACTTTTGTTTTTCATAATAAAATGATGCCTATTTTGCAGAAGTGGGTAGAGTAGCCAGAAGTTATAGGCTATTCAAGTAAGACCAGCGTTACTGCCAAATAATATCACTCAAGTAGAATTACAAAGTAGTAGTGCAAGAAATTACTCAAGTAAGAGTAAAATGTATTTTGGAAAACTACTACACAAGTGAGTGAATTAAAGAGTAACTTTTGGGACGTAACATCTGATTTATAATTTCATTTTATTGTTACGTGAAAAAACATAATATAATGCACAAAATCTGGTGTTTTCACAAAATTGAGACAAACTAAATCAAATCTGAAGCAGTAGAAAAACAAGAAAAACAAATCAGTTCATATTGTCACATAAAACTTTTCTCACTTTAGACTCATGGAGGGAAGAGGAACCACAGCTTTTACTCAAGTACTTCTATAAAAACATTACTCAAGTAGGAGTAAAAGTATGCTGCTAGAAATGTACTCTCAAAAGTATAATTTATTTAAAAAGTTACTCAAATAAATGTAACTGAGCTAGTAGCCTATTAAAGATTCACTATGTAACTTTTCTGGTGGATGTCATTGTTTTGTCCGGCATGTTCCTCAGTGTATGTAAATTACAATCACAGGCTTTTGTCAGGACTAATCCAGGTCTAAACAAGGACTAAACCAGGACTAAACCAGGACTGAACCAGGACTAATCCAGGTCTAAACAAGGACTAAACCAGGACTAAACCAGGACTGAACCAGGACTAAACCAGGTCTAAACCAGGACTAAACCAGGACTAAACTAGGTCTAAACCAGGACTAAACTAGGACTAAACCAAAACTGAACCAGGACTAAACCAGGTCTAAACCAGGACTAAACCAGGACTGAACCAGAACTAAACTAGGTCTAAACCAGGACTGAATCGAGGACTAAACCAGGACTAAACTACGTCTAAACTGGGTCTAAACCAGGACTGAACTAGGACTAAACCAGAACTGAACCAGGACTAAGTCAGGTCTAAACAAGGACTAAACCAGGACTAAACCAGGTCTAAACAAGGACTAAACCAGGACTAAACCAGGTCTAAACCAGGACCAAACCAGGACTAATCTTGGACTAGAACTTGGAATCTAGGACCGCCCCTGAGAGTACCCAGAGTCCGTGCAGCGCGGAGTTCTGCGCCGGTCCTTTCGCTTGCGGTTAACTGATGGTCTACATGGGGGCCGTCTCCAGCGTTTCACCGCTACTGATATCGCGGTAATTGTAGCGAATTTGTATGAAGAAAAACCCACCACTTCAATCCAGGTTAAAAAAGCATTGTAACATGCGTTACTGACATTTGTACTGAGTAAAATATTTTTAAATTTCCCTGTAATGCCTTACATTACTGCATTACAGCAAAAAGCAATGCATTACAGTAATTTGTTACTTTTATAACACGTTAGTGAGTACGTCAATAAAAATTAAATGTAACCTTTTTGCCTCATTCTCTTTCTGCTTCTCCGTGGAAACAGGATGTCTTGTTCCGCCTCTGGCCATTGTCCCGTTTACATTTGGACTCGTACTCCAGAGGCTGTAGGGCTTTCACTACCTTTACTGCCTCTTTGTTGCTATTTCAGTTTGTGTTCATTTAAAGAGGGGGTATCGTGTAAAAATAGATTTTTTTGTTCCCTAATCAAGAGCATGTCTGAAGAGGTTTTAGATGTCATCCTTACACGTTTGAGTAATTTTGTGATCTCTCCCAGGCCCTATTCAAACTCTTCTCCATAAAAATACAAAACATGATACAAAACTGTACACAGTCACTTGAGAAACCTGATGTGATGTGCAGGATTTTCATTAGGGGATGCACACTGATTGGGTTATGATAGCGTTCTGAAAGGGGAGTGGCTTAATACAGGGAGTAAAGTTTTCAGTAAAGGTTAACATGGTGATTTAAATAGGTTATGTGTTAGGAATTAATATTAAACTAGAACTAATCTTTCCATAACTCAGGACTAAACCAAGACTAAACCAGGACTAAACCAAAATGAAACCAAGACTAAACCAAGACCAAACCAAGACCAAACCAAGACCAAACCAAGACCAAACCAGGACTAAACCAGGACTGAAGCAGGCCTAAACCAAGACCAAACCAAGACTAAACCAGGACCAAACCAAGACTAAACAAAGACTAAATCAGAGCTGCACCAGGACTGGAGTAGGACTAAACCAAGACTAAACCAAGACCAAACTGAGACCAAAACAGGGCTACACCAGGACTGAAGTAGCACTAAACCAAGACCAAACCAAGAATAAAACCAGAGCTACACCAGGACTGAAGAAGGACTAAACTAAGACCAAATCAGGACTGAATGAAGAAGACTGAACCGGGTCTAAACCAAGACTAAACCAGGACTGAACTAGGACTAAACCGAGACTAATCTGTGACTAAACCAAGACTGAACCATGACATAAACCAGGACTGAACCAGATCTAAACAAGGACTAAACCAGGTCCCTCTCTCATCTCTGCATTGTGTATTCCACAGATGACAACAATGTGATTACCTAACCGCCCCACACTGCTCCTTCTCTGCGTGACTCATTACGATGCTACAAACACAAGGCCCTCTCTCTCTCTCTCTCTCTTTTTTTCCGTTATCGAATATGACAGGGGCCTATTCTTTTTATCCTACATAGGCCTACCGGACCTTTCAGGCGTTCAGTCCACTCACTAATGGGGACACAGACCAGACAACGTCAACTAGAGAGGGGGGGAGGAGGAGAGAGGGGAGGAGGTGTTTTCCATCGTGAGAAAAAAAGAAAAAAAGAATGAGGCACGACTATCCCCGTTCGGAGGTTTCCATGGCAACGGTGACATCAGGCGAAGGGGGGGGTGTTTGGGTGTCTGTGTTTTATGGTCATGGTTTAGCGCTCATGAAGATCTGGTTTTAGTCATTGTTTAGACTTGGATTCCATAAATGCATTTTTGTTTATTAGTCCTGGTTTAGTCCTGGTTCAGACTTGGGCCAGTTCTAGGTTAGTCCTGGTTTAGTCCTGGTTCATCCATGAGTAGGGATAGGTTTTGTTTGGGTGTCTGTATTTTATAGTCCTGGTTTTAGTACTGATTAAGGTGGTTTAGTCCTGGTTTAGTTCTGGTTTAGTCCTGCCTTAGTCCTGCCTTTGTCCTGGTTTAGTCTTGGTTTTTCTTGGTTTAGTCCTGGTTCAGTCCTGGTTCACCTCTGGTTTAGCTCTCATTAAGTCCTGGGTTAGTCCTGGTTCAGTCCTGGTCCTGTCCTGGTTTAGTTCTGGCCCAGTCCTGGTTTAGGCCTGGTTTAGTCCTAGTTCAGTTCTGGTTCACCTCTGGTTTAGCTCTCATTTAGTCCTGGGTTAGACCTGGTTCAGTCTTGGTTCAGTCCTGTTTCAGTCCTGGTTTAGTCCTGGTTCAGTCCTGGTATAGTCCTTTTTTAGTCCTGATTGAGTCTTTGTTGAGTCCTGGTTCAGTCCGGGTTTAGTTCTGGTTCACCTCTGGTTTAGCTCTCGTTTAGTCCTGGGTTAGTCCTGGTTCAGTCTTGGTTTAGTCTTGGTTAAGTCCTGGTTCAGTACTGGTTTAGTCCTTTTGCAGTTCTGGTCCAGTCCTGGTTTAGTCTTAGTTCAGCCCGGTATAGTCCTGTTTCAGTCGTGGTTTAGTCCAGGTCCAGTCCTGGTTTAGTCCTTGGTCAGTTCTGGTTTAGTCCTTTTGTAGACCTGGTGCAAACCTGGTCCAGTCCTGATTCATCCCGGTATAGTTCCTTTTGAGTTCTAGTTTAGTCCTTTTGCAATCCTGGTCCGGTTCTGGTTTAGTTCTGGTCCAGTCCTGGTTCAGTCCTGGTCCAGTCCTGGTCCAGTCCTGAGTTAGACCCATTTGCTGTACTACTTAATAAATCCGAGCGTGTTGTGGTGAAAGATGGGAGCATGACAGACCTGACGTGGTTGCTAGGCGCTCGGCTGCTGTTGCTAGGCGACGGCTGCCGTGACGACGGGATGAAGCATGATGAGCAGAGGAGTCGGGATGGGGCGGGTGAGAGGACGGTGTTAACATGCCGATGCAAAAATGTTTGGGGAAGAAGACAGGAATAGAAATGGATGGACAGTAAATATACGTTACCTGCTTGTCGCCATGGAGATATATAGATGTTTAATGCCATACTGTGGGACATTCCAGGCCAAGCAATAACATGGCGTAGAAAAGTTACTCCGTCTTTAAGCCATCTTTCCTTCTGCTTTCCCCTTATTCAGAGCCAGGTTTCAGGGCCAGCAGTCTTCAAATCAAATATTTTAAATTATATTGACATAAATCTGGTGTAGATGTTTTTTTTTTCTTATTCCTGACCCACAAAGTCCTGCCTGCAGATCTCATCATACAGGAAATAGAGTATGGAGAAGCCACTTAAGCCCTGGACAAATTCTATTACAGTGACAACAATGCAGACTTGATTAGATAAATATGACTGAATTATGAGATGTGTATATTTAAAAAGTCAGTTTAGATGTAGTAGTCATGACTCTAGCTCCTAATGTAATCAAGTGACTAATGGAGGGCAGAGAATATTAAATATACGAAAGGTAAAATGTCCACAATTGGATTTTTTTAAAAGGAGGTTGGGGGTATTATGCAAAATCGATTTATGTTTTAGCTTTTTACAATGTTATAAGGTCGTTTCCACATCAAAAACATGGCTGAAGAGGTTTTAGATGCCATCCATGCATGTTTGAGTAATTTAGTGATCTCTCCCAGGCTGTAAGTAAGTCTTGATTTTTCTTTTATTCGCACAACGTTTCGGTCCCTCAGACTGCCCCCTTGAGTAAGGTCTCTCCAGTCACCTTCCAGTCACAGCAGTGAAAATAATATATTCATAATTAGACCCCAATAAAGCTATACACCAATCTCTTGTGAATTAAAACACCTGGATAACTGTTAGAAAAATATTCAAAGTTAATTATCAACATTAAAAAAGTTTCATTATACAGACAAAATTGAACATGAACCTCCCTCGTGGCTCAGAGGGAGGGTGTATATATAAGCTCTTCATTGCAACACTTTGTAGAGTTTGCAAGAGTTGGTAGAGTGAAAATCCAATAGTCTTAGTGTCTTTTTAGCACCTGATCATGGTCACCCTCCTCCGCAGGACAGGCACCTGTTCAATCCCACAGGAACATTAGGACGACATATGATGTTTCAGTTGGTTTAAGTGAACAGCGACTGGAGAGTCAGGGTCTCTGCATCTTATTGCGCTTTTGTGCTCACTTATGCGCAGTTTTAGACTACGTTTACACTGAAACGAAACCGCGTATCACCTTATCACTGTATCACCGTATCAGAAACGATATGCGTCCAGACTCATCGTTTCTGTGTCTGCAAGCCTTCCCTATCCACACAGATTTGAGCATATTTACATTATGTATTTACGTTATGTTTTACAGAAACAAAATTTAAAACCACATGGTTCATTTGCATAAACTGAGAGCTCACAAAACAGCTCGCTATTGTGCACTGATGCGGTTCAGCTTCTGTCAGACTAAAGGACACGACTCAGTGGAATATGAGTGTTCTTTCTGTGACAGAGGGGTGTTCTGCAGATCGTTCCGTCTCTGGAGCCGCTTTCAATCGGATTAGTGTGGACGAACACTGCATCCACAACGAAAACAACTCGAATATGTACTAGTGTGGACGGGGCCTTAGTTTAGTTTTAGTATGGTCTTTCCAACATAAGCGAGACCTCACGGGCAGTGCAGCAGGTAAACTACATGAGTGGACGCACATGTAATAACGCTTCTAATTGGGAACTTTTTTCCAGGTGATAAAAATGAGACGTCTTTGTGGTGCTGTGGCACTGAGCGCAACTACCACATCTATAACTGCCATGAGGAATAGGGGCAAGGAGAGTTTGCGCGTTTGGTGTTTCTCTGTCCTGGGAGAAGTCTGAATGTACCAAAGCGTCTTTCTACCTCTTCTGTAGGTAAACAGAGGTGGATCTTTAAATATCTGGGACAATTCTGGGTCGGTCTTCAATATGTGCCAATGTTTGTTATGTGAAACGAATGTGATAATTTCAGCCCTGGAATTGCGAAGCTCTTCTACAAAAACGTAAAAGGTTGCTGTTAACTTGACAACTACAGCTTCATGACATCACAAGGTGAAACAGAACATTTTGAATTTTGGAAATGTAGACAGCCCAATAATGCAAGGTTACTCCAACATGTGGGAATGAAACAAAACACAACTCCAGGTATGTTTTTAATGTGGTAACAACATTATAACTCGGCTTAGAACTCACAAGAGTCATGCAAAATAGCTCTTGACCTATGGATTCTCAGCCCTGAAATGCGAATATACAAATGTATAAATCCTGTATGCTCTGTCATGTTGCTGTTTGTTGCAGGTTTATGAACAACCGCGTTCCTCCTCATAAGAGATATCAGCCCACAGAGTACGAGCATGCTGCCAACTGCGCCACTCATGCGGTACGAGCACATCACCATCAGATTACACTTTCAGAACGGTGACAACACTACATACTTTCAGATCTTGTTAACATTGTGTTTTAGAGCCCTTCTTACAGCGTAAAAATTGTATATTATAATGAAAACATGTTAAGCTTGTACCCAGAAGTGCAATGAAACAAGTAGTAGAGAAAATGGAGATCTATTCAGCTTAATGTATTGATCTACCTGGAATGTTCAGGGTTGACTCTCCACAGATCTAACCTGGAACTTGGTCTGGTTTGGTCTCCATGAACATAGATAGGCCATTGTGTGAAACATTCCAGGCAAAGCATTTATGTCTCCATGTAGAAAAGCATTTGACGGACCCTCCACCAGAAAAGCCAGATCAGGCCCTCCAAGCCATTTTATCTATCTTAACCAATCTTCCAAAAAAAAAAAATATTCTGCTTTAGTCCTTGTTGGTACTAGTCGTAGTTTAATTCTGTTTCAGTGGTAGGCAGTTTTGTAAAGCCTTTTGTCTTTTATTTTTCCCCCAAATCAAATGTAACGGCTGTTGATGCATTAACACTGAAACAGATTTTGATATTTTGTGCAACATTAGATTTGTGATTAGTGTTAAAAGTGGTATATGTCATGTGCCTATCCCGCCCAGAGTCCATAGCTCGATGACAAATCTGGTCCACAGAAAAACTGAGTTGAATAATTGTAAGCGCTATTTCATGAGGTTTACATATTAGCATAAATAACTAACAATTCATAATAATTCTTGTTTAAAAAGCAATGTAAAATGTTTCAGTACATGATGATATGTTTGATTTAAAAGAAAGAAATTTGATACATGATTTGCACATTTGGGGTTGCACTAGTAGCTAGGCTGGCACCACCTTAGTGCCTCTGCTCAATTTAATTTCACTCCAGCAACTAGGTCAGGAATCAAAATACAATAGACGGTTCGCTAAAACCCCAGAAGTGCAAATTCAGGCACCAGCCAATCAGCGAAGAGCAAAGAGACAAGACTGTTGTCAACAATTCCCAAGAGTGAGGACTTAAAGCCGGAATAAAGAGAATGTTTGGTGAATTTCATAAAGGGGAAAGACATTATTGCCCTTCTTCCTACGGCAGACATGTCAAAACTCAGGCCCGATATTATTATCTTTGGCCCACGAGATCACATCAAATATGTATTGGAGCTGGTCCACTGGCTACAGATAGGCTAGAGACATTATTTATTTAAAAAATGTGTTATTATTTTATATTCTGCTTGTTCTGGATTCAATGTTTAAGCAAAACTATTATTAAAAATTTATTTTAATAAGAAAAAGCTTAACATATCACCAAAATAATGATATCGTGATATTGGCTGATGCAGTAATCAATGTCGTAAGAAAATACATATATCACAACATCATCCCCATTTTAACTTTTTTGTAACAACATTCTAACATTAAAGCTCATAGGAGTAAATTGTGTAATGTTTAATGTATTTGTCCTTGTATGTCTGTGTGTGTATCAGTTGTGGATAATCCCGAGTCTCCTGGGCAGCTTGGTGCTTCACTTGCTGTCCGAGGGCCAATGGGAGCGCGTGTCGGCCTGGCTGTACGGGGCCGGCCTCAGCTCCCTCTTCATCATCTCCACCCTTTTCCACACCGTGTCCTGGAAGAAGAGCCACCTCCGGTAACCATGATGGCACACAACAAAAGCTTTGTTCAAAAGTCAGAAATATCTCAAACAGCTCAAACGACCCATTAAAGCTTATCAAAAATATTCAAGCTCCCAACCAGAATGTTACAGAGTCCACCTTTAATGTCAAAATTTAATCTTTTTAATATTAAAATCAGGTTCAGTGCCTTTAATGTGACATAGATGTTTATTTTATGCGATATGTTTGAAGTACCTGAGTGATGAATTATGAATGATGTTGTGACTGTTGTTTGCGGTGTTCAGGTCTGTGGAGCAGTGCTTCCACATGTGTGACAGGATGGTCATCTACTTCTTCATCGCAGCCTCCTACGCCCCCTGGTGAGAACTGCCCTCCTCTGCGCTCATATGGAGGATGGAACTGTTCTAGAATCCCACTCAAGGACCAAAATAGTGTGCTTGAGATCGAGCTTGAGACTTAAGTCACTTTTTGGTATAGTGTGATTTTATTTGTACAGGGACGAGGGCTGGGTATCATTAAGAAGTTGTCGATATGATACATACCTCGATACATAGGCCACGATACAGTGCACTTTCGATTCAGTACAATTCAATACGATATATTTCAAATTGATTCGGTACGGTTCAGTGAAAAACAAAGGCTAAATTATGGCTCTGATACTAAAAGTCTTTATTAAACCACAAAGTCTGTGCAAAGTTAATATAACAAGCACCCATTTTACTCATCAAAACAGTGAAAAGCTACGTTCAGACTGCAGGGCTTAATGCTCAATTCGGATTTTTTTGTGAAATCTGTTTTTTTTGCGCAAGGTCATTCACATTGCCAATTAAATGTGACTTGTATGTGATTTCCAGTGTGAACTTTAAATGCCTCAAAAGTGTCCCACATGCGCATTGGAGGACACGATGACGTCACACACAGCGAGCGCGCTCAGTGTTTATGAAAGTAACCTAAACATGGACGCAGCATGGAGCACCTGGAGTTTTTAAAGTTGTTGTCATATGTACAGCTTATTTGTTTTAAGGAGGAGATAGAGAAGGACGAGGTTTTTGGCCATGGCAAATTTATTCAAATTTCAATATTAATCAACTCGCTAACCTTGCGTTCCCTTCATTGATCAGACTCTGAGCCGTCAGAGCCTGAAAATTCTCTTCCGTTGTCGTCCACTATGGTTGTGGCTTTCTTCTAGTTTCCGCCTACTTCAGTGCAGAATAGTGACATTTGTCACTTGTTGATGACGTGTAGGTTGGATTAATGAGCCCTGGCCGTTCAGACTGAAGTCACATGTCAAAAGATCGGATATGTATTGGTTTTAGGAGCACATATCCAAGTGGCCTGGGTCGCATTTGAAAAAAATCAGTCATTAAAAGATCAAATACAGGTCGCATAGGGGTGGAAAAATCAGATTTGGGTCACTTCTGGCTGCAGTCTGAACATAGCTAAAATGTCAACACAACTGTAGCTCTTATACAAAATAATTTAGTAAAATACACCTAAAAATACTCCTGGGGATATATCAATACAGCAGCCCACAAGATCAATACTGTATCATCAAATTAAATGATAAGATAAATCGATATTTCAATATTTTTGCACACCCCTAACATAACAGGGATAGTGTACAATGTTACGTTGCAACAAAAAAGGAAAGATGCCCTGTACCATGTTCCAAAACATGGCCATTTTCATCTGTAGGCCCTGGGCAATCTCAAAAACTGAATCTGAATATACTGTAGATGAATACTTGACTTAAACATCATGCTTACGTATTTCATTTCATAAAGACAAAAACAAATAATTCTACCTTTAGATCAAACACTACTAAAAATGAGTGTCCCCTTAATGAGTGATACAGTAATACAATATATTTTAGTCGACACAATCTCAAAGAATGTGGTGAAAAGTATGGTTATTATGTAACATGTCAGGTGTGATTTTGGTATTAATTGTGTGTGTGTGTTTCAGGCTGAACTTGCGTGAGCTGGGGCCCTGGGCCTGTCACATGCGCTGGCTCGTCTGGGTCATGGCCTCCTTCGGCACCACCTACGTCTTCTTCTTCCATGAGAGGTAGACTTAGACTTAGATTTCTCTCTATGTTCTTGGACTGTTCCCTCTCCTTCAACACACCTGTCTCAAGTAATCAATGTGCGAAGTTCTCATTATTTTATATCGTTAGACTTAGACTTAGACAAACTTTACTGATCCACAAGGGAAATTATTTGGACACAGTAGCTCACACATCACAATATAACAAAGAGAAAAAAATATAAATGGTAATAATAAATTCTAAATAAGTAGCAAAAAAGATAGCAAGAGGCAGGTGTGAAATAAGTCATAATTATATAAATGTATATGTACGAGTCAAAATAAAATAGAAAAATAAGTTAAAAAAACACCAAAATCTCAGCTTTATATGAGACGTATAGGACATTACTTTTGGGTTATGTCCTCATATACTGTATTTTCCGGGCTATTAGGCACGCTCTTAAGCCTCCAACCCCATCAAAAAATGATTGCACACTCCGCAATCCAGAGCGCCCTATACACGAATCCACTCGGGTGTCCCAGCACGACTTCAGTTAACTACAAAGCTGCACCATCCGCAGCGCACGCAAACACACACGGAGCAGACAGCGACCGCGAGGTGAAAAACACCCGCAGCCACACTCATCACTCCACACCGACGAGGAACGGAACAGAGGAACGAACCGAAAAAGCGAGTGCAATGTGCCACTTCTAGCCACAACTGAACTGAGTCACTGCGAAAATGCCAACAATCCAGCGGTCCCAGACAGCACTCTCCCTACACGCCACAACTGAACAAAGCCCAGAGTCACCGTGAACGCGCCAAACAAAGTCCGACTGACCCATCCAACTGTTGTGTTTCGTTTAAAGTCCAGTGAGGTTTATTTGTGAAAAAAGTTTGAAAATAGACCATTTAATGACAGTGCGCTTTATAATCCAGAGCACCTAATAGCCCGGAAAATACGGTATTCTGACTCCAACAGGACAAGTCAGATCTATGGAGTAATGAATTCAAGATATTTTTAGCAGCAAGTTTAATGCTATGATCAGCTTTTCGGGTAAAGGAATAACCAGAAAAATTGCACAGTTTATCTTTGACTTCGCTTGGTATAGCTAAAGGCTTCATTGTATCTATGGTAGCACTTCATAACAGTTGAATTTCTTTTATGGCTTTGGGAACAGATACAGGGAAGGAAGCATTCAGAGCAGTCCATAGGGATTCATAGAACTGTAGTTACATTATATATCACATGATTTATGCATGTACAGTTTACACGCATCAGTGCCTACAGAGCTGACAGCCTAGAGCTATACTCTGACATATTTACTGTTTTAAAGTGAATGTTCATGCATGTTTTTTGGATTAAACCCTTTATTGCCCAAGGGGAGTTCATCCTGTACACAAGAACATAAAAGCAAGGAAAGACGCAGAGGCAGCAAGAACACAGATAGAAGTTTATGTGTCTCAGCATAGTACCAGGATGCTATCAAATAAATACACATTCACACGTATCTATGTGTATGTGTCAGGTACAAGCTGATGGAGCTGATCTGCTACACTGTGATGGGAGTGTTTCCTGCCCTGGTCATCCTCTCCATGGTGAGCTCCTCCACATTCACATTAGAGCTCCTTTTTCATATTATTGTTGTATTGTTTCTTATTCCATTGTTGAATACAAATGTTCTCTTACTATCTCCTAACCTAACCCACTGATTAGTGACTAAGCCTGAATCCGTCTTAAAGGCACAGTACCATTTTTTTCCACTGTCTTCAAAACATAAAAAACAGAAATGTCTCTTTGTATACAGTTTGCAGTGGTCCAAATGTATTTCTTACTTACCTTATGCATTCTCAGCATCCTAAATATTCACTGTGATGAGTTAATCTGAGCTTTGTTTTAACACAAAGTCAAATTGCCATGAGAATGTGCACTCACAGGAAAATCTATCTCACGAGATTGTATCCTCAGTCTTTACATTTTGCAACGGCATGAAAGAGTTGCATGCCTTGTTCATTTGTGTATTTGTGTATTTAAGTTAAAAGACCTCCTCCACACATAGACATGTAGCTCACATATTAAGACAGAAGTCAGTTTTTATTTTGAAGTGATAGGACTAAGACTGATGCAGATAAAGAGGGCTAAAGTTGGTTAAAAAAGATCGTGAAAAAATATGATCAAATATATGAGTGTCTAATTCACCCACAGACAGCGCAGAACATATTTTGAAAAAGATCCACAAAGAGATATTTAAGACTTCCATAGACTTAGACTTCCATAACTTAGTGTAAAGTGAGAAAGAAGAGAGAGAAGCACTCCTCCTCTGTATCCGTCCTTCTGCACCGAGTGTGTTTAGGGAAAAGACGGAAGGAGCTGGAGCTTCACAGAGAACAGAGGAGCAGGTCCAGTTTTAGTCTAATCATTTATAATAATTAATAATGTTCTGGTATGCTGGAGATGTCTTGCATTCAAACTGCACAAATCTGTCCATCTATTCTAATATCGACATCATGAAATTGATTTTTAATTTTAATTGTTGAATCAGTCTGAGTTAACAAGTTACTCATGTTTTATTCACTATCATAACATAAGTTTTGCTCAATAGTTCACTAATGCATTGTCATTGGTCGCCTATAAGCTTTCGTCTTTCTTACCTTGATAGTTGTGGATAAATTCTTCATGGTAGAATGTTTATCCTTTGTGGATGTTGTTGGTTGAAGATTTGGTGATGGAGCAGATTTATGAAGCTGGTGGAAAGTAGGCGCGATATTTCCACAGATATTTTGACACAGAAAACCATGAACCGGAAGTACCGCAACCCTACTACAGGGCACTTCTGGCCGTTGGGAAAAAAGTCTATTATTTCAAAATCTCGTCTCAAAAATTCTGTCCTTTCCAACCCCTAGTGACGTCACACTCCCTTACTCCACTTTTTAATACAATCTATTGTTGTGTCACCATTGTAACTGCTGAACATTTCTCCATAGACATACATGCCCCTTCCCCCAGCTTGACGTCAGTGGAAAGTATCTCTAAATATGCGTGTTGTGTCCACAGCCGGAGAAGGGGGGCCTGTACGAGCTGCTGATGGGCGGGGCCTGTTACTGCCTGGGCATGGTCTTCTTCAAGAGCGACGGCATCGTCCCGTTCGCCCACGCCATCTGGCACCTTGTTCGTTGCCATGGGAGCAGCCGTGCACTACTACGCCATATGGAAGTACCTGTACGCCCCGCCGGCCAATCAGGTGAAGACGTCCAGATGACATCACAGCTGACCAGGAAGTGACCCGGTGTGGAGAGAGGCAGGCAAATGTGCAACTTTGACACAAACGTGGTAGTGACATATTGGTATGGGTTTGGACAGTTTTGTGTTTTAGTCCATTTTAGGGTTTAAACCTCATGTCTAAATATTTAAAATTTAAATTATTTTTTTTCTTATTAGTAGTAATAGTAGTAGATTAGGTGATCTACTTTCTATATTTTAATTCTGATTGTTTATTTGAAGAGTAATTCTTTTTCGTTTGTTGCTTGGGATCCAGAATATACACTTCTCCAATACTTTCTGGTCACTGGTGAATCTCCTTGAGTCCATCCATGGGTGTGATTGACAAAGTGGATTAGCCAATCAGGGACACGCACGGTCTGTCGGTATCAAAACAAATATGGCTGCTTACAAGGATAAACAAAATGGAAAAAAAATATCTCAGGGGACTGAAAAACATTGCAGATTTCTGCAGAATCAATGAGCAATCACTGAAAGAAATGATTCTGGACCATCATGTTTGGTTCTGACTTAAGATGCAACAGAGGGTGTGGTGACCAGACTGGAATACATGCATCATGAATTTCAGACTTCCGGTCATTGCGCAGTGTATACTGGGAAGAATTTTCCAAAAAAGTAAGCATCAAACTGCCATGTTTGATTTCCCAGTGAGATGCATCTATTGACAAAACCAGTCTTTTCTAGTCTTTTGAACCATATCGCTTTTGTTTTCTGGTTCTGATATTGTCATCTAGTAGTTTTGGGATTCGAACATTGTAATTGTGTGGTTGTTGGATGTCCTAACAGCGGAAAATGGGCTTCGGAAGTTTGCAAACTCCATTACTGCAAAAGTGAATCAGATCTGTGTGACTGCAAAGCTCTTTGTTTCTCTTCCCAACGGAATAGAAAAATAGTGAAAGGCGAAGGTGATGGGCAGTATTGATACACAGGAAGGACAAAAAAGGAAACCTTTGGCTGCCTAAGAAATCATCCCAAGTTTGCTGCAAACATTTTGTATATGGAGAACCATCAAAGCAAAATCCCTTTTGCTAAGCGAGAGAAACAGAAGACGAGCAGGCTGAGCTCGTACTTTTTTGTTCGACTGACTTTACACCAACATCACATTTTGGTCGCTTTGCAGTGGAAGGTGGGTCTTGGCGAACAGCTGGTGCCTTTTGCTTTGGCGTTGACTTTTTAAATTTGTAACCAAGGTTGAGCGAGGGATCAACCACATACAAAATATTCACTGCAAACACGGGATGATTTCTTAGGCAGCCAAAGGTTTCCTTTTTCGTCCTCCCTGTGTATCAATACTGCCTATCGCCTTCACCTTGCACTATTTTTCTATTCTGTTGGGAAGGGAAACATGGGGGTTTGTAGTCACACAGATCTGATTCCCTTTTGCATTTATGGAGTGCGCAAACTTCCGAAGCCCATTTCTGGAGCTGTTTTCCACTGTTAGGACATCCAACAACCACACAATTACAATGTTCGAATCCCAAAACTAAAATATGACAATATCAGAACCAGAAACAAAAGCGATATGGTTTAAAAGACTTGAAAAGATCGGCTTTGTCAATAGATGCATCCCACTGGGAAAACAAACGGTTTGATGCTCACTTTTTCAGAAAATTCTTCCCAGTATGCATTGCACAATGACTGGAATTCCAAAATTCGTGATGCATGTATTCCTGTGTATAAAAAATCCTGGGATATCATACTAGATTTGGCAGGCAATGTGTGAAATTAAAGTAAATATATTCTAGGTCTAATGATTAAAATGATCAAAATTGGTCTAATTTAAATAATTAAATGAATGTGTAAGACCCTACAGATTAAAATACCAAAATGACCAACCCCACAATCCACACTGTCAAAAATGTTGCCAGTGTTGCAGAGTATTTAGTGCTCTCTTTCAGCAGGTGATGGCTTCAATCTATATATTTATACACTGGGACAATAGAGTTTTATTTGATTTGACTAGTCTGTGGTTGTTGCTGCTTATGTTCTTTAATATTCAGGGGACACTTGGCTCTTTACACAGCGGTACCTGGTTAGTTCCAGTCACAAGTGCGGTTATTGAATTGTGACAACATGTCTCAATGTCTCAATCCTAATGCTAACTTATTTTAGTGCATAGTAAATATTATAATGCCACAAACAAAAATTATCTGAAAATAAAAACTACTATTAAACTAAAGTTACTATTACAGGGCCTGTACCTCAGTTTTGACTTATTCTTGTCAAGATAAATGTTTTTTACATCATGCATTGTATAACTAAAGTTGCTAAATAAGAAAATAAGCCCATCCAATACCATGTGCTTGTTTTACACAGCATTTTCTAGGGTGGTAACATAGACTGTATAAAGAAGTTTACTAAGTCATTGACATACCGTAAAATCTGGACTATTGAGAGCACCTGAATATAAGTCGCATCAACTAAATTTTACCAAAATTTAAAAATTATACATATGTAGGCCGCACCTGAATATAAGCCACAGGTGTCCACGTCTTCAAGAACGTTTTCAAGTTAAGGTCGTCTGCTTTTATCGCCTCTGAAAGCTTTTGTCGTCTTTTTGCGTTGAGTCAGTTCGTCCCGCTGCCATCACCAAAATCTCACCATCAACTCACTGATGTCAAGCTCATGTGCAGCAGCTCTGTTTCCTTCTTCGACAATCACATCAATCACCGTTAACTTAAAAGCTGCATCATCTGCATTTCTTCTTGTGTTTTCCATGAGGAGTGTGTGTGTATGAAGCACAAAACTGTTCAAAACACATTCAAACAGCATCTTCCCAGGCGTATCACCTCATCTCTCCCCGCGCTCTACTGCACATGTCTCCTGCAGAAAGAGCCTCTGTCCTGTCTGTATCATGTCAGTGTTTTGGAGGATGTCAGCAGATTTCAGACTCTCTCGGGGCCAGGGTTAGTTCTGTCAATCAGGTATGAGTGTATGTCCGACTTCTGAAGTTTAGACCGCATATATGAATGGACAATATGCCAAACAAAGAATCCGTGCATTTATTAGCGGCATAATTTTATTAGCCATAGGGTTTAAAGTGTGAGAAAAAAGTAGCGGCTTATAGTCCGGAATTTAAGGTAGCATTTGGCTTCAGTCAAACGAAGCTCATCGAGGCTCACCTTTTTTCATCCAATCGGGCACATTGTTACTAACAATTACGGGAAGCCAACTGCGTGACACTATCACACACAGTGTCAAGGTGCAATGTCACAGCAGCAGAAAGCACTAAGTGGTGACCAGATCTTCAAAATCAGAAACTGGGATACACCCGAGTTGGTCGTGGTTGATAATAATAAAATTGTGAACCGAGTGCATAATTAAAGAAAATGATTATGCACTTGGCCCATTCATGACTTATTCATGATAACGTGAATCAGAATAGTCATGTGTTTTCCATAGTTTTACCTAAACAAAACCTAAAACAAAAAAAACCTAGACAATTAATGCCTCTCTTTACTGTTGGCATTTATCAAGATTGGTCAAAAATAGGGACACCGGGGGCATTTCTTGTATAAAACTGGGACCAATCACTGGTTTTGGGTAAATCTGCTTGTTCAGGGGACACAGGGATCAAAACTGGGACTGTCTCGAGTAAATAGAATCACCCTAACTTTGCTACATATTTTTTCTTGATTAAATTTAGCATTAGCTTTGAGACACAAAGGGCCACTTTAATATACTTTTAATATACTTACAAGTGCACTCCTGTGGCCTAGTCATTAAATAAGTCGCTAACCTGTTGTCAGTGATTGTCCAGCTGTAACACTGTCGGCGAGTGGAGCTAGCTGTGCACCGTTGTGCACTGAGCCAATTATGACATATGACATTATTGTGGTGCACATTCACTATACAATATACTGTACTGTGTCAAGGAAAATCTGTTTACAGCATATTTCATATCTACCTATTGCTTAGAGGTAATGGAAACTAAGTTATATTATTTATTGCTATTGTCAAAGTTGAATATTTATTTTGAATATTTTGAAGTATATATGAGGAAATCTCTTTATTTATTGTGTTTGTTACACTATATGGATACTCTCATACTCATGTTAGTGTTTTCGAACCACACAGCCTACATTTAAGGGGCCTGTATTATGCAAATCTCTTGTGAGCTTTTAGCCATGTTAGAATGTTGTTACCTCCTCAAAAACAGACCTGGAGTTGTGTTTTGTTTCATTCACACATGTTGGAGTAACCCTTTAACTCTTTCTACATCTCCAAACTTCAAAAAGCTTTGTTCCACCTTGTGATGTCATGAAGTGGTAGTTTTCAAGTTAACAGCTACCGTTTATTAGTCTGATTCATCAGCCGGTTTCACTTTGTATAAATCATCTCACCTCGCAGTGTTACGATTCGTTCTCTCAACGGTAGGCAGGTACTTTTATCATTTAACCAATCGCTACTATTTGGTAATCACGTATGTAATGCGCGGCTAACAGGGTTAAATGGTATATTAATCTTTTCCCAAATCCCGTAGGAAGAAGGACAATAATGTCTTTCTCCTTGATGAAATTCACCAAACATTCTTTATTCTGGTTTTAATTCCTTGATCTCAGGAATTGTTGACAACACTGAGTATATGACTCTTTGCTGATTGGCTGGTGCCCAAACTTGCACTCCCTGGGTTTTTGTGAACCGTCTAGTGTAATTTGATTTCTGATCTAGTTGCTGGAGAGAAATGAAATAGAGTGGAGGCACTAGGTGGCGCCAGCCTGGTTAACCTTTTATAGGGTGACCAGAATTTAAAAATTTAAAAAAATGGGACATCCCTGTTTTTTTGGTGGTTGGTAGTAATAAAGTTGTGAAACTAGTGCGTAATGTACATTTGTACAACATGTGTAGTCACTTTTTCTTTGTGTTTTGGTCATTTTTAAGCAGCTTTTCTTTATTTTATGTTAACAAATTACAACTTCTGCCTCTCTTTACTGTTTACTGCCAGGAATCAAATTGGTCAAAAATAGGGACAACCAGGGACATTTTTTGTATAAAACTAGAGCAAATAACTGGTTTTGGATAGATCTGCTGGGACAGACGACACAGGGCTCAAAACTGGGACCATCCTGGGTAAATAGCAAATAATATCTGGTCACCCTAACCTTTTGCTTTTAGTTCAGTAGAGATTGTCAATTCCGCGGCTGAAATCATCCACATGATTCTAGTGAAAGCGTATGAAGTTTTAAAACATTGTGGAACGCTTCGTATATTACCACATGACATCACAAGGTAGAACTGAAGGGCCTATGCAGATTTTGTGTGTTTAACATGTGAGTGAAACAAAACACAACTCCAGGTATATTTGTGATGAGGAAACAACATTATAACAGATCCGAAAGTAATGTAATATTGGCCCTTTAATTTCATTTAGGCTATCTACGGTCAATATGAAGATTGTTATAATCATTTTTATTAAGGACAATGATACATCTTATTATCTTGTATAGATGTGTATTGAATTTACATTTTAGAGCTGTGTTATTTCTACAGTCTAGAGTTGATGTACTTATAGCCCTCTAGTTTGCAGTGTTATCGAAGCCATTGCCTTTGTATACGAATTTTTCCACTTTTTTGCATTATGACAGACACGACGCTGCCATTCACTACTGCCACAGACCTACAGCACACCACTACCAATAGGGAAAAAAATATGTATGAATAATTCTTTCAATATAAGTTCATTCGGAGTCATCTCAGGAGTGGCTACGAGCTAACAGGGCCTAAGAATCCAAAGTCAATGTTTACAAGTGAACGCCTTGAAAACAAACCTGAAATGTGTGTATTTACTGTTGGGTATGGAAATGTGAATCAGCTTGTGTGCCATTGTAACGGTGGGCATTTTTGGGTGCATGTTAAATGGTTTTAATAAGCATAGTAACTCCTTTATATGGATGTTCAATCGCACTTGGACCGCTGTCGTTGTTGTATTCTATTTCATGGCTATGGATTAGTAGGAACAAGGAACTTCAGTACAATTACTTTTTTTTGTATACAATATTTGAGTAGCTTTGACTTTATTGATACTTTGCAGTGACATCACGCTGGGGGTGTTCTACTTGTGTCTCTAACGGTGGTATGTTTAGGTGTTACTATGGTGACATAATGCACAATTTAGCAAAACAAAGCCAAAAAAGTTTAAAGGGCCCTTCTCAGCATTTTTTTTAAACAAATTGCAGCGTATTTCTGCCACCCTTCCACGTGACAATGAACTAAAGCCTGCTACAATGATGACGTGGCAGCTACACCTATGAATCGTTTGACATAGCAGAAGGCGCTTCGCGCCTGACCCCCTCCCCGCTCCTCCGCCTCCGCCCCGCCTCCACCCCGCATCGGCTGACAATTTCCACATGAACACCTAAACAAAAGCGACAGCATAAGCTCATTGCTTTACACTGCAGTGGACACGATATAATAAGTTTATCTACTAATGTTTATTAATACTTTACCAATCAGTAATGTTCAGCTGATGTCAATGCGGTGCTTGAGCTTCGTGCATCTCAAAGTCCTCGTCCGATTCCGGGTCATAAGCCTGAACACGCTGTATCACCAATGTGATAAATAAAAGTTTATTCCTACCACTATCAGGGTGCACACCTGTCTCCCCCTCCCTCCCTGAGATGGGCGGAGGAAGGGCGGCTCACTCAGAGCCTACGTCACGTTTGGAGGGCGGAGCCTGTGCTTTCTCAGAACGGGTGGGGGGATGAGCAATAGCGGGTCTTTCATAGTTCCTGGTCTGTGACTGCCTCCAAGAAATCAGTAAGATTTCATAACTGTTATGTAATGGATGTTCCAAAACACAAATTGTGCTTGTATATGTGCAGAAGATACAATGTGAAAAGATCTTCAACAAAAAAGGTGAGAGTGAGTGAATAACTGTTGGCTTGTGACTGTAATTTTATTTGTGAGAGACTTGTTTAACAGCACAAATTAGCTCTCCTGTCAGTTCTTTAGGATCAGATTGTGTTCAAATAAAGCACAGATTAAAGTCTAATAAAGCCTCAGACAGAGCAGAACCTACTGTTAGCGTCACATCCCCAGAGAATGTTCATGACATCAGCTGCAAAGTATCAATATCTGCCAAAATGAGGATCTAATTCAGTTGTGTGTGTGCACTCATAGAAAATAATGGAGGCGGTTCTTTTAGAGTGCGTCAAAGCGTCCCGGTATGCGTTGGACTTTAGGCTAACTGAAGATTGTAAGAGATTGTAAGAGGTGTGATGTCACAATCCTGAGCTCTATAGAGTTATGTGATGATTGATGTCACTTCAGGTCCTGCAATTTTACATCTGATTTCTAGTTTTTAGGTGCTGCCAAAATGACAGAACATACTGTGATGAGGACCATGGGAGAAAAGTGCCACATTTTCTATAGAGCATTAATGCATAAGACTAAAAGAATAAGAACTGAACTTTAATCTGAGGTGGGTAGTATTGTACTTACAATTACTTAAGTCACTTTTTAAAGAAATTGTACTTTTCAGAGTACTTTTCTAGCAGCATGCTTTTTCTTCTACTTGATTAATATTTTTATTGAAGTAACAGTACTCTTACTTGAGTAAAAGTTGTAGACTTACTCACAGAGCAAAGAGTAACCACAAGTGACAAAAGCTTTATGTTACAAATATGAAATGATTTGAATGTTTGTGTTTCTTGCACCACTCCTTTAGATATGCTTTAGATCAGGGGTGTCAAACTCAAATTCACAGAGGGCCAGTATTAAAGTCGTGGCCCAAACTAAATATTTATTGAAAAATTTCAACAACATCTGCATGTTTTCTCTTCTTTCAAGATATGTAAGGTTAAACCATTTCTCATTAAAATAAATGTTTCATAATAGTTTTGCTTAAACACCGAATCCAGAACAAGCATAATATAAAATAATAACACAATTTTAAATAAATAATGTCTCTATAGTCTATTTGTAGCCGGCGGTCCTGCTCTAATACATATTTGATCTCACTGGCCAAATATAACTATATCATGGGCCAAATTTGGCCCCCAGGCCTGAGTTTGACATGTCTGATTTAGATTTTCAGTTGTTTTTGTCTTGAAAATACTATATTATACATTATTTAATATTTTGTCCTTCAGCAGAATATTTTCCCATATACTTTTTTTACTCTTTTTTCTTTAATTTCTTGGATCACTACTTTGTATTTCTACCTGAGTATTATTATTTTGAAGTAACGGAACTCTGACTTGAGTACAATTTTTGACTACTCTACCCACCTCTGATCTAATCCTGTTCTTTCCCATTTCTATAAAAGCCAAATGATGGATTCTTTTGCACATTATTCACAGCATATGTTTACACTGCCCACCACTGCCACTTAGCTCCTTTAATGGTGCAATATAACAGAGATACAATGTCACTAGATATACTGTAGTTTGGGTTAACTTAACTAGGTATTTTAATTATTTTTATGTATTACAGTTGAAAGATGCAGCTCAAATAGAAATGTCTGACATGTATTGAAAGAACTATACTGGCTTCAGCTGTTGTGAATAAGAACTCATGCTAAAAGCATAATCTGAACGGTTAAAATTTCTGCTTTTTTTTAAAGAGTGGGTATTATGCAATCCCCCCCCCCCACCACCACCACCACCACGTCCCTTTTTCGAACCTTCTTTGCTGTAAGATTCTGTCCAATGCTACACCCACAAGCATACATTCCTGCTACCACGCAACAATTTCCCAGAAAATACAAAACATGATACAAAATTGTATACAGCAACTTCACAATCATGTTGCGATGTGCAGTGATAGTGAAAGGGAGTGACAGGGAATACAGGATTTCCAAAACAATAAAAGGTCACGTCTAAATATGTGTTTCAAGTATTTAAAATACCCCCTCTTTAAACGTTCTTTTTTCCATAACAGCTGGAGCAAGTTTTCTTCCTAGACCTACCTATCATTCCTATGCTAAACATATTCTCTAAACAGTATTATACTTTCATGTATTTCTAGTTTTGTTCAGAGGTCTTGTGCCTGTGGTGCTTGTGCTGTGATAAGCCAGTATGATGCCAACAGTACTTAGGCTCTGTATCTTTTATATTATAAAAACAAATAAAGTCTTTTCATTCACTTGTGTCTCGACTCATTGCTCAAATAATCTCATGAAACACTACACAGTTATGAATGCAACCCAGCAACTGCATTATTATTATAGATTGTATAACAACATTATAACGGGATCCTTTTAAATACATCACTATGTTTTAAAACTTCTCCTTATCTGGAATCATTTGGATAATTTTAGCTCTGGAATTGCCAATCTCTGAATGACATCACAATGTGGAACAGTGCATTTTGAGATACTAGTAGACAGACCAGGATTACTAAAACCTGTGAATGAAACAAAACACAACTTTTCTGAGGAGGTAACAACATTATAACATGACTTAAAGCCCAATTTTGTGTGTAATATAGGGCCTTTGTTGTTATACCGCCAGTGACATCACTTCAAAAATGTTAAAACTTCAGGATCTCTTCAGGATAACCTTCCAGACAGCAAAAATAATGTACAAGGCAAAAAGGAAAGAACTACCATAACATATTCAGAAACATTTTATTGAAAGAAAAAGTACTTATTATTTATGGGGAATGCATCTCTGTACAGCAAGGAAAAGTTTCGGTACTTCATTTTATGGGATCAAAATCTGGAACTTTAGTGATGAGCTCAAAAAAATGTACAAATATGAAAATGTTTAAACAAAGTTATAAAGAAATGATTATAGCAAGTATGATATATGCAAGTATGCAGAAGAACCAATTTAAATAAGTGATTGGGTGGGGGCAAATAAGTGTTTGTTTCTCCCCATACCTTTTCGGAATTATTTATTTATTTGTAAAGATTTTCCTACAGCTCAGCTCAAACAGCGAGAGATACAGAACTACATCCATCCATTTTCGTCCGCTTATCCGGAGCCGGGTTGCGGGGGCAGCAGCCTAAGCAGGGACTCCCAGACTCCCTCACCCCAGGCACGTCCTCCAGCTCCTCCGGGGGGACCCCGAGGCATTCCCAGGCCAGCCGAGAGACATAGTCCCTCCAGCGTGTCCTGGGTCTTCCCCGGGGCCTCCTCCCGGCGGGACATGCCCAGAACACCTCCCGAGGGAGGCGCCCAGGAGGCATTCGGAACAGATGCCCGAGCCACCTCAACTGGCTCCTCTCGACGTGGAGGAGCAGCGGCTCTACTCCGAGCTCCTCCCGTGTGACTGAGCTCCTCACCCTATCTCTAAGGGAGCACCCAGCCACCCTGCGGAGGAAACTAATTTCGAGCGCTTGTATCCGCAATCTCGTCCTTTCGGTCATTACCCAGAGCTCATGACCATAGGTGAGAGTAGGAACGAAGACTGACCGATAAATTGAGAGCTTCGCCTTTCGGCTCAGCTCCCTCTTCACCACAACGGTCCGATACAGCGACCGCATCACTGCCGAAGCTGCACCGATCCGCCTGTCAATCTCACATTCCGTCCTCCCCTCACTCGTGAACAAGACCCCGAGATACTTGAACTCCTCCACTTGAGGCAAGGACTCTCCACCCACCCGGAGAGGGCAAGCCACCTTTTTCCGGTTGAGAACCATGGCCTCAGACTTAGAAGAGCAACTCACCCTTATGTAACAGATAATAATCCCTACAACTGTACAACAACTCACCCTTATGTAACAGAAAATACTCCCTACAGCTGTACAACTTACCCTTAAGTAACAGATAATGCTCCCTACAACTGTACAGCAACTCAATCTCATGTAACAGATAATACTCCCTACAGCTGTACAACTTACCCTTAAGTAACAGATAATGCTCCCTACAACTGTACAGCAACTCAACCTCATGTAACAGATAATGCTCCCTACAAATGTACAACAACTCACCCTTATGTAACAGATAATACTCCCTACAACTGTACAACTTACCCTTAAGTAACAGATAATGCTCCCTACAACTGTACAACAACTCAATCTTATGTAACAGATAATGCTCCCTACAACGTTACAACAACTCACCCTTATGTAACAGATAACTCTATGTCCTGTCAATAATCATACCTTCTTCCTATGACCTCTTGCATATATGTTATTACTTATCTTTCTACTTAATTTTTATTTTGATTTGTACATATATATTTATATAATAATGTTTTTTTTAATACCTGTTTAATGTCAATCAATATCTTTTTGCTACTTATTTAGAATTTATTATTACTATTTTTTCCTCTTTGTTATTATAATATATGTGATGTGTGAGTTATTGTGTCCAAATATTTTGCCATGTGGATCAATAAAGTTTGTCTAAGTATATTATATATGGGATTAGTAACGCAAAGTAAATGCCTTTATGTATCTGTCGAGTACTGTTGGAGCGTAATGCACTTTGTCATTTATGAAATATCCGACTAAACCAGCAGACGGAGACATTTCCCCGCACTCCCCCGGCGTGAGGCAGTCAAACACGGTCAGACTGGAGCAGGTGCGCCTCCTCATCCGAAACTCTCCGAAGGTAACCCCAGCCAGCCAGCAGCAGCAGCGCCGCGGCTTCGGCTCTTTCCGCCACCGCTCGCTGCCTTGTGCGTGTGTGTGTGTGTGCGCGCGCGTGTGTGTATGTGGGAATGCGGTGGTTCACTTGACTGTGCCGATGCCAGAAGGCGGTAGGCTGGTGGGCTGGTAGGTAGATAGGGCACGGCACGACACCCGAGGAAACCGGAGCTGTCTGGGGCTGGCTCCTGTCCCACTTAACGGTCTATTTTTTTAGGGATGTGGGTCAGGCTTTCGGACGGAACGCAGCAGCTGGGTGTTTCCCCCCGGTACCGGAGATTTTCTTGCCCTGTGGCGGGGTTATGAGAGAGGATTCCCCGTCATCAGCAGCGGCAGCAACAGCAGCAGCAGCAGCAGCATGGAGCAACGCAGTGCAGGCAGCGTGAGTTGAGCACACACACTGCCCGCACGACCCCCTCGGGACTGGGCTTGCCACTACTGGAATTCAACTTTCCTCCGGCCAGCTAGCTTACCTACCAACCTTTTTAATTACAGGTAGACGGACCGCATGGAATTGACATGACAGCAATGACGTTTTTGGTTGTGTTTTCGCTGGAATATGTTTTAAAACCGGGTGTGAATGTTTTGTTTTGGTTTTTTTTTAGGAATGAAAGGCAGGTAATAAGCGCTTTTGGAGCGGGGTTGTTAGCTAACGGTGCAGCCTGCGCGGATTAATTTCTTGAGAATGTTCGGCCGCCTTTTGTTGCTACGGCGGTTGCTACGGACGACCGCACGAGCCTGAAGTCGTAAACAGCGCTAGTTCTGGTTCAGTTCTGGTTTAGACCGGGTTTAGTCCTGGTTTAGACCGGGTTTAGTCCTGGTTGAGTTTTAGTGTAGTCATGGTGTGGACCAAGTTAATCCTGGTGTAGTCCTAGTTTAGATATGGTCTTTTTTATTGCTGTCGTGGTCATGGTTTTGCCTTGTTCTATTTTCTAATGTAGTCCTGATTTAATGCTGGTTATTCTGGGTGTAGTCCTGGTTTAGTCCTGGTTGAGTTTTCATATAGTCCAGGCATTGACCATGTTAGTCCTGATGTAGCCCTAGTTTAAATATGGTTTAAATCCTGATGTGGTGCTGGTTTTGACCTTTTTTACTTCTAATATAGTCCTGATTTAATGCATGTTAGACTGGGTTTAGTCCTGGTTTAGTCCTGATCTAGTCCTGATCTAGTACTGCTTCAGTCCAGTTTGTCCTTGTGGTTTGGATTTGGACTTGGCATTGATTACTGGTGTGGGTGAGTCTTGGTTTAGTCTTGGTTTAGATTTGCCTTGGTCCTGGTTTAGCAGTGAAGCACTGAGTCCTAAACAGACCTATTTTCTGAAAGTCAAAAAATTTAAATACAAGCCGCAAAGAACATTTTAGTTGTACAGTTAAATTTTGACCTTTGAATCGAGAGGGAAAGGGCATGCAGTGTATTTGGGGGCTGTTGTTTATTCCAACTCTGCTTCCACTAGAGCTACTGTTTTTATGCTCTTGAGCAAGACACATTGCTAACCCACTTGGGATTCAGTGTCTGTGTACAGTGGTGTAACAGTTGATGTAGGTCATGTGTCCAGTTGAGATAGAAAAGTGCTTTCACATACCTGCATGTTGTTTTAAAATTGATAGTTTAGTTAAAATGCTTTATCACAGTCTTCTGCTACAAAATAGACTACAGTACTCATTTATTCTACATTTCTATGTTAGGTTTGCCTGGGATCTAGAATACACATTTCTTCTTCTTCTTCATTAGGAAGATGTGAGTCTGGTCACTGCTGGTGAATCTCCCAGTTTACAAATGGGTGTTATTGACAGGTAGATTAGTCAATCAGGAACACACATGATCCATGCGTACTGGAAAAAATAAAGGAAAAAATATCACTGGCAACATAGTGGTCAATGAGTGAAACAGTAAACTCTGTTGATCTGAGGTGAGATAAATTAGATTTTTTTTGCAATTGCTAGATGACCAGTGAGCCCATTTGTTTCATGTGGTTCTCAAAAAAGACAGTGTCATTGCACAATCATGTTTGGCTGGGGTTGAGACACAACAGAGGCATGGAGACCAGACTGATATCAATCTGTATAAAATTACAGAGAAATATCAGTTTGGATTTGCCAGGCAAATGTTAGGCAGACCTGCAATACATAGTGCAGAAATGCAAAGGGTTCTCATAGTGTAGATAAGCAATAGTGTTGTTACAATACAAATGTTACAAACTAGATACTAATGAATAGACTCGATATTCAATACTGATTCAGACAACACAATGATAATAAAAAGCACCCTTTCTTTAGACAATAAAAAATGATTTTCAACAGTAAATCGTAGTACTTTCTTTTATCTTACCATGTAGTTTTATATCTGTAAGTCCTCAATGGTCCAAGTAGGTCCCATAGTGCTCCATGGGGTTATATTAGTCTATGCAGTTTTATGCTTCAGATACAGCTCAAGATCATTCTGAAGATATTCAGGAAAGGTTCATTTCTGTCCTGTGAATGTGACTTTTTTTAGTATCTATACTTGCTCAAATGAGTATCTTTTTTCAGTGCTAGTATTAGTATTGATTAGTATCTGATTTTCAACATTTTTGACAACCATACAATCATGGTCAGACATTTGGATTATTATATTTAAGTCATAACTACATGAACATTTCTATATCGCAATATTGCCGAATATTGCCCTTGTTTTTATGCAGAGAGTTGCTTGCAAGATTGAGTTAACCACAGCCAAGTAGCCAGATTAACATGGATTAAGGGGCTTTTTAAATAGTCACGTTATCCCAGGAGCGCTTGCACAGTCAGATAGCATACAACAACATTCTTTACGCTTGTATAGAAGAAAAAAATCAGTTTATAGATAAATACAGTACAAATGGATTGGGTGAAGTCAAATTACATTAGAAAGCCCATTCTCATATATTACGGTAGTTTACTGTAGAGGTGGTCCCATGGCCAAGGCAATTGTCGGTCAGAGAGTTCATCCCGTGCCTGAAAAAGCATGACTCGAATGCTAGGATACAAAAACTGCATGGATTTGATTGGAAGCATTCTTTGAAAAATATGCACTAAGAGTCAAAATTTTAGTTTTGTTTTTCATGTATTTTTCCTCTTTATTTCCATCATTATTTGCATTGTAGATTCTCGAAACTATGGACAGGTGGAATGTAGCAAACAAAAATGAACTAAAAATAGCTCAAAAGTTGTTTTAGATTTAGCAAAATTTAAAATAGGCACCCTTTCCTTTGAACCCTGCTTTGCACTTTTGGCATTTCTAGACCCTCGCAAGGCACAGCTGTGAAGTGAAATCCATTTCAGGAAGCTTATTGATTGAAGGCCAAGGGTTTGCAGCACTGACAACAAAGCAACGGGTAGATACTTTTAGGATTTGAATATAAAATATTTTTTAAAAGTAATTGAGTTTTTAGACCTTTTTCTTTGTTACATAATTCCATATATCCAGCTTTATTCTGTATATAAAAAGTAGAAAGTAGTAAACATAAAGGAAAAAAACTATGAATTAGATTGCAAAACTATTGACTGGTATTGTATTTTGTTTTTCAGAATTTCACACAAAAAATGTCATTTGAGTTTTCGATTTATTGTGATGATTTTGAACATTAGTCGATACCATTTTTAACAGTGCCCTGCATAAGTATGCCCTACTTTGGAGCATTCCAGGCAAGTCAGTAATGTCTCCATGGAGACAAAAAGATGTAGATGTTTCTGACTCAAAAACATCAGTACAGTTTTTTGAGTCAGAAAAAAATGCAAGATAGATCTTTCCATAAATACATTTAAATCAATTTGAACTTGTTTCCCTTTGAGATGAACTATTTCAGATTTTTCTTTTCTGGAAATATTGTGTTTTTTATACCCACACCGTGCATATTTAGACTTTGAGTTCTTCTCTCAAAGAGAAAACACTATGTTTCATGTTTTTGTAATGTCATGTGATGATACAGGAAGTGCTCTATCAAACCTGTTGCTTAATGCTAGTGGGAGCTACCTCAAGGAAAGAAGACTCCTGATTTCTCTGCTATTAAATTTCATATTGTGAACTCAAACACGTCAAGAGAATTACATCTCAATTAGAGTTGTCTGATTACAGGAAAATAACAAGTTATCTTATTGCATACGCCTTCTAAACTCTTTTTGGTTTGCTCTTTTCTGCTTTCTCCATTGCAGTGAGAGCTGTGATGCGGTCATATTTTGTGCATTCTCTGTGTACAAGCAACAGTTCCTTACATAAGTCTCCAGACCGGCTGTGCTTCATGTGCGAGCCTCCTGTAAGCCTGAATATGGACTGCACAAGTGTGGGATTACATGTCTGCAATAGCCTGCCACTATCAATATTACACTTCAATTAGTGAAAGAGACTGCTTTATCTGAGCCTGAGGAGTCTTAAAAGTATATGTGAAAACTGTATTCAGAAATCATTGTGCATAGCTCTTACTGATTAAACACACTGTACCTATCCAGATTTCTTCACCTTAAAAATGTGAAAATCTCAAGTAGTTAATTGTAAATACGTTGCAGTCATCTAAAGTTATTTTTCAGTTTCTTAATGCATTCCTAGCTCCCTTATCCTAGATAGATTCTATTCTGAGGAATATTGAAATAATAGTACTGTAACTTTTAAAGGTCAGAGTTTACACCAAAATGTATTCTTGTGAGCTTTAAGACATGTTAGAAGGTTGTTTCCTCCTCAAAAATATGCCTGCAGTTGTGCTTTGTTTCATTCACATGTTGGAGTTTAAAAACACAGTGGAGCATTTCCTGTATTATCACATGACATCACAAGGTGGAACAAAGTGTTTCCGATTTGAGAGAAGAACACAGCCTAAATATGCAAGGTTTGTGTGTTAAACATGTGTGAATGAAACAAAATGTGTTTGTGATGAGGAAACAACATTATTACAATAATATGGGTACTTTAATATTTATTGTTAATCTAAGTTCCCTCTGTCATGTGTGTGCAGTGTCACAGGTGACAGAGCAATGCAACCCGGGCTGTTCTGATCTCCTCCGTGTGAACTCCAGCGGGTGCAGATTTGGCGGCACGACTCCGGCATCACCATGTTCTACGGCTCGTCCTCCGGGGCCAGCATGTCCCTGCCCTCCAAGAGCCGCCTCAAGAGACAGAGCAGGACCTTCACACAGGTATGAGCACTAATGCAGTTATGTCCCACTCAATCACATCAGATACGAAGAAGAAAAAAAACATGAGGGCACATGGAAAACATTTCGAATATAACTCAAAGAAATTCAGTTTGCCTCCTGAGCTTTGACTCCTGTGTGCTGTGACAGGTGCACATATACAGTAGCTCTGATTCCTGTGTGCTTTGACAGGTGCTGTACCGTACCCTGAGTTACCGGGACCGTGTGCCCACAGAGGTGGGCACTAACACCAGGGACAGAGACAGACGCTCCACAGAGGAGCCTCCTGAACGACCTCCTGATGACCCTGCTGAGCTGTCCACCCAGAGCTCCGCCCCTGGGGTCCTCAAGATCTTTGGAGATGAGATCTGTGCGGGGGCCAACTACAAGAGCGTCCTGGCCACGCCCCGCTCCAGTGCACAGGAGCTGGTGAAGGAGGCTCTGGAGCGCTACTCCCTCAACAAGGACGCAGCGCACTCCTACGTGCTCTGTGATGTCATTGGGCGCCTGGAGGTGGGCGGGGGCGTTGGAGGCGTCAGCTGGAGGACTGAGTGTTTACGGGCCCTAGGGGACAATGAGAAGCCTCTGTTGCTTCAGGAGCTGTGGAAGCCCCGAGAGGGACATGCCCGGCGCTTTGAGCTCCGGAGGAGGGCTGAGGTGGAGGAGCTCAATGCTAAGGACAAGGACACCATCACTGCAGGTGAGGCTCATACACGCACAGGTCTGTACTGACACTTCTGCTCTGAAGTGTCATTTCCAGCTGGAGATCACACCTCGTGTGGCCAGTGTGAATGTGGTAAAAGTGCAGAGGCAGCTCTGATCTGACTGAGGGAGTGAAAGATGAGTCCTACACTACAGTACACTGATGGATCTCACACCTCAGCTGCTTTTATGAATGACACTCACTGATAGTACTTAGCTAGTACTCAGCTAGTACTCAGGGAGTACTCAGAGGGTACGCAGTTAGTACTTATGTAACTGAGCAGGTCTGGGTTCTGTGTGAAATGTACAGATAGAGCAGTAGTTTGTAGACACAGGTAAGAGTGTATAATAATGTACAATATTCTTACAGCAGCTCATTATGTTCACTTGGATCAGTGAACAAGTGCTGCTGTAAGAAATCAACAGTATCCACTGGATACTGAGTTTTGAATACTTTTAGAAAAGTAACAAAACATGTTTTTTAAGTGTTATTTATACAGTTAGAGTTAAAAGTTTTGTTTGGGTTCTTGGTTAGATTATCATCTTTACAGTAGAGATGCACAGATCCAGCTCTTTCATTTCTGATACCGAACCTCAATACCAACTGATACCTGATATTTCTTTCCTCCAAACTAAATAAACTTTTGAACAGAGACTGGTGGTTCTTTCAGTATGTCAGTGGTCTCTCGTGTTCTGCTCAAGAATGTATGGATCGGTGCATCCCTACTCCCCATGTTGAAGCTGTTTAGTGACACTGGCTTATGTATAGTGTTTGTCCTATACATGTGGTGAAGATTCAGGACAATTCTGATCGAAGAGTTTCTTGATTTTGTCACTAACACTTTGATTGTTGTGTTGCAGTTTCTGGTCTCTTTGTTTGTAGGTTTTCTCCTCCTCTGCTTGTGTGAGCGTACATGGGGGATTAGAATGGTTTTGCAGGATTTTGTATCAACACACTTTTATAATCATTTAATGTTTTGTTTTAGCCATAGGTTACTCAGGTTAAAGCATTTAGTTTAGATGCTCCGATTTGCTTTCTAACTGATGTGGTGTTGACAGAAGATCCTGTATAAAACTTATTTATTGCAGCTTTTGTTTTAAGCACCTCCCCTTTTGCACTGCATAAATAAATATAATAATATAATTTGAAGATTGAAGAAATTGTAAAGTTCAGGTCTAGTTTGATTTATCAAAGCTTGTTAAGTTGTATTCATTATAAAGTTAGATTTTTACGTTCTTGGTTGGTTTCATTAGACTTTCTCTTATTTCTAATGTAACTATTAGCAAATGACTTATTATTTAAAAGAAGGAAATCTTGCATTACGTATTTGTGCTGTCCACTAAATAAATCAATCCAAACTTGTCCAAACTACTCAAATACACTCAAAAGAATCGAGTCATCTGTTTATTTGTGCAGTGCCGCTCCACAGTGCATGCCTGCTGTCCCTGTGCTCTGGTGTGTCTCTGAGCCCTCCCCTGTCACCTGTCCCCTCCCCCGTCCCCTGTCCCCTGTCCCCTCCCCTGTCCAGCTGTAGGCCGAGCCCCTCACTTCTTGGCCGCTCTAATGGGTCGGTCCGGGCTGGGCAAACTCAGGAGCTCCCCACTGCGCTCCGGCCGAGTGCCACAGTCCGGCTCCAAAGGTGGGGACTGTTCTCAGGTAGGGGGGGGCTGTCTGTCATCACCATGGATACCACCTCTACCTGTGTCGTCCACGGCAACACAACCCATTCCCTGTGACGAGTGTGCGTGTGCTAGGGGTGGGTCTTAATCAAACTATCTCAGCCCAAGCGAGACAGAATTCTATTTTTAATAAGAGCCTTAATAACATGATATGACTTATAACTTTTTAATGACTGGCAATTTGGCACCATGCACAACAGTTCCAGGCTCGTTCCAGACATTACCATTTCTTCTCCCATTATATTCCTATGGGGTTTTTGCCAAGTCGTGCTAAAATAAAGCAGTGAAGAGTGAGTTACAGATGGATCTTTAATAGTATTGATAACAGAACACTTGAAATGAACACTCCGTAAGATGGAGATGTCTGTGCTAACCCAACTGTAATAATATAATGGAGGTGAAAGTGAGGTCAGTAACACTGATAGTGACCAGAACTGACCAACTAACCAGCTCAGTCGGTTAGCATTACTGTCATTCCACGCCAAATCTCTGAATGCCCCCGCCCGACCATCTCAGATTTGACTGAAAAAATTCGAAGAAGTTCACACACTTTCCAATAGGAAAAATTCCAAATTTTAGCTCCCAACTCCTTATAGTTTTGTCATTAAAAGATATTTTGTCAATTCTGCCCTGACCTGTTTTGAGCAGAGTTGTCCAAGGAGCCACTTTCAGATTGCTGTATCTAAAAAACTATTTAAGGTAGGTCCTTCAAATTTTCAAGGTCTTCCGTAGATTAGTGCTAGATACCTTTACAACACACAGATATCTAGTCTTTCTAAAACAGTCCATTTTATGTTGGTGGGTGCTGTCATTTTTTTGCTATAACATGGTAAAGATGGCACCAAATTAATTTTTTCCATTTTTAACACTTAATATCTTCTAGAGCATTCATCACAGAGGCTCAGTTTTAAAATACAAAGTACACAGCATGTGTGGAAGGTATATGTTCAATATCAAACCTCTGTCTTTGAAATTGCACTTTCAAGCAAATTTAAGTCCCCAGAAATCTGTGATAAATCAAAAGCACAAGTGTGAAAGTCAATATTCTACAAGTACATTTGCCAAATTTTAACCCTTGAAAATTTGAAGAACCTACATTAAATAATTTTTTAGATACAGCAATCTGAAAGTGGCTCCTCGGACAACTCTGCTCAAAACAGGTCAGGGGGGAGATGACAAAATATTTTTTAATTATAAAACTATAAGGAGTTAAAATTATTATTAAAACTTCTAATTTTTTCAGTCAAATCTGAGATGGTCGGGCGGGGGCATTCGGAGATTTGGCGTGGAATGACCCATTATCAATCAAATATCAAAATTTCGAGATGGCTTTTTCCCCTTTTATTTATTTAATGTAAGCCTGACAAATACATGAGTGACAAATCATAATAAGTTAGTAATAACAAGTACTAGCTTCAGTTAGCATCTGAGCAAAAAGCTACACAAAATAATGTTAAACTAGTTACTGATATGTGCAGGGTGTCTATGACAATCCTGGGAAAATGTGCGTTTGGTGAGGCTCAGAAGCAAAGTACTTTTTACAGAGCATAATTGAAACCGGGTATGTTTTAATGAGGGAACAATGTTTAACATGTTTAAAAACTCAAAAAGTCAAGTTAGCATAATTTGCATTCTTTAACAATTGAATAGAGAATTTGCTACTACATCAGTTTTGGAAAACTAGTGACAGTGATGTTGGGTATATCTGCAAATACAATGCACATGCACTCATGTATGTTTGAAGCATTTAATGTCATGACCAGGATAATTAGCTTGAAATCTTACGGATGGTGTAGCTCTCCCGAGTTGCCCACCCTTGTGTGAGCCCTGCATGTCCCGTGAGCTGTCATCCAACCACAGGGGCTGTTGGATTCACTGTTTCATTCACTTCAAATGTGTCCTCCTTCATTTCCTGACTCACTGTTTGACTTGTAATGTTCATATTGTTAAATGTACCTGTGCCACCTGTCTATTATGGGATGTCTGATTTTTCAAATTTATACACTTCAAAAAATTTGTTGTCTAATGTGTTAAATGACTTGTATTCAGAATATTAACATCAGAGAACTAAACCCTCTTTATTTCACTGTAGGGATTCTTGGTTCACTAAAGACATGTGTCTTGTGTGATTGTTCACCTAGATTAGAACAACACGTTGAGATGTTTTATAAGCTTCACTTTCGTTTCTGACACTTTCGTTTTTGACACTCTACATCTCCCTCCCTTTGCTCTCCGCTCACTCTTCAAAGTGCTATCACAAATCAGCGTGTTGGGATGTTTTTGGTGAGGGTATGTTATAATATGGTAGAAGTTGTTTTTTTTTTTTTAGCGCAGTACCCCCTCTTTAACTGGTTGAATTTGAAAAAAAGAGATTGTCTAGTTGACAAATTGAAAAATAAAATCACTGAGTAGTTTATGACGAAATTATTTGTTAGGGATGTAACAATAACCAAAATATCGTGATATCATGTTGCCAGAGTTCTCACAATAATATCGTGGACCATCACAATATATCGAATTACAAGTCTGCTTAAATTAAGAGTTATGGTGCAGCAATAAAAAAAGACAGAGGGAACTACATAGACCATGATCCTTTGCTGGAACTACATAGACCATGATCCTTTGCTCCATTTCAGTGCAGACTACATAAAGAAATGACAGTTCTAAGCACTTTTAAATCTTAGTTCTTGTCAAAGCATTTTATGAGGAAAAAGTAGCATGTTAACAGTTTTGTTAGCTCCACAAAACCATACTGTGTACCATGAGACGTATATTGTGAAAATATCATACTGAGAGATTTGGATATTGTTATGTACCTAATCATGAGCCTCCCCACCATATCATGAGCTTTCCCAAGTTATCGCAATAAATATTGTACCGTGAAGTTCATACTGTGACGATATCGTATCGTGAGACTTGGATATTGTTACACCTCTACTATTTATTATTGAATCCTTTTTTGCTCTAGGAAAAGACTTGGCACTAAACCAGGACAATACTAGGTCCAAGCCAATTTTGGAACAACTGCTCTGGTTTATTACATGTAATGAAAGAATAAAGACTACTAATCCAAGTCATTTAACTCCAGTAGACAGCCAAGTTTTGCGGTGTATTCTCCTCTCGTCTGTCTTACCCTCTCTCTTTGGTCTCTGCTCCCCGCAGATATCAACGCTCAGGCCCGCAAGCTCCAGAGGAACAGAGCCAAAGGGACACTCACCCTGCCCCGCTCCGGCACCTCATCCCTCTGCCGCAGCCTGAGCGAGACCAGCCTTAACCAGGTAGGCCCCAGCCTCCTCACTGTATTACAAGCCGAATGAAGTGATGACATGAATTTAGAATATGAATGTACATGTTAATATTTTGACTAGATTTGATTTGTTTACTTGTCTTTGCTAGATTTTATAGCTTATTTTATGACATTTCCGATATACTGCCTAATTTAAGATTTTTTTGTTACCATGATCTATGTTATAATGTTTTGGCTTGTGTTTTGTTTTATTGACGAATGTTTAACACACATCAAGCATATTTAGGATTTCTTCTCTCAAACTGAAAACACTCCACCTTGTGATGTCATGTGGTAATACAGGAAGTGCTCCACTATGTTTTTAAACACCATACACTTTCACTAGAATCACTGGATAATTTCAACCCTGGAATTTCCAATCTCTACTGAACTAAGACCCTGTTTACACTGAAACTAATCTGCATATCACCGTATTGGAAATGATTTGCGTCCACACACGTTGTTTCTGAGTCCGCAATCCTTCCCTATCCACACAGCTTTGAGCAGATTTGTTTACATTTTACAGAAACGAAACTTAAAACCGCATGGCTAATTTGCATAAATTAAGTGCTCAAAAAACAGCTCGCTATTGTGCGCTGATGTGGTTCAGCTTCTGTCGGACTAAAGGACACGACTCAGTGGAATCAGTGTTCTTTCTGTGACAGAGGGGTGTTCTGCTGATGGTTTGGTCTGTTCTGTGGTTCTGTCACGTTGAAGATGGTTCATGTGAAACTTTTCAGAGATTATACGTCTGCAGGTCATACATAGACCGTATATATATTAATATATTCTAGCCTCTTAGCTTTTTAGCGGTGATTTACTTGACGGTACATAGACCTACATCAGCATATCAGCGTTTTCAGGTGTCCACACAGTGCCGGATCAGATCCGTACTCAAATGAATTCGTGGGAGCTGGCGGCACCAGATCGTTCCGTCTCTGGAGCCATTTTCAATCAGATTAATGTGGACGAACACTGCATCCACAACGAAAACAACTTGAATACGTACTAGTGTGGACAGGGCCTAAAAGTAAAAGGTAGCTGTTAACATGAGAACTACCACTACATGACATCACAAGGTGGAACACAGAATTTTGAGCTTTGGAGATGTAAACAGACTAATAATAAAGGCTTACTCAAATGTGTGAATGAAACAAAACACAACTCCAGGTATGTTTTAGATGAGATAAAAGCTTTAGAACATGGCTCAAAACTCACAAGAATCAATTTTAATGTGTAATATACAACCTATTAACACCTTAGAAAACAAGAAGAAGAAATAAGCCAGGTCTGCACATCGATACTAAAAACTTGTGTAACTAAGATACATATTGTGGACTGACTCACAGCTGGGAGTGGGTGACGAGCCAAAGCGGTACTACTCCACGCTGCCCGGGCCTCTGCGATCCCGAGAGCGAGAGGTGTCGAGCGGTCGCAGGAAAGAGGACAGCAGCCACGGAGGAGGAGGAGGAGGAGGGGTGCGCCACTCGCTGTACCAGTCCCCTCACCTGCTGCTGCTACAGGGATACAACCGCCAGGTCAGGCAGCCTGTGGGACACCAGCCAGGCCAGATCTCTCTTTTACTGTCAGCTCATACAATGCATCTGGTATAGCTCCATTGGGGATTGATTTTCTCCAAAGTGTCGGGACTGAATCGATTACAGTCAGGGGAGGGTGTCATGTAGCTGTAACTGTCAAGATGGCGGACGCTTTCTCTCTGTCTCTCTCTCTCTCTGAGCTGTTTTCTTATGCTGAATGACCAGTATGTGATTTTAATTACTATAACTGGCAGCTCTTTCTATTAGGACTGCAGCTGGCCAAAATTTGTATTAGTTGACTGATCATTTTATTTAGATTGTATGGATTTATATGGAACAGCGACAGAAAGGAGGTGAGTGAGTGAATTAGCTAAACATTTTGTATTTTGTGGTATTTATTTGTAGAAAGGCAGACTAAATTATATTGTTTTTCTAGTACTTTTTCTCTGTAGATAGTTGTTTTTTGCAGTTTGGGTCAGGTGCATAGAGATATATAATAGTTTTTAGTGCTTTGCCACCCCCCCTTTTAGGTGACTAATCAGTCAGCAGGTCTAGCAATTTTCTATGGCTTTTCTATAGTTTAAATGATATGGTTTTGACAGTCTTTTCATCTGGATGTGTTTGCAGCAATGCTTGTTTTGGTGGGATGCAGCTGTTTAAGTGGTTTCTCGATGGTTAGGGTGCACTGTATTATACCCATAGGGAGATTTGTCCCATTCTTCAATGTTGCTGGGGTAACCTGTCAGGAGCTGTGGGACATCTCCAGATCTTGAGCTAATCTTGGTCATGATTAGGTGGAGGACTTGACCAATTCTGCATGTTGAGGATGTTTGCTAGCCAACAAATTTCCATTCAGATCGATCCTATTTTTACCAGACATAATCATTTAGCTAAAAGGAATACCAGCCTTCCCACATGCCTCGGAGAGCCTTGGATTTCTTCATTTTAGTCTGTGTTTCCTCCTATGTTTCTTCATTGCAAATATACGTGATGGTTGAGTTACAGAAAACACATGGTGGAACAAAGCATTTTTACAGACTAATAATAAAGGATTACTCAAACATGTGTGAATGAAATGTTTTTGATGATGTAACAACATTCTAACATGGTTTAAAGCACACAGGAATCAATTTTGTGTAATATAAGATCTTTAAAAATATAGTTTAAAGATTAAAAAAATGCTTTCAAATCAATGTATTTTATTGAGCCTTTAATAGAAGAGACCTTAAGAACAGAATGGTTGGCACTGTACAACCAATGCAACAGCTAACACAGTGTTGTTCACAGAGGATTTGGGCCTTGTTAGCAGTGCCTCGGGATAAATACTGGTGCAGAGCTATTACAGCGCAGTATAAAATGTGTGTGTGTGTGCTGCAGGACTGCCTGGTGTACCTGCTGAACAGAGAGCAGCACACAGTGGGACAGGAGACCCCTTCAGCTCGACCCAACATCTGCCTTTTCTCCCCGGACATCATGCCCCTGCACTGTCGCCTCCGGAAGGTTCCCGCTCCCCGCCGCCATGGCAACAGTGCAAAGGGGGAGGAGCCTGGAGAGCGCTTCAGCGTCGCCGTGGAGCCCGTGCTGAACGCCACCGTGCTGGTCAACTTTTCCCGCTGCGAGCGCTCCACCACCCTGCGCCACGGGGACCTGCTTTCTTTTGGAGCGCACTATATCTTTCTGTACAAGGACCCGACAGGATCCAAGCCGCTGCCCGCCCAGACCCTTGCCCGCCTGCGCTCCCTGGGACAGCTGTACGAGGCGGGGGCGGAGGAGGGCGATGGGGGACAGGTGTGTAAGATGTGTGGCTCTGCGCTGAAGGACAGAGCGGGCCAGGTGTCCAGTGTGCCCGCAGTCAGACGCAGCTTTAAGCCACACCTGGTCAAGCCCCGCAGCATTGGGACGGCAGTGGGACTGGCTGTGGCTACACCCCTCAGTGTGGGCGGGGCAGGACCGGAGGGGGGCGGGGCCAGAGGGGCGGGGCAGAAGAGACGATTACAGCTGGAGTTTGAGCAGGCGCACGAAGACCAGCTCTTAAACAGGATAGTGTCGCTCATCGAACCTGGAGGTTTGTATATACAATCCAGTAGGGCTGTAGCAGACTAAAGAAAAACATATCACTTGACTATTTGACTAAGAGACTGTTGCTATTAAATATTTCTATAATCTTACCTGGAAATAAAATTTTTATGAAAAAAAATGCAGATTAAAATTGCTGTTATATTAGTTAGATGACTAATACCAATTTTGCCAACTAAGACACCATTGACCGATTAATCGACTGTACTCTACAGTTGACTGTAGCCCTCTATTGAAAAGACCCAAGCTGATCACTGACCATTAAAAATCTGAATAAATCACTGTTAAATTTATTAACTGCATGGCCCCAGTTTATAGAGAACCTTATTGAAAATATACATTGCATTTTTTTACACTAACCAAACTGACAATTATATATTTCTGATAAAGCTTTGTTACTTGGATAATAATAGATGTGATGACTAGCATTTGTCTGTGTATTTCAGGAGACGACCACAAGCTGACCACGGCCTACCTGCTGTGTCTGTGCATACAGCACTCTGCCTCCAGTTTCCCTCCTGGGAGCTTTGGGAAGCTGCTGCTCAAGATCGTGCGCAGGATCCAGACCATTGCTTGGGTCAGTATTTCCCTCTCTCCACTGGCTCAGGTTATAAGGGTGCTTTTATGTTACATTACGGTAATAATTCATTAGAGTACTGCACAGACTTACAGTTGGTTGTCTGGCATCATGTGGCAATGATTTTTTGAACCCTGTATATTCTGACCAGTGCAAATGAAGCCAAATACACCTGCAAGTTATAACATGGCAATTTTGCATAATATGTGTGCTTTAGAATGTATTTATGAATTATTATCCTTGTTGAGTCCTGCTTTAACCTTGTTTGAGCTTGTTTAGGTTTTTATTTTATCTTTAATTAAGGATTAGGTGCACTAAAGAACTTTGCCACCTATTTATGTTCACTGGTATGTTGTTGCTTTGCCTGAAATCTTCCACTGTATGGCATTAATCTAATCTTTCTTGCATTAAAATTAAAATCGAAAAACTTCACAGCCGTCGCCAGTAAATTGGCCTGCTTTTCTTCATGGAAAATGCAATGAAGCAATAATGCTTCTGTAAAATATTGCAATAACATAGTTATCCAAAATCACACATTTCTTCTCATGTTGTACAGCCCTACTAATAATATCATAGGTTTTGTATTGTTCCTTCCTTATTCTTGAGAGCAGACAGTGAAGCTTGTGTGCTTTTGTTCTGGCCAGTGGTGCGTTGGTGTGAAGATGAGCTCATGTGGAACCAGACAACCTTATCCCACCTTATCTAACCACGACAGCTCAGTGAATAGTTAAACAGCTGGATCACATGTATTCTGTTACACCAGTTAATACCTGTCTGTGCCCCCCACTGTGCATCTAAAGGGTTAACCATTATCCAGTTTACAGTTTAACCACTCACACTTTAGGTTTTGTTGTTTAAAGGCGCTGTACTTGATACTTGCTGTCTCAAAAATGTGAAAGAAACATAACTAGTACCTTTTAAACATTTTTGCAGTGGTCCAAAGTTATTCCTGAATTACCTTGATCTTTTCTCAACTTTCAGAGACTTACTTGTGCTGTTCATTGTATTGCTATTGGCAACTAGTATGCTAACCTTGCACTTCCTGACTATCGCTTTATAATTAGATACAGACAGAATACAGCAGACGTATTTTGACCTTATTTTGCTCAAATACATGGCAAAAATTAAGTTAAGGCCTGTAATGTCATTGCAACTGATTGCAATCGATTAGTTACAGGTGAATGTAGAAATATGGCCATCGGTTACAGTGATTTCCATAACATACATTTCTTTCAAACACTAAACGGTGATTTTGTGTGTTGTCCCAGTTTAGACAGTGGAAAATGATTAGTCCAAACTGTCACAGGCACTTTAACTGGCTGATGTGTCTCCCCGCTGTTCTATCTGGAGCAGTGGGGCAGTGTGGGTCATGGCCATGGACATGTGATAGTTCTCAGCTCCTACGCACACGCTCAAACATTCATGAGGCCTTAATAAGAGTGTTCTGTGTGTGTGTGTGTGTCTGTGTCTGTGTGTGTGCATGTGTCTGTGTGTGTGTGTCTTACAGGAGAAGACAAAGGAGCTGGCACAGAAGCAAGCTCAGCAGTGAGTATCCTTTTACTACTGTGTCAGAGCACACACGTGGAGCTGTAGAGGCATGTGCTGTGAGGGGGTGTTCCATAAGTTCAACTACTCAAGTTACATTTAAGGACAGTCACACAAATGCATATTTTAAGATTCCCAAACCAAATTTTTTAAGCCTATTATTAGGTGTAGTATTACGTAAGGCTGGGTATCTTTAAGAAGTTGCAAGTGGGTCCGGTCAAGCGGTAACGGAGGGAAACGGGCAGATTTTTTACATTCAAATAGCTCTTATTCAGAAACTAGAGGGACTAGTGAAATAAGTAAGGTATCGGAATGTAGGAAAGAGTTAACACTCCAACAGGGTAAAGTTAACCCTGCGATATTCTTTCAAGTTGTTGACACAAAATAAAAAAACTCATTTTAGTAACGGAGGGAATGAAATATGCAGCACTTTTTGGACAATAAATACAAACAGCGATAACTAGCGGTTCTCACTTACATATCCTTAACAAACTGGTTTGAATATTTGCTTCATATAGTTTTCTACCATATGGTACAAGATTAGGCTGAAAAACCTCTTACATTTGAGTAATAAGATTTTTTATTAAGAAAGGTCATGGTAACGGAGGGAAAAGTAACGGCGGGAAAATTGTGCAAACAAGTAGAAGGTGCATGATTTTCCATAATTTGTCAGCTTTTTTCTTCCGAATACTTTAATATTACTTCAAATAATGTAAAATATGTCAGTCCTTCCAAGCAAATTTTTATCATTTTAAATACTTTTTTTTTAAATCATGTACCTTCATCAACAGTTCAAAGATCAAATAACACAAGATATGATGAAATACATCCATTTATTTACATGATTTGCAGGTCTGGAAATAATTTTTGTTCCATGTTTCATACATGGTCTGTTTAAAACATATGTAACTTTAGAACCAAAAATGGTACAGAAAAAAGGTAAACAGTTTCATAAATTAGAGTACATATGCTATCTGTTGAATACATTTTTATATCAGATGCATTAACTTGATTTTTTGGCCTTGCTGTTTACTTCTGCTTGACTGGGCCCTAATACATACCTAAATACATACCTCGATACATGGGCCACTTTCAATTCAATATGATTTGATATGATATATTTCGATCGATTCAATACGGTTCCGTGAAAAACAAAAGCTAAATCCTGCGTGTGATACTAAAAGTCTACTAAATCCATTAAATTGGGCGGCAGTAGCTCAGTTGGTAGAAGCATTCGCCAACTGATCTGAAGGTTGGCGGTTCGATTCCAGCTCTCGACATAAACATCACAGGTTGAGCGGTCAGATCCACTGACCCACAGGTTGGCTGGTGTGATTCCAGCTCCCACAGATGAATGCTGTCGTTGTGTCCTTGGGCAAGACACTTAACCCACCTTGCCCACAGTGTCTGCGTACACTGGTGTGTGAATGTGTGTGTGAATGGGTGAGTGGTTCCTTGTTGTAAAGCGCTTTGAGTGCCTTGAAGGTGGAAAAGCGGTATAGAAAAATGTGACCATTTAAATTTATGCATAGTTAATATGAAAAACACCAATTTTACTCAAAACAATGAAAATGTCAACACAACTGTAGCTTTTACACAAAATAATTTAGAATAATATACCTTGGCGAAATATTGATATAGCAGCCCACGATATTGACACTCAAATTAACTGATACGATATGTCGATATTGCAATATTTTTGCACACCCCTAGTATTAAGAGTAGTAAAGGTAGTACCAATAGTGGCTGTTGTTGTGTTCTTTGGCATGACACTTAACCCACTTTGCCTACTATGATGGATGTGTTGTGAGTAAGTGATTATTGGTGGTCAAAGGGTAGAAGTATCATCAGAAATTCCTGTTTGGAATGTGGCAGCTATTGTGTTAGCTATGTCCATTTATATACAGTCTATGTTTGAGACGCGAGAGAGAAAATTGCAAGCCCTCATTATTATAGTAGCAGTAGTAGTGTAGTAGTAATAGTAGCAGTAGTAGCAGTTACAGTAGCAGTGCAGCAGTATGAGTATCTTTCATTTTATTGTGATGGAGTGATTGGAATTAGAATTGGAACTGGACAAAAACAGAAAATGGCTATGTAATTTCTTGTGAGTTTTATTTGACCTGAAACTAAAAGCTAAATATTTTTTCTCTACTGAACTCTCTATGACATTGCTATAGCATTATCTACTGTTCCTAGTCATTTTTTGACTAGTGAATTTGCCGCTTTGTAGTCAAAAATGCCTAAATTTAAGTTTGTGCTTAAGTTTCCAGTTGTTGGTGACATCATGCATGACTGGCCAGATTACTGCTAGGATACAAACAACCTAGCTCCACCCCACTCTCCCCTTTAGTCCTCCAGGGGCTGCCCAGTTTAGCAGCTCTATTTAAAATGTGGTTATGGGCAGAGTTTAGGTCTTCAGTCCCACTTTAAATTAAGCTGTTAAATAATTTGAGACCCTTTCTTTCTTTGTGGAGATTTTATGTTCTCACTTCCCTAAGAAAATGTTTTAAAAAGTCTAAATACTATTAAAATAAGATTTGCTAAACTGTGTGTATGGGTGTGTAACACTTGCTATAGTATAAAATAGTATTGTATACTATTAAAGTGCCTCTGTGTTGTGCGCTCTACAGCCAGGACCCCGCCTCCCTGTCCCTCCTCAGTATCTCAGACCTGGTGCCAGACCTACAGACCATCTTCTTCTGGATGTCCAACTCCATTGAGATCCTCTACTTCATCCAGCAGCGCACGCCGGCCTACACACACAGCATCGAGAACATGCAGGGTGGGACTGCAACTGTTATTTCAACATTCACTGCAATCCATTCTAAATCTCTATTTGAATTGTTGCAATTAGCTAAATGCTGTTATTATTTAGGCAATAGAGTTATTAAGTGATGATGTCACTTGATTTCTGTATTTGTTTTTGTTCCTTATGCATCAAGCAACAGACATTTACCTTTCAAAAGCCCATGTTTAACCACAAATTGTATCAAATATGTAAATAATGTTGTAATAATTTATCATAATGTAGGATTACTAGCACATATATCTCACCAGCTTCCAGTTACCGTTAATGCTATCTTTGCCTAACCTGTCTTCTTACCTCAGACTCCCTCATACACTTTCTGTCTTAGTTATAACCATAGATCTATGCTTATGACTTTGTTAGCTTTAAAAGTCTGTAATCTATTTTTAATGTGAGGAACATGTTCATTGTTTTCAATCAGATCATGTATCTGGAAGCAGGGGTGAAAGTAAGCACAGAAAAGTAGTCCCACTGAAATAATTGAGTCTAGACTCAAATTATCACCACCACTTAATTTAATTTATTTCTGGGTCAGACTGTGTATTTTTTAATATTTAATCTGCTCTACCTCGAATTTTCAGCGCTCTGAATTGAGTTCATTCATTTGGATCTGACTCGCCCCTCTCTCTCTCCATGCGTCTTTACGCCACAGCGCCATGCGAGCTGTGAGGAGCACGGAGCAGATGCACACACAGTGTACTCTTCCTCAGACTCTTCTGTCTTCAGCACAAGTCTAACTGAAGGAGGAAACTATCTTGGCAAACGTCATGACACAACTGGTTTTGCCATGACATGATCTAAACATATGGCAAGCCAAGGTTATTGTGCCCTTTGTCCATATGACTTCCATGGACAAAGTACACAGGTTACAGAGTGAAGTTTATTACACACAGATGGGAAGCTGGACAGTTGAGTTTGCTCACACCAGAGTCAGCTTTAATGTTAAAATGTATCAGAAAATATCTGCTGTGTAGAGGAAAAAGCTGCTTGACCCTGATTTGAACATAGTATAATAATGTGACTGATGTACATTTTAAAATGATTAGGCTATTAATTTTACCCACATCATGTTCTACTGATTATGTGTATATTAAGCAGCAATGGACAAAAATATAAATATAGACCTAAAAAAATAAATCTATTCTCAGCCCTGCCCGGAACATCACACTTAACAACTCTAGACTAACAACTTTGAGATGGGGGCTTCTGCATGTACAGTATGTCTATGGCAGAATGTTCAGCAGTTACCATGGTGGCACAATGTACACATTAGGAAACATTGCCAAAAAGTTTTAATACTCAAGACATCAAGAAATTCAAAATGGATTTAAAGTCAGTTCTTTATGGTCAGATTTGTTTAGAGTAAAACTTTGAGTCAACTTGACAGACAGAGCAGTGCCTCCTGGTAGCATCACATCTGCAGGGGAATGCTGATGACATCAGCTTCAAAGTATCAGTAATGGCCTGTTGGGGTCTTATTCTTTTTTTTTTTTTTTTTTTAAGTGCTATCGCTGTAGTTCAGACCTCTACAAACAGGTTCTCTGAGATTCACTGATTTGTTTAGACATATATATTTCGGTCTTCTCTCAAATGCCAATGTCAAATCATAAATCAACATTTTTTTTTTCTTTATAACTGGAAATAAAGTGTCAGAGATTGCAATACAAGTAATCTCTTTCTCTGTCTGTTCTGTATCTTGCTTGTGTCCAGGGTCTAAGGAGTCGCTGCTATCGGCGACCATCTCAGCCAATGAGGAAGCCATGAGCATCCTGGAGGAGGTCATCATGTACACCTTTCAACAGTGTGTTTACTATATCACCAAGGTAAACCATTGTAGGCTACCTTTTATAGGACTGACTTGCTTGAAACATTTTCTTGTCAACTAATTTTTTGTAACAGTTTTATTAATTTGCACTTTCGTTGTTTATCATTTTCGTTTAAGCAGGAATAGCATTTACTTAAGTGGAGAACTAGAGAAAAGTCTTGCTGTGAAAAAATACTGCTCAAAATAATTAAATGAACACTTTGAGAACACATCAGATCGCAATGTGTACAAAATATGTTGGATATCTATACAAATATAAACAGGGCAATGTCTTAGGAACAAAAGGATTCCACTTCTTTTAAAGGAAATAACATTTTGAGCTCACAGAGGGCTTCATTTTATAGACACCCTGAAAATCAAAGTGAAATAATGATGTGGCAGGCTAGTACATTTTACCAAAATTGATATCCCTCTGTGTTTTTTACAGAGAGTCTGACAGATTCAGACAGTACCGTCCAATCAGGTTTATATCAGTGATTTTTATGAAACAATAGTGCTCACTGGACATCTGTCATTTTTAGCTTAATGAAACTTCTCACACATCACACCTTGTAAGGTTTAACGCTAAAACCTTATAAACACCTGGTTGCAGGAGTGGAGTTTGAAGTGTGGATACCTGTTAGCCCAATTACACCCCACCCCTCCTATCTCTCATTCTCTTTTTTAGTCCTCAGGTACTGCTCAGTTTAGCAGATCTATTTGAAGTGCTCTTGTGGGCAGAGTTTAGGTGTTTAGTCCCACTGTAACAAAAACAGCTGGTCTGACTTGTGACTTGTGACTTGTGTGCACAGGCTCTGTACGTGGTGCTGCCGGGCCTGTTGGACTGTAACCCATTCCCTGTGGACGGCTCAGAGCCCTGCTGGAAAGGAGGAGTGGGCTTCCCTGAGCCTGTGCGCAGAGTCCTACAGGTCAGCTACTTTTTGTCCAGTCTTTCCAGAAAAAAATACCCCAAAGCAAACAAGCTATACTAATGTGTTGTAAATCTGATGCTGGATAAAAAAAATTTAAAAAAAGACTATTTTCAAACATGTACTGGTAACAGCAGAGAAAAAGAATGACATGAATGATTTTTGAATGACACAGACAGCCCCGGGCTCACCTGCACATCTGTACTGAGGAGAGGTAAATCAAATACATGGAAGAAATAGGATACATGGCCTTTAATTTATATCTTGGCATTAAAGCTGGGTGATATAACAATGATTCCCAAACTGTGGTTCAGGTCATCTTGGGGGTATGCAGAACATCGTGGGGGGTTCACAAAGAGTTTTGGCAATAAAATTTGGATATCCCAGTTTAATCTAAATGTTTTAAATGTGAAGATTAATTAATTTGAATACGGAACATATTAACTGTTAGATATTAGTAATATGCTTTGTGTAGCGTCCAGATGATCACATAATCCTCATTGCGTGTGCCCAGGTCTTTCAGAGCACCCAGGAGCTGCTGCAGGGTTACCAGGTCCACCCGGAGATCCAGGCTCAGATGTTCGCTTATCTGTTCTTCTTCTCCAATGTGTCCCTGTTTAACCAGCTAATGGACAAAGGTGAGAGAGGGGATGGGCCTGTGTGTCTGTGTGTGTGTGTGTGTGTGTGTGTGTGCATTCATTGATCACATTATACACACTCACTTTATAGCAACCTGTCTTTCTTATAGGAACAAATAGGTGGTCCCCATGATGTAAATTCTTTATTATTAGATCAACAGCAACATGGTTTAATGTTCAGATATAGGTTAAAATAGGTTATGGTTTAGGCAAATGTTAGATAAATAGGAAAAGTTTTGTTCTCTTTTGTTCTTAATTTAAAAACAAGTAAAGAGGGGTTTCAGAATACATTTCTGAACATAAACAATTCACACTTTTTAAAATGACAGTTTAACACAAACTTAGTAAATATCCTCCTCCAAAGTCTGAACTCCATACCACATGCTTTCACTGACAGAGGATTGGCTGTGAGCCTCTCCATAAATCACTGACAATTAGAAAGTGAATTTCACTTCAAATTTGATTAATCACACAGCCCCAGATTAAGGTTAGAAAAGAATGTAAGTCAATGTCATGAATCCGTGTAGCGTTCGTTCATTCGTTTTTCAATGTAAAACCAAAAATAAGAAAACAAAAAAATAACTGTTTTCTTAATTATTTGTCTCCAAAACCAAAATGAAAAAACTGATACATTTTTTCAGTTTTTGATTTTGTGTTTAAATGAATAATGGAAAAAACAGATAACTGCCGTTTCCTGTTTCCGTGCTTTAAACTGTCTGTCAGTCGTAGTCTGGTTCTGGTTTGGTCCCGGACCTGGATCAGTCCTGGTTCAGTCCTGATTCAGTTTGGCATCACAGTCACGGAAGTCACGTAAACGGGAAAAGGCCATTATCCGTTTTTTCCATTCTTCATTTAAACACAAAATCGAAAACTGAAAAAACGAATCATTATCCGTTTTTTCATTTTGGTTTTGGAGATAAATAATAAAGAAAACTGTTGTTTTTTCGTTTTCTTATTTTTGGTTTTATATTAAAAAACAAATGAACAAATGATACATGGTTTGCCATGTCCCCTTGGGTTGTCACAATACTAAAATTTCATTGATTTTCATACTAAGGATTAGACTGGATACTAACAATTTCGATACCATGTCATTGTTGATAATTAAAAACACTCTTTAGGCAATAGAATGTCATCAGCATTAAATCATTGTCATTTCTTTTATATTACCATGTGGCCTTATATCTGTGTAATCCCTCAACAGTCCCGGTAGGTTCCATAGTGGTCCATGGGCGTATGTGGTCATATATTTGTTCTGATCAGCTCAAGAGCATTCTAAAGCTGTTCAGGAAAGGTTAATTTCTATCCTGAGAATGTGACTTTGTTAGTACAGATACCTGCTCAAATAAGTGTCTAGGATCGACACTAGTTTTATTAACAACAAGTATTTGATTTTTGATGCTTCTGACAACTCTAATGTCTCAAAGCACTGAAAACCAACATGTACGCCTGCTAGAATCCTGGTGCCCTTGTCAGCATTTTGACTGAGACGAACCCACACTCCACACTGTCCTCAATGCCCTTCTAAACCCCCCCCCCACACTTCTCCATTCCTCCTCTCATCCCTCGCTCCTCTCATCCTCCTGCGCCTCCTGTGCCTCCTTCCATCCATCTGGCCATCCCGGGTGAGACACAGACACAGAAGGGGGGAGGGAGGAAGGGTACCGTGAAGGTTAGAGGGCTACAAGGCTGTTCATTTGTTTGTGAAGGCAATCTAAATACAGCCAATAAACCACAGCTACTGTATGTGTTAATATTAGGGAAATCTGTAAGGATGTATTGTCCTAGCAGCAGAATAAAAACTAATAAGAAATTCACAGTAATAAGTACGGGTGTGCAAAAATATTGAACTATCGCTATATCGTAATATATCATTTAATGTGATGATACAGTATCACTATCGTGGGCTGCTGTATCGATATACTGCCAAGAGTATATTTTGGTATATTTTACTAAATAATTTTGTTACAGTGCTACAGGAAGGACACTCGTTTATGCAACACATTTGACATATTCACTGTTTTGATGATTAAAATGTTTGTGTTTCATATAGGGATGTAACAATAACCGAAATATCATGATATTGTATCGTCAAAGTTCTCACAATAATATCGTGGACCATCACAATATGTTGAATTACAAGTCTCTGCTTAAATTAATAGTTACAGTGCAGCAATAGTTAAAAAAAGACAGAGAGAATTACATAGACCATGCTCCATTTCAGTGCAGACTACAAGAAGAAATAACTGTTCTAAGTAGGGGTGTAACAATATCCAAGTCTCACGATATGATATTGTCACGATATGAACCCCACGGTACGATATTTATTGCGATATCGTGGGAAAGCTCATGATATTCATAATAACAAGACTGACACAACAAAATGCTTTGACCAGTCATTTGGTACAACATTTACTGACATATTCCAGGGATGTAATGATATCCAAATCTCACGGTACAATATTTATTGCAATAGTTTGAAGAGGCTGGGACACTTTTTTGCTTTTAAAATTTTGACAGGATTTTGGTGTGGGTTATTACCGTCATAATCCCAAGAGCTCAAGCAAAAACATATTTCTTCATGTTGTTATATATGTGTTCCCGATGTTTATAAGCTGTTGCTACTATAAAACCTTGCATTTAAGCAAAGAAACTTGTGATTTGGTATATTGTGACAGTCTACGATATTATTGTGAGACTTTTGATGATACAATATCACGATATTTCGATTATTGATACATCCTTAGTTCTAAGCACTTTTAAGTTTTAGTTCTTTGGATGAAGTCTTGTTAAGGCATTTTAAGAGGAAAAAGTTGCATATTCACATTTTTGTTTGCCTCCACAAAATATCACAATAAATATCGTACCATGTGATGAATATCTTGAAAATATCGTACCGAGAGATTTGGATATTGTTACATCTCTAATCGTGAGCCTCCCCACCATATAGTGAGCTTTCCCACGATATTGTAATAAATATCATACCATGAGGTTCATCCCATGACAATATCGTATTGTGAGACTTGGATATTGTTACACTCCTAGTTTCATATGAACTGTGCACAACAAAGACTTTTAGTATCACAGCCATCATTTTGCCATTATTTTTATTGGACTGTATCAAATCAGTTTGAAATACAGTATATCATTTCGAAATGAAAGCTCACTGTATCGAGTGCCATCTCGTGACCTATGTATCGAGATATGTATCGTATCGCCAACTTCTCAATGATACCCAGCCCTAATAATAAGCATCAAGATCAGACTGACTACATGTTTAATTAACTCAAAGAGGAGGTATTACGCAAAATCTTTTTTGTTTTTGTTTCGCACTTCGCACCATGTTGTAATGTTTCCTCATCAAAAGCATCCATGAAGGTGTTTCAGTAATTTAGTGATTTCTCCTGAACCTTCCTTATGGTTAGCTGTATGATTCTGTGCGATGCTCAGCCCACAAGCCTACGTCAGTCATGCTTCCACAACAATTCTCTATAAATATACAAAAATGTGATACAAAACTGTACACAACAACTTGAGAAACCGGATGTGATGTGCAGTAGTTTCATTAGCAGGATGTACGCTGACTGTGTTGTGATAGTGCTCTGAAGGGGGGGTGACAAAGGGAGGGGGACACTCAGAGCATCAGAAACAAAAGTGAAACTTATAAAGCATGTTAATATGTTGATTATGTTGTTTTTGGGAAATATAGCATTTTCAAAACTAAATGTAACATGGTGATGGTGTTAGCAGTTAATACCCCATAGAACCAAAATAGTCCTTCTTTAAGTTATTATATCATTGCCAAACCAGATTGTTGCCCACATATATTTACTAGAATAACATTATTGATGCTCTACCTAATTTTTACTGTCTTAATTAAAAATGTGAAAAACAGAACTAGTTTATTTTAAACAGTTTGCAGCGGTCCAAATGTATTCCTCACTTTTCTAACATTTCTAGCATCCTAATTATAATTATTCACCACAGCAAACTATGAGCAGATTTCTCAACCTTCAGGCAACAGTAGCTCAGTTGGTAAGAACATTGGTGGTTTGAATCCCGCTCTTGACGAAAAATAACCTCACTTGTTGAGCGGTCAGATCCATTGACCCACACGTTGGCGGTGGCAGTTGGCAGCTCCCACAGACAAATGCTGTTGTTGTGCCCTTGGGCAAGACACTTAACCCACCTCGTCCCCAGTGTCTGCGTACACTGGTGTGAGTGTTTCCTTGTTGTAAAGTGCTTTGAGTACCTTGAAAGTAGAAAATCACTGTTTAAAAATGTAACCATTTACCATTTCAGAGGCCAGACTGGAGTTTTACAATCATGATAATGCTGACAACAACTAGCATGCTAACATTGCACCAGTGTTATTTTCTGGTTCGCAAACAGAAAAATGATTTACAATTATACTTAAGAAATGCCTTTATGAATTCTAAAATGTGGTACATCCCATAGACTGTATAAAGACATGGACTAAGTGAGGGTGACGTCACCCATAGCATTCAGCATCAGTCAAATGAAGCTCATCGAGGCCAACAGGTTATGGGGGTGAATTTGGAGCTGAGGTCCGTATTTGGAATTTCAACCATGAGTGTTTTAACAACCAAAGAGCCAATCCGGTGCAAATGTCATTGTCTAACAGTCATTTCTTCATGCCTTCTATGACATATTGCTAATTCCTTGTGCTATTTCATTCATCTGTAGCCAGCAGAGGGCGTAGGAAATATCCAAAGCTACTTTTCTATATATAAAAGCCTGAATAAAGCATAATATGTGACCTTTACCCAAAACAGCTGACTAAACCATGGCCCGTCGAAACACAAACGCACACGCCCCCCTTTAACCCCCCACACACACGTACTGTTTTTACCCCAACCATATGTCTTCATTAGCGGAAGTAGACAGGACAGATCACGTGTTTAGCACAGGGAGAAGGAGAAACCCCTGCTCTCCATGTGTACCTCACTCTCCCGGCCCCCTCCCCATGCATGCGTCTGGGTTGTGGTATCGATAATCGTCCCCTCTGGGTGTCCATGGTAACTGCAGAGTGAGGGTTAGCAGGTAAGCGCTGACGTAGCATCCTAGCTTGCACATGCGCCGCTGGCCAAGTGCACACGCTCACCAGCTACACATGACATTTGCTGCAAGAGCACATTGGGTTTATACTAAGCATAGGCAGGCTTTAGACAAGAGCAATTTGAGGTCTTGTTTTTGCTGTTAGAATTGTTTTTTGAACATTCAACAGATAAAATACTGTGTTTTGAATTGTTAAAGGGACTGTATATAACCGTTGTAGTAGTGATTTATTTTTAAATACAAAAAATTGGACATGATGGCCTCTCATGTGGGTTGATAGTTTAAACACTGAAATCCAGCTGGTTTAAACCTAAAATGCCTCTCTCTGATCTGAGTGGTCTCTACCTAAACCCCAGAACCTGCAGCCAAGCATGAACCTGTGCTAGTGCAGCCTCTGCAGCTCAGTGAGGGGATTCTGGAGGTTCTGAGCTTTCACAACACAGCTCTGCCCCCCATGTTTGAACAGCCCCCACTGTGGAGTGTTTTAAGTCTCATCTTAAGATCCACGTTTATTCTCTGGCTTTTAACACCATGTGAGTTGTGTGCTCCTCTGTGTCTTTTATTTATTGTATTTTTTATTTTTATTTTTTACCTTTTTATTATTTATTGGTATTCTTGCTCTTCTTTGATTTTACTAGTTTTATTGACTTAACGAGCTGTAGTAAAATTAAATAGAGTTTATTTCATATTTCTGTTGGATATGTTTTATTTATATTGTGCAGTACTTTGGAAACTGTTTTGTTTCTGAAATGAGCTATAGAAATAAAGTGGATTGGATTCACATGAGCAATGGCCTGTCCATATACTGAGAATGAGGAAAACTCATTTTCCTTTAAGAAGCAGTTTTTTTTTAACTCCATGCTTTACACACTATTGTCTGAAAACAATTGTGGTAGTGAAATTGGTACTGAGTATTCAGACTTTTCTTTAGTATCAGAATCAAGTTTGACGGTTCAGTATTTAAACAACACTGGCACGAACAAAATCTCCAAAACATGACCTCTGACCTGCCCCTGCCCCCAGCTCACACGTGTACAAGTGTTGTGTAAGTGTTGTGCTGGTGCATTATGACACCCTGCTTTAGAGCTGGGGTGTGCTTTGCTCTGGTTGAGGGCCCCCTCATAGATTAGGTTATGGCCAGACTTAAGCCTCTTACTGGGGCAGGAGCAGAGGGGAGACATATGGTAAAAATGTGGACCGTTATGGATGCTCTCTCAGCACTTAAATATAAGCACTCAGAAGCTCTCAGCTGATTGACCAGTTTGACCTACAGTGACCTAATAGCAACAGGGTTAGTCCTGGGTTGGAGTTCTTCTTCTTCGTGTTTATGGAGTTTGTAAGTTCTCCAACAGGGTAGATTTTCTCATGAACTTGCTATGATTGTTCCATAGTTTATAATACTAGGTGGTAAAAGCAAGTATTAATTTATTCAATGAATTCTTTTCTGTTCTGAAAGATCTAATCAACTACTGGTCTAATTGTGATTTCATGTACGAGCCAAATAATGCTATGATTGCTATGACTATGATTTTGATAGTAAGCAGCCATACTCATTACTGCCCTCCTCTGTATGTGCATCAGATGCCCTACAGCATCTCACACAAGCATGATGTGTGGGCCCTTCACTGTGAGCTGGGGCTATTGTTTGTGAAAGTTCAATATCAACTTCATTAAAAATGTATGTGAGCGTAGCACCATATACATACATGGATCAGTGCTGTCATCTGATTAAACCATCAGCCCTGTGCACTGTGCTGCAGTGTGCGAGCAGCCCCAGACAGGCAATAACAATACACGATTTCATTATATTGTGATAATAAATACTATATATTTATGGTCATACCACCTTGAGAATACTCAATCCCACTAAACCAGGGGTCCCCAACCTTTTTCCTCCGGTAAGCTACTTTTATAAAACAAAGATAATAGAGAGCTACTCATTTTAACTGTCACAAGAAACTGAGTAAAATAAGAGCCACAGCGAGCCTTAGATGAGGTGCAGTTAGATGCCTTTAAAACATAAACCATTATTCATTTATTAGCTCGCAAACTTAGGCATCAAAATAATACATGTACAATGGTAACAGGCATTTAAATAATCAAATTTGACTTATTCAGCAAAATTCTTGTAATTCAGAAATCCCTTGGCGAGCTACTTGGAAGGGGGTGGAGAGCTACCAGTAGCTCCTGTGCGACAGGTTGGTGACCGCTGCACTAAACTATACACAGTTGGGCCTGACTAGTAGCTGGATGGGAGACACTTCACCCACATTGCCTAGTATGAATATGGTGTATATGAGTATTAGTGGGGCTGATGGCACAGATTGGCAGACTTGCTTGTGCCCGTCTACTGAAGGGCAGCTATGACTACAATGGTTTCTCACCACGAAATAAGATGAAATGTAACTTAAACCTTGAATCACCTCTGGAGAGTTATATAAACTAGGCAAATGAATATTGTAATGTTAAACTTAAACTTAAACATTTTCATTATTCTCTGGCAACCATTATCAAAAATCTTAAATAAAACTGTCACAAAAGTAAGTACATTTTACTTATAAAGCGCTTTTCACAGATAAACAATACAAATTGCTTTACAGAGAGCAAGTACACCAACAATACAAACAAGAATAAGTAAAATAAAAAACAGATTGATTCTTATGTGTTGCCCCCATAGGCCCGGCGCGTGGCTGGTTCCAGAGGTCCAAAGTGCTGCAGATCCAGGCCTGTCTGAGGATGCTCATGGAGTGGGCCAGTCGCTCCAAACTGGGACACCTGGCTGACAAGTTCTTCACCAAACTCAACAGTGCTGTGTCCATAGTAGCCACCGCACCCCAGCAGCTCACACAGGTACAGGTCCTGACACAAACATGGGTGCACAACAACAGTGTCAGGAGATCTTTACATTTGTATCAAGGGTGTAACAGCCCGGTGTTTATGGGGCTTGTTATTACTGATCAAATATTCAGATATTTTAAAAGATTTGCAATGAGTTTGGATGTCTACGTCATCCATGCTCCCTCACAACCATTCTCCATAAATATACAAAAGCATGACACAAATACACATGTGCAATAGTTTCTTTACTGAAATTGCTACATGATATGTGAGTTTTTATGTGATTTGTGTGTGTCAGATGAGCTGGCGGGCCCTCTCCAGTGAGCACCCCAGTTTGAAGCCTGTCCAGCTGCACCGCATCCTGAGCCAGTACCAGCAGACGGCCGAGCTGGGGCCAGTGCCTCTGTGGCAGCCCAGCACTGAGGACGAGGCCTACATCTACAGGACAGGTGACACACTTAGGCTTTGACTAACTGTATGGAGCCACAAGGGAAAGCTCATGGATGCACTAGCTCACATATTACAAGATAATAAAAAGCACAAAATATGTGGTACCAACATTCAAAAAACACAGGGATATATCAACAGAGAAACACTACAGCAGACATCACTGGAAGCAGAGGGTCCTCTATAACTCAATAAGAGAAGAGAGAGCACACCTACTATACAAAATCTAGAGCGTTTAACCAAATTATAGTTGTTTCTTCTCACAATTTCCTCACTCAAAGTTGTATCTGGAGTGATAGGTGCATGTTTGAGCAATCTTTAAAGACACCGTTTTGGCAATCATACCCTTTTTTCACCATTACCAAAATACGCCTACTGCTCTGTACTTTGTTCTCCACTTGGTGATATATGTAGAATTCTGCAGCATTACATTGTCATTTTGGTACAAAGGAAAAAAAAACCTGTGTTATCTACAGCTATCCATAGGAGGTGCCAACAACTTTGGCGGCTCTTTGTTGTGATGACATTTATGGAGACGTCAGCTCCCATTGGGCACCACAATTTTCTAATGCAGAAGTCAGCTTACGTGTTTCTTGTATTAAGTTGTTTTAGATTAATTCTGTGATTTAAGATGTCCAAATTATAACATAATGATCCCACTTTAAATTCAGTGAATTGGAAAAGGGGTGTGACTAATTTGTCACAGCAGGATTGGATAATAGAATTGCCCTGTCCAGCATTTTGTAATGTGCTTAAATGAGCTTATCATGCTCATCAGAATCCAGCTGATTTTTATAGGCACCATTTGGAGGATTTTCAACCATTCAAAATATAGATTTTTCTTTTAGACCAAATTGTTAATTACATTAGCAACCATCCTGCTTTTTATCACCCTGAAAGCCTCTAAAGTCGTGTATTGGATATGAGGCCATGTGCACCTCCTGAATGAGTCTAGGACAACCCTTAGTGCACCTGACAGTTTCATGAATAACACATGTGGTGCCCAGGTAAGTGCAGAACGAGGCACGGGAGCGGAGTAGAGGAGAAACTATCAGAGGTGTGAAGTAGGACATGAGTGCTCTGTTTTAGGTGTCACTGACGTCATGTGAGGGTGTCCCCAGATAATGGGAGTCCTGTGAGGAAAGCAACACACTATTTTAGCTGAGTGACGCAGCACGGAGAACATGGCTCAACAATTTTCACATATTTTGTTACAATCTAGATTCTGCTCTTAGTTTATGTTTTAAAGGTCCTATATTAGACAAAAATGATCCTTGTGAGTTTTAAGCCATGTTATCTCCTCAAAAATCATACCCAAGTTGTGCTTTGGTTCATTCATATTTTTGAGTAACCCTGGTTTAGCAGTCTATCTACTAGTCTATCTCCAAAGCTCAAAATGCTCTGTTCCACCACATGACATTATAACATAAATCAGAAAATAGCGCAATATAGGCCCTTTACATTTTTCTTGTTGTTACAATCCTCAGTTTGGGTCCAGGTGGGTCTCTTGTGCCCTCTTCTGGCACTTTCCATGTAAATATAGCGACTATGTAGCTTTTTGCTGAAATGATACTTATTAAAAATGTATGAAAAATATATAAATACACAAAATAAAGACATTTTAAAATAGGGCTATGGGCTCCCTTTCATCTCCTGACTGTCTTTTTAGTGTTAAATTGAACCAAAATACTATTAATAGATACTTATTGCAAATCTCAGCACACCCTTGGCCAAACTTGGCCGGCGGGCCCCACTTTGGATACCCCGGGACTACACCCAGGAACTCACTGTATTACCACAAAAATCCATATTTAACAATATTAATTTTAGCTGTACACCATCTGTGATAAATATTATTGGCCTATAGAATGTTGTGATGTTATTTGAAACCCAGCTATTCATTTTACATGTCTGAAAATCAAATGGTAAATAAATAAAAGGACATATTAATCAAATTAATTTAATTAAAATCATGAAATCAAAGGTTAGGGTTAGGGTGAAACAGGTTTACTCCTGACTTTCTTAGCTTTCTTCTTGCAAAACTGGGTAATTGTGCAATTGAACAGTTGTCATGGTAAAAAAAAAACCAAAAAAAACAGATTTAAATTTTTAAAATGAAATGACATATAATAAAACCCTAATGTGTCCGTGTGTGTCTGCAGTGGATCTCCTGGAGAGCTTCGAGAACCATCCCCCCATCGTGTTGCCCAGCTCCGGCTTCAGAGTGGACCTGGACAGTGACTGTGTGGAGGACAGCATCTACAGACAGCTGCTGTACATAAGACACTACCTGTGGGGCCTGAGAACCAAGACGCACACGCACAACAGCGCTCCCTCTGGACACACGCAGTCCAACGGCACTAACACCAACGACTGGGCCCCCGATGTACAGGTCAGAGGCAGAGTGCACAGTTGCTCTGTTTGGTTCTCTTAGGCTGCGTTCAGACTGCAGCCTGAAGTGACCCAAATCCGATTTTTTGGCTTCTATGTGACCTGTATCTTTTAATGACAGTCTGAACAGCACAGATCCGATTTTTTCAAATGCGACCCAGGCCACTTGGATATGTGGTCCTGAAACCGATACATATCCGATCTTTTGATATGCGACTTCAGTGTGAACGGCCAAAGCGCATTCATTCGACCTACGTGTTATCAGCAAGCCACAAACGTCACTATTCTGCGCTGAAGTAGGCAAAAATTGTTAATGAACTCCGTGTCATTGAAGCGAAGCACATCGCCACTCACCACTCTTGACTACATCTCCACATCCACACGTTCCTTTCAACGGACGTCGCTGCCGCTGTCCCACAAAACGCCATGACCAAAAAACCTCGTCCTTCTCCTTCTCAATCTCCTCCTTAAAACAAGTAAGTTGTTCATGTTCTGGTACGAGAGGAACTTTAAAATCTCCAGGTGCTCAATGCTCGCGTTCATGTTTGGACAACTTCCGTAAACACAGAGTACGCTCGCTGCGGTTGACATCATCGTGTCCTCCAGTGCGCATGCGGGACACTTTTGGGCCGTTTACTGTTCACACAGGGGATCGAATACAAGTCGCATTTAATTGGAAATGTGAACAACCTCGCAAAAACATTGGATTTCACAAAAAAATCGGAATTGAGCGTTAAGCCCTGCTGTCTGAACGTAGCCTTAGTCACTGTTTACATGCACAGGGAAATCCAATTGCGCTAAAAAAACAAATTCAAATCATCTTTGCCTCAAAACCCACTATCTTAACATTAGCACTACAATGTTGCAGCTGCACTTGCTAATAAAAAACACTATCATATATGCAACCGCATTTTGACAAACATAGATCTTATGGAAGCATAGAGCATAAAAGCGACATTTATGGTGAGCATTTGATTTTCAGACTAGAAACTGTTACTCACAATTTATTTGCTCTTCACCACACAAATAAACAAATTCAGCTCCGGTAGTTTTCACTTTAACATAGCGGACCAAAAGACTGAAACAGGGTGAGCCAGTGGAGGGGCCATAGTTTGTTATCACTGCCGATCTAAAATGAGTGAGAAAACGTCCAAACACATGTCTAATATTTGCCTGGCTATTTCTTACCCTGTGCAGTTGAACAACTCTCCTACTCTTAATGTAAATCAGACTACTCTGTTACATGCAACAGGGATCTGATTAACTTCCAGCTTCTCCAGATACATTCTTCTTGGGATCTTAAACCACAACATCTAAGTCATAGTTTTTGGGTTTACATGCATTTTCACAGATCACTTCAATGGCACTAGTAGCAGATTAGTTGAGACATTCAACCGCATGAGGTAAGAAACAGGCAAATTTTAGACCTGCGTTTGGACATTTACTCGCTTGATTTATATCAGCAGAGATGAAAAACTACCCCTTCACCGCGGACTAACTCTCACTGTTTCTTTCCTTTGATCCGTTTTGTTAAAGTGAAAACTACCCGAAGTTCAGTGAGTTTATTCGTGGAGTGGAGAGTTACTAACGTCTACTAACTAGAATTTCTGAAAATCACTTTTATGTCTGCCAAAAGTGTGGTTGTATGTGTGATAGTAGTTTGTATTAGTAATTACAGCTGCCCCTTTCGCACATTTACTCAGTTCTTTTTCAGTTCTTCTGTAGCTTGGATAAGAGTGGTCGGACAGGTTTTGGCCATTTAGCACGTTTGGATTTCCATGTACATGTAAACGAAGTGTAATGTGGTCCGTGTGTGGAGGAGTTCCCCATAATCCCATAAATGAAGAACGAAAACCTCGACTCCAGCCAGGACACACACACGCATATGAACACACAGCCAAAGCGAGACATGGATAAAGCAGGTTAATCTGATTAGTGGTGAGGCTGTCTCATTAGTGGGCACGGCTGACGAGACCATAATCCCCGTTTTACTGCATCCTCACATGTACACATATACATTCACTAACAACTCCCAGAGCAGGTGAGGCAAGCACACTCACCTCACAGCAACAGGGTCCCTCATTGTGATTCCCATGGTCAAGCTAAAGCATAAACATTAGGTTCATCTTCCAGCTAAGAACTCCTGAGCTGGAGATGTTGAGATGAGTCCCCAGTTGTTGCACTGTACCCTGACAATGAAGGGTGTGTCAAATGCAGTGAACAATAAAGTGTACCCTAACCTTTACACTGTATATATGTGTGCGTGTGCAGAGGGAGTTGGCACCCGCTCACAGCAGCCCTCGCTCCGGAGGTCAGTGCGATGACGGCAGTGCGGATCCCTCAGAGGAGCGCAGAGTGTCCCACCACACCCACAGTCTGAGGAGGAACGGGACCCTGCACCAGCCCAAAGCCCCCAACGCAGAGCTGTCCTGCCTCCTCACCCCCCTCACACCCCCCTGTACCCCGAGGGAGGGGCCCCGGGGCCAAACAAGGGTCACAGCCTGCAGCCCAACGGATGCCCCCCCAGGAGCGACTGCAAGAAGGCTAACGGGCTCATCCCCAATGGGCTGGAAGGTAAGCTCACTGCACAAGACATCAGGCACATGGGCTCTACATGTGGGTCTGCCCTTAAGTGGACTTTGAACCATGATGATTGTTCTCTAATCTGTCAGTTCAAAATGTTTTATTTTCAAAACTAAGCTGGACGTACACTGTGCAATTACTGTGAAGAATTTTAGACAATTAAAAAAAAATTGGTTTAAAATTCTTATTTTAAAATTAATAATTTTAAAATTAATAATTTTAAAATTGGGCAGAATTAGTGCTGCTCTGTGCCTCTGTGTGGTGCAGTGTTCAGGGGGTTACGAGCTGTGATCACCTGCTCATGAGGCGCAGGTTAGGGGGGATAGCAGGGATATCAGACATGTTTGAGATTTGTGGTGAGTGGTAGAGTTAGACTAGCCTGATTCATCAACTGGTTTCACTTCGTAGAAACCGTCTGACCTCGCAGTGTTAGAATTTGTTCGCTCGACGGTAGGTGGGTACTTTTTATCATTTAACCAATCACTGCTATTTGTGATGTATGTAATGCACCACAATCGGGGCTACCTGTTGTATTAAGCTTTTCCCAAATCCCGTAGGAAGAAGGACAATAACGTCTTTCCTCTTGATAAAAGTCACCAAACATTGTCTTTATTCTGGCTTTAAATTTTCGATCTCAGGAATCGTTGACAACACAAAATATGTGTCTCTCCAATGATTGGCTGGTACCTGAACTCACACTTCCAGGGTTTTTACGACCCATCTAGTGTATTTTGATTCCTGTCCTAGTCGCTGGAGAGAAATGAATTGAGTGGAGGCACTAGGTGGCACCAGCCTGGCTAGGGTCAGACATCACAGCATGACTCCGCACAGAGCACACCCCTCACCCTTCTTGTGACCTCGGGCTCACCTCGTATGGCACAGTGTGAGTTAGAATGTCTTTAAATCCGTACAAAACCACAGTGTAAGCCCAGCATTCTGTGTTTGAACTTTACATGAAGGAGAATTTTCCTTTTTAAAGCCACATGGTGTAAGAGTCAATGTAGAATGTGAGAGTCTATTCAAAGCTTACACTGCGTCTCTTTAAGTTCTTTTGTCACTTTCCTGTAGAAGATTTACTTCAGTGTGCCCTTACACTTGCATATGTAACACCTTTAGCATGAATACGTGTGTTCTTCCATAGTCCATAGCTCCATCTCCTCCTGTAGTGCACTGTGGTGTAGTGAGCATGCCCCTTGTAGGCCGTCCCCCAGTACTACCCCTGTCCCCCGTGTGTCCCCGCTGTCCCCTAGCGTGTGCTGTGGTGTGTCCTCTGCAGACTTCCCCTTCCCCGTGTCCTCGTGCGGGGCGTCCCCTGTCCCTGATGACCTGTGTGTGGTGTTTGTAGTGGAGCTGGACAAGGGACCGTACGGGCTCGGCATGGGACTCATCGACGGACTGGTGAGTCAAACTAACGGGGGGTGGTGTGATGGGAAGGGTTAAACTGAGCAAGGACCAAGCAAGGACCAAACTAGGACTAAACAAGGAGTAAACAAGGACTAAACCAGGAATAAATCAGGAGTAAACAAGGAGTAAACCAGGACTAAATCAGGACTAAACCAGGACCAAACTAGGACTAAACAAGGAGTAAACAAGGACTAAACCAGGAATAAATCAGGAGTAAACAAGGAGTAAACCAGGACTAAATCAGGACTAAACCAGGACCAAGCTAGGACTAAACAAGGAGTAAACAAGGACTAAACCAGGACTAAACAAGGACTAAACCAGGCCCAAACCAGGATTAAACAAGGACTAAACCAGGACTAAACAAGTAAACAAGGACTAAACCAGTACTAAACAAGGACTAAACCAGGACCAAGCTAGGACTAAACAAGGAGTAAACAAGGACTAAACCAGGACTAAACAAGGACTAAACTAGGACTAAACCAGGCCCAAACCAGGATTAAACAAGGACTAAACCAGGACTAAACAAGTACTAAACCAGGACTAAACAAGTACTAAACCAGGACTAAACCAGGACTAAACAAGTACTAAACCAGGACCAAACAAGTACTAAACCAGGACTAAACAAGTACTAAACCAGGACTAAACCAGGACTAAACAAGTACTAAACCAGGACTAAACAAGTACTAAACCAGGACTAAACAAGGACTAAACCAGGACTAAACCAGGACTAAACAAGGACTAAACCAGGACTATAAGGAAGGACTACATCAGGGATAAACAAGAACTAAACAACTCATTTTAAGTAATTTGCTGGAAGGTAAGCCTTTACTTTATTTAATATTCTGAGCTAGTAGAAACTAGCTTTAATTACAGAATTGATTTGCCTATCATCTCAAAAGAACAGTCAAAAATTACCTCAAGATTTCTGGCGGAGGTGTGCACACAAGGAGACAGAGGACCTAGCACATTATTTGAGCCAGCACGGGATTTACTGTGGACTACATTGTTGAGTACATGACTGAATACATAGTTTTTTTCTGACTCTGGCTCTGTCCCCTGCAGCACACTCCTCTGAATGCTCCAGGCATCTACATCCGCACCCTGATCCCAGACGGACCCGCAGCCTCTGACGGACGCCTGAGGATCGGGGACAGGATCCTGGCTGTGAACGGCACCAGCCTCATCGGAGCAGACTACCAGAGGTACTGTATTGCTGTTGCTGCTTTAAGCCATGTTAGAATGTCATTGCCTCATCCAAAACAGACCTGGAGTTGTGTTTTGTTTCATTCACACATGTTTGAGTAAATCTTTATGATTAGTCTGTCTTCATCAGCGTTTTCAGTTTGAGAAAAGAACACAGCCTAAATCTGCAGGGTTTGTGTGTTAAACATGTGTGAATGAAAGAAAATACAACTCCAGGTCTGTTTGTGATGAGGAAACAACATTTTAACGTGGCTAAAAGCTCACAAGAATCCATTTTATAGGACATTTAATAATCCATCCATCCTTATCTAGGTCTGCAGATACATGGTCAAATCAAATACAGCTTTCACTCGGATAACGGATAACCCTATGTACTGTCAGGCATCATATCATTGTTGCACTGGCTTCCTACGACTTCTTGTATATAGCTGAGATTTTATTTTTTATTACTTATTTTTCAATTTTATTTTGACTTGTCCATATACATTTATATAATTATGACTTATTTCACACCTGCCTCTTGTTATTTTTTTACTACTTATTTAATATTTATTATTAGGGGTGTGCAAAAATTTCTAAATATCAAGATATCGTTTCGTTTAATGTGATGATACAGTATTGATATCGATTTGGCCCGCTATATAATTATATTTGGCCCACAAGATCATATCAAATATGTATTAGAACTGCCTGCTGGCTACAGATAGTCTATACAGACATTATTTATTTAAAATTGTATTATTATTTTACATTATGCTTGTTCTGGATTCAATGTTTAAGCAAAACTATTATTAAATGTTTATTTTAATAAAAAAAATAATAATAATAATAAATAAAAGGTTCAACATTACATTTCTCCAAAGAAGAGAAAACATGCAGATGTTGTTGAAAATTTTCAATAAATATTTAGTTTGGCCCACGACTTAGTCCCAGTTTTTAATTTTGGACCTCTGTGAATTTGAGTTTGACACCCCTGCTTTAGAGGAGGGAAACTCGTTTATGCAACACATTTGACATTTTCACTGTTTTGATGATTAAAATGTTTGTGTTTCATAGTAAATTTTACAGGATGTGACTTAACAAAGACTTTTAGAATCACAGCCATGAGTTAGCCTTTATTTTTTATTGAAGTCAAATCGATTTGAAATATATCATATCGAATTGTAAGCTCACTGTATCAAGGTATGTATCATATCGGCAACTTCTTAATCATACCCAGCCCTATTTATTATTACCATTTATATTTTTACTCTTTGTTATTATATTATGTTGTGTTGTGTGAGCTACTGTGTCCAAATCATTTCCCTTGTGGGATCAGTAAAGTTTGTCTAAGTCTAAACTCCTAACAATTCTAAAGCCTATTCATTCAAAAACATGAGACATATGGCCAAGTGAACAGCACCAAGTCACAAACTTTGGTTACAGTGGTGTCTGTCTCTACTGTCCTCAGATGTAATAACCAGTATTGTCAGGATACTAATATTTAGATTCAAAGAAATAGACTCAATGTGTACTATAAGAGAAAGTGCTGTGATTTAATGCTGAAAATCACATTCCATTGTCCAAAGTTGATTCCTTAATATTGAAATTGAGTTTGAAATTTGATTTAGCAGGTCCGTCAAATACTTAGGAGCGCTGACGTTTGGAGATTTGTGGACAAATAAAAGTATTTTGTAACTGGAAAAAAGAAAAATTAAATAATATGCATGTTCCTGGTTAAATGGTCCCTCTCCCTGTGCGCAGTGCCGTAGACCTGATCCGTCTGGGAGGGGGGCGGCTGCGTTTCCTCGTGGCCAAGTCGGACCCCGAGGTGTCGGAGAAGATCAGCGCGTCCTCCTGCTGACAGCACCCATGGGACAGCAGCACCCATGGAACCCCAGCGCCCATGATATACGAGCACCCGTGGGACCCGTGCACCCGTGGGACACCTACACCGATGGGAGACTAGCGCAGGCTACTGTAGAGAGCTGTCATCAGTGAGCACAGGGAACACCACAGCGGGGCACAATCAAACCTCTCACAGTGTCTGGACAGGGTGGGGCTTCTGTGGAGAGTTTGCATGTTCTCCCTGTGTCTGTGTGACTTTGCTCCAGCTCCCACATCAACACAACACATGCACAATAGATCCAGTCCTCCAACTAAAGCAGTCCGGAGCTTCACCAGTTCAACACCTGATGAGTCGGTGGGCGCGGCACCTCGACGGTCCACTGCTCCTCACAGGTTGGGTCAAACCGCAGCAACAAGGACAAGACAGTACACCTGACTTTACACTGCAAGAAAGGAAAATGAACCAAGTCCGTTAGATGAATCTTGACTTATTCTAGTCTTCAAACAAGTCAAGAAGGTCTAGATTTAGATCAGTATTTGTTTTTCCAAAAAGAGAAAGGGTGAGGATTGTATAAAGGAGGCAGCTTATAAGCGCACTGCAAAGTTCTTTTTGGCTTTGAAGCTTTTAACCGTCCTTAATTCTACCTACTGTTTATAGCTCAACCTACTCCGGTGAGTCCTACCAAATCAGTCAGCTTTTATTTATTTATTTTTACAACTTTTTTTTCTTCTTTTTTTTACATTTGTGAAATTTGGTGATATTACAAAAATGTTAAAGCAGACCTATTATGCAAAATTGACTTACTAGAGCTTTTAACTGTGTTATAGTCCTCACCATATTCTCATCCCAAGTTGTATTTGGAGTGATTCGTGCTTGTCTGAGCAATCTTTAATCGCTTATGTTCAAGACGCCATTTTGCCAGTAGCGTGACGTGCAGCTATCCATCGGAGGTGCCGACATCAGCTCCCATTGGTCACCTCCGTTTTCTAAGTCGGTGGACTCGTTTGTTTGATTAATATTGCGATTTAAAATGTTCAAATTATAACAATGTTCCACTGGTGTCATAACTGTATAATAGACACAAGCACAATTATGTCGCTTATTGATTCTGCAGAACTCTGTGACAATTTTCAGTCCCCTGTGATTTTTTTTCCTTTCTTGTTTTCACGTAAGCAGCCGTATTTGTCTTGTGTATCCCTGATTGGCTTATCCACCTGTCAATCATGCCCACGTGAAAATCAGGAGATGCCAAGTGATCATAAATATATCTTCGTAAAATATTGAAGGAGTGTGTGTTCTGGATTTCGGGCAAAATTCTGATACTAGAAAATGACAGTCTTTCAGAACAAACCTTAAGTTAAAAAAAAGTTTTATTTTGCGTAAGTCCATGGAAACAATTCTCTTTACATTTGAGATTAAAGGAGGACTAGCACTGTTGAGCTCCACTTTTCAACACCTGGAAGTTTTCTCGAACGTTTTGATCCTGAAATGGCATCAGAAGGGGGCGCCGTAACTCTACGACGAAATTGCTCAGATGCCCCGGAGACGCCTCTTTCTCCACGCGCTGGATTTTGACACGATTCAATGTACATTACTAAAGACTGGATGTAACTTAGTGGAATGTTTAGACCCATGTTTTTACTGTTTCAAGAAGCACTACAAGTACGGAGTCACTGGAGGGCCAAAATTAAGAATGTATAAAAGAACAGTCTAACTATACCAAAATGCTTGAAGGTTAGATATTATACCAAATGTACTGCTTTTAAAAATAGTTTCAACCATGTAATCATAATATTTTTAGTTTAATTTATTTTCCATTTTAATATTAAAGGTGCATTATGGAACTTTTCTGGAGTGGTGTCAGGAACGTTACACAAACTTGCAAATTATAGGTGTTTCATTGCCAAAATAAAGTACCTTGACTGAATAACACGCATTCTTACTTTGAGCAGACTCGCCTCTCCAAAGATCCGACCCGTAACTCTTGACTCACCACCGGAAACGTTACACAGCGCACCTTTACGAAAACCCAAAGCGGCGGTGTCCCAAAAAAGACCTAACGCGAGACTTTTAAATTCCACAAAGCGCACTAAAAATTTCGTAACAAATTTTCAAACAAAGAACGGATTGTAGTTTTGTATCTTGAACTTCATTGTTTACATTTTGACCATTTGAAGTGATTCCTTTAACTTATTTATTCTGAATGTCGTGCGGTGTTTTACGAACATTTGGGACTTCATGCGTGGAGCTCTGTGGCTGATTGTGAATTTGAAGAATGTCAAATTTTTAACTAATTACCAATAAGTGAAATTTTGTTTTTGTTTTTTGCTGTGGAAATCTGCTGTATATGTGCATTTCACTTGTGTAAATAGGCCTTTGTATATATAAGTATGGTGTGGAATTTTCAACACGTTTTGTAATAAATTATGAGGAACGCATTTCTCATCTTATACTATTACTTCTACTTCTGACAAAAACACTTAAATATCTGAAAGGAGGGGTCTTCCATATTTAAAAAGGTAATAATAATGGTCACAATCACCACTTCAAGGGCCTGTATCTTATTTTTTCTCATGTATTTGAGCAAAATGCGTCTTGCCCCAGTAAATGTGTTGTATAAGCAACTCTGGATGTCAAAACAAATCCGCGCCTTCTACTTCTAATTTTGTTTTTACTAGGGTGACCAGATGTCCCTGTTTACCCGGGACAGTCCCAGTTTTGAGTCCTGTGTCCCCTGTCCCAGCAGATTTATACAAAACCACTGATTTGTTCCAGTTTTATACAAGAAATGGCCCAGTTGTATAAAAAAAAAACGTTTCAAAAGAAGTGATTCCTGGACCTCCAGAGGATAATACACAATAGAGAGACCTCAGTGATGCTCTTTGGGAAGGGAAGTCAGTTTAAAGATGAAAAAAAAAAAAAAAAAAAGAGGAAAGCCGTAGTTTGAAACGCATCGGGACTTTGTAAGTTGTCCATTAAGACATGCCGTAAATTAATAAAGGCATTTTATTGCCTTGGGTTTTTTGCATCCTTAAATGTCCCAAGTTGTCTCTATTTTTAAGAAATGTCTTACCCACTCTTGCGTGCTCTTTTCACAGTTTTATTTACATCAACAAGGTGGGACCAAGTCGTTGTTTTGCAAGCCTCAAGTCTTTGACCTCAAGTCCGAGTCAAGTCCCAAGTCGAGTCTCGAGTCACTGGCCCATAAGTCCAAGTCCAAGTCATTTCAAGTCTTTACACCAAACTACCAAATATAGCTTAGATTTTTACAATTTACATGATTTTTAAACTAAACTGTACTTAAAAAGTCATGGAGTATTTATACATGAGTATTTATAAAGTATATAAGAGTTGTAGAAATGTAAATGTTTCCTTTTTAAATTTTTGACAAGATCTTCGTGTGAATCATTACGGTCAGAAAAGAAAGAATTCAGATTTAAAAAGTGCTTCTCAAGCCACAGGCCTCAAGTCCGAGTCAAGTCCCAAGTCAAATACAGGCAAGTCCAAGTCAAGTCTAAGTCGTTTGCTTTGAGCTTCAAGTCATTTCAAGTCTTGACACCAACGTACCAAATATAGCTTACAGTTTTACAATTGACATGATTTTTAAACTAAATTGTACTTAAAAACTCATGCAATATTTATATATGAGTATTTATGAAGTTTATAAAAGTTGTAGAGACGTAATTTTTTCCTTTTTAAATGTTTTGACAAGATCTTAGTGTGAATCATTATAGTCAGAATAGAAAGAATTCAGATTTAAAAGTGCTTCAACTCTTTTCAAGTCACAGGCCTGAAGTCCAAGTCAAGTCCAAAGTCACTGACCTTCAAGTCCAAGTCGAGTCCCAAGTCTTGGTCCATTTTGTCAAGTCTCAAGTCCTAAAAATACTGACTCAAGTCTGACTCAAGTCCAAGTTACTAACTGTGACATCAACCATCTCAACCCGAGTGTGTCGCAAGTTTTGAATTGTAAAAATCCGGTCACCCAAGCTTTTACTGAACGGCAAAACTCCAATCTGGCTGGTGAGAGTTGTAAAATATGCTTAGAAACTCATCAGCGTGAATAATGACAATGCTCAGAATGAATAAGGTAAGTAAGGAAGAATTTTGGACCACTGCAAACTTTTTTTAAAATCTTCACAATAGATTTTTTTTAAAACAATACAGTACAGAAACTTTAACCTGGGATGTCATAAAATCTTGTATCAGAGAAAACTTTGGGGTAGGATCTGGCAACTCAACACAACTCAAATCTCATTCTGTCAGTTAGTATAGCCCAGGGGTGTCAAACATACAGCCTGGGGGCTGGATCCAACCCTCCAAGACCTTTAATCTGGCCCTCAGCTGATTTTCTACTAAAATATTTTTATTAGATTTTAAAACCTGAAGACAGAATTTGCAATTTTTCGCACACCATTCATAGTCAAAACCTCTGATGTACACGCAGACATGCAACTAGAAATAATAGATTTACAGTTACCACCTACCTTTGTGAGCAGGTATTCTCAGTAATGAACATTAATAAAACAAAGCTGCGCTCAAAGCTGAACACAACACACAAACACCTGAATGACATTCTGAAGACAGCAGTTACTCAGGACACGGTGCCCGATATTGATACACTTGTGCAGACTAAAAGAAAGTTTCAGGAGCAAAAAGAAAGGGTGACTAAATTCTATGAATTGCATACAAGTTAATGTTAAAACGTGTTGAAATTGCATTTTTCTTAAAGTTTCAGGTTGTTCATAATATTATAATATTTTGTAAAAGAAAGAGTTTATCAATTAAAAAAGATTTCTGTAATAGATTTGTGTTTCTCTGCACAAATATTTGAACTTATTACTATTTTTTCGGTATATATGCCATGAGTTTTCTGATCCGTCCCCTTTGGGATCAAAGTCAGTTGGATACGACCCTCGGATCAAAATGAGTTTGACACCCCTGGCACAGCCAAAGGAACAATACTTCTATTTCTAAGTCGTAGAAGGCTCTCCTCCATGCGAAATAAGAGTCAGGTTTGTGGAGATGCAAGCCCACTCACAGTAAGAAACCAAAATGAAAAACAAAAACATGCTTTTCTACTTATTTTTTTTAAGTAATGTGGCTTTAAATGACAAGTGCATCTGTGTTTTTTCTTACATTTCCAGCCCTGCTACATCAAAAAATTTACTCAGATCGGTTTAAATTTTGAGCATTTACAATTATTTTTTTCAGTGGCATTGTCCATAGTTTTAGAAATTTTTAAAAACTTTTTCTGAATCATTTATTTGTTATGTAGACAAATATGTGTAGACAAAAAAAAGAAACCATTTTTATATTTGTCAATGAGAATTTTTTATCTGCTACACAGTTTAACAAATCAAAAAACAGCAACATTTAAAAATACATATACTTCTCTATTTTTTTTTTCCAGAATGTTATGCATCATCAGGCATGTTTACACTTAGCAAAAATATTTTTCCATTCATAAAAAATAGGAAAAAATACTTTGTAATAGCTTTAGCGGATCGAGCAGCATACAATCATTGCGCTTTAAAAGTAATGTTATTCTAATGTGCAACGAAAATCACTGAACAGAATAGTGCCTGATTGAAAGACAAATCTGAAGAAATACGGAAAAAAATTAAACAAAAAGAAGAGAAAGGGCGAGGATTGTGTTAAGGAGGTAGGATGCAAGCGCGCTGCAAAAAATAAATGTGCAGAATGAGTTAATGACTTAAAATCATACGTTATTAGTGTGAATTTCTTTTATTTATGTATCTCCCCCCGAAAAATAAAAATGTGAAATTTCGTGATTAGGTGAAAAAACACTAAATGTCTAATAGCTGATGTGCACTCTACTGCCCTCTGCTGACCATTTTACCCACGTTTGAATAAAACCAGTGGAGAAATTATTAAAAATACTTTTACACATACATTTTATATATATATATATATATATTTTTTTTTTTTAAGTTTGAAAAAATAGGCATGACACTTCCGCTTATTTTATATTATTTGACTTTTTTTTTTCAGCCATTGCATTGATTATCTTGAAATTTTACTCCAAATATTCACACAAAAATTCAGATTTTTTATTTTTTTTTTTTAACTCATTCAGACATTATTTTTTGCAGCAAGAGAAAAGTGGGCAATTAACGACAAAAAGTACCTTGAAAAATAACTGAACAAAGTTGAAAATGTATGTTGGTCCCGCCCATCCCTGAATACAATGAATTCTTACAAAACGTTGCTGTGCTGTAGTGTTGCCGAACGGTCGGAAAGCCTAAAAAAACTGGTTACAATCAAAAGAGAACACAGAAATCTTTAAGGCCTGGAAAAAGGTTTAGAATAATGCTTTTTACTGATTTTTTTTTCTGAACACAAACACAACACAATCACTGGTCTACATTCACTCCTCTACCGTCTGCGGCCCGGGATTCCGATGCGGAGGGTCGGATATCGATGCGAAAATGTAGCTAGAGAGTTGAAATGACATTTGAATTCAGAATATTAAAAGGTTCCCGCTGGTTTCCGTGGTGATGTTACCGCTTTGGCTAAAATGTTCCGCACTAGGCTTTTTTGGAAATTCTACAACAGGAGTTTTTAGGGCTAATCACTAGTTTTAAGGTACATAAAACGCTTCCAAGTCGAATGAGTGGTTGAAAAATAAATTATTTCTATTCATACTTTGCGTTCTGATGCTAACGGTAGGCACTGCTCTGTCTGAGGTTGCGTTTACACAGATATTTTCCGATACGGTGATTCGTTTCAGTGTAAACGTAGTCTGAAACAAATCACAGTATCGGAAACGACCTGCGTCCACACACGTCGTTCTTCCTTCTCTATCCACGCAGCTTTGAGCAGATTTGTTTACGTTTTACAGACACGAAACTTAAAACCGCATGGCTAATTTGCAAAAAACTAAGAGCTCAAAAAAACAGCTCACTATTGTGCGCTGATGCAGTTCAGATTCTGTCGGACTAAAGGACACGACTCAGTGGAATATGAGTGTTCTTTCTGTGACAGAGGGGTGTTCTGCTGATGGTGAGTCTGTTCTGTGTTTCTATCACATTGGAGACGGTTCATGTGAAACTTTTCGGAGATTATACGTCTGCAGGTCGTACACACAGACAGTATTTTATCTTTATTTTATTTTATCTATTAGGCGCTCTGGATTATAAGGCACACTGTCATAGAATGGTCTATTTTCAAACTTTTTTCACAAATAAACCGCACCTGACTTTAAACGAAACACAACAGTTGGATGGGTCAGTTGGACTTTGTTTGTGGCGTTCACGGTGACTCTGGGTTTTGTTCAGTTGTGGCGTGTAGGGAGGGTGCTGTCTGGGACCGCTGGATTGTCGGCGTGTTCGCAGTGACTCAGTTGTTCAGTTGTGGCTAGAAGTGGCACATTGCACTCGCTTTTTCGGTTCGTTCCTCCGTTCTGTTCCTCGTCGGCGTGGAGTGATGAGTGTGGCTATGGGTATTTTTCGCTGCGCAGTTGCGAGTGGATTCGTGTATAGGGCGCTCTGGATTGTGGGGCGCGCAGTTGTTTTTTGATGGGGTTGGAGGCTTAAGAGCACGTCTAATAACCCGGAAAATACGGTATATGAATGGACATATATTCTAGGCTCTTAGCGTTTTGGCAGTGAATTACTTCAGGCGTCCACACAGTGCCGGGTCAGATCCATGAATGAATTCGTGGGAGTTGCACCAGATCGTTCCATCTCTGGAGCCGTTTTCAGTCGGATTAGTTTCGACAAACATTACATCCACAATGAAAACGACTCGAATACATACTAGTGTGGACATTAGACTTGTTAGACTTTAATCTGAGCTTTGTCTGAACACAATCTGACCATAAAGAACCTGAATATGTGTGGTTTAAATCCATTCTGTTTTTTGTTTTTAGACGATCTTAAAACTTATTTGTTTTTGTAAAGTGTGCGCTGTGTCTCCATGGGAACTGGTGAACATTCCGCTAATGTAGAACACCCCCAGCGTGACGCCACAGACGCAAAGTATCAAATACCCAAAACTGACAACGTAACATTTCATTACTTCGCTGTGTCTAACCAAAATAAATTCGTTCTCAAAAGTGTAAAATTGTATCTACAAATTGTCAGTTTCAAAATAAAATGATCGTATAAAATATTGTGGTTTGAATAAATGTGTAGAATTTTAGATTTATTTTTTTGCATAGATCACTGTAGTTGTGTCCTTGGGCAAAACACTTCTTCACTCACTTCTTATATAGGTGACTGGAGGATCTTTTGGCACAGATTGGCAGCCACTTTTCTTTTCGTTATGTTAGGACAGCCAGAGAAACTACCCAGGCCACGATGCAAATTCTGAATTCAAGTCATTTTAACTCACGTAGAGAATTTTCTGTAGTGTTAAATAAAAAGTTTAATAGACTAATGAGAACTCGAACGCAATGTAATGGAAGGACTGACCATAATTAACAGTGTCTCCTTATTTAACGTTAATTATAATTGTTTTAAATCATAAATATACTTATAAATAAAACTGGGTGTGTTCCAAAATTTGTATCAATAATTAAAAGTAACAAGTAATTATTCATTAAATTCTTAAAGACTATTTTTTAAGTTATTCATATTTTTTTGAATATATAATTGGGTTATAAATTATCAAGATCTTATATTAAAGGTCCTATCTTTTATTAAATTGATTCTTGTGAGATTTAAACCATGTTATGATGTTGTTACCTCATCAAAAACAGACCTGGAGTTGTGTTTTGTTTCAATCACACATGTTTTAGTAATCCTTTATTATTAATTTTAAATATTTATTGTTATTTTATGATTTTATGGTTTTGCTGTTATCTCATTTTATGTTTTTTTTATAAAATTTTTAGCAATTTACCTTTTTGTTGTCTTCACTTTATTGATCTCTGTGCAGCCCTTTGGAAACTGTTTTGTGTGTAAAATATGCTATAGAGATAAAGTAGATTTGGATTTAATTAGTCTGTCCACATCTTCAAAGCTCAAAATGCTCTGTCCCACTTTGTGATGTCATGCAGTGGTAGTTTTCAAGTTAACAGAGCTGCTTTTACTTTTTTTTATGATTCTAGTGAAGGTGTATGGAATTCAAAAGCACAGTGGAGCTCTTTTTGTCCTAACACATCACATCACAAAGTGCAACAGAGTGTTTTCTGTTTGAGGAAAGAACCTAAACAGCCTAAATATGCTGGATGTGTGTGTCAAAAATGTGTGAATGAAACAAAACACAACTCCAGGTCTGTTTGTGATGAGGAAACATTAGAACAAATCTGAAAATAGCTCAATAGACGCATCAAGAATCTCGGACTTCCGGTCATTACGCAATGCATACTGGGAAGGATTTTCCGAAAAAGTGAGCATCAAACCGCCATGTTTGTTTTCCCAGTGGGATGCATCTATTGACAAACCCGATCTTTTCAAGTCTTTTGAACCATATCACTTTTGTTTCTGGTTCTGATATTGTCATATTTTAGTTTTGGGATTCGGACATCGTAATTGTGTGGCTGTTGGATCTTAACAGTGGAAAACGGCTTGAGAAATTTGTTTGCAAACTCCATAAATGCAAAAGGGAATCAGATGTGTGTGACTGCAAACCTCTATTCAAACTGTTTCCCTTCCCAACGCAATTGAAAAATAGTGAAAGGTGAAGGTGATGGGCAGTATTGATCCACAGGAAGAACCAAAAAGGAAACCTTTGACTGCCTAAGAAATCATCTCGAGTTTGCAGCGACCACTTTGTATGTAGAGCGCCATCAAAGCGGGATCCTGTTTGTTAAGTGAGAGGTACAGAAGACAAACAGACTGTGCTCACACTTTCTTGTTCTTGTGGCTTTACAGCAACATCACATCTTGGTCTCTTTGCAGTGAAACGTGTTTCTTGGTGAACAGTTGGTGCCTTTCGCTTTGGCGTTGACTTTTTAAATTCTTAACTAAGGTGGAGCGAGTTATCGGGATTTTGCTTTTATGGCGCTCCACATACAAAATGTTCTCTGCAAATTTGGGATGATTTAGGCAGTCAAAGGTTTCCTTTTTCACCCCTCCTGTGGATCAATACTACCCATCACCTTCGCCTTTCACTATTTTTTAATTCCGTTGGGAAGGGAAACAGTTTGAACGGAGGTTTGCAGTCACACACATCTGATTCCCTTTTGCAGTTATGGAGTTCGCAAACTAATTTCTCGAACCGTTTTCCGCTGTTAGGACATCCAACAACCACACAATTACGATGTCTGAATCCCAAAACTAAAATATGACAATATCAGAACCCGAAACAAAAGCGATATGGTTCAAAAGACTAGAAAAGACTGCTTTTGTCAATAGACACATCCCACTTTCGGAAAATCCTTTCCAGTATGCATTGCGCAATGACCGGAAGTCCGAAATTCTTGATGCATCTATACGGGCCCTTTAAGTGTCAAACACAGACAATGTAAGAATAGTGGACCATGGGAAATACCACAATGATGACTGATTTTCTGTTAAATTATAAACATTTCAATTACTTAATAATACTGCTTTTTGTTAATTTAACATTTTTAACATCATTTAAAAAAATTTTGGTCATTTTGAAAGTTAGCACAGCATGCCATCAACCACTTGACTGTTGTCCTAATGATTAGTGGTTTATAACTTAAACGTTTTAAAGAATAAATACAGAATTATAATACATTGCAAGTGCTTAAGTCTTGTTCTCATTGGTATCTGTATGCTAGCTAGTTTTGTGGCGTGATTGTGATCCGAAATTAATTCACTTCGCAAAAACAAATCAGTTTCTAAAAAAAAAAAAAAAAAAAAAAAAAAAAAAAAAAGCATCTAAAAAGTAAAAACTACAAGAAAGCTGCCTAAAATGCTGGGATAGCTGCTTTTTTTTAGTTTGTTTTTAAATTTCACAAATGCGTTCTTACATTTCTGAGCTACATTTCTCACGGTTAACATCTCCGGCTAACAATGCATCCACTGCTTTAAAAATATAGAGAAAAAAAAGTTAATCTTGTGTTTTAGTGTCATGGTTAGCAACAGGGGTTAGCTAGCTTTCTATTTGATCGCTAGCTTTAATTCATTTTTTTTTTTTTACATTATATTTAACTTTATAGGCCAAACAAAAAGACCAGTGTGGCATTTCAAGTTAAGCTACATAGGCTACAGACCCAAAAGGGCTAGTGAGACTAAATTATTTACCAAAATATTATTTTTATTAACCTGTTTTTAGCCGAATTGTAACGCTACTAGCAATTAACTAGCAGGCTAATGTGAATACATACATGAATAGGGTGACCAGAATTTCAATTTAAAAAAAAAAAAACTAGAACATTCCAAGTTTGTTGGTGGTTAGTAATAATAAAATTGTGAAATGAGTGAGTAATTAAGTAATTAATTGTTATGCAGAGACCATTCATGACTAACGTGTCAGTTTAGTCACATTTCCTTTGTGTTTTGGTCGTTTTTAAGCAGCTTTTCTGTATTTTACCAAAACAGATTGTAATTTATGCCTCTCTTTACTGTTGACAGGGATCAAATTGGTAAAAAAAAAGGGACATTTCTTGTATAAAACTTGGAACAAATTGCTGGTTTTGGATAAATCTGCTGGGACAGGGGACACAGGGATCAAAACTGGGACTGTCCCGGGTACATAGCGACGTCTGGTCACCCTAAACATGAAGCCCTTTTCAATTTTCACTTTTGGTCCACTATCCTTTTACTGTCCATCTATGGTTCAGATTCCCTTCATTTTCATTTCTTCTGACAAAACATAAAAATAGTAGCTAACCTTGTCAGTCCTGCCCTTATAATGTGAAAAACTGAAGTAAAATCACTGAGCAGTAATAACAGTAAAGGCCTACAGTGGCTTGGCAGCTCTACGGAATATAGAACTACAAACATGTCCACTCGGGATGCAGGCTGTTGCTAGGTTTTGACCAGCGACGACTGCTAAATTATCTGTAAAAAAAAGTGGTGTTCATTCTGTCTCGGAATCTCTGAGGTCCCAACGTAAAACTGAAAATTTGTCCATTCATGATGTAATAACACCAATATTAAAGGTGTAACTTTTCGGGTGGTCATTAAAGGTGCACAGTGTTATTTTTGTCTATATGGAGATAGGGCCAAACTGTGGAACGAAGCAGGCTAAGTGATAACATTTGCATGGAAACAACCAGTTAAAGTAAATAAACATATAATTGAATGTATATATTGTTATTGTTATATATATTATAAAATAGGCAAGGGTGATATATGGGTTCAGGTACTGGTATCGGCCGATATCCATGCTTGATACATATATACAGATGTATTGTTCTATTCTCTGTGTGCCCTTTTTGAACAGACTAAAGACTCAAAACAGAAACAGAAGAGACTTATATGGCTGTATGTTTATACAAGCATGTAACTTAAACTTACTTAAATTATGTCAAATCTAAGTAAAATTTATTTTGTTGTTGGGAGAAGTTTATTTGTGATCATTATTTAACTTAAGATAGATCTGTAGGCCTCAATATGGAGTTTAAAAGCCAGTATCGGTATCGCTAAATATTTACCAGCAATAGTATCCCTAATATTACTTCATAAAATTCTGTAGCTACATTTTGTATGGACAAAATTCCTAGCCAAAACCAGAGATTTTGCTCAAAGTTGTTTTTCTGCTTTTCCCAGAGACAGAAAGAACACAGCACAAGATTTACAGTGGACCAAAGCGAGAGGGTGAGAGCTGGCTGGAAAACGTCCCTTCCTAAACATGAACAGTTAAACAGACTGATGACGTGTCACGTCTCATATAAAAACAGTAAAGCTGAACAATTGACTTTTATTGCGCGGTGTTTTTCTTTCACAATTTCTGAACAAAATCCTTTAAAACTCCCTTAGGCGCTGTTGGATGCAGTCTCACACATGTAGAAAAGCAGTTTGGGGTAATGCTGCTGTCCGATGGCTACCTGGACTCCACTTCCTGCTTCACTTCCTGGCTTCGTGGCTTTGTGGCGCCATGGCGACGATGACCGGTTGCTGGGCGGAGGTGACGTTGTGGTGCGGGGTCAACTCGCTCCCGTAGCCGTCCTCCGTCTTGGCTCTCTTGGCCTGCGGCTCATCTCCAGAAGGGGGCGCTCTGCTCACCAGCACAGGGGGGGAGCTGGAGGCCTGGGCCGCCAGCATCTGCAGAGGGCTGGTCAGCACTGCAGGACACAGGGAGCACACGGAGGGACGGGTCACGCATATGTCATGCGTTTCTATTTAGACAAGAGCGGCTGTTTGTTTACATGCACTACTACAGTCCCATCATGCTTTGAACACCAGGCTGCTCCTAATCTGTTCTTGTTCATTCAAAGTATGTGCAGTATTTGTTACAATGACACAGTGACATTTTTATTTGAAATACTACTGCAGAACAATACTCCATTCCTGCTCGTCAATGCCCTATCTAGTCTGATAGTCTGATCTCAGAGGCTAAGCAGGGCCTGGTTACTTACATGGATGGGAGATTGGTACTGGCTATACTGCAAACTGTTGTTGCGTCCTTAGGCAAGACACTTCACCCACATTGTGTAGTATGTATGTGGGGGTGGTTGGAGGGGCTAATGGACAGCCTCACTTCTGTCAGTCTGCCCCAGGGCAGCTGTGGCACAATAGTAGCTTACCTCCACCACCAAGTATGGAGTAAATAATAATGTTATTTAAAGAGCCTTTGCGTGTCTTGTAACACTATATAATTGTAATGCATTATTAATTCTATTGCATGTTATTTGTGACTGACTACACAATGTACAGACACTATCATTGGTGATCTACTGGACAATGTTTTTTGCAATCAAGATGTTTCAGCTTCCACCAGAAGCCATTTTCAGTTTGATGGTACTGGCTTGTGGATCTAAGTATTTCTGCCACTCTGAGATCACAAAGTCCAGCCCCAGCGGAAGGAATTTTAGAGTGAAAGTGCCCTGCCCGTGTTTACTAGCCAACATCATTATCGCTATTATTATTATTATATTGTTATTATCTTGGCTTTCTCACCTTCAACATCAAGTACCTGATTAGTATTTGATTGGCTTATTATGATCTTTGTCCACGGACTGAGAACGCTTTTATAAACAGCTGGACTCAGTGAACTCAGAGCAGGGTAAAGTCCCAGTGTTTCAGACCAGTCCCCTCAAACTGAAAATGGCTTTGTCCAGATGAACACCGTTGAATCCATCCATACACATCTATACACTGAACCACCCCTGGACAAGTAAGGACGTGAGGGTCTCACTGGCTGCAAGAGTTTACAGGCTTTATGAACAATGAGCTAAACAGGTTGAAACAGGTCTAAACAGGTACGGATATCACAGTCTCACTCCCTTTTGTGTTGATTCCTTCACACACTTGGGTGTTCTCACCAGAGGAGTTGCTGAGGCTGGCTGCAGAAGAGGCCACCACGGTGCTGCTGTGCCTCCCGTTCTGAGTGACCGGCCTCACAGGGAGGTGGTGGAGCCCGGGGCCCACACTCCGTCCATCAGGCCCCTGCTCCGCCCTGTCCACCGTCTGTATCACACGCTCTCTGCTCAGCTGGGCCTCTGCAACACACAATTACAACACAGACTTGTATTAGAAACTGTGCACTACATACATACATCTAACACGAAACAATGACTGTCAACAATGACCACTAAATAGCTTTTTAACACATGCTTAATCAGTGTATTGTTCTAAAAGTTACTTATACTGATTTATTTTTAATTACAAAAACAACGGACCAAGTTGTTTATGTTATAATTTGGTGTTTTGGTTCTCAAGATGATTAGCCAGTTAGAAAGCAGAATGAGTGACACATGAGTCTCTCATTTGGGTTCCCAGTTTCAAAGCTGAAATCCAGTTGGTTTAAACCTAAAATGCCTCTCTCTGATCTGAATGATCACTCCCTCAACCACAGAACCTGCAGCCAATTATGAATCAGTGGTAGTGCAGCCTCTGCAGCTCAGAGAGTGAATTCTGGAGATTGAGTTTTCACATGAGCCATGATCTGCCCATATACTGACAATAAGAAAACCATGGATGTGTCCTTGAGCTGAAGGTTAAGGTACTGGCAACACAGGTTCAGAAGTGACTGAAGTACCTTTTTGAAACTATAAGGGCACAGGCTACATTCAGCTCCTTTAATTTGAGTGTAGTACCTCTAAGCTCGGCGCTGTCCAGGCCTGGGGGGGAGCTGTACCCGTTGGAGGGGATCACCCTTAACATGGCGGCGGAGGGCTGGACTCCACCAGGGAACAGGGGCAGGCCTTTCCCGGCAGCAGAGTGCAGAGCAGAGGGGTGAGAGGGGGCAGCCATGATCACTGGCTGACCACTGCTCACAGGAGAGCCTACAACAAACACACAGTTCAGTTCAAATGGTTTCTTGCCCAGATTAGTGTTGTCACAATACTGAAATAACAAAATACTAAAATCTGGTTTCAGTACTAAGGAATAGATTTGATACTCAATAATGTTTCTGATACCACATTGATAATTTTAAAAATGCTTTCTTTAAACACCAGAATGTGATTTTCAACCTTAAATCATAATATTACTTTCTTTTATAATTTTTATCGTTTAATATATGATAGCTGAAACAATATATTTTGGGGCTCAATATTTATCATCTGTATGTACAATTTATTTGCAAAAGTAAGGAGATTTTTGCCATTTTTACGTAATAAGGTGAGATAAGCTGTTGAGGACACTGGGTCATTGACTTGGCAGTTAACTCCACTAGATGACAAAAAAAAAAAAAAAAATGCAGCAGTAGAGCAACCCTGTCAAGATTCACATACACTAGATTGCAGAAAAGTTTGTACTAATTTTTTTTCCCATTCATGTTTCTCCTTTATTTCCATTATTTGCATTGTAGTCTCTCTGAAGGCATCAAAACTATGAATGACACACATGGAATGTAGTAAAAAAATACTCCAAACTTAAAATTTTAGATTGTTAAAAATTGCTACTCTTTGCTTTGGCCACTGCTTTTGACAAAGAGAAGGGAGCGTTGTTAACAAATCAAATTATGGCTACTTTGAGGAATTTTAATCTAAAATATAAAAACAAATATTTAGCAAGTGAGTTGTTTAACTTTTTCTTTCTTCATATATTTGATGTCTTTTGTAGATACATCACATTTATAAAATACTAAACAAAAAGGAAAAAAGAAACATTGAATGATAACGTGTTTATACAGGTGAGTAACGCTCAGTTACATTTACTTGAGTCATTTTCTAGCTGCATACTTTTACTTCTACTTGAGTAATATTTTTTACTGAAGCAGCAGTACTCTCACTTGAGTAAAAGGTTTGGTAACTCTTCCCTCTGCAAATAAGTCTACAAGTGACAAAAGCTTTATATTATCCTTTGAAAATACCTAATTTGGTGCATCATTTAAAGTTTTGTCCTTCAAATTACACTAACTTCCACTGTTAAAGTTACTTGAGTTGTAGTTTTTCCAAATACTTTTCTACTCTTGAGTAATTTCTTAGATCTCTACTTTATACTTCTACTTGAATAACATTCATTTGAAGTAATGTTATTCTTACGTACAGAACAGTTTTTGGCTACTCTATCCTCCTCTGTGTACCGTATTTTTCGGACTATAAGTTGCACTTTTCTTCATGGTTTGGGTGTTTCCTGCGACTTATACATAAAATTTTTCAAACTGACAGCCTCGAGAGGGCGCTCTAGGCTTGTGTGTCAGTTTTCTGTGGATGTCTCATGCAGAAAAAGCTGCTGTCCTGCTGCAAGTAGAGAAATAAGCAGCAGAAAATGGTAATCGAGCATCAGAAAGAAAGTTTTGAGTGAGCGAGAAACTTGTGAGGGACTGATGAACACAGCTTCAGTGGATTCAATGGATTTAGTGATTTGGAGTGAGAACGAGAGTTTGGTAAACTTATGTTCTGTTGTTTATGCTATAATTATCTGAACAACTGTTAATATGTTACGTTAACATACCAGACGCCTATTCAGCCTGTTGTTCTCTGTTCTATATTGTTATTACTAGAACTTGCCTTTCAAGATGAAATATCGGTTCCTGGTCCCTTATTTTATAAAATACATTTCCCCCAAAAAGTGCAACTTATAGTCCGGTGCGACTTTTATATGTTTTTGTCTTCTTCATTACACATTTTTTGGCTGGTGCGACTTATACTCCAGAGCGACTTATAGTCCATAAAATACGGTATATAGCAGTATAGTAGTGTATACTGACCTGGGGCGCTCTGGGAGTACCTGTACTCAGGTACAGAGGACAGCTTGTGAACCAGCTGCTCGTGGTGGTCCTGGGGGATCGGGGAGCCCTCTCTGCTCAGACACTCGGGAGTCTGCAGGCCGCTGGAGGGGGGTGACAGTAGTCCCTGGTGGGTCGGGGATGCAGGTGCGCTCCTATAAGCATACAAAATATTTTATTCTATTGAACTCTGTGGCTGAATGTATCTTTTAACTGTTCAAATTCAGAAATTGTGGCCTTTTTATTATTATGTAATTACTGTGCAGTGTTTCAATACAAATTGCAATACTTAGATACTAAATACGTGATACTTAATACCAATTCCATTACCACAATTAGAATTAAAAACATTCTTTATTTAGACAATAGATAAGAATTTCAAGATTAAATCATAATACTTTCTTTTATATTCTCATGTGGTCTTATATGTGTGTAATCCTTCAGTGGTCCAGGTAGGTTCCATAGTGGTCCATGGGTGTATACTAGTCTCTGTGCTCTTATACTTGTTAGCTATTTGGAGTATGTCGTTTCGATACTAGTTTCTGATTTCCAGTACTTTTGAAAACCCTAGTGTGCACAACCATGAACTTGTCCATTCCTAGTAAATATGTCATGACTATTTGTTGAGAAAGCCCCACTGGAAGCCTCTGTGGGGGTGAGGAGCACTACCTGGAGGAGAGGGGTCCGAAGGGCGTTCTGAAGCAGGCTACGCCCCTCTGTCGTCTCTTCCTGAAGGCCTGCTCCACCAGTTTGCTTTCCGACGCAGAGTCCACCCTCCAGAAGCTGCCCTTGCCTGGCTCGTCCTGGGAGCGCGCCACCTTCAGGAAGTAGCGGTTCAGGGACAGGTTGTGTCGGATCGAGTTCTGAGAAGACAGGAGCAAGCAAGTCAAACCGTGCGACATAACAGCAGACTTTGTGATTGGACAGAATACACAGATAGCTGAGATTTATTTATATTAGTTAATTTTATATTTATGTGATGTGTGAGCTACAGTGTCCAAGTCATTTCTCTTGTGGATCAAAAAAGTTTGTGTAAGTGCAGAATGCAAATAAAACTAATTTTGGGGAATAAAAAAAAAATATATATATATATTTTCACATCACAACTCATATGAACGCATGTGGTTATCATAATATTATCTGTTGTTAATATTTACATTGCGAGAAATCAAACATAAGCCTATTAATAATAACACTAAAGTAAGCTGAAAACTAAGGATTAATCAGTTACCTTGTGGTCCTACATTAAGCCAGGCTCAAAACTCATCTATTCAGACTGGCTTTTAACACTTAGTAATGCAGTGACACTTTGTACAATTAGTTTTATTTAATTGTTTAATATTTTGAATGTTTTTTTTTATATTGTGTTGATTTTATTGGAAAGCACCTTGGTCACCTTGAGTGTTGTTAAGGCCTCTATAAATAAAATTTAAATGACTGATTAAAGTTTTTCACCTGGCAGACATTTCACACTCAAAAATATACTTAAAGGTTGTATAGAGGATTTTCCAAGGAACGAGAAATCCAGTGACTGTTTGTCCTTTTTCAAATGTTGCGCATGCGTGAAACCACCCCCCCTCCCCTACAGCTCCCTACGTAGAAACGCCTCCTCCCGCCTCCTCCTTATGCCAGAAACAGGTTTGTTTACAGCCGGTGCGCTGCACATGACTTGTAAACAACTAACTACAGTGTTGGTTAGGCAAGGCGGAGAAGTGAGGAGCGGGGGGAGCGGGTGTGCGGACATTTCGTGCGTGGACGAGAAGTGAGGAGTAGGGAGAAGAGCGGAGCAGGGAGCAGGGAGAGGAGAGGGGAGAGAGGAGAGCGGTGCGCCGAGATTCCGTGCCCGGAGAAGTGAGGAGCAGGGGGAAGAGCGGATCGGGCAGCGGGGACAGGAGCAGGAAAGGGGTGCAGAGAAGCATGCGCGGAGATTCAGTGTGAATGAACTAGCTACAACACGCAGCAGCAAGCGGACTCTTTCTTTGCCTTGAAAATTACGTTTTCAGACATAGGATATCGCTTTCGTGTCCTGAAAAACGTTTGACTAGCTCTTGGAAATAAAGTACGTTTTCATAATAAGCAGAAGTGACCTGTCCAGGAGTAATTTGGCGACCAATGCGTCAGTCTTTAGACCCTGCGTCTGCTTCAGTCGCGCCATCGCTGGAATGAATCTTCAAGAATTCCCCTTGTCTTCTTCTTTCAGCAATCTCAAAAACGGACTTTCTTTTGCGGCTAACTGCTCCTGGATTCTTGTCTGCCATTGCAACAAACTTTGTGCTAACTGCGAGGAAGATATAGGTCAAAAAAAGCCGCTAAGAACTGTTGCGTTGGTGGAGTAAAAAGCGTCTGTGCGGCTTGCGTCTGTGCGGCTTGCGTCTGTGCGGCTGTGCGGCTTGCGTCTGTGCGGCTTGCGTCTGTGCGGCTTGCGTCTGTGCGGCTTGCGTGACAGTCGTACGTAAACCACGTACCGGGTTGTGCGCAGGCAAGTCAGTTACGCTAGAAACGTAGGGAGATTGATTGACAGCCTGTCAGCTAACAGATAACGAGGCAGTGTCGTTATCTATTGGCAAATGTTTAGCCCCACCACGTCCAGAGTTGATGAATTTTTATTCTCTTTTTTTTGGTGATCATAATTACAAGGCTACTGCATCTCTATAATGCTATCATTGACAATTTGAAACAAAAAAAAATCCTCCATACAACCTTTAATGTACAAGCAATCAATCAAAAGTTTTGAGATCCAGTGTTTTCAAATTGACCCAGCTTGGTTCATTTTAATGGAGTGGGTTAGAAGCCAATACTGTTAGTAAAAGAGATCAGACTTAGGACCATTATACTTCTTGTGTTGGCACTGACTAAATGTTTGTCTGTCCTATTCAGACGAAACTGAGAAAATTTGTATCAGAAGCCATTGTGAGTTGCCTTTAGTGACAGAAAATTCTTGTATTGTTTTTGTTTTTTGCCCAGCCTTAGTCATCTGGGTCGATCCCAGAACAGTGGATATGAAGAATAGGAAATACCCCCCTCAGTCTAACAGACAGTGCCTATTTTGGCTCTGGAGCCCTAATGTCCTGTGATGCACATGTTTATATGGTACCTGAAGTAGTCTTGGCCTACCTGCCAGCCTTTGTCTGCAGTGCGGTAGTAGGGGTAATGCTTGGTGATGTGGGCGTAGATGCCGCTCAGAGTCAACTGCTTGTCTGGAGCTGAAGAAATGGCCTGAACGATCAGCTGTGCATAGGAATATGGAGGTTTGGACTCATCCTGCAAAAACAAAGACAAAACATGTTAGCTTGTTAGCCTGCATAACCAAAACCACAGGGACTGTACTAGTGTGGCACTCTGAGAATGAGCCTGAGCCTATGTGGATTTAAAAGACAGAAGCTGGATTACTGCTTGTTGATACAAGCTAGAACCGAGTTCTAGGATTACACAAACAAATTTGAATGAAACTAAATGCAACACCAGGAAGGAAAACATGATTCAAAGCGAGGTTTCAAACACAAGTGTTAATTTTTGTACCTTCCCTTTCAGATATTCTACAGAATACAAGGGCTCTTATAGGGGCTGAATTTTACATCTTGTTTTTCAAAAGGTCCAGTAACTGATTTTCTCCCATGCAGCTGCTTATTCAATAAAAATCATGTTGTGAGCATCTAATGAGAAAGCATTTTTGTTCCTGAAGGCACTCAAAGGGCTTTACAACAAGGAACCATTTGCATACACCCTCAAACACCAATGCACGCAGACACTGTGAGCAAGGGGGTTAAGTGTCTTGCCCAATGACACAGCAACAATCAATGGAATATTTGGAGCTGCTGCTAATAGGAGTTCTGTAATGTCTGTAGCTGGTAGTTCACCTTGGGGCTGTCTCCTCCCGCTGCCTCGCCTCTCCCGTCCCCCAGGCCACTCCTCGGCTCCGCCCCGCTCCTCCTCTGCTCTGACACTGCCTTGGCGGCGTACTCTGCTGCCAGCTGGAGGTCGGAGGTTATATTTCGGCCGTAGCGGTAGCCCGACATCCCAGCTCCTCGTGGGCTGGCTGGACACGAATTGGGCACACTGTAAAACAAACAAAAACAGAGAGAATAAGTATAGAATAACATAATTTTGATGAGGGCTGTACACAAAAGTTACAAATTATCAATTATACTCAAGTAAGTGTACGGTTACATCAAAATCTATTACTCAAGTAGAATTACAAAGCAGTGGTCCAAGAAATGACTAAAGTAAGAGTAAAAAAGTATTTGAGAGAAATGCTACTCAAGTGTTTTCTAATTTGAAATTAATGTAATTAGAAGGAAAAACATTAAATAATGCACAATATCTGGTATTTTCAAAAGACAGACACAAAAATACAAAAAAAACTAAAACATTATATTTCAAATTGCCAACATAAAACTTTTTCCACTATGAGTAAGTCTACAAGTGCCAAGAGCAACCAAAACCTTTACTCAAGTTAGAGTACTCTTACTTCAACAAAAATATTACTCAAGTAGGAGTATAGGTACCCTGCTAGAAAACTACTCTGAAAAGTACTATTTTTCATACTCTGCTAGTCAGAGCTACCTTTTATCTTTTATTCAGTAGAGATTGGCATTTCCAGGACTGAAATCATCCAAATTATTCTAGTGAAGGTGTGTGGAGTTTAAAAACACAGTGGAGCACTTCCTGTATTACCACATGACAGAACAAGCTGGAAAAGAGTGTTTTATGTTTGAGAACTCAGCCTAAATATGCAGGGTTAATGTGTTAAACATGTGTGAATGAAACAAAACACAACTCCAGGTTTTGATGAGGAAACATTAAAAGACAGCTCTGAAAACAGCATAATACAGGACCTTCAAACAAAATCGTATATTTAAATCTAGTCGTAATCGCCATGTTTGTCAGAAAAATACCAGCTACATAAACTGTCCAGGCCTGACTAGTGTAAATAGACTTTTGAAAACACGATACTTTGATTTGATCCTCACGGGTTCTATTTTGTTGCTGTTTAAACATTAACTGGGTCTTATCTGCTGCCTGGAGACGCACAGGAGGAAAGAGCCAGTGTGATTATACAGCCTACACCTGCTGCTGTTAGCACAAGCACACACAAGTACACACAAGTATACACAGGTACACACAGGAACACACAACTCTAGAATTGCAGAGATTGTAGCTGGCACAATGCAAAATAATATGCTATTGCTATTCTTCTATTATGATCAATAATCAGATGGTTTGCAGTCTAGTAGCTAAAATGTGCCTTTAAATGTATTTGGTAAAGTTCAGTTAAGGTTGTCAAAAGTATCAAAAATCAGATACTAATCGATACCAAAACTAGTATCAAAACTAGGTACTCATTTGAGCAGATATTGACACTGAAAAATTCACACTCACGGAACAGAAATGAAGCTTTAGAATGATGTTGAGCTGTATCAGAACAAGTATAAGAGCACATAGACTAGTATACAGCCATGGCCCACTATGGAACCTACCTGAACCACTGAGGGATACACAAATATAAGCAGTGTTTGGGAGTAATGGATTACATGTACTGACTTTACATAATCAGAATACAAATTATGAGTAACTGTAGTCGGTTACAGTTACTGTTTCAGCGAGTGGTAATTGGATTACAGTTACTTTGTTGAAATAAATGGCAGTATTTTCCTGTTTCCTGCTGTATCCCATTTTGTTATTTCTATTTTTTTTATTTCGGTAATCCCACTCATTGCCAAAACGCAAACAGAACACGTACAATAAGAGCTATGTAAAAGTCTCGTTAACGTTGGTGGCGTCAGTGGACGAGGTCGTTAATAATCGTCATTGTTAATAATCTGATTCTGCATCATTTGAGTAAAAAACATCAAATATTACAGATTTTTACTGGGCTGGCGCCTTTATGTTTGTACTGAAAGTGATTTTTTTTTTAATAAACAATATGACACCTAACAGTAGGTGGACATAATTTAAGGCAGCAGTGATCTCATATAGAAAGCATTTCTCTACCAATAATCTTTTAAATACGGTTAAGGAAAGACTGGGCTTTTTATTATCTTTTAACAGACAAAACATCTTATGTTAAGATATCCCAGTCTTCTAATATGTTGTTGTAGAGTAGCTATTAGGATATCTACTCTAATAATTTTCTGCATGCCCCCCCTGGGGGGGCGCGTTTGACAAATGCATTTAGATATTTTTTACTGTCTTAAGGGCCGTTCAACCAAAGCGTCAAAACGCCTTGACGTCTCTATTTGGAGCCTTTGCATTTGAGTTTAGACGCCCCGACGCGCATTTTGGGTGGACGAACGGGACAAAAATATTTGACGCGCGTCCGTTGCCCTGGAACAGACCCGGTCCCGCTCTTTTCCCGAATTGTCAGACCAGACTGATAGAGTGTTTTTATGACAAACATCAACGGAGGAGATCGGGTCGACGACTGGGGCGTATATATATTTCTACTCCGCTAATGACACTGGATCAGTCCCGGTCTAGTTGCTAATCACGGTCTAGTCCCGGTCTAGTCCTGTAGTTTTCTAAAAGTGGTCTAGTCTCGGTCTAGTCTCGGTCTAAGTCCTGGTCTAATTCTATCTCGGTCTAGTCCTTGTTTAGTCCTGGTCTAGTCCTGGTTTGGTCCTGGTCCGGTCCTGGTGTATTCCTCGCGATCGGCTCGGTGATTGTGGCGTATATATTTATTCTCGTTCATGTTTGTGGTTCTCGTTCTGGTTCTGGGGTTTTTCTTCCTGATAATAACGTCGCGGCGTCACTGGATACTCGTCCCCGATTGGTTGACGCGGCGCGTCTGACGCGAAAAGTTCAGCATTTTCAACTTCTTGGCTGACGCTTGGACGCGCGTCTTGGCCGCAGACGCCAAAACGCTGAAGACGCGCTGCGCTGACGCCAGATTCGCGCCGCGCTGACGCCGTAACTCGCTGCAAAAAACGCAGGACGCTCTAGTCGCGCGTCCACATAGACTTTACATAGAATCGATACGCTTTGGTCTGATTTAGAATAAAGTGCAATGCACTAACTGGGGGCAGTTTGGCATAAGCTGTAATTTTAAAACAGAAAATAACACTGTATCCTAATATTTGCTACTCTAAAAAACACATGCCTGTTCATAGAGACTTGGGCTCAACAGACAATTTGAAGAGAACAAACAAGAATTTTCAGAATGTGATTGCTACATTCAGGTAGTTTTAAAAAGCATAACAATATCAAGTAATCCAAAGTATTCAGATTACGGTACTCACCTAAAGTAATTTAATGGAATCCGTTACAAACTACATTTTGGGATATGTCATCTGTAATCTGTAGGGAAATACATTTTAAAAGTAACTTTCCCAAGACTGGATATAAGATATAAATTATAAAAGAAAGTACTACAATTATGTTGAAAATCATATTTAATTTTGAGCGTTTTTTCATTATCATCATGCTATCAGTATCAGTACTGAGTATTGAGTCTATTCCTTAGTAACAGACTTGATTTCAAAACTAATATTATCAAAGTTTTTAATTTATTACCCTATAAATAAGTAAAATAGTGTGCAAAAACTCTGTAAAGAAACAAATTAACACGATTCAGACGACGGTTAATAATATACAGTTTAGTTGTTCAAGAAGTGTTCCTGCTTTTCCGGGTACAGTGAAGGCACCGTGAACTCTGGCACCAGAACAACAATGCGAGTATAAACAACCGGAGCTGCCAGACAGGAAAAGCAACTCCCAGCCCTCACAGCCCTGAACACATGGGGACTATTGACTGCAGGGAATATTTAGGGAAGATAAGCCGATGAGTAATGTGATCCAAAACACACCGGTGTAATACATAGACGTTATAAATGGCCGCGATAATACTTATGGATGCACCGATACGATACTGAGAAATTAGCCAGATCGGATATCAGTTCCATGATATTGGTTCAATCCATATCCTGGTTTGGCTTTTAAATGGATGTAATAAGACATAGCCCTTACAATGTCACATAATGTTTGAACTTTTGGGCATTTGAAGTTCTTTAGTAGTGATTTGAAGGATACATAATAGTTACGTAACGCTCTTGTGTAATCAGTGAACTGTGTTTTAAGGAAATGAGTGCCATTTTCTGTCCCTACACTAGTACGCTGGTTAATATCTCTCATCAGCAGATACTTAAAGTCAAATGTTGTATGTTATTAGGTTATTTTTTCAGACCAAGAGTTTGCTTTCGTACAGTTTCGACCGGTCACTAGCGGTCTTCCTCAGAGTGGTCACGTGATGTCGCTGTGACATGTCCAGTCAAATGATTTACCAGTATGCAGGTTTTGGCGCACCTGGGATACTGTCCTGAGGAAGTCGGACTGCAGATGGCGCCTTCATCCTGCCTCCACCGGTATAAACCTGTATAAATCAGCTGATCAGGACACGTCACAGCGACATCACGTGACCACTCTGAGGAAGACCGCTAGTGACCAGTCGAAACTGTATGAAAACAAACTCTTAGTCTGAAAAAAGATAGCCTGATTCATCAGCCAGTTTTACTTCATTTCACTTCGTACAAACCATCTGACCCCACGGCCTTAGAATTTGTTCGCTCGACGGTAGGCGGGTAGTTTTTATCATTTACACAATCGCTGCTATTTGGTCATGACGCATGTAATGCACCGCTAATGGGGCTAACTGGTATATTAAGCTTTTCGCAAATCCCATAGAAAAAAGGGCAACAACATCTTTCCCCTTGATGAATTTCACTAAATATTCTCTTTATTCCGGCTGACAACACTGAATATATCACTCTTCGCTGACTGGCTGGTGCTCGTACTTGCACTTCCGGGGTTTCTGCGAACCATCTAGTGTATATTGATTCCTGACAAAGTGCTGGAGAGAAATGAAATTGAGTGGAGGCACAAGGTAGCACCAGCCTGGCTAGAAAGAAGAACCTAATAGCAAAAACCAGAAAGACCAAATGAACCTCACTACACTACTTAAAGCCAAAGTATGAAAAAGCTGGATCAGTGCATCCCTAATAATAATATATTCCTCAATACTTCAAGAACATTTTACGTATTATTAAAGCCACAGCATGTACCTTTTAAGCTAAAAATAAAAGCAAGATGGTTGTTGAACTGACAAACATAGAAAAATACGTGTCCTTTTGAGAGTGGCCTTGTATCTCCAAACCTGACTCTTACTTAGCCTGGAGCAAGGCCTGCTGCTGCTTGTTTGAATTGAAATGTAGTTCCTTTGGCTACAATCTTCCACAGTATGGCATAAACCTCAAGAATGTTCCGAAGTATGGTTTTAACTTTCTGTGTTCATGGAATCATGCAAGTGACGTGCCACCTCCAGAAAATTTCATCATGTGCCTTTTAAAATAATTCCTCCTCACTGTTTGTGTACTTGAAATAGGACTATATCATTTTATTTCTCAGGTTGATCATTTTGGTTCAAAGAAAAATATGTAATATAATCATTTGAATTAATTTACTTTGGCTGTGTCCAGATGTCCACTCTATAGTCTCCTATACTACACTCACTCACTACACAGTCCTTTAAAAAGTGCACTCATTCAGACAGCCATTCAAACACACATCTCACTACTTTTGGCTCATGTGACTCTGGCCTCTGGGTGAAAAAAAAAAAAAATCAGCCAACTCCAACAAAACCTGATTTGTGTCATAAAAAAATGATCAGATTCGACTGGCACACAAATAATTATGGACTAATAACCATACAAGTTGTTGTCAAGATGAAGGTGTGAGATGTGGAAATGATCGATCTTTTAACAGCTTGAGCTAAGGTTAAGTGTTTTATTCACAGTGCTGAATTAAACTAGCACATATATCTGTTTTCATTCAGTCGTGTTGTGTCCATTTAAAGACGTGTTTCTGTCCACTGTTGTTTTTCAGACTTACACAATGCATTATGGTCTATATTGTCTCCTTTTCAAGGTGCATTGTGGGAAATTTTGAGTGCACTAAATTTTTACCTGCTGGACACTGCATGACCACTAAACAGTGCCCTAGGTAGGGAATAGTGTTTAGTTCTTGTTTTGCTTAGGTTTTTGGAGTAAAGATCATAGCTACCATAGACAACAGTGTTTCCCGCAGAAAATTGGGTAATCAAGGTAGAGATACCGTGTTGGTGAAAGTGAAGATGGGAGAGGAGGATCCGTGCCGGCGAAAGTGAGGATGAGGGAGAAGATACCGTGCCGATGAAAGTGAAGACGGGATAGGAGGTTCCGTGCCGGCGGAAGTGAAGATTCGAGAGGAGATATTGTGCCGGCTAAAGTGAGGGCAAGGGAAGAGATACCGTGCAGATGAAAGTGAGGACAGGGGAGGAGATACCGTGCCGGCGAAAGTGAAGACGGGGGAGGAGATACTGTGCCGGCGAAAGTGAGGACAAGGGAGGAGATACCGCGCCAAAGTGAGGACGGGGGAGGAGATACCATGCTGGCGAAAGTGAGGACAGGGGAGGAGATACCGTGCCAGCGAAAAGTGAGGACGGGGGAGGAGATTCCGTGCCGGCGAAAGTGAGGACGGGGGAGGAGATACCGTGCGGGCAAAAGTCAGAACGGAGGAGGAGATACCATGTACCAGCGAAAGTGAGGACGGGGGAGGAGATACCGTGCGGGCAAAAGTCAGGACGGAGGAGGAGATACCGTGCCAGCGAAAGTGAGGACGAGGGAGGAGATACCGTGCGGGCAAAAGTCAGGACGGAGGAGGAGATACCGTGCCAGCGAAAAGTGAGGACGGGGGAGGAGATACCATGCCGGCAAAAGTGAGGACTAGGGAGGAGATACCGTGCGGGCAAAAAAGAGGAACAAGGCGTGACGATCGTAGTTTTGCGAGGATTCACGTAGTTCGGAGGGATGTAGTCAAGGTAGAAGGCAATTGTTGTCAAGGCGACCACCCTAACTATAAAGCGCTGTGGGGAAAAAAATTGGACGAGTATTGATTGTGATTATTTCAGGTCACAAAATAATCTTAAATCCAAAAACAACTGCGATAGTACAAAATTATATCATTTCTATTCAATCTATACTCAAAAAAAAAAAGTTTGATTAACAAACCTATGACATAGATGAAGTACGTAGGTGTAGTAAGGATTTCACTTACTTTGATAACAGATTAGTTTGGAACAACAGTTAATGAGTTTGTATGGGGGGTATTTTTATGTTTTGATGAAATTCTAATACTCCAAATATTACTGCCTTTGATATTCGCTAACTGTCTCCATTCAAATAACATTGCCATGGGGTCAATATTCGAAAATAGTAATTATAGGAACAGTGTGCAACATGGCGTGTCATATGTATAATTCCGTGGAAACACAAAGTTAAAACCATACTTCTCCATGTTACTCTTTATGCTATGCTCCAGGCCAAATAAGAGTCAGGTTTGCGGAGATGCAAGCCTACTCAAAGAAAGGACACGTTTTACAGTCTAATAAAAACAACCAAAATGGGGAAAAACATGCTTTAATTTTAGTAAACTTTTTTTTAGATAAAACGTTACATACTGTGGCTTTAAATTATGAGGTTTCTTCTCACAATATTTGTAACTTTTAAACTGTATATAATAACCTGACATCCCTAATCTGTCATTCTAAAAAGGTTTACAGTTACTTACTGCCAAGTTAAGAATTTTCTAGAGTTGAAGTTCAAAAATATCAAATGTCAAAATATCCAAATGAATTCAGATTATTTATTCACTTAAAATGTGAAAAGAAGAACCCCAACATCAAATCAGTTTTACTTTATATTTTGGGAATCTTGTTGAAAGGCAAAACTGGGGACTTGTTGGTGTCCACGTGTAGCCAACAGAAGCTGCCGAGGAGGGGGAGGAGGAGGGGCGGGAGGAGGAGGAGGGGGTGAAGGGGGCTCAGAAAAGGAAATCACCAGTGGACGGAAAAAGTACAACAAGCTAAACAGTACCCCGCCCGACGGCCAATCAGAGGCCTCCGAGCTGCAGCCCTTCCATATATGGCGGGCCGGACTGCGCTGACATTGGTGGAGAGGTGAAGGTGCGGGGCGCACAGGGGACCAGGAGGGGGCGACAGGGGGAAGGCGGCAGTGATTTGTGCAACATGTGCTGGATCGAAAGCAAAAGTGTCTTGAATTGTGAAATCATGTGCGAAAAATTATATTGAATTTTCAGGGCTTTTTAGGGCGGTTTTGAGGAGGCTGTTTGAGGAAGTTTTTTAGGGTGGGTCTGACAAGTCACACAAACACTACTTGAGAATAAATTGTAAAATTTGTATTGTATTTTTTTCTTGCTTTCTTTTTTTTAATAAAACTTGAATCTTATTTTATTAACATTTTTTATTTATCTTATTTTATATGTTATTTTATATTTGCTAGTTAAGTTTTCATTTCAAATTTCAATCTAAATTTACCTGACTAAAAAAAAAAAATGTATAATTGCCTCCCTATTTTCCAACATGTCCACAACAAAAAGACTATGGCCTCTTTGACTGAAAAGAAACATGTTTATTTGAAAGCATTAGGAGTGTGGAATTTGAATCTTTTAGATTTCATTTTTTTTATTAGCAGAGTTTGTAGTTTTCATTAATCACTGATTTAGGTTTGAACAGATTAGCGATCATCAAAAAAATACAGCAATACTTCTCACCATAGAATTATCAAAGTAGTTTCATGTTCTTTGTAATTGAATAATATTACACACTGTGCATATCAATGTAATAATAAGCTAAATATTCTGATATCTTATCGTCAAACATCTCACAATCAGGGCTGGGAATCACAGGGCCCCTTACGATTCAATGCAATACATGGCTCAAAATAGTATATACGAATGAATTTCCTTCAGGATAAATAAAGAATCTATCTATATTGTTGTTTTTTAAGAACCAAATACATTTTAAAAACAATATTTCTTTATTAAACCACTATCTGTGAAAAATTTATTTAAAATACATCTATTTTAATCATCAAAACTGTGAATATGTCAAGTGTCTTGTATAAACAACTTTCCTTCCTCTAAATAAGCAACAAAAATGTAGTGCGGTCACAAAAAGATGGGTCGAGATGCAATTTTCACAAGACGAGACAAAATACGAGACTTAGTAAATGAGAAATGAGACAAGACGAGATTTTAACTTAATTCCTAATATATAAATTTCACAGTTTAGTTTTCTATTTTGTCCACATTTTATTTATTTTTTTTTATTTCATTATTTTTGTTTCAATTTTAGTACTGCTTTATGTACATGTACGATGAAACTCACCAACCCCTTTGGTCCAATCCAAATGTAAACACTTGGAAAAACATCTCTCGAGATCATTTTTCTCTTGTGCGTGCAGTCTTGTGGCAATTATGTCTCGCGAGATCTTGTGGCAGGAGATCTTGTACCATCACTAAAAATACTCTTGGTGATATATAGATACAGTATTGTTATCAATTTTGAGTAATATAGGACCTGTAAGTACAATTTTCTCCAAATATAAGGATTTTTCCAGGCTTCCAGAAGCCTCTATTACCATTACTATTGTTTTACACTATGAGAACTTTAAAATGATTATCTTAACCAAGTACTCTTTGTTTGTTTCTTTTGTGTTACTAAGGCCTTATTGTGTAGACCCAAAGAATCAAATGAGTCACTCTTGTATCATTTACAACCATATGGAAGTTTCTGATAGTGTAACATGACACCGAAACAGACACCTGGGCTCATCTTTCAAACAGGGCTATAAGGGGATATTTCTGCACATTCAGGTTTAATTGTACAATTCATTCACTTAGTGCAATATTTGACCCTCAACCAAGAAATTTAGAGCAGATTTCAGCATATTTTAGCAAATGATTGGTTTCTTTCTGATCATGGTCCCTGTGATTACATCAGTTTTTAAAAGCTGCATGCCATTTAAATATTCCTAAAGGTCCAGAAATCAGATACTGATCAGATTTTGGTGTGCATGTGACCACAGACTTTATTTTTCTTCTATAACAATGACAATTATTGAATAATTCAATATATTATGATATAATTTGTCAGGAAAAAAGGTTGTAAATAAATAAATAAAAAGACAAAAAAAGTTATTATTTAAGTAGCTGTAACAATTATCATTATTATTAACAGTTTTACTGAATCTTTAAATGTTATTCTGTAACGAATGCATGAGTTGCTGTTTCTAAATAGACATCTATTTTACAGATGCTTTGTAGAGCAGCCCATTCTGGGGAATAGTAACAGACAACTTATTATTAGCTGTTTGCTGGATGTTACACAGCAGTGTGGTGTTCTAACACTGCATTCCATTTATGCAAGGAAGGTCGGAACTTGGACCTCAAGTGTTACCATGTTACCAGAGTTTCCGAGTAGAAATTCTGAGATGGATGGAACTCGGAAAATTCAAGTTCCATCCATCTCAGAAGGATCCGAGGATAAGCATAACATCTCCACAAAAACAAATCTGTTAACTTGTTTGAATGTAAACTGGCTGAAATTACTTGAAATACTTTTGAGGGTTTTTTGTTTGTTTATTTTTTAAATTATTTGACACATTACTATATATTATAACATAGATTTGCCCTTGTATCAAAGATAAATTCCCTATCAAAAATATTCAACTTGACTCCACACATTCAGACAAAAAACTTCTTGAAACCAGAAATATGTTAAAAGGTTTAAATGAGTCTAAATATTCAAATCAAGAGTATCAGTAAAAGCCAGGAGTGTGTGTGTGTGTGTACCTGATGGTGCCAGTGGGCGAGGGCAGGGGTGACCCAAACACCCGTAGGTGCTCCTCATGCTGCTGCGCCGTGGGAATGCTGATCTTCAGTGGGGAGATGTGAGGCAGAAGGGGTCTGGGAGGGGGAGAGGGGTCCAGCTCCCTCTGCTCTTCAGGCTCCAGCAGAGACATGAACTGAATCTTTATTACTGTGCTGGGAAACCGAAACATGCACCTGACAAGAGGAAAAAAATAAAATTGTACAATGTCTGAATACAATTTTAGTAAAGGTCCTATAATACACAAAACTGACTCTTGTGAGCTTTTACCTCCTCAAAAATGGACCTGCAGTTGTGCTTTGTTTCATTCACACATGTTTGACTAACCCTTTATTATTACTGTCTACATCTATGACACCCATGGATCATTATGTTAGAATTTGGACATTTTAAATCACAATATTCATCTAAAACAACTTGTGCAATACCAATTGGGCGCTGACACTCCCCCCCCGAAAACCCACACAACGAATTACAGAACAGTGGGTGTGTACCCGTGGAGGTGAAAATGGGGGTTGATCAGAGCAATACAGTCTTGATTCACTCTAAACACAACTTCCATAGAGTAAATGAAAAACAACTGTAACATAGTTAAAAGTCTATTATGCACAAAGATTTACTCCAACAACATGGCCAATGAGACAGCCAATACATAATCGGTGCATACAATCATCACTTTATGTAGGCCAATAATATTTAAAACTACAGCTGTAAGATTAAACACATTCAAATCAAAATCACAATTTGAGTGGATGCAATTACAGAATCACAAAAGCTGCAATTTTTAAGTATTATAATTTCCTCAACAAACAAAAAGTCCTGTCTTATTCTTCATACAAACTGCTAAGTTCAGATCTGTGCAAACATGTTCTGAAATCTGATTCTTCAATTAGTTTTTGTCAGTTATTGCAGACACAGTAATAGGCTCTACTGCGTGGTCTGTTTTGACCAATCAGAGTGCTAGCTGCTAGAGCAGCGGTAGCGTGGGCTCAAAGCGGGGCTAGGCTAACTCTTACAAAGCTAACTTTTAGGCGCTTTGAGGATTTAAATTTTTTTTTAAAGTTTATTCTGTGAAAATAGAAAATAATCTTACAAAATGTGGGTATGTTTAATTCCTAATAAATGCATTGTTCTCTCTGGGAGAATTCTTCCTGGGCCCAAGCTCCTGGGAGCTGCAGTACCTGGAACAGCCACTACTTGGTCTCAAGCCTGGACAGAGGGGGAATGCCTTATCCCATTTTTATTACAGATCCATGCTCTATTCATGCTTGCGTCCCAAACCAGGAAGACATTTGGAAACATGTGATGGCAACTTCTAGTGGGCTCTGTTTGTGGTAATAAGTCTGAGAAAATCTAGGAAAAATTTGAAAATGGACCAGTTTTCTTCATCTCCATGTCATTGTAGCGTTCTGTTATGTTTGGCTATCAACATTTACAACTATATCTCAGTTCTCATCATTTCCCCACTGACAATCAACTCTGAGCGCACTGGGTATGTGCAAAAGAGGTGAGGGGGCCAAAATCAAGATTTTTCCAAACAGCACATACGTATGCTGTCTTCATTTTACAGATGACATTTACTTCAGGGGGTTATGTCACAGTCAGTTGGCAAGCCCAGTGTCGGTAACTAAACTACACTGGAAGTTGTAATTGCATGTTTCCAAACTTTTTGTGAATAGAGCCTGTTATAGAGATACTGTATTTACCAGGTAAAAACAATTTAGAGATGAATTCTAACATATAATTCCAATACTTTATAGCTGAAAATAAAGAAAACAATTATGACACGTTGAACACATGAACACAGTCTATTTAAAGATTTTGATATACTTTAATCATACTTGGGGCGACCAGATTTTCAAAAACAGAAACTGGGACACCCCCGGGTTTGTGGCGGTTGGTAATAATAAAATTGTGAAACGAGTGCAGAATTAAGGAAAAATTGTTCCTTACTGGACCCATTCATGACTTACATGACTTGAGTCAGTATAGTTACATTTCCTTTGTGTTTTGGTAATTTTTATGCAGCTTTTATGTATTTCACCTAATCAAATGACAATGCATGCCTCTCTTTCGTGTTGGCAGGGATCAGATTACTCAAAAATAGAGACACTTTGGACATTTCTTGTATAAATGTGGGACTAATTAAGTCCACTGGGACAGGGGACACAGGGCTAAAAACTGGGACTGTCCCTGGTAAAAGGGGAGGTCTGGTCACTCTAATCATACTGATAGGATTGTATTGGCCGTGTGAGCAAACCTATTTACTCCATGTGCTTTGAGCATGCCATTTCAGTCTGCGCTTCCGCTTCTACTAAGACCCGCCCACAAACAATCACTGCAGCCAATGAGCGGCCGACAGAACCGCAGCCCCTCCACCACCTCTTCCGGAAACGTGATGGCCACAGTTAGAAGGCCATACAAACTTCATGTGCACAGAGTTTGTGCCGTGGCTTTGTCCTACGTCTACTCTGCTCCTATTTCAGAGATAAAACAGGGAAGACTAATACAATGTATAATATTTAATAAAACACCAACCACAAACAAAGCATGTGGAAAGTGTGACCACAAACTAAACACACTTTAGTCAGGGCGGACTCGCTCCAGAGCGCAGGGTGCGTTTGTTTACATTAGTGTTTACGTGCTGTGCTACACGCTAGCTGCTACTAGCTACTCAAGTCTAACGCGTTCATTACAAAATGTTGTTAAAATGCACTTTTCTACAGGACAGCACATTGTGGAAAATAGTTCTTTTCATGGCAGACAAACGTGACCCAACACGTCCCACGATCTAAGCCCCGAGCTGAAAACAAAACTGATAATATAAACAGTGACAGAGGTGTGCTAACAAGATAGCACCCGAGGAGTTCACGGAAAGTGAAGCTCTACACTGTAAACACAAGTCAAACATGCAGGCTTCACTAATGTACTACTATAAAAAATAATAACAATTTTGTTTACACACAGAAGTACGTCTAAAGACTAAGTTGAAGCACCACACTGAGGTTCGGTGTGTTATGTAATAACAGCGTGTCGTTATTCTGTTACACCCATTGAATTACAGGCAAAATACAACCTGTTGATTCAAGTCAACCTCAATGAGGCGCCTGTTCAGAATAATCCCTTGAAATATCGGTGTTCACTTTGCACATGAGTTTGGTGTACTTTGTACAAACTTTGGAGTCAGAGTGAGCACTTACTCTCGGGGCAGCGGCAGCGGGGGAGCCCCTCTGCGCTGGAACACCCCATCCACAAACACGCCGTTTTTGCCCAGACAGCGCAGAGTAAAGCCGCTCGCTTCGTCGTACAAGATCTGCAGGTGTCTCCGTGAAATAAAGCTGGAGTGACCCATGTTGATGTCCACTGAGCCGTGAGACGAGTTCCGGCCGATGGTGACCGTCCTTTGGCGCATGACAAACTCAAAGTCCCGGCCTTCGAGCCTAGCCAGGGCCTGCAGCGGAGGAGAGCCCAGGCGCATCGGTACGACCCCTGCGTCCCCACGGGCCTCCACGAGCGGAGGGCCCAGGAAGAGCGAAGACTGCGGGTAGGAGCGAGAGGTCACCGCCACACGCACCGGGCTACACGGAGCCGACTGCAGTGCGAGTAGGGCCCGGGCCCCGGAGTCGTCCCTGTAGTCTGCCATCTTTTATCGGCTAGTGAACTCACTCGCACTCGCACTGGACTTCCCGCACACAGAGCTGCAACGTGAGACTTTCGGCCGGGGCACTTGTTCGCTCCGTGGCTGTCGGACGGAACAACATGGAGTCCCGCTCCGAGCAAGACCAGGACCGGATTTATGACAGGACGGGAGTGATAGGGCGGTCAAGCTTTATAGTGTTTACACTGACCAAACTGACCTCCAATATCACGAAAAACAACCCGAACAACTGAACAAAAACAACTTTAAACTTCACTCAGTGTTACAGTACGTCTGAATTATGACGTAGGTCTATTTATTTTAAATATTGCTGCTTGTGTATAACTATTCTAGCCATTACTACTTTATTATTTTTTTTTATAATGGCAATAAAACTACAGCACTAAACAGTAGCTTATTTACTACTATTTACTTCTTATGGTAAATGAGCATTAGGCTTAAAATTCTAAAATCTTCTTTTACACATTTTCTTCTGGCTTATCAGACACAACAAGTGCACTTTGCAATCTTTTCGGTATGGAATACACTCTTACATTCATTTTCTTTATTCCAATGTAGTACCCACATTGAAAGTAGCCTGGAGGAAAAAAAAAAAAAACTAAAGGAACGCCAACTGTGAGCACGAGGTGTCTGTGTGTCCTGTCTCTCATTTGTTCAACTCAGATTTTTTTCTTTTTTTATCTCTTTCCTCTGTTTATAAACATAGAAAGAACAAGGTGGGCGGAAAATGTGGATAGTCTAATCCAAACGGAGCGGGACGCTCCGGAAAGACTTGTTGCATGGGCATTACCATTACGCACCACACGGAGGCGCTGTTGGAATAAGAACACGTCACGTTGAATGGCGCTTCTAACCATTTAACAACAGAGTGAAGGTATAGGGGCAGGGCCGTTGCTAGCCATTCGTGTGCCCTAAGCACAAATGCTTTATGGTGCCCCATCCCACCACCTCACCCTAACACACCCCACCCTAACACGCCCCCCCTGCCCTGCTCGGAATGAATAATTCAGAATTCATCAGTGCAATTCAGATTTGCTTTATTTCCAAAACAAATAAACCAAACATGAAAGTTAAAATAATAAATTATTAAAAAGGTTAATAAATAAATACCACCATTATTATAAACAAAGATTTGTGCAATGACTGCATACTGAACATTAAACACATTGTAAACACAGAACAAGTCTATACCCTTGTAAGTAATGTGCACATTTCTTTGGTAAATAATGTACATAAGTACAAATAATTGCTCAATAAGGTTTACTCAATCAAAACACTTTAAATAAGAATTTGAAAGTGAAAATGTCCCCTCGAAGATTATCTCCTGACATGTAAGGAGGTCCAGACAGAGGGAGTGATAGAGGGATAGATGGAGAGAAAGTAAGGGAGATAGACAGAGAGATCGGGAGAGACAAAGAAAAATACATTTTGGTTCTGTTCACACTGGTACCAGCTTCTCACCTCTCTCCACACACTTTGGATGGATAGTTTTGCGAGGATTCATGAGCCTCATTTTGTGGTGGTGTCCCCGCATGCACTTGGTGGTGCTGTGCATAACGTGTGTGAGCGGACCAACGGCTTTGTATAGGGGACAGTGATTTATTCAGTTTTATGTAGCTTTAAATGGTATATCATCAGTGAGGTCCCTCCCTGGATTTATCTGAATCATTCACTCACTCACACACACACAACCTGTTTCTCTGATAGTAACGCTAATGTGTGTTCATGTTTGTGGTCTCTGTGAAAGTCCCTGGACTGAATGACTTTACTGATAAAATATCAGAGGCATGAACAGTGTCATAAAGTTCAACATGTTGAAATGAATGAAAGAAGAATCTGATCAGTAAGATGATTGAGCTTTTGGCCCAGGCCTTCTGCCAACTACGAGTATGCCTTGATGATTTTGGCCCACTCTCAAAATTCATTCTAACCATGAACCTTGCAACCAGAAAGGCCATTGGGAAAAAAAAAAAAAATACAGGATTATGTGAGTCTGTATCTGTGGATCTAAAAACAAATCACAACCAGGACTGAAACGGCATTGATTTCATAAGCTCATCATTAGCTGATCCCCATCCCCCACCTGAGCCATGATCCTGGAACTGGTGAGCTACAGCTTTGCACGATCTGCTTTTGCTGAAGGACCTTTTGCAGTGATTAAACTACCAACGTTCAGGTCCAAATGTGATCGTGTCTACAATATAACAAATTCATAATTCACCATATATGTCTTATATTATTAGTGTATTTGTGGGTATGTATTACATTAGGGGACATTTTTGAAAGGTTTTTGGCCATTATGTTTGTGGTGAGAAATTACAATTACAATTTTTATTTTTGTTTTATTTATCAAAGAAGGTCCCATTGAAATCCAGTAGCTCTCTCCAGGTCCCGTTGGAGACTTGCAGCAGGTTTACGTTATGTTAAAGTTTGTATAGAGGATTTTCCAAGGAACGAGAAATCCAGCGACTGTTTGTCCTTTTTCAAATGTTGCGCATGCGTGAAACCACCCCCCCCTCCCCCACAGCTCCCTACGTAGAAACGCCTCCTCCCTCCTCCTCCTTACGCCAGAAACAGGTTTTTTTTACAGCCGGTGCGCTGCACATGACTTGTAAACAACTAACTACAGTGTTGGTTAGGCAAGACGGAGAAGTGAGGAGCGGGTGGAGGGGGTGCGCGGACATTTCGTGCGCGGACAAGAAGTGAGGAGCAGCGGGAAGAGCGGAGCAGGAAGAGCGGAGCGGGGAGCGAGGAGAGGAGAGAGGAGAAGGGAGCGGTGCTCGGAGATTCCCTGCGCGGAGAAGTGAGGTGCAGGGAGAAGAGCGGAACGGGCAGCGGGGAGAGGAGCAGGAAGGGGTGCAGAGAAGGTTGCGCAGAGAAGGTTGCGCGGAGATTCCGTGCGAATGAACTAGTTACAACATGCAGCAGCAAGCGGACTCTTTCTTTGCCTTGAAAATTACGTTTTCAGACTTAGGATATCGCTTTCGTGTCCTGAAAAATGTTTGTCTAACTCTTGGAAATAAAGTACGTTTTCATAATAAGCAGAAGTTTCCTGTCCAGGAGTAATTTGGCGACCAGTGCGTCAGTCTTTAGACCCTTCGTCTGCTTCAGTTGCGTCATCGCTGGAATGAATCTACAAGAATCACCTTAGTTTGGCTTCGCTGCTTTTCCCCTTGTGTTCTTCTTTCAGCGACCTCAAAAAGGAACTTTCTTTTGCGTCTAACTGCTCCTGGATTCTTGTCGCCATTGCAACAAACTTTGTGCTAACTGCGAGGAAGATATAGGTCAAAAAAGCCGCTAAGAACTGTTGCGTTGGTGGAGTAAACAGCGTCTGTGCGTCTTGCGTCTGTGGACTGCGTGACAGGCGTATGTAAACCACGTAACGGCAGCGCACAGGCAAGTCAGTTACGCTAGAAACGTAGGGAGTTTGATTGACAGCCTATCAGCTAACAGATAACGAGGTAGTGTCGTTATCTATTGGCAAATGTTTAGCCCCACCATGTCCAGAGTTGATGAATTTTTATTCTCTTTTTTTTTGGTCATCATAATTACAAGGCTACTGCACCTCTATAATGCTATCATTGACAATTTGAAACAAAAAAATCCTCCATACAACCTTTAATGTTATTTTCTCATTCTTGGATTTAGACGTAGTGAAATCCACTGAGCCAGTTCATACAATGTACAATAATGAGCCTGTGTTTGCAGCTATTTAAAAACTCAAAGCTGTGCTCATAGCTTCAGTTGAAAAAAGACAGTTGCAACAAGTAAAAAAGATTTACCAGAATCTACCTGATAAATGTTTTTTTTATTATTGAAAGGTGGCAATAAACATTGGGGGTGCACTGATCCAGCTTTCTCAGTTCTCATACAAATTTCTTTACAACTTGAAGTACCTGCCAATATCATCCAGTGCATGCTACTGCAGAAATTAGCATTTATTTCTTTAAAGCCAAAATAAAATACCATAAAACTGATCCAAATGTGTTATATAGCTCTTATGTATCTCTTAAGTAACTACAGAACAACTTTGTTTAGATAAATGTTCAAACATTATGAGACTTTCTGGACTGGCTACATACAGTAAATAGTCTTATTACATCAATGTTTATGTCCAACCAGGATATCGGCTGCATTGATATTTTGAAAGCAATATCCGATCCAGCTTTTTTTGTCAATATAAGCACTGATAACTGATACTAGTACTAGATTGGTACATCCCCAATAAAAACAGATTTATGGTGTTTTATGGTCTACACAGTGCAGGAAATCATCACAACAAAGGCAACGTGGTGATACACAGACAGACTAGCTGAAAATGCATCTTATCTTATGTTATCTTATCTTTGCAAAAATAAAACATTATAATCACTTTTAAGGCATTACACAGGAAGTAAAAATCTGCAATAGATTAAGAACGAGGCGCTAGCTTCAGTTTGATTGGTCGTTTTGGTGCCAGAAGCCCCTGAATGTCCATCTCCAGTGGGATCTGCAAGAGAAGAGAAACACATGAAGAGAGAGTTTTACAGCACAGAGAGTGAACATTTTTTATGTAATGGCAGGGCACAGTTCGTGTTGGTCACCCTTTGGACTCACAAATGGTTAATTACATAATATGACCCTGTGATCCAATATTACCTATCAACATTGTAAATAGGGTTTAAGGAACTAGATTTTGATTTAGAATTATAAACATAGACCTAACTGTGTCCCCAGATAGAAGATAAACAATCCAAACATAGCTGTTAAGAATAACAAGTCTTATGCCGATTTGTAACTGCTGATCTCAGTTACAAAAACATTTAGGCTATTACGGCCAAGTTATTTATGTAATAATGGTGTTTTGGTTCTCAAAGTGATTATCCAATCAGAAGTAGAATGGGCCTCACATGAGTCTCTGATTTGTTTTGCCAGTTTCAATATTGAAATCCAGTTTAATCTAAAATGCCCCTCTCTGATCTGAATGGTCACTACCTAAACCCCAGCATCTGCAGTCAAGCATGAATCAGTGCTCGCGCAGCCTCTGCAGCTCAAGGAGGGAATTCTGAAGGTTCTGAGCTTTCACATGAGCCATGGACTGTCCATATGCTGAAAATGAGAAACACTTGGATGTGTCCTTTATCTGCAGGTTATAAAGGTTCTATACAAAACTGACTCTGGTGAGCCTTCAGTCATGATAGAATATTTTTACCTCATCAAAAACATACCTGAGGTTGTGTTTTGTTTCACTCACACATGTTTGAGAAATCCATTATTATTAGTCTGTCTACATCTGCAATGCTCTGTTCCACCTTGTGATGTTGTCATGTAGTGGTAGTTTCAAGTTAACAGCTACCTTTTTAGTTACTTTCATTTAGTTCAGTAAAGATTAGCAATCACAGGTCTGAAATTATCCAAAGGATTCCAGTGAAGGTGTAATGAGTTTAAAAACGCAGTGGAGCACTTCGTGTATTACCAAATGACAAGAAGGAACAAGGAGTGTTTTCTGCCTCAATATGCAGGGTTTGTGTAAAAAAAAAGAAAAACAAAACTCCAGCCATGTTTGTGATGAGGGAACAACTCTATAACATAAATCAGAAAATAGTGTAATATTTGCCCTTTAATGCACTGACAACCCAGGTTCAATTGTGATTGTAGTACATTTTCTTTTTTTTTACTGTAAGAGCACAGGTTACATACAGTTTCTTTAATAAACTTCGATTGCAATTTGTACTTTTTTCTGCATTTTGTAAAAGGTTGATTTCAATTATTTTAACTGAAAAAAAAAAATACAACAAATAAAATTTGTAATAGAAATTATATTATTGATGAAAATGTCTCTCATTTTTCAGTGTCTCTTGATATGTTGGTGTAGCCAGTCTTACCTCAGTTTCTTTACAGGTAATGAAAGTGTATTTCTGCAGGATCTGAGCAATGGCCAGTTTCATCAAGACCAAAGCAAAGCGCATTCCAATGCAGTTCCTGGGTCCAGAGCCAAACGGCATGTAAGTATATGGGTCCACCTTGTCTTTGTTTTCTTTGCTGAACCTAGACAGCCACACAAAAAGAACTCATTATCATACAATCATTACAATTTCTGCATTGTAAACATGCACATTGGTTCAGTTGGGTTTCTTAATTTTACTACTTTCAAACAAATGCATTCTTTTAAGATATATAAATATAACTCTGAGAAAACTGAGAAGGAATCACGCAGTGCTTTCAGCACTAAAACATTAATTAACAAGGATACATGTTTGTGGACAGGCTTAGAGTACCAGTGGGCCAAAAAGGGTTGTCTACACACTTCTCCAATACTTTACATAGATGTGAGTGTGGTCACCACTGAAACTCCATGAATTCAGATGAGTGCAATTGGATTAGCCAATCAGGGACAGCCATGGTCCATCCATATCAAAACAAACATGACAAGCATGTTTGTTTGGAAAAAAGAAAGGAAAAATATCACAGGGGACTGAAGGGACTGAAAAACATTGCTAATATCCACAGAATCAATGAGTGAAGCACTAAACTCCCAATCACATTGGAGAGAAATATGATTTAGTTCAAAATGTTCATGTTTTACATATGTTACTGAAAAAAACAGATGAAATAATCTGATTCTGTCTGAATCAAGCCCTGGCGGAGGGTGTGAGTCCTTCTGTATAAAAAATACAGCAATAGGAGTCTGGATTTGCCAGGCTACAAAATGGGCAGACACAGATCTGAAGAGCCTAAAGCCATTCACTTCATCCCTGTTGTACAAACTCATGGTGTATAGTGTAGTTAGAGTCTCTGCTCACCTCTCTGGTTTGAAGGCATCGGGGTCAGGCCATGTGTCTGGATCTCGGTGGATGGGCCATGTGGGCACCATTATCACCATATCTTTGGGGATGAGCAGGCCGTCAATCTCCACTGAGGCCTTGGTCACCCGCTCCAGCCGCGCCGCAATGGGGTACAGGCGCAGGGACTCATTCACCACACTGTCCAGGTACTCCATCTGCATCAGCTCCTGGTACCGCAATGGAGCCTACACAACACACAATATTATGTTAAGAGTTTACAGTGGTCCATACTTATTTCCCAGTTTCATTCCTTTGGCCATCATGGTAATGTAAAGAAAGCTAGCATGCTAACAGTGCCCCAGCATTCCACTGTACTTTACAATGACATTCTGTTGTCTAAAGGAAGAGTGTTTTTGATTATCATTGTGGTATCAGAACTGATACCGAGTATCAAGTCTATTCTTTAGGACTGAAATCAATTTTAAAATTTTAATGTGACAACACCAGAGCAGAGTAAATACAGTAATTGTTGCAAAATTATAGATTTTGTTAGGCTGGGTTTATATTGGGTTTATCTGGGAGGCCTCCCCTTACCCTTCAGCCCTGCTTTCACACACCTTGTTGGGGAAGGTGGAGTCGATCTCGGCCTGCAGTTTCTCCATCACCTCGGGGTTGGTGGCCAGGTTGTAGGCCAGGAAACTCAAGCTGCTGCTGGTGGTCTCATACCCGGCGAACAGGAAAATCATGGCCTGGGAAAGGATCTCGTGATCACTCAGCCCTGAACAAAGCACAATGTAAAGGTATTATAATACAGGGCACAGTAATAAATCACCTCAAATTATTCCAATTCAGATATCTGTATTTTGATTTAAAGCACTTATATTAAGCTATTTTTCAATTTATGTTATAATGTTGTTTTTTTATCACAAACATATCTGGAGTTGTGTTTTGTTTCATTCATGCCTGTTTAACACACAAGCCCTGCATATTTAGGCTGAGAACAGAAGCAGGCCCTGGAAATGCCAGTCTCTGTAGTGGTTCCCAAAGTGCGGGTCACAGTGGAGGGGGTGGGGGTTGCAAGATGATTTCCAGAAATTATATATATTTTTTTCAAATATATTAATACAATTAATATTATTTTACTTTTGGGATGTAACAGATTTATAATGTAATTTCAAGGACAAAACATTAAGTAATACACAAAATCTGCTATTTTCAAAGGATAGACAGAAAAATTTGACAAATTAAAACATATCTGATCATTTCATATTGTCAACAAAAAGCTTTTGTCACTTAAAGATTTACTCATAGTGGGAAGAGGAGTTGGAGGGCTGGAGTTCTAACTTTATTTACCATTGTTGTACAGGCTCAGCACTTGGAGACACAGACCCTCAAGACATTATGATAGATATATGATGAGAATACAGGAGAACAGGAGGGCATCTGACACACAGGGATCTCTTTATTGCTCCGTCAGACTGAAGCCAGACACGTCTTTAAAAGTGACGACCTTTTCAGGGGCAGGAGTGGTGAGGACAGCTTTGAGATAACAGCTCCCACTTGGAGAGACGGTGAAGAAGTGGCACTGTGGGTGTTCAGAGCAGTTTTTCTGACACGATTTTGCATCAGCGACAGAAGCCTTTTTAATGTCTGAACCAGGGAATGCCAAACCAGGGTACACCTCTCTCTTCCAATTGTTGTTCTGGAGACAGAAGCGAGCAGGCACTCCAGAGACGAGCCCTGTAGTGTTTGTGGAAGCTGAAGTTGTCTTTTCTCAAAGGAAACAATAGGTGTAGTGGGTGCACAGGCGTTGGACAGAGCACAGGGCCTGGCAGTGCTTTGGACTCACAGCTGGTTCCTTGGAGAGCTCAGTTGTGCCCTGTCTAAAGTCCTGGGGCCTCATTTATAAAAAACTGCGGAGGAGTTGTCGTAAGTTAGTGCGTACGCCGAGTAGCTACGACAGGCGTGCGCCACGCAAACTCCATATTTAGAAAACCCACCGCACGCACCAAACCACGCAATCTTTGCTTTATAAATCCCACCTGCAACTAGAATTTGTGCACGTAAACCCACGTCACGCCCTCTCCACACCTCCACCTCACCATAAAAGGAGCATGTAAAGTGACTCGTGAATGAGATTTCCCTAAACATGAGCCGATAATCAGTGGGTTTGACCGAGACACGCGGGACAGAGGGAGGAGGACGCTCCACGCAGCACCACGTGATCACGACAAAGACTTTATTAAACCTTGTTTAATAAATAAATACAAAACTAAAAGTGACAACAATGACTCATCTGTTCATTTAATCATATTTTATAATATTTAGGCAGCACATCTTTACAGTAAAGCCCATGTGTTTTTTCGCTGTTTCAAGAGTTTTATCGCTATATTTTTAAGTCTGTCTATGATGTGTGTGAGGACTGCCCCTGTATTTATGCACATACACGTAGATACGTGCACGCGCTGATCTGAAAATTATGAGCGCGTGCGAGAGATTCAGATGCCCTCCCCTGGAGAGCGAAAGGAGCGAGGGAGGGACACGAGGACACAGATTTAGCATGAAACACATCAGATACAGATGTTATTCTGCCAATGAAAGTCCACACGAAACATCCAAACTGCTGAACCTGTGAGTGTGGGTCTGGGTCTGTGAGTGTGGGTCTGGGTCTGTGAGTGTGGGTCTGGGTCGGGACGGGCACGGGCATTATTCTGTTCTTCATACAGTCAGAGAGCAGCTCTCATGTACAAGAGTTCCCCATTACACAAAAATGTAGGGAAGATTTTGGTTGGGGTCAGGTTCGGGCAGTAGGCTTCGTGTTGTCCGCAGACTCGGGTCACTCTGGCGCTCGGTGCGTAAAGACTGAAGTAAAAGTGTTAAAGTTGCGTTCATTAAATCAAAGCCTGGCTCCTGCTGCGTCCAAGGGAAGAGTTTTTCTCTCAGGTCGGGTCAATATTTCGTCCTCTGTGTTGGTCACAGTCTGTGTTCTATAGAAGTCTATGGTCGCGGTGTGGACTGTGGGACTCTGCGCTACACCGAGTCCGGGAACGTGGCTGCGCTCGTGCACGAATTTCAAATGTATAATATTGTGGAGAATAATGACTGGAATAAACAGACTTTCTCCTTGTTTTGGCCAACTAACCATTTAAATGCGCAAATCTGAAGGTAATTCTTCTATATACGTGGATTTTCTGATCAAACTCTTCCTCAAACTCTGTTCACTTCTGCTTCTCTCCACGAGTGTCGCTTTTTCCCCGTGTCTCCAGACTTTGCGTAGAACTTACAGGAGGTCCCGTGTTGGCGTAGAGTTAAGCAAACAGCCACGCCTTCGTCGAGTTTTATAAATACCGCGGTTGGCGTAGGAAGAGCGCACGCACGGATTTTTGCGTAAGCAAGATTTATAAATGAGGCCCCAGATCTTGAGCTAGTCTTGATCAGTACTACCTTAGCTGGTTCGATTTGACTTTCTGCACATGTTTTAGGTTGATAGAGGAACCTTCAGATATGATGTAGTTTGTCTCAATTTGTCTGTCCTTTGAAAATACCCTTTTTTGTGCATAATTTAATGTTTTGTCTTCCCAGTTACCTTAACAAAGTTGAAACCTTCTGAACTGCAGTAGCTAACCCGACTCTAGACATTTACAGCACCTTTGTCATTTTGTCAGTATGGAAAGTGTTTATGGAACTGTATTTGTGTTTTACCTTTATCCTTCTCGGGATCATTTGGCACGTGATGTTTCTGAGAGTCAATCATCAACTGCAGAAAGTCCACTCGATTCTAAAAGAAAGCACAGAAGTAGCAATTTCAATTCTCCACAAGTAGAAATAAAGATTTAAATGCACTGTAACAGAACCAGTTGATTTATTTTATACTGTTTGCTGTGGTGCAAGTTATTCCTCACTTACAACAGTGAGTTTCGAAGCACTTTTCACAACAACCATGCTAACAGAGCACTTCCTGATACTTGGATAATTTAAGGCTTTATAGATGGACTAGAATTAGATACAGACAGTACACAGTGGACTCGGGTACAGGGCCATTAAGATCAATATTACAGTTTATGAAGAACAAAATGGCAAATCTTAATATACAGCATGCATGTTATAGTTTAAAGAAAACATATGCTTGTGTCTGCCATATTGTTAATCTATGACACCTATGGATCATTATACTATAATTTGCACAATTTAAATCACAATATTCATCTAAAATTATTTCATAAAAGAAGGAGTGGGGGTGCATAAGAGTGCGGTCTGGCCATGGGGGGTGAGGGGGGATCAGGAGGCTGGGACAGACTGAGGCTCACTGCAGCCTGGGTAAAGTCTGTTAGACCCAATAGAAACAGGCTCTGGAAAACTCCTCATAAATGTTACTGGATCACATAGTCATATGTTTATAGGAAATAATTTCAGAAAGTATATCACTTACAATGATGGAGGAATTAGATTTTTTTTGTTGTCATTATCAGAGTAATAATATCCTAAAACAGTATAATATTTGTTCTTATGAGTGCTTGTGCCTGTTTATAGGATTTGTTCTTCCAAAAAAACATTTTCATTTAAGAAAAAGTTTTGTGAATGCCACAAATGTTTATAAGAAGGTCTTAAGTACAAATTTGTTCATAAGAACATTTCATGAATGAGGCCCAGCTTTAAAGATCCTATATTACACAAAATTGATTCTTGTGAGCTTTAAGCCATGTTATAATATTGTTACCTCATCAAAAACAGACCTGGAGTTGTGTTTTTTTTCATTCATACATGTTTGAGTAATCCTTATTATTATTCATTATTAGTCTGTCTAAATCTCCGAAGCTCAAAATGCTCTTTTCTACCCTGTGATGTTAGGATTAAGTGGTAGTTTTCAAGTTAACAACTACCTTTTAACGTTTGTGCAGTAGAGATTGGCAATTCCAGAGTTGAAATCATTCAAACGATTCTAATTAAGGTGTATGGTGTTGAAAAACGCAGGTGATTACTTCCTTCATTACCATGTGTTTTTATTTTGAGAGAAGAACCCAGTCTAAATATGCAGGGTATGAAACACGTGTGAATGAAACAAAAAAACAAAACAAAAAAAAAAACACAAAAAAAAAACTATCAGGAGTCTAAATATACAATTTTGCAGGTTCTGCCATGACTAGATAAATCAAATCTCAACAAACCTTCTGCTGGCTGGCCTCCCGGCCGGATTTGATCTTTTGGAGAGCCGCATAGAAGAAGTCCGTGACAGAAGTAGGGAAAAAGGAAAACTCTAACTTTTCAAATACTGGTCCGAGGAATGGGAAAAAGGCTGCAACAAATGGAACGAGTCAGCACATTCAACCAATCTATGACAATTACAGTTTCAATATAGTATATATATATATTATACAGTGGCTATGTTTGTAAATGGTAGTAATTTCAAATTTTCATATTCTCTTATAGCAGAAAAATTCCCAGTAAACAAATATGGCCAGTTAAAATTTTGAACACTTTAACAATAAATGCATTGTACCCAGTTTTTTCCCTCATGTATCTGTGCGAAATGTATTTGCCCCAGTACAGATATACTGTATAAGCAGCTCTTGAGGTCAAAAGAAGTATGTTGTGTGCTTTCTCCATCTAGTTAGAATGCTTTTGGTTGTTATTGTTAGATTTACAGTCACAGCAAAATGCTGCTCTGGTCTCTGAAAGTTGTGAAAAGTACTTCTAAACTAAGCAGTGAATAATTAGGATGCTCGTATTTAAAACAGTATAAATCAGGTACAGAGACTTTCACATTGTTTGTGGAGGTCTAAAACAGTATGATTTTCTGCAGTAATCTATATTTTGAAACCGTACTTAGACTTTGAAATTGCTTGGACACAGTAGCTCACACATCACAATATATAATAATAACGAGGAAAAATATAGATGGTAATAATAAATTCAAGATAAGAGACTAGTGTCAAACTGTCACAATTATATAAATGTATAAATCAGTCATTTGACTTTGTTTACTGTACCAACGGCCAGGAAGAGAGGGCTGAACAGGTCAAACTTAAGCATCTTCTTGATGTTGGTAACAAATGGGTCTGAAGGGTTGTTGAGAGAGTCAATGTCCACGCTGAAGGCAGTGCTGGTCACTACGTCCATGGCATAGGGCCCGAAGAACCTGACACACACATGCACATGTTAGAGCTGCAAGATGAAAATGCAATTAGAACATCGCAAATGTTTAAGGTTTTTTTTGGAGCTTTCTACCATGTTATAGTGTCAGTCGCTCATCAGAATCATGCCTGAAGAGGTTCTCTACCCTCTTTACAGTTAGCTGTAAGATTCTGCAATGCTCCACCCACAAGCCTACGTCAGCCATTCTCCCACAGGACAATTCTCAATAAATATAAAAAAACATGATAAAACTATACACAGCAACTTGACAAACCTGATGCAATGTCTCATTAGCGGGGAGTATGCTGATTGTGATAGTGTTGTGATAGTGCTCTGAAGGGGGAGTGACTTAACATGGGAAGCAAAGGAAGGGGAGGCAGAGCATCAGAAAAGGTAACATTTGGATCTAAATGTTATGTGTTAACAGTTAGAAGAAGTAAAACACCCTCATTAAACCCATCTGCCAGTATTCATTAATTTTAGTGCAACTCTGCAAAAAATTCAGATGGAAAGAATAGGAGCAGGAGCCCACCCTGACACACCCTCCTCTGCCTGGAGGTAGCCAGCGGCTGTTTGCCAATGAGCAACAAATTGTACATATGAAGTTCAAGAGAGATACCAGTCTTTTGCTATTTTCACTACTTATTTAGAATGTACTATTACCATTTCTATATGTTTTTTCTCTTTGTTATTATAATATATTGTGATGTGTGAACTACTGTGTCCAAGTAATTTCCCTTGTGGATCAATACAGTCCAAGATAAAGCAAAAAGCTATGAAAGGATTGTAGGACTTGTTCTTACTCTTTAAGCTCTATTGGCTCGTCCTTGTCAGCTTTCTTCTTCATGTTGTTGACGAGAGTGCCACAGTGGTGCTGCATGATGTCAAACATCTGCAGCAAAAGCACAGAGGACCAATCATAACAATGGTGGCAGTAGCAGCCCTCTGTTCATGCCTGACCAGCCAAAGCCACACTTTCTGACAAAAGTGGAACCATATCCTGTCTTCCCAATTTTCAATAGCTATTGACAGGTGGATTAACCAATCAGAGAAATGCATGGTCTGTTTGTGTTAAAACAAACATGAAAGCTTCTGTAGATCAACAACTGAAGCTTTATCGCAGCTAGTGATATATTTTGTTCTGAATGGTACGAGAATTTTGGAGAGGAGATGTCTTCTGCTTTTGAGAGACGTGAGACAAATTAGCAGCTATGGTTGGACCATCCCAAGTTAGGATGGTTGCTTGTCCGATTCCAGACCCTTCTAGATTTGTACAGAATGCAAAGGACTGGCTGCTCAGGCACCCGGTATTCATGTCAGCATCACTAGGATTACATGGGTGGGCTGAGTGACCACTAGGGGCTGTTATGTGAAAACTGGTGCTGAAAGTGCTGACCTCTTTGAGGCGCCCCGAGGTGAAGGATGGAGACAGGATACCGCGGATCCTCCTCCACTGGTCGTCCTCAGCGATGGACACAGCGTCATACATAGGCCCGTTCAGACGGAAGTTCTGATGGAGCACAGGCAGCATGTTAGCACTCATATAGACTGAGGAAGTCAGCCCCAGGATCCTCAGTGGTAAAGGGGGAAATGCACATCTTATCTGGCAACACAGGCGTCAGTCTAACTAGTCATCAACCTGCAGCTGTCTGGAAAAGTCTAGGGACATCCAGGCTTACAGCTAGAGGTGGCTGGATGATCACCAAAATGTTTTGAGAAAAATAACAAACTATCCAGTTGGCCTATTACTGTTGTATTAAGTATTGTTGTACCTGGATGGGTGAAAGATGAACTAGCTAGCAGGTCATCTGGACAGAGTCAGGAGCCCTTACCCTGCGGTTGGTGAACAGGGAGTAGCACTCTTTGACCAGGATGGTTTTCACCATGGCAGGGTCACACACGCACAGCACCGGCTGACGCCCATCAAAGATCCTGCAAAAAACAGACACAAGAAAACAGTTAGAGGAAGAGTCAGTAAACACACACAAGTGTAAGAGAAGGGCAGATCAATGCAGCTGACACGTTAACAGTTTTTTAATAAGGGTTAAAAATAATTCAGATAAATATAGATAGTAGAAAATAAATTATGTAAATGTTGATGTAGACAGCTGACTTACCCCCAGATTTTCCCATATTTTTTGAAGCATGCCATGTCAAAGTTCATGAACCCCTGTGAAACAAAACAAATGCAACACAATCTGTAACAATGTCATGAAAACATGTGGAGTTGTTCTTTTGGTCTCTCATGAAACTGCTTTGATATTACTGCAGCTTTGGTGGCATGGACCCTGAATCGCATTCAGCTGTTTCAATGATAATTGGACTTTCTTCACCTGTGAATAGCAGTAGTACCAAATAATGTGTGATATCTTCTTCACAATAGCCATGACTTTATAAATCAATACATTATTTAAAACTTCAATACATGTGCTCAAATGTGTCTGTTCCAGATTAAGAATAAAGACCATAATACCCTTGTAGCCTTGTCTGAAAAAGAACTAACTTTGTTACATATTTTCTGAATGATTTTGATGTTTTTTTTTATGAGTATCAATAATTTTTACACAAATACATTTGTGATCAGTTTTTAATTATGCATGTTTGAGTAATCCTACAGAATTGTCTCACCTTGTGATGCCATGTGTTACTCTGTCTTGTAAAAGTGCATGCATCTCCAAATTTAGTCTACTTTCAGTGCTCAAACTGACAAGATTCAAACAGAGGAGAGCACACAGAACAGCCCAAAATGTTACTCTTATAAGAGTACTGTTACTTCAGAATTTTTTGCAATGTAATGCCCAAGAAATGACTCAATTAATATTGCAAAATTTCAACTGGAAATTTTTTTTAGTTTTGATCAGAGGCTTCTTGAGTTCTGACGGGGTTCAGTAAGTCACTGCCTTCAATATCTGTTTAAATTGAGGAGCTAACTATAGTTAAACCAACACACTTAGATTAGTTTACAGTGTGTTACTGGTTAAGTCCATTGAACTACCCTGAGATGTCATATTTTGAATGATTCCTAATGGTGATCTCACACCTATTAGCACACTCTGGTTATTCCTATGTTCTTTCTGTTTTGGTTTGGGTGTGATGACGGAATTGTAGGTGGGTGGTAAATGGTATGTTAGACCAGTAGTTCAGTTCAGAGATGTATTTCCTTATATATATATAGGCTCTTTACCTCCTCCCTCAAACATAGACTGCATATATAAATGAACAGAGATAATCCTATAGCCGCCACGTTCCGAAAAGAAAGTGAGCATGGGCACAATTTTGATGTTGGTACATTCTTTTACATAGTGATTATTTTTGTTTGTCAGAATGTAATGATTCGCTTGTACTCACCTTTCTATATGCCAGCATTGTTCCGAAAAACGGCACAGGTTTTGGGCCAGGAATCCCCATTTTGTTGAAAACTCCATAGGGCCAGTAGAGATATCTGTGGAGTGTAACAAAAGGGACGCTGTTACATAATGACTATCACAAAAGCCCGGCGGTCCACACCTTTTTAAAGCCTTTTCTTCCATTATATCTTTGTTTACTGTCTATGTAACACAGGTCAGAGCAAGTTATGAATTTGAGACCCAACCTGTACCAATAGAAACAGATTTTTACAGTGTACAAGCCTGAGGAACATCTCAAAAGAAAATAAACGTAAAAGTGTTTTGTCAATGTTTATCTTACACAGGGATGGGAAGAATATTTTGAACTAAATGTATTTAGTTGCAGAACTAAACGTATTTAGTTGCAGAATACTGAATACCTGTATTAAAATGTATTTTGCTCTGTTACATGGGTCAATCAGAGTACTGTATTGTGAATACTTGGAATACTTTCACGCACAGTTGCATTAATTGTAGTGTAAAAACGCTTTGCATTTGCATCAGCTTTGCATTTGTTTTACCATTTGTTCTGCTTTTGGAGAAGGAAAAATGACAAAAGCATGTACAAAACGAGAAGAGTTTATTTTTTTGTACTGATTCTGTGCAGTTTGAAGACTAAATTGTGTGATTGAAGTACCACAATATACTCCACTGATTTTAAGAAAGTACTTGTTTTCTGAATACCATCAAATGCGATAGTGTACCAAAGTATTCCGAGTTACTTCCCAATACTGAATTTACCTAAACATGGCCTAACTGTGTCCTCAGATACAGGTAAACAAATCAAAAAGCAACTATTTTAAATACCGGTTTATTCTTAAACATTGGACATGATTGCCAAGTTGTTATAATTTCGTATTTTGGTTCTCAAGACAATTATCCAATCAGAAAGCACAATGAGCTCAACATTTAAACAGAAAATGAATGTAAATGGACCTAAAAGGAGCAACTCATGACTCAGTGTGGCCTCTGCACCTCAATGAGAGAATTCTGGAGTTTCTGAGCTGTCAAAAGTGTCATGAGAAAAACTTGCTTGTGCCCTGTTGTAACAGGTTTAGGCAGTTTATTTGTAGGCCTGTCAGTGACAGTCACAATAACAAATCTGAAGCGTGATATATTGCTACCATAAATAAACAGCAGAATGATACTCTTTAGTAGTCAGTTTGTATCTATAATGAATCATAGGAGTTATTAATTCAACTGTCAACAGTTCAAATCTCATCATAGTACAGAAATATAACCAAACGTTTCCCACTACTACAAAGTAAAAGTGCCAACGATAAATATTGACCCCCAAAATGATATCCCATCTGTCATGTATTGAATGATAAGTCAATGGGTTGGCACAATAACTTTAGCTTCTGTGTACATCTGATCAAAGACTTACTTAGTGTTTGATTTAATTGTTTATTAAACTTATTATGTTTTATTTTATGGGTATCAGACTGATTAGAATGTATGTAGACTGTAAGGAGTTAAATATTGACCAAATATAAACACATGAACAATAGAGTGATTATCGTGCCGGACCTATTCAGAGTGCAGGCTACATACAGTTCCAACATGATGCAATGATTGTAATAGCCTAATATGTAAACACCGAATACAAAGGGAGACAACACTCTCACTCCTTTAAAACAACTGTTTCATACGTTACTTAAAGTACAAATGTAGCCTGTGTGAGCTTAGATTTTATCTTTATTTCACCCTCCCCTGAAGTTTATAAAAAAAAAAAAGTCTTGACCCACATTTTTTAGGTTTAATCCAGGACAAAAGGGGGAAAAAAATGTGAAAACAGGACTTAACCGGAAATTCCCCAGTTTTTAACTCGGACTGAACTTGGACTAAAGAAACTGAACAAACACTAAATCTGAAAAGGTTCAGCCACGACTAAATAATAGGTAATAATAGGTGGTTTCAGATTCTAGGATGTCATTATGTCATACACTCTCTGACTCTATCTTTAATTAATTATACTGTTTTAATTAACAGTTTACATTCTTAGTTCATTATTTTACTATACATTTGGCTTTCGTGTCTTGTTATTGTGTGTGTGTATGTAGTTTGTGTATTATACAATAAAATGTGTATGAATTTGAGAAGACCCCAGGAAGAATAGCTACTCATATTTCAGTAGTTAATGGGGATTTTAATAAAGTAAACTAAACTAAAAACAACAGACAGATTTTTCTATTGATAACTTTGTACTTTCCATTGAAACACCCAAAAAGTAAATACACAAATGCTGAACCTGATCTTTTCTAATCGTGACTAAACCCAAGAACTTCATATTGGCCTATAGAATGTTGTCATGTCATCTGAATATTATCATCAGCTAGAACAGTGCACTCCTATTTGACCCTGTCTGAAGTATGTAGGCCACTTACATAACAAAGAGTGTGATGAGCGCTGCCAGGAGCGTCCAGGTCTCCGTGGAGAAGTTGAGGAGGTCCATGATGCCTGCTGACTTCGCTCCTGGTGCTGTCCCAGGGCAGTGGGCACACGTTCGGCACAGTCAGGGCGAACGCTCTCTGCTTTATAAATACAGGGCTGGAGCTGTTGCGTGAGGAGTAAAGTGTGCGAGGGGTGAGCCAATGGGAGCAGCCGGTACCCGGTTAAACAGTAACAAACAACAGGAGGAGGAGGGATGATGAATATGAGACATGTCTGGAAAAGGAAAAGGGTTCTAGGAAGACTTGTAAGACTGGGTCAGAGTTGGCTAGTAGCTTGGGTTTACTTAACACGTGACATCATAATATTGTGAAGTGCTGATCAAGATTTACAGGTACTACCGTGACCCACAGTATGACTTATAACACAGAACATATTGGACTGTAGCTCTAACTTTCAAATAAAGCAAAGGTAAAGGTATGTCACTTTTTTGAAAAAAAAATAAGGCTACAATATAAACATGATTTTTTGTCATTCTGGATGTTTATCAGAAAAAAAACATACCTCTGTCCGCTTGTTCCCATGGAAATGTTGTTGTATTGGCTATAATCTTCCACAGCATGGCCATGCCAGAGTTCACTCACTGAGCTGCAGAGGCTGCAGTAGCACTGATTCATGATTGACTGTAGGTGCTGGGGTTTAGGTAGTGACTGTTCAGATCAGAGAGAAATGTTTTAGGTTTAAACAGGATTTCAGTGTTGAAACCGGAAATGAGATTTATGTGAGGGATGGTTTTCTTTCTGGTTTGATCATAGTCTTGAGAACCAAATTACCAAAATAACAACTTAGCCATCATGTCCAATGTTTTTTATAATTGACAATCTTATCAGTAAGTGTAAGACTGATTTGATGCTTACATATCTGGGGACACAGCTAGATGTTGATAGACATGTTTCAAAAGCAAAATCTTACATACTGTCACTTTAAACAATGCACTGGTATTGGTAAAAAAGGATAGACCATAAAAATTAGCAAAACAAAATCACATAAAAGGGTAGTACAAGAAACACAAATGTTGAAATCATTAATATCGTCAACATAAAGATTTTGTAACTTGTAGACCTACTCACAGAAACCAAAAGGTTTCCCCAAGTAGTGTTACACTGTACAATATATCACTCAACTATAAGTAAATATGCCATCTGAAAACTACTGAAAAGACATACAATTTTGTTAAAGGTGTTGTAGCTAATTTTTCCTGTCTTAAAAACACGAAAAAACAGGACTAGTAGCCCTAAAACTAATTGTTCTTTGTGATGAAGTTTGAGTTTATTGTGCATTCCACAACTTTCGGCAGCCAGAATGGATTTTTCAGACACATTAACAAAAACATACCCAGGTTGGCGCCACCTAGCACCTCCGCTCATTTTCATTTCTCTCCAGCCACTAGGTCAGGAATCAAAATACACTAGACGATTTGTAAAAAGTGCAAGTTCTGGCACCAGCCAATCAGCAAAGGGCCATACATTCAGTGTTGTCAATGTTTCCCGAGATTGAGGATTTAAAGCCGGAACAAAGTGAATGTTTGGTTAATTTCCTCAAGGGGAAAGACGTTATTGCCCTTCTTCATACGGGATTTGGGAAAAGCTTAATATACCAATTAGCCCCGTTAGCAACGCATTACATACGTATTTACCAAATAGCAGCAATTGGTTAAACAAAAAAAACACTGAGAGGTCAGACGGTTTCTACGAAGTGAAATGAAGTAAAAGCGGCTGATGAATCAGGCTAACAAAAACAACTCTAACATGCTAAAACATACTTTCTCATTACAATGCAGAGCAGACTTATAATGAGGTGGGTAGAGAAGCCAAAAATTGCACTCAAGAGTAATGTTACTTCAAATTATTAATTATTATTCAATATTAAATGTCCTCAGTTACACAAAATTGACTCTTGTGAGCTTTAAGCCATGTTATATTCTGTTGTTCTATGTTTCTATGTTTCATTCACACATGTTTGAGTAACACTTTATTATTAGTGTGGGGAAGCTGGACAATGTGGCCTCAAGCAGGAGGGAGACAAAAATGTATTCATAATCACCGTGGTGTCTGTGGCAAAAATAACACATATTTACAAAAAATAACTATGCGCAAATTAGGCAAAAGCAACAAAAATGAATCCACATGTACCCGGCTATACTGATGTGAACCGCTTGACAGACAAAACTGAACTGCTTTTATAGACAGATTAAATTAACAGCTACATTTTACCTTTAGTTCAGTAGAGACTGGCAATTCCAGGGCTGAAATTATCCAAATGATTCTAGTGAAGCTGTATGGAATGACATCACAAGGTGGAACAGAGTGTTTTCTGTTTGAATGAAGAACTCAGCCGAAATATGCAGGGTTTGTGCTAAACATATGAATTTGTTATGAGGAAAGAACATTTTAACATAGATCAGAAAATAGCGTAATAGGGGCCTTTTAATAAGTAGAAGTACAATGTAGTAGTCCACGTATCTAAGCATAGACAAAAAAATAATAATCATGAACTAAATCTGAGTGGTGCAAGAAAAACAAATATTCAAATAATTTCATAGTCTTAACATAAAGCTTTTGACATGTGTAGACTTACTCACACTTTACTAAAACTTCAGTAGAAATATTACTCAAGTAGGAATAAAAGTATGCTGCTTGAAAAGTACTCTGAGAAGAAACGTACCATTTATTTTAAAAGTTACTTAAGCAAATGTAATTAAGTACTAGGTTTGTCACGATAAATACTATGTCAACTTATCAGTCAGTATGGAACAATAACTGGGGGATCAATATTTATCATGGGTACTTTTTCTTAATAGTAGTAGTAGTACTAGTCTGGAGCTGTGGAGCTGTGTAGGATTGAATTAATAACCTCTATACTCATTATAGATTCAAACTATTTACAGTACAGTTACAAGTGTTTCATTCTGTTTATTTATTGCCCTTTGCGTTTTTTAACCACGTTGTACTTTGAGAATAGATTTTGGGGGATAATCACTAAAGAGTTATCATGTCAGTGGCATAAATTTCGTGTCAATATTATTGTTTATCGTTTATCATCTATATTTTCTTCAGCAACATACAACACTTCAAAATGTGTGATTGTGACAGGCCAACTGAGTACTATCCACCTTTGTGTTTATATAATACAGCTGTACTTGGGCTGTCTTTGCCTTTGCTCCAGTCTTGCACAATGATACTGCAATTTCCTGCAACACTGGAACAGTAGAGGCCTGCCCTGGCTCGCCCTTCGGCCACACTGTCCCATAACTTCTAACCTAACTATTCATCCCATACTATAATAACTATAATAGCTGCTTATTGAGCTGTGATGCAATAGTCCATCTCATTCGCTGGCCTCTTAACAAGCCTATTTTTGTTTTAGTTTATATAATATGGTGGGAACTGTGATTTAAGTTCTTACTAGTTATTAATTCTCACTTACCTGTAAAACAGGTGAATGACTAATAAGAACTAGTTCTGATTTTTATCTTTTTAAAAAAAAAAGAAGTGGCCCAAAGTTATTCCTCACTAACTTTACATTCTGAACATCCTAATTATTCAGTTTTTAAGAGCTTTTCTCAAATTTCAGAGGCCAGAGAGGGACAGAGTTAATAACAACTAGCATGATAACTGCACATTGTAACCTCAAGAGCTCCTTATAAAAAATCAAATAGAGAACGGGCTCCACAAAGGCCACAGTGAGCCAGAGGTGACTGAGGCAGTGATAAGAGCCATCAGCCCTGGGCACAAACTTCGTGACATGCTGGAAATAAAGACTGATTTGACACTCACTCAGTTAAAAACAATACTGAAAGGACATTACAGAGAAGATGACACATCAGACTTGTACCAAAAACTGATCAACATTTCCCAGGACCCAAAAGAGTCCCCTCAAGAGTTCCTCTTCAGAGCCATTGAGCTGAAAGACAGGCTGCTGTATATATCCAGAGGAAAAGAGGAGGAGCACTATGGAGCAGATTTGGTCAAGAGGAAGTTTCTGAGGTCAGTGGGTACAGGTCTACTGAATGACAACATTAAGTTTCAGATAAAGTCGCTTCTCGACAACCCGGATGTGACTGATGAAATCTTGATTGCGAGACTGAATGAGGCAGCCAATCTTGAAATGGAGAGGCTGAACAAGCTAAAGAGAAACAATGCCAAAGTGCCAAAGATTAACAAACTGCTGACAGCAGAGGGGCCGCGCAGCAGCCCACTGACTACCTCAGTTTCATCCAAGAAGAACACCAAACCAACCCGAGCTCCACCTGAGGTACAAGCCTTAGTGACAGAACTTAAGGCTGAGGTTGCAGAGGTGAAACAGATGGTGCTAGCTTCTCTTAATAACAACAAGCTTCAGCATACCAGGAGGCCAGCAGACAACACAGGACCCTGTCAGAGGAGAGGCTGCAAGACCTGCCAGGATAACGGAGAGGGAGACAACTGCACCCACTGTTTCAAATGTGGCTAGGCACGGGTATGAGAACGGGGACTGTTAAGAGCCGATTAAATTTTTTTTGTGTGTGTGGCTTTGTAATAAATATCCCCTGTGGAAGAGAACTGAATCGTTTTTGTGCCTAAAGATCTGCAACAATATTCATATACAATACTGTTATTACTGTTAATATTGCTATAGTATATGTAAAACTAAACCTTGACTAGAACAGGGCAAAAACCAGGACAGGACCAAATGAAGTCTACAAAAACTGAGCGCAAAGTGTGTGTGAACCTTTATTTGATAAATATAGGCTACAATTTTATTACTGATAAGAAGCAATAAATAAATGAATTGATACAAAGGATTGGTTGTACTTTCTACTGCAAGCATCAGTAATCCTACTCATAAACATCAAATATAACACACTACATTGTGATACAGACCTGTAATTAATACTGGCTGTTAACTGTCAGTTATATCTGCACGATTCACTATTGACCACCGAATCTGTGGCCCTCGGTGAAAAAAGTGTGGAGTCCCGTTTTTGTCATGCCAGACTAAACCAGGACTTGAAGTAACGTAAAACAATTTTAAATCAGGACTAGGTAAGGACTAAACTACGTCTAATCTTAGTCTAAGTCAATTAAATAGATACCAAGCTCATGAGTTTATAGTATTTGGTGTCACAGTTTTTTTTTCACTGTTATTATTATTATTTTTTTCTATTGCAGTATTATTTTACGCGCATTTATTTGTTTCATGGACCATTTCAGCTTGTCCTTAATGCACCTTATTTGCTTTACCTTTAGTGCTACTCAAAAATGAAAAAAAAAAAACAACAACAAAAAAAAAAAACCCAAAGGTCAAGCCATGGATCTATTAACCCTTATATTGTGTTAGGGTCAAAATTGACCCGTTTTCAAGTTTAGGTATGTAAAAACTGCCATTTGCTTTTTTGTACCGGAACGAGGCTTCATCTAATCCTCAGACACATCTATTTTAACGCAACTAAATACATTTTCACCATTTTAGTAAATTGTAAAGGTCTCAAAAAAAAAAAAGTGACATTTGTGGGAGAATAGTGGCTGTTTTATGCATCACTTACAAGCTGTAGGCTGCTCTGTGGATCAAATATGGCTCAGTGTGCCCCACAACACACACACACACACACACACACACACTCCTACACATGCAAACCCCACCTCACACACACACACACGCGCACACACACACAGGCCCCCCTTCACCACATCTCCATAACATGAACTCAAACTTTCTCGTAGAAACTAGATACACACTCACAGACACACAAACACACACAAACACACACGCACACACACACGTGCGCGCGCGTAAACACCACACACACCGGCCCCCTTCACCACCCTCCTCCACATGAACTCAAACTTTCTCATAGAATCTATATTCACACACACACACACACACACACATATAAAAAGGTCGTCTTCACCCACGTGAACTCTTCTCTTTCTTGCAGCACACTGACACATTTTGAATCTAAAATAAACATTGTCATATATAAACAGCGGTTTTATTGAGATATTATCAGTTGCATCTGTTGCAGCATCAGTCGACATGAGCAGGTTCACTGTTTGAGGCACTGGATCAGATCTTTGGTCATGACAGTGATTCTGAACACAGAGAGGAAAGTGAAGCTGAGGAAAGTGTGTCTGAGGATGAGGACATAGACTGTATAAAAGAAGTGGACTAAGTGAGTGTGACGTCACCCACAGCGATTTGGCGCCGCTCAAATGAAGCTCACGGTTACAGGAGTGAATCTAGAGCCAGGTTATATGTTATGAATAGGATTTTTTGGACGGACAAAACAGCCAAAAAAAAAAAAAAATCAGGATCATGTGTCGCAGGTTAATACGAATATTTTAAGACCAAAATGATGAGGCTCACAGCAGCAGGTACAGAGAGAAGGACGACAAGATCCTAACATAAGTCAATTGGAGCCAGAGTCAGAAGGAGCCGGAAGAGCCTCCTGGAGAACTTTCTATTTGGAACGTGGTGGCTACAGCGTTAGTTATGTCCATTCATATATACGTCTGTGGATGAGGATGAGGTTCAGTATGACCCTGAACAAGAGCACACATGTGGTGAGGAGAACCCAGATGTCACAAAGACTGAAAGAGACGTCTTCAAGTCAAGAAAAACTGACAGTATAATTATACTTATATAAATTAGATTTATATTATATATAAAATTATTATGATTATAGTATAATTATATAATATAATTACTAAATTTTTATCACTATAGGAAATATAATTAGTGAATTTAAACAGTTTTTGTAATCAAAAACGAGTGGTATATTTTAAGATAAAAGGTCTGTGGAGCCAAAAAAAAAAAAAAAAAAAAAGTGTTTCCATGGATATGAACACATACTAAGTTAGTTGTGAGGTGAAAAACAATATTGGACGATAACTAGTGTTTTAAAGTATTTTCAGGCTGAGTTAAATCACGGGTCAAATTTGACCCGGTAACACATGGTTAAAATAACTAAATAGTGTGTTGCTTCTAGCTGTTTTGACTTTGCGCAGTGGCCACTCAATGCACCTAGAGCGAAAAAATTCCTCCTGCCCAGATAAGAAAGGATTTTTCTCATAGATTGCAATGTAATAACAAACTGCTCGTGTTCGGCTGACAGGGCACCTACAGTTTTCAAAACGGTCGAATTTTGTGGTGATTTTTACCTATTTTTAGATAATAAACTTCTTCTCAGCTCAGAATCCTTTAGTTGTCTTTCCCCGGGGTCTTTGGCTTGACAATAGATGCATGGGTCAAGCTCACACGAGATCCTTCTCAGTTGCTGCCGGAAATTATGCAATCAGACGGAAGCAAAAACGTGCAAGGTAGAAAAATAGTGCGTCCACCGAATCCACTGCCGAAGCGCACCTTGGAGCTGCCATGACTTATCTCGTATTTTCCGTGGAGACATGGATCTTGCTGCTGACTTTTATCTGCCTCTTTGTCGTGTACGTAAAAATATAACGTCCCAGTGTCGTTTTGTGTAGTTTGAGTTCGTGCGTAACGCTGTCGCACGCATTGTTTTGGTTGTTGAGCAGGTATGGCTCCTGGACGCACGGGGTGTTCGAGAAGATGGGAATCCCGGGGCCGAAACCAGTTATATACTTTGGGACCCTCCTGAAAACCAACAAGGTAGCTTTCTGCATTCAGAAATAAGAGTCCAATCCAGTATTTTATTTTATTTTCGGAAAACATAAAAAGGAGTCGAAAGAAGAGCAATCTTATGTTATATTCTTATGTTAATTTCATTCATTAAGACAATGCGTATAGAGTGGGACATCCCTGGTTTGAGATGGTTGATAATAATAAAATTGTGAAACGAGTGTGTAAGCTGTTGCACTCGGCAGTAATGTGATCAATATAGTCACATTTTCTTTGTGTTTTGGTCATTTTTAAGCAGCTTTTCTGTATTTTACCTAAACAAATGACAGTTTATGCCTCTCTTTGCTGATAGCACTAGGGGTGTAACAATATCCATGTCTCACGATATGATATCGTCACGGTATGAACCTCACGGTACGATATTTATTGCGATATCGTGGGAAAGGTCACAATATGGTGCTGAGGCTCACGATTAGAGATTTAACAATATCCAAATCTCTCGGTACAATATTTTCACGGTATACATCTCATGGTACAATATTTACTGCAATATTTTGTGGAGGCTAACAAAACTGTTAATATTCTAGTTTTTCCTCATAAAATGTCTTGACAAGACTTAATCCAAAGAACTAAGACTTAAAAGTGTTTAGAACTGTTATTTCTTCTTGTAGTCTGCACTGAAATGGAGCAAAGGATCATGGTCTATGTAGTTTCCTCTGTCTTTTTTTCTTTTTTTTTAGCTATTGCCATAACTCTTTATTTAAGCAAAGAGAATTGTGATTCGATATATTGTGAGGGTCCACGATCAGTGTTGGGAATTGTTACTTTTAAAATGTATTCCCCTACAGATTACAGATTACATACCCCAAAAAGTAGTTTGTAACGGAATTCATTAAGTTACTTTAGGTGAGTAACGTAATCTGAATACTTTGGATTCCTTGATATTGTCATGCTTTTTAAAACTACCTGAATGTAACAATCACATCCTGAAAATTCTTGTTTGTTCTCTTCAAATTGTCTGTTGAGCCCAAGTCTCCATGAACAGGCATGTGTTTGCTGTAAAGTAGCAAAGATTAGGAAATCTTAACATAAGATATTTTGTCTGTTAAAAGACAATAAAAAGCCCAGTCTTTCCTTAACCATATTTAAAAGATTATTGGTAGAGAAATGCTTTCTATATGAGATCACTGCTGCTTTAAATTATGTCCACCCTACTGTTAGGTGTCATATTGTTTATTAAAAAAAAAAAAAAGTCACTTTCAGTACAAACATAAAGGCGCCAGCCCAGTAAAAATCAGTAATATTTTATGTTTTTTACTCAAAATGATGCAGAACGCATTATTAACAATGACGATTATTAACAACCTTGTCCATTGTGTGACCACAATTAACATTAACAAGACGTTTACGTAGCTCTTATTGTGCACGTTCTGTTTGGGTTTCCGGCAATTACAGAAATTAAAAAAACAAAACAAAAACAAATGGGATATAGCTCAAAATGTGAAAACCATGTAATCCATTTATTTCAGCAAAGTAACTGTAATTCAATTACCACTCACTGAAACAGTAACTGTAACTGAATACAGTTACTCATAATTTGTACTCTGATTACGTAATGCCAGTACATGTAATCCGTTACTCCCCAACACTATCCACGCTATTATTGTGAGAACTTTGACAATACGATATCACAATATTTCGGTTATTGTTACATCCCTAGTTGGCATGGATCAGATTGGTCAAAAATGTGGACACCTGGGACATTTCTTGTATAAAACTGGGACAAATCAGTGGTTTTGGATAAATCCACTGGGACAGGGGACACAAGGCTCAAAATTGGGACTGTCCTGGGTAAACAGGGATGTCTGGTCACCCTAAATGCAGTTTTAGGGCCCATATTATGATATTTTCTAATCTTTTATAATGCTGTTTCCTCATCAAAAACATAGTCTACTTGGAGTTGTTTCATTCACACATGTTTAACACACGTGCTCCAGTGTGTTTTTAAACTCCATACAGCTTCACTAGAATCATTTGGATCATTTCAGCCCTGGAATTGCCGATCTGAACAAAAGGTAAAAGATAGCTGTTAACTTGAACTACCACTCCATAACATCACAAGGTGGAACAGAGCATTTGGGGGTTTATAGGTGTAGGCAGATACATAAGAAATGCAACTCAGGAGGTAACAAGATACTAACATGGCTTAAAGCTCACAAAAGTCCATTTTTCTTAATATGGGACCTTTAAACCTTCAGTTAAAAATCATCACACACATTATGTTATCTGCCCCCTTTTTCAGATATTATTTTAACACAAACTGTTACTAAAACTGGTGTGAGATAGTATTTTGACCCCAGGGTGAACATAGTAAAGTGACCCCCCTAAAGGATTTTGACTCCCCTTACTTTGTTCTTTAGTAGTTACTTATATGATCATTATTTCTTATGTAATTGACTTTTATTATATATTGCTACATATTCACTTTCTTTTAAGGTATTTTAAGGAATGTTTTGATGGAGAACGACTGGGTATTTTGTGTAAATGTAACGTATTGTTAAAATTGCATATACATCGCAATCTTGTCACTTTTTATATTGTATTTTACATTGTTATAGTTTTTAATTTGCTATGTTCAGATAATCCTTAATCATAATGTCAATTTAGGCAATAGTTTGTAAGGATAATGACCTTGAATTTAGGAATGTTGTGTTATAATAACCATATTGGGGGGTCAGATTACTCATAGGTTTCCCCTATTTATCTACTTAATTGATCAGCCCTGTCTATTTTAACAAGATTCCAAATCATTATACATCACTTTGATTACCTAACTAATTAATAATTACTTATCTCGTTTTCAGTAAAATATGTGTTTAAACAACTTTAAAAGTCATTTTTAACATTCAAAAGTTATAATCCACATAAAAAAATGCATCTGAGATCTACAAAAAACACTTTTAAATATGTAAATATGTTTTATGGGGGGGGGGTCAATATTCTATGGGAGGGTCAACATACCATAATAGGATTCTGACCCCGGGGTCAAAATAATATATGGTATGTTGTTGACCCTGGGGTCACCTCACCGCGGGGTCAAAATCCTATACCACACCAGGAAAATAGTTTTCTTCAACAACCATGCATGCACCAAACACTTGAAATCACATACTTAAGCCCATCATCTTGAAAAGCTTTGCAATTAGCCCTAGTGCTAATTTAGCCCGACACTGTGACTCATTATGTTATCATGTAATTACTGTAGACTAAAAATACACGTGTTGTAAAATGTCAAGATAAGATTTGTTCATCGATCACTCCTATCAAATTCCTATTTTTAACAAGTGAGATTGTACACAAATAGAGCGGTAATATCAGTTCAACTACAATCACATTTTGAAGTATAGACCTTTTCTTATGGATGGGACATACACCTGCTTCTTCATATTGCTCTGCTTAGTTAAATTGAAAGCCTTATTGTGAAATACTCTTAACACAGCTACCTCTGCTGGAAAATACACTGAAGTAGACAGTCAAGTTTATTTACCATCAGTACGGACCCAGCACCTGGACACATAAACCCTTAAAATACTGTGATAGTGTCCATTCCAGCCTAGTACAGTCCAGTATGGCTATGCTGCTGATGTAGGGAGTATTATACAGTACCTCTGATGACTCAAGATAACAAGGACTGAGCTGGCAGTGAGAGCCCTCAGTACAGCACAGAAATGCAGTTACTCCAAAGGCTATGAAGACCATAGACGGCATAAAGAAGTGGACTAAGGGAGAGTGACATCATCCATAGCGTCTCCAGTCAAATGAGGCTCACGAGGCAAGCAGTTAAAGGACCGAATTTGGAGCCAAGATCTATATTAGGAATTTATTTACAGACAAAATAGCAAAATAAAACACGATGCAGAGCGGGTTATTACCATAGACTATATAAAAGAAGTGGACTAAATGAGTGTGACGTCCTCCACAGCGTTCAGCGCCGCTCAAATGAGGCTCGCGATGCTCATGGTTACAGGAGAGAGTCTGGAGCCAGACTCTGTGATTTTTTTGACGGACAAAATAGCGAAAAAAAAATTCAGGATCATGTAGAGCGGGTTAATATGAACATTTTAAGACCAAAATGATGAGGCTCACTGCAGCAGTTACAGAGAGAAGGATGACAAGATCCTATTGTAAGTCAATTGGAGCCAGAGTTAGAAGAAGCCAGAAGAGGTGAACTTCCTGTCTGGCATGCGGCGGCTAACAGGTTAGCTATCTCCACTCATATATATGGTCTATGGTTATTACAAATATTTTAAGATCAAAATGAGGAGCCTGACAAAGGGCGGGAGGCAACGTTTTTCCAGTACAAAGTGAATTTGAGTCAGAGCCGATGGAGCCGGAAGCATGCCTGTGCTCACTTTCTGTTTGGATCTGTAACTTGCCCCATCACTTGCTTGTCTGAAAATAAATAATTTTATGTCATACTGTAGAAAACTACTAGCCAGGCTGGCACCACCTAGTGCCTCTGCTCAATTTCATTTCTCTCCAGCAACTAGGTCAGGAATCAAAATACACTAGACAGTTCGCAAAAACCCCAGAAGTGCAAGTTCAGGCACCAGCCAATCAGCAAAGAGCTATATATTCTGTGTTGGCAACGATTCACAAGATCAAGGATTTAAAGTCGGAACAAAGAGAATGTTTGGTGAATTTTATCAAGAGGAAAGACGTTATTGTCCTTCTTCCTACAGGATTTGGGAAAAGCTTAATATACCAGTTAGCCCCGTTAGTGGCGCATTACATACATCAGCGATTGGTTAAATGATAAAAAGTACCTGCCTACAGTCGAGCGAACAAATTCGTAACACTGCGAGGTAAGACGGTTTCCACAAAGTGAAACCGGCTGATGAATCAGGCTAAAAAACTACAGATAAAGCAACAAGGTTTATAAAAAAAGACAAACATCCTTAAGTTTATGTAAGTTTATTCTTCCTCTGTGTGTATCATTTTCTTTCTTTTTTTATTTATTTTGAGGACATACTAACTAGAGGAGTATTCTGTCTGCAGGTGTACTTCCTCGCTGACCTGGAGTGTGCACAGAAGTACGGCAGAGTTTGGGGGTGAGCTCACGTTACACTCACACGGAGACCACAGCCAAGAAAATACTAAAAAGCTAGTTCTTCCCTTGATTTTTTTTTTTTCTGGGAAACAGACAAAGAAAATTCTATATTCATTTCCAGTTGGAATCAGTTTCTTGCTGGTTTCAAGACACACATAGCCTTAGTGGCATCATCTTACAAAAATTAGACTTAGACAAAACTTTATTGATCCACAAGGGAAATTACTTTACAGTAGCTCACGCATCACAATATATTATAATAACAAAGAGAAAAAATATAAATGGTAATAATAAATTTAAAGGTGGGAGGGGATTGAAAATGTAAAAACTTTGCTTCATCTATCCCCTTTTCAAATCATGCATGGTTGTATCTGCATTTGTATTGTTGTGAATTGTATGTGCAGGTTTGAAATAACTAACTAACTAGGAGCAGAAAAAGAAAAATTAGACAATGCACGTTTAATTTAATAACTTTGTATACGGCTGCTATCGCCTGTGTTTTGTTCTCTCAGGTATATAATGATGTTATATTTAATCTCCCATTAAAATCCAAGTGAAAAAGACATTCCACAAACTCCACACAGGACTTGGTGAGCTGCTCCAGAGCTTTTGTTTCTACGAAGGAAGACATCTGGAAACTTCAGTTTATCTCTAGAAAGAAAAACAACAGAAACATTACCATACACTCATAGTTACACATGACTGTAACTGTGTATATGTACAGTATGTATTAATAAATGTTATGTAATAAATTATATGTTTTTGTAGGGCTCCAAATGACTATGCAAATGATAAACTTCTACTACAAATTTTTAAAAAAAAGTAAATAATAATAATAAGTAGCAATTTAGTAACACAAATATATCTCGCTGTAGTAATTTCTTTAATATTACTGTGTGGTCGTATCCTGTTCTGATAGACTAGATCAAATCCTTTCTAAAACTAAGACCAGTGTTGTCCTAGTTAAATAGTTTTTTTCTGTATAATTCACAAAAAAATCAGATAATAATCAATACTAAAATTAGTATACTCGATTGATTGATTGATAGTATACTAATTGAGCAAGTAGTACTAAAAAGTCACATTCATAGGACAGAAATGAACCTTTTGTGAACAATTTTAGAATGAACTTGAGCGTATCAGAGCAAGTATAGGCGAGTTTCATTGTTGACAAAAGCGCGCGTTGCATGCTGGGAATTATTGTGGTCTGCAGCAATAAACACTAATTCAACATGAAGGACGGAGTGAGAAAGCACGTAAAGGGTATTGATCCCGGTTATTTTTCCACTCTAATGGCAGAGGTTCGAAGACGATTTGACCAGAAATTGGTCATAAGCATCGATGGACGCCAAATCACCCTTTTCAACCCCGACAAAAGGTGGACCAAACCAAATTTTTGGTCAGAATTGCCAACTACCTGGTCAAATATTCACTTGGGCGATATCCACAATGACTTGGTGGAAACTCCTGGGCCATTCACAGCAGAAAAGATGAAAACCTCCAAGAGTCTCGATGTGTTGTTGAACTTGTTGGAGTCCACGGTTTGCTCGGATCTTCTACGTTTGCTCTGCGAATGTTTGAAAGCCATTTAATTCACCGTTAGCGGTTCTTTTCATTCGGAATACGAAAAAGACATTTTCCTTCTTCTGTGCTTCTGTTTGTGCATCCGATAATGCAGCAGGAATTGACCATTATCAGGGATAAATATGCGAGGTTACGCACTGTGTTTGACCGCTATCGTGTTTCTTCCCTCCAACCAAAATATTTCTCAGCATGCAACGCGGGCTTTTAATAACAATGACGTCACCTGAAACTTGCCTATAAGAGCATATAGACTAGTATACACCCATGGACAATTATGAAACCTACATGTACCACTGAGGGAGTACACAGATATAAGACCACATGGGGATATAAAAAAATACTACAATTTAATGTTGAAAATCACTATTGTAGACTTTTATCCAGATAAAGTGTTTTTCATCATCATCACTGCATTGGAACCGGTATTGAGGATCGAATAGTATCAAAATGAAGTTTGAAATTTTAGTATCAACAACACTACAGCAAAGTACTGTAGTTATTTACAAGTGCATGTTTTTGTGTCCCTGGTGAAGGTTCTATGAGCTGCGTCAGCCTGTTTTAGCTGTGACGGACCCGGACATGCTGAAGACTATTCTGGTGAAGGACTGTTCACCAACTTCCCCAACCACAGGGTGAGGATTTACATAAGTATCAGTATCCAGCTGCACAAGTCTCAGAGTGTAAGGTTTATGGTGATTATCGTATTTAACACAACACCGTATCATAATCGTGAGAAATCTTAAAAGGTCATCCATTTAAAAATATCATTGTATTTGATTATAAGGATTTATATGGGACAACAGTGAGTGAGTGAGTGTGTTAACTAGCCGAAGATTTTGTATATTTTTGTATTCATATGCAAAAAGACAGATTAAATTCATAATTCAGAAATGTAATCTCTTTCTACACAGTACATACACTGGTTCCTGTACTGTTTCCACACATAGTTGCTTTTGCATAAAACTCCGTACAGATGTAGTCATATCTTTGTGCAGTTTGGCTCAGATACATAGAGATACGTAATAGTTCTGAAAGCTTTTGCCGCGTCCCGTTTTTAGTTGATTAATCGAGAATTTCTTGAGTCAGTGACAACCTATCAACCTGATACTCTATATCAGTCTGAAATTTCAATCTGCAAATTCCAAACCAGAAGTTAGTGTACGTTTCTTTAAATAAATTGTTTTAGATGAATATTGTGAATACTTAAAAATATCCAAATTATAGCATAATCATCAACGGATGTCATAGATCTTTTATAATGTTGTTTCTTCATCGCAGACAGATCTGGAATTGTGGTTTGTTTCATTCACACATGTTTAACACAAAAACCCTGCATATTTAGGCTGTGTTTTTCTCGCAGACTGAAACCACTTGACTTCCACCTTGTGATGTCATGTGGTAATTGTTAAACTCCATACATCTTCACAAGAATCATTTGGATAATTCAGCCTTCGAAATTTCTGTTATCTTTTGAACAAAAGGTACAAGGTTCCAAAGGTGGAACAGAGCAGTTTGCGCTTTGGAGATGTAGACAGACTAATACTGATACATGTAAATAAAACAAAACACAACTCCAGGTCTGTTTTTGAGGAGGTTTACATTACATTATAACATGGCTTAAAGCTCACAAGAGTCAATGGTACATAATGTAAACCCTTTCAGCAATTCAAACCATCTTTTGTATGGGAAGGAATTGTTTATCTGAAACCTATGAGTAGCAGACTTAAGCACAATATGTCTTCTGTAAAGCAAAAGAAACATTGTGGTTGCAGAACCTGGGCCTGCTTGGGGACCTCCGAGATGCCATGACTCTGTCTGAGGACGACAAGTGGAAACGCTTGAGGAACGTCATCAGTCCAGCCTACACCTCCGGCCACGTCAAAGAGGTGAGGCTCACTACTGGGCATTATACTCAAAGTCACAGGTGGGTAGTACTCAGTTACATTCACTCCGTTGCATTTAATTGAGTACCTTTTCAAAGAAATTTTACTTTTCTAGTAGCATACTTTTCCTTAAGTAATGGTTTATTATTGTAATTATTTCATGTTTTGTCCTTCAAATTACATTCACTTGAAAGTATACATCAGATTTTTCCTCCCAACAGTTACCCTTTAAAGGTGTATTGTGTAGCTTTTCTGGTGGAGGGTCTGTCAAATGTTTTTCCTCCATGGACATGTTATTGCTTTGTCTGGAATGTTTCACAATATGGCACATAAATTCCATTATTTCTATCATCATGGAGACCAAACCAGGTCAAGTTAAAGGAGTGGCGACCCCACTCATAGTCAGAATGTCTGTTTTTCTAAGTATTTTTTAGCTATAAAACCACCTGTAATTGAATAAATGTAGAGTAGAGATGTTTAATGTCATACTGTGGAACATTCCAGGCAGAGCAATGACATATCCATAGAAACAAGCAGGTGACGGACCTCAAACCAAAATCTTACACAGTACTGCACTTGAGTAAATATTAATTTGTTTTGAAGTAACGTTACTCTCATTTGAGTCTTATGGAGTTCTGATCATAATGTAATTTTGAAAACATGCACAATTGGTAAAATACTCCAGCTATGGTAGTCCCATACTATGTTCCAGAGTTCAAAATGGGAAAATAAGTCCCCTGCTCCTGAGAGGTTGTCCTAATGGCATTGAAGGATGGTCAAATACAGAGGACAAATTTCCGAATGGAGACAATAAAATGTATCTTAACCCTATAACAGAACGCTGAAACACATGCATACATATTTTCATACCATAAGTTGTCCTATGAATCTCCATATAATTATCACACTATTATTACCTGGTAGTTTTGATCGCCACCAGTAGGGTCCAGTTAGATTTTTTTTACCAGTCAAATATCAGTCAAAAATTTTGATACACCGTCTCATTCCATGTTTTTTTTTTAATGTTTACTGCTTCCTACATTTTATATACATACAGAAAACATCAAATATATGAAGCAAGGTATATGAAATTATGTAGTTAACAAAATATTTTTTTAAATATATATTTTATATCCAAATATCTGCCTTTTGGTTTGTCAGCCTCTGTAAAACCTTGGCCTTCTCTCATTGTGTTTCATTATGAAGTTTTTTGAAATGGTTTTCACTTTACAGCTGTTTTGAGTTTTTGTTTCATAGTTTTAATGCCTTCAGTGAGAATTTACAGTGTAAATCATTACTGACATAAAGAAAAAACATACATGAAAAAGTGCGTCCTAACTTTTGACTGGTGGTGCACGTTGCCCACAGCCTGTGTGTCGTCCTGGTAAACCTGAGCAAATATGACTCCCTGCATTCATGCACTATTCTTATTTTCTAACAGATGTTCAAAGTGATGAAATACCACTCTTCTAAAATGGTGACGAGGCTGAAGGAGAGGGCTCAGAGAAGTGAAGTCATCACTGTCAAAGAGTAAGTGTCTGCTCTGCTCCTCTGGACAGAAGAGGGGAATGGACAAGTGTGGTGGCCATTACTGTGTTTTGACTAAGTAGTTTGAGAATCTCTTATACTGCCTTCATGTGCTCCTCGAGAGGTGAAAAATGCAAGAGCTTAATGCCACATGCTTTGTGGAGATAGATGAAAATCAGTTTGTGAATTTGTACATTTATTTTAAAGATAATCTTTTTGTGTGTGTGTTTTGTTAGCTTCTACCATGCTATAATGTTGTTCCCTCATCAAGAACATGCCCGAGGAGGTTTTAGAGTCATCCATGCATGTTTGAGTATTTTAGCGATCTCTCCCAGGCCCTATTCAAACCCTCTTTACAGCTAGCTTAAGATTCTGTCCAGTGCGCTGCCCACAAGCCTACCTCACCCATGCTCCCACACGACAATGTACACAACAACTTGACAAACCTGATGCGATGTGCTGTCGTTTCATTAATGGGATGCACGCTGATTGTGTTGTGATAGCACTCTGAAGGGGAGTAACTAAATATGGAGAGTAAAGGGAGGGGAGCATTTAAGTTCTTTGGCTTATTACATTTATATATACATATTTTTCAATCATAAAAGCAACTGTTTTTTTTTTTTCAAAACAGTTTAATTTATTATAGATGTAATGTTAGCTGGCTGAAGTAAAAATGTGCAGGATATTAAAAAGGTAATTAAAGTAATAAAGTGATAAAAGTAATAAAATAAAAGCAAAATTTTGGGGCAGACATTGTGATTGCAATTAGGTTTGTCATTTATGTTTAATAATAGAATTCTGTTCAAAGTTCATACTTTAAACATGTTCAAAAGAATTCACAACAAGACTAAAATAAGAACTGACAGACAAATACAAGAATCACATTTCAGCACATGTTTGTACAGATCTGAACTACAGGGTTAGCAGTTTTTATGCAGAATAAGACAGGACATTTTGTTGTTTGTGGAGGAAATTATTGCAGCCTTTATTTCATGTAGATTGTTATTGTGATTGCAAAAATATAATAAAATAACAGCGATTTGCGTGTAGATAGATAGATGACCACTTGTTGAATAAAATCTTGACTCCCTGACATCCTGTATGTAACCTGACCTGATCTTCTTGCTCTGTGTGTCCCAGTGTGTTTGGCTCATACACCATAGACGTGATGGGCACCTGCATCCTCAGTGTGGACATGGACGTGACCAACAACCCCTCCGAGGAGCTCATGCACCACGCCTCCAACCTCTTCAACGTCTCCATCCCTCTATTCATGTTAATAGGTGACTCCACTTTACTATGCTTACTCCTGATTTATTTAGCCCAGTTGTAATTCTAGATAGGTGCCAGTTCAGACCTGAATGTGACCAACAAATCCCACTTCTGAGCTGCTTAGATCATACCAATCTCCTGAATACTTGTCCCGTCCTGTTCTTTATGTTTATAGGTGATTTTAGTTTGTTCGTAGTTTAATTCTAGCTTTGATCTGAAGGTGGTTTCAGGAGTCTGTCTTATTTTGTTGTCATTGCCATCCAACAATCCATTTTCTTCCATTTCCCCTTTCACTCTTCCCTTTAGTCCTCCAAATTGCCTCTGCTTGTCCCCTTCACACTCCCCCTTAGTTCTCCAGAACCCCCCCATCCCCTTTAGTCCTCCAGAACCCTCCCTCTCCCTTTAGTCTTCCAGAACCCTCCCTCTCCCCTTTAGTCTTCCAGAACCCTTTCTCTCTCCTTTAGTCCTCCAGAACCTTTACTCTTCCCTTTAGTCCTCCAAAACCCTCCCTCTCCCTTTAGTCTTCCAGAACCCTCCCTCTCCCTTTAGTCTCCAGAAAACCCTCTCTCCTTTTAGTCTTCCAGAACACTCACTCTCCCTTTAGTCCTCCAGAACCCCCCTCTCCCCTTTAGTCTTCCAGAACCCTCCCTCTCCCCTTTAGTGTCCCATAAACCTCCCTCTCCCTTTTAGTCTTCCAGAACACTCACTCTCCCCTTTAGTCCTCCAGAACCCTCCCTCTCCCCTTTAGTCCTCCAGAACCCTACCTCTCCCCTTTAGTCCTCCAGAACCCTACCTCGGCCCTTTAATCTTCCAGAACCCTCACTCTCCCCTTTAGTCCTCCAGACCCCAGCGCCATTTCCTACTCACTCTCCCTTTAGTCCTCTCCCCCACATCTCCCATTTTTCCCTTTACTCCACCAGACCCCAATCCTCCTACCCTTCCACTCACTCTCCTCTTTAGTCCCCCAGCCCCCTCTCCTCCTCCCCACTCACTCCCCCTTTTAGTCCTCTAGACTCCGCCCCAACTCACTCTCCTCTTTAGTCCTCTAGGTACTGCACGCTTTAGGTTTAGGTGTTTTTTTTCCCAATCTAAAGGCAATTTTAAAGCTGATTTTGTGTGTGATTGTTTGTGTTTGTTTCCAGGTTTCTTCCCTTTCCTCACCCCGGTTCTGGACTGGCTGGGGTTCGCTTTTTTCTCCAAGACTTCCTTTGCTTTCTTTAAAAACATTGTGAAGAAGATCAGGCAGGATCGAAGTGACAGTTCAAGAAAGGTCAGAAGGACACATCTGAGTATTGATCTGAATCCAAAACAAATCATTATTGAAAATAGGAAACTCTACTAGAATGCCGTACTCAAAGTATGTTATTAGGTTCTTTTTTCAGACCAAGAGTTTTCATATCTATATCTAACAGTTTGGACTGCTCGAGGTCTTCCTCAGAGGTGATCACGTGATGTTGCTGTGACTTGTCCGGTCAGCTGATTTAAACAGTTTTTGGCATTGTCTTCCTACTGGTGGATGCATTGCGACAGCGCCATCTACAGTCCCACTTCCTCAGGACAGTATCCCAGGTGTGTGAGAGTAAAAAAGCCCTCTCGTCTCGGTTTATCGTCCCGTGGGCATGTTTCCGTATTTCGATTGCATCTTTAATCCAGCGACGGTGTTTGTTTTCCTCTGTCCCAGTGATGTTTACTCCGTCCCAGTCCATAACGTGGTTCTCTCTTTTAAAGTGGTCAGAGAGGGCTAATTTGAGTTATTCCTGTTCTGCTTTGTGCTTTGTTGCTCGTGTTTCACCTTCGCTGTTTCCTTCTCGCATTCATGTCCTATATTCCTTTTCTCGTTTACTGAACTCCCTCCCTGTTTCCCCATTGTATGTTTTATTGCAGGACATTATGACGTTACATTTATGCTCCGGTTCTATTTTATCTTTTGGGTGGAGGAGTAATTGCCTGAATTTTCTGTATGGTTTCAGTGGTGTGTTCATATTGTGTTTTCTCATTGCCCTCTGCACTTTTTCTGTTATGCCCCTGATGTACGGTAATGTTATCATGCCGGTGCTCTTTTTTTCTGTTTTATTTTTGTTTTTCTGGTTCTGTTTTTCTTTTGTTGTTTTCCTTTGTTTATTGCCCATTTTGGGTATTGGCACTGCCTTAGTGCGTTGTGAATGTGTCTGTCTTCTACATGTTTGTCTTGTTCATCTGTTATACTCTGAGGAAGAGCACTAAGTGAGCAGTCCAAACTGTCAGGTAAGCAAACAAACTCTTGGGCTGAAAAAAGAACCTAATAACATAAATTATCAGGAGACCAAATGAACCTCATTGGACTAATACTCCAAGTAGATAACACATAATGCTTTTTCACAACTCAATTTGTGAAAGACTTAAAGTGGATCTGTTCTGCAAAATAGATGTTTTAGATCTTTTAACCATGTTGTATTTATTTTACTTCATGCATGTTCGTGTTAACTTTATTACCGTTTTCACTGTCACCACCAATACACTAGAGATGCGCGGATGGGCTACTTTTTCATCCGCAACCGCATCGCAAAACTCATCATCCGCCTGCTATCCATTTGCAACCACAGTTTTTCAAAACAGCACCCGCCCGCCATCCGCTCGGTCTCCTCCCATTTGCTCCGAGTTCAGAGTTATTTATTTGAATCCGCCACCCGCCCGAATTTAATTAAAATATTATTTTTCGTCACGTCATCCGCCCGACCCGCGGTTTAGCCGCGGAGTCTGCGGTTGTAACCGCAATCCGCGCATCTCTACAATACACGCCCACTCATCTGTACTTACTTTGTTCGCCAGTTGTATTTTTACTCCATTCATCCATCCATTTTCTTATCCAGGGATGGGTTGCGGGGACAGCAGTCTAAGCAGGGACTTCCAGACTTCCTTCACTCCAGTCACTTCCTCCAACTGTATTTTTACTCATTTTGGCAAATGAAAAAAAAATAAAAATGACTACTCGTGTGTGACAGCTGCAGCTATCCATCAGAGGTGCCAGCAACTGCATGGCTCTTTGTTGTGATGACGTTTATGGTGACGTCAGAACCCTTTGGGCACCGCTGTTTTTTAACATGGACCTTGTTAGATCAATGTACCGTATTTTTCAGACTATAAGTCACACTTTTTTCATGGTTTGGGTGTTTTCAAACATATTTATATATCAAAATTTTCACACTGACACTACTGACTCACACGCGCTCTAGGCTTGTGTGTCAGTATCTGCTACTACTGCACCTGTGCATGCCTCCTGCAGAAAAAGCTGCTGTTTTGCGAGTAGTGAAACAATAATCGAGCAACAGAAAGAAAGTTTGGAGTGAGCGAGAAACTTGTGAGGGACTGGCGGAAAGTGGGGATGGAGAACACAGCTTTACGGCAAATGGGCGGATCCACAGTGCAACTTTCTTGAAGTCATTGGATGGATGGACAAAGCTTGAACTCCAGTGATAAACGAAACCATCCTGTCGGGATTCAGAAAGGCTGGAATAATTCTAAAAGGAACTGATGCTGAGTCTGGCGACAGCGACACAGAAGAGAAAGCGGTGCTCCGTTTACCTCATGGAGCTACAGTTTACCTCCGGAGATCATGCAGAAATGATAGGATGAAGAATTCAATGGATTTAGTGATTTGAAGTGAGATGGAGAGTTTGGTAAATTTGTTCTGTTGTTTTGCTATAGTTATCTGAAGAACTGTTCATATGTGACGTAAACATACTAATGCCTATTCAGTCTGTTGTTCTCTGTTCTATTGTTATTACTAGAACTTGCCTTTCAAGTTAAAATGTTGGTTCCTGGTTTCTGATTATATAAAATAACATTTCCCCAAAATGTTAATATATATGTTTTTTTCTTCTTCATTGTGCATTTTTTGGCTGACGCGACTTATACTCCGGAGTGACTTATAGTCCGAAAAATACGGTACCTTCTCAGATAAATATTGAGATTTAGAATGTCCACATTATAACATAATGATTCATAGCTGTCATAGATTATAAGCATGTATGTAGCATGTTTCTTTCTATTCAAAAGTGTTTGTGTCTAAATATTTTTCAGAACCATGGAGACTTTTTGCAATACCTCAACCAAGTTCAGTCGTCCAACAAGCTCAAGGGAGAGACCTATGAACAAGGTATGTCCAAGTGTATTCATCCATTTTTGATTTGAAATAAATAAATCTATAATTGCTAAACTGATATATATGTTAACCTTTTTTATTATCAATTACAGCTTAAAAGTTTTAGCCCTAATGTCCCTTCAAAAGTTTCTTTAAATTACATTTACTCAGCTACTTTTTCTCCTACTTCATTCATACTTTTTACTGAAACAACAGTAACAGTATGAAATAGTAAAAGGGCTTGGAGAACTATTTTAAAACATTTTTAGGCCCTGGAGAAGACACTGTGCGTGGAAATGTGTAGGCTGTCCTTTTCATAATATAAAGGACTTTTATTGTCAGAGTGCCACAGATCTCAGAGTTTTGCACTTTACATTCGCATTATTATTATTTTTAAGTTCTAAAATGTTTTACAGGTCTCTTTTTGATGCTATTGTGGCCTATTCTTTGATGAGGACCTTACATATAAATACATTTTTAAAGCAACCTGATCCCCCAATGCACTTGTTTGCTCCTTAAGTTATGCTAAGTTATGGTTTCTCTTTCCACTGTGAGTAAGTCTAAAGTGACAAAAGCTTTATATTGACAACATGAAATTATTTAAACATTTGTATTTATTTCACTGCTCTTCAGATAAGGTTTAGTTTTTGTAATTTTTGTGTTTGACCTGTGAAAATACTGTGCTTTATTTCATGTTTTGCCATTCAAATTACATTAAGTTCAAATTCTACATTAGTTACCTACTTGTGGCCATGAAGATAGTTAGTTTAATGGCGTACTGTGGAATATTTCAGCAAAGCACTATCATCTCCAAGTAGAAAAGTTGCTTGGTTCTGCTTTTAAACTTATTAGCACATTAAACCATGAGCAGATGTTAAATGTCTGATGAGTTGTGTCTGATTGGATGTTGTGTGTTGTGTAGTGCTGAGTGACCACGAGCTCCTGTGTCAGCTGGTCATGTTTGTGGTGGGGGGCTACGACACCAGTGCCTCGGCTCTCACCTTTCTCGCCTACAATCTGGCCCAAAACCCGCATGCCATGAGCCGCCTTCAGGGGGAGATAGATGCCACATTCCCAAATGACGTAAACAAATGCAGTACAGCACAGTTTGACCAGAAGATAGGACTGTTTTTAATGCAAGTGTCAGGAGGAAAAAACATCTAGGGCTAAAATAATAGACCGACTGACTACAAATCAGAAGGTTATATACGAACTAGAACTCAGGTAGGACTTAACTAAGGCTGCTTTCAGACTGCAGCCTGAAGTGACCCAAATCCGATTTTTTGGCTTCTATGTGACCTGTATTCGATCTTTTAATGACAGTCTGAACGACACAAATCTGATTTTTTCAAATGCGACCCAGGCCACTTGAATATGTGCTCCTGAAACCGATACATATCCGATCTTTTGACATGCGACTTCAGTGTGAACGGCCAAAGTGCATTCATCGCCACAAACGTCACTATTCTGCACTGAAGTAGGCGAAAATTGTTAATGAACTCCATGTCACTGAAGTGAAGCACATCACCACTCACCACTCTTGGCTCCGTCTCCGCATCCACACGTTCCTTTCAACTGACGTCGCTGCTGCTGCCCCACAAAACACCACGGCCAAAAAACCTTGTCTTTCTCCTTCTCAATCTCCTCCTTAAAACAAGTAAGTTGTTCATGTTCTGGCTCCGGTACGAGAGGAACTTTAAAATCTCCAGGTGCTCAATGCTCACGTCCATGTTTGGACAACTTCCGTAAACACAGAGCACGCTCGCTGCGGTTTATGTCATCGTGTCCTCCAGTGCGCATGCGGGACACTTTCGGGCCGTTTACTGTTCACACAGGGGATCGAAATACAAGTCGCATTTAATTGGAAATGTGAACAACCTCGCAAACCATTGGATTTCACACAAAAAAAATCGGAGTTGAGCGTTAAGCCCTGCTGTCTGAACGTAGCCTAAGTCTTTGATGGTGCACTATAGAATTTTTGTCATGGGGGGGCTGCAAAATTTTCCATGCTGTGTCTTTAAACTCTCTTACATATACTGCATATATTCAAGCAGGTCCATTCCGATTTTCAGCAATAAATTTGACATACATACATACATACGTACATACATACATGCATGCACTTCTTTATATTCTTTATATTTATGGCTACAAATTTTTATAAAAAATTATTTTGTCTTTATATAAATAAACATATACATGTGAAAAATATAATTTCCCAAACAAGAAATAAGACAAACATTTAAACGTTTAAACTGAGTGACTTCTGTTCCAGACCCCATGTTTTTCATGACAGAAGGTTGTTTGCACACCTCTCCACTAAAAAGACCCAAGCAGATCATTGATCATTACAAATGAATCTTCATCTCAATTAACTGTATTGGAATTGGATTCATTGCACAGAGATGTAGACAGGCTAATAGTAAAGCTCAAAATGCTCTGTTCCACTGTGTGTTATGATGTGGTAGTTTCCAAGTTAACACCTACTTTTTACCTTTGTTTAGCAGAGATTATTGAGTCTAAAACACAATCAAATACTTCATACCACATGACATCACAAGGTGGTGCAGAGTTCCAGATGGACAGAACTCCATGCAGTGTGCACATGCGTGTAAAACATGTTAAGGCAACAAAACACAACTCCAGGTCTGTTTTTGATGAGGAAACAACATTATAACATACATCAGAGAATGGTGTAGTATGGGCCCTTTAAGCTCAGTCAGTTTCAGCTTTGTGTGATATAGAGCCTGCTCAACATACAAGACATACACAGCTCACTAGGACTATACGAAGTCTAAGCCGATCTGAAACACTAGTATTATACAGGCCTAGTCTTGGCTGATGTCTGGAGGTAACTTACAGTTTGTGTGCAGGCTCCGGTGGAGTATGAGGCCCTAATGCAGATGGAGTACTTAGACTGTGTGTTCAATGAAAGCCTGAGGTAAGTGTAGGATTAACGTGCAGGCTTTTCTCTATGATGCTAAATTAGGAAATAGATGTGCTAGCTTGTATTAAAGTTACAGGTGAAGTCATTAGAGTTTAGAGAGAATTTTGTACTGCCACAAAGCAAATGAGTGATATGATAAAGCTATTGACAGGAACTTTTGACCAGATATTTATAACCCAAGTCCATAAACGATGCAGTAATCTTTCTCTATCTCTTTCTCTCTCTTTGTCTCTCTCTTTTTCTCTATCTCTTTTTATCCATCCTAAAAAAAAAAAAAAAAAAAAAACTTAAATAAATAATATAATTCCATAACTTGCCTTTTCTTTGTTTAAGGCTATACCCATCCATCGCTCGTACAGACCGTGTTGCAAAGGAAACAGTGACTATTAAAGGAATCACTATCCCCAAAAACATGGTGGTGATGGCGCCCTTCTACGCCCTGCACCGCGACCCAGAGCTGTGGCCCGAGCCGGAGGAGTTCAGACCAGAGAGGTACCGTTAATCAGAATCTATAGGTGCTACTTTTTATAATAGGTTGGACTATTAATTTCACTAAAATACAGTAAATATGATTATATTTAAACTTATTACACTATTTTATGATATGTGATAGAATGTTTTTTCCTCATCCGAAACATACTTAGAGTTGTGTTTTGTTTCATTCACACGTTAAACACACAAACCCTGCATATTCAAGCCTTTCCATACACCTTCACTAGAAGTATTTGGAAGATTTCAGCCCTGGAAATGACTCAATTGAACTAAAGGTAAAAGGTAGCGTCAACTTGAAAACTACTTCTTCATGACATCACAAGTTGGAACAGAGCATTTTGAGCTTTGTAGATGTAGACAGACTACTGTATTTTCCAGACTATAAGTTGCTCCAGAGTATAAGTTGCACCAGCCAAAAAGTGTGCAATGAAGATGAAAAAAACACACATAAGTCGCACTTTTTAGGGAAATGTATTTTGTAAAATCAGAGACCAGGAACCGACATTTCATCTTGAAAAGCAAGTTATAGTAATAACAACAGAGTGTGTTAACTGTTAATATGTTAACGTAACATATGAACAGTTATTCAGATAATAATTGCATAAACAACCTAACATAAGTTTTATCAAACTCACGATCTCACTCCAAATCACTAAATCCACTGAATTCTTCATCCTCTGTGTCACTTCTGCATGACCTCTAGAGATAAACCATAGATCCATGATGTAAACGGAGCGCCACTTCCTCTTCTGTGTAGCTGTCGACAGACTCAGCACCAGTTCCAGTTAGAATTATCCTGGCCTTTCTGAATCCCGACAGGATGGTTTCAATTGTCACTGAAGTCCAGCCTTGGTTGATTCATCCAGTGACTTCCAGGGAAGTTACATGGTGCATCTGTGAACCTGTGTTCTCCATCTCTGCTTTCCGCCAGTTCCTCACAAGTTTCGCGCTCACTCCAAACTTTCTTTCTTTCTGCTCGATGACCGTTTTCGGCTGAATATTTCACTATTTGCAGCGATACAGCGGCTATTTCTGCAGGAGTCATGCGCAGTAGTGTGTGAATTGACAGAGGTACAGGAGTAACAGGAGCAGCAGATACTGATACACAAGCATATATATGATACATAAGCCTAGAGCCTCTCGTGGCTGTCAGGCTGGAAAATTTTAATATATAAGTCGCACTGGAGTATAAGTCGCAGGAAACACCCAAACCATGAAAAAAAAAGTGCGACTTAATAATAAAGGGTTAATCAAACGTGTCAATGAAACAAAACACGTCTTAAAGCTCACAAGAATCCATTTTATGTTATATCAGAGTATTTCTTGGAATGTTTTATCAATTTTGTGTGCTAGAATTTTGTTTAGAGGCAGTAAAGTCACATTTGACACACATGTGACATACTCACTCTTTTAATCATGAAAATGGGTGTGTTTGAACTTTGCTCAGGTAGTGGTTTAAACAAAGACATCGTCATTAGGTACTTATATGGTGAGCCCTTTGTACAAGTAAATGTGGATGAATACGCAGTGACCAGGGCAACGGTATAACAGATTCTTTTTGGGAGTGACATGCTTTTAACAACACACTTGTTTGTTTTGGCTTTTGTGTGAAAATGGGTTATAAGTAAGGGCTTGAAATCCTTTACTTTTTACTGAACTGTATCAATTTGAAATACGACAGTCACAAGTTTAGATACAACCTCTGAATCAATGTTGTTTTTTTGGGGACATCAAATATATGGAGCAAGATTTCTGGAATTATGTAGCAATGTTTTTATATAGATATTTTAGTATTATTTATTTCATCCTCATAGTATCCACCCTTTGCTTTGTTGACAGTGCTGTTAACCCTAGGCCTTTTCTCATTGAGCTTTACAATAAAGTCTCCTAAAAGGTTTTCAATTCAAGGTGTGCCCTGACAGGGTCAAAAAGGGTGGCTGTTTTTTAAATCTAAAAATGTGAAACAGGTTTTGAGTTAGTTTGAGTTTATTTTTTGTTTTGTTTGTTTGTGTCCATTGACAGTTTTGATGTCTTCTAATCTAATCTAATCATGGAAATAAAGATGAACCATAAATGAAAACACGTGTCCAAACTTTTGACTAGTAGTGTATGTCGGACAGACAATTTGCAGACTTAATCAAATATACCCTAATAAAATTAACCAATGTTTTCGATCAATGAAAAACTTAAAATGATTTTTAATAAACTGTAACAATCATTGATTTCAGGTTTAGTAAAGAACAAGGAGAAGATCCATCCGTATTCCTACATGCCGTTTGGAGTGGGGCCCCGGAACTGTGTGGGAATGCGCTTCGCCCAGGCTGCGGTCAAACTGGCCCTGGTGGACGTCCTGCGCCACTACAGCTTCAGTGTGTGTGAGGAGACAGAGGTGAGCAACTGGGTAAAGTGATATCATATATTAAAGACAAGGTATTATGCTTTTCTTTAGTTTCTATCATGTTATGACATTATTCTCTCATCAAGTTTAGAGTCATCCATGCATGCTTGAGTGATTTAGTGATCTCTGTTGGGCCCTATTCAAACCCTCTTTATAGTTAGCTGTAAGATTCTGTACAAGGCTCAGCCCACAAGCCTACGTCACCCATTCTCCCACATGACAATTCTCCATAAATATACAAAAACTTGATACAAAACTGTGCACGGCAACTTGACAAACCTGTTCTGATGTGCAGTCGTTTCATTAAAGGGCCCATCTCATGCAAAATAACTCTTTTCACATTGTATCTTCTGCACATAAACAAGCACAATTTGGGTTTTGGAACATCCATTACACAATAGTTCTGAAATCTTACTGATTTCTTGGAGACAGTCACAGACCAGGAATTGTGAAACACCAGCTATTGCTCATCCCCCCGCCCGTCCTGAGAAAGCACAGGCTCCGCCCTCCAAACGTGACGTAGGCTCTGAGTGAGCCGCCCTTCCTCCGCCCATCTCAGGGAGGGAGGGGGAGACAGACGTGCACCCTGATAGTGGTAGGAATAAACTTTTATTCATCATGGCGAAACAGCCTTATGTGTTGGACCTGGAATCAGACAAGGACTTTGAGGTGCACGAAGCGCAAGCACCATGTCAACATCAGCTGAACATTACTGATTGGTAAAGTATTAATAAACGGTAGTAGATAAACTTATTATATCGTGTACACTGCAGTGGAGAACAATGAGCTGATGCTTTCGCTTTTGTTTAGGTGTTCATGTGGGAATTGTCAGCCGATGCGGGGTGGTGGAGCGGGTGAGGGAGGCAGGTACAAAGTGCTTTCTGCTACGTCAAATGCGTCATAGGTGTTGCTGCCATGTCATCGTTGTAACAGCTTCAGTTCGTTGTCACGTGGGAAGGTGGCAGAAATACGCTGTTTGTTAAAAAAAGGCTGAATCAATCTAAAAACCACTTCGGCGACATATACAAGGCCCACACATCACTCTTAGAAGGTAGAAAGCTCTGAAAAGTTGATTTTGCATGAGATGGGCCCTTTAACAGGAGGCAGGGCACACTGATTGTGTTGTGATAGCGCTCTGAAGGGGGAGTGACTAAACAAAAATGAAACTTCTGAAAGATATTAATGTGTTGTTTTCAGTTAATAAATCATTGTCATAACATTAAAAGGTAACATGTTGATCTAAATACGTTATGTGCCAGCATTTAACATCCCATAGAAATAAAATACCCCCTTTAAACAAGAGAGTCTGGTTGGTAAAATTTGAAACATTCTGATTTAAAGGGTGCATTCATTAATTCATGCCTCTTTGCCTTGACCCTCAGATCCCCCTGGAGATGAGCCATCAAGGCATGATGGGACCTGTGCGACCAATTAGATTAAAGATCCAGCTGCGGTCGGACATATAAGGAAATGAGCACTTACCCTGAATGCACTTCTACCTTACATTTCTACAATTTATAGTTTGAATTATTATGGGCTACTTACTGAAATTAGTAAAGTATTTGACAAAAGAGAAATATTTCCAGTTAGGTTTTATTGTAATGTAAAGTTGTAATTGTCATATTTAAGGATTTAAAGCAGCCAGTGGTTTGAGATTTAGGCCCCATCCACACTAGTTTGTATTCGAGTCATTTTCGTTGTGGATGCAGTGTTCATCCACAATAATCCGATGAAATACGACTCCAGAGACGGAACGATCTGGTGCCGCCAACTCCCACGAATTCATCTGAGAACGGATCTGATTCAGCACTGTGTGGATGCCTGAAAACGTTGATATGCTGGTGTATGTCTATGTACCACGAAGTAATTCACTGCCAAAATGTGAAGAGGCTAGAATACATGTCCATTCATATATACGGTCTGTGTGTACGACCTGCGGATGTATAATCTCTGAAAAGTTTAACATGATCCATCTCCAACGCAATAGAAGCACAGAACAGACTCACCATCAGCAGAACACCCCTCTGTCACAGAAAGAACACTCATATTCCACTGAGTCGTGTCCTTTAGTCCAACAGAAGATGAACCACATCAGTGCACAATAGTGAGCCGCTTTTTGAATGCTTAGTTTATACAAATTAGCCATACGGTTTTAAGTTGTGTTTCTGTAAAACGTAAACAAATCTGCTCAAATCTGTGTGGATAGGGAAGACTTGCGGACACAGAAACGACGTGTCTGGATGCAGATCGTTTCCAATACGGTAATAAGGTGATAAGTTTCAGTGTAAACGTAGCCTTAAAATATATATAAATATAATTAAATAAAAGGCAAACAAAATTGGCATAGAATACAAATAGAAATGGAAAATTGATCCATTATGCCACTATAAAAAATAAGTGACAGGTTTGTGGAGATGCAAGCCAGCTCACAGTAAAGACACATTATTTTTTCAAATGTTTCATTCCAATAAACACAACCAAAATGAAAAAAAAAAAAAAAAGCTTGTAGTTTAAAAAAGTGACTTGAAGGACTCATATCATGCTATTTTTTGATGTGTTATAATGTTTCTTCATCACAGACAGACCTGGAGTTGTGTTTTGTTTCATTCACACATGTTTAACACACAAACCCTGCATATTTAGGCTGAGTTCTTCTTTCAAATGGAAAATACTCCACTTTGTGATGTCATGTGGTAATACAGAAAGTGCTCCACTGTGTTTTTAAAATCCATCCACATCCTTTGGATGATTTCAGGCCTGGAATACATGCATCACGAATCTCGGACTTTCGGTCATTGCGCAATGCATACTGGGAAGGGTTTTCCGAAAAAGTGAGCATCAAACCACCATGTTTGTTTTCCCAGTGGGATGTGTCTATTGACAAAGCCGATCTTTTCTAGTCTTTTGAACCATATCGCTTTTGTTTCTGGTTCTGATATTGTCATATTTTAGTTATGGGATTCAGACATCGTAATTGTGTGGTTGTTGGATACTAACAGCAGAAAACGAGATTCGGAATGTTTGCAAACTCCATAAATGCAAAAGGGAATCAGATCTGTGTGACTGCAAACCTCTGTTCAAACTGTTTCCCTTCCCAACGGAATTGAAAAATAGTGAAAGGTGAAGGTGATGGGCAGTTTGCAGCGAACATTTTGTATGTGGAGCGCCATCATCCCATTTGTTAAGCGAGAGGTACAGAAGACAAAGGCTGAGCTCACACTTTTTTGTTCTTGTGGTTTTACAACAACATCATGTCTTGGTCACTTTGCAGTGGAAGGTGTTTCTTGGCGAGCAGCTGGTGCTTTTCACTTTGGTGTTGACTTTTTAAATTCGTAACAAAGGTTGAGCGCTCCACATATAAAATGTTCGCTGCAAACTCAGATGATTTGGGCAGTCAAAGGTTTCCTTTTTGGTCCTTCCTGTGGATCAATACTGCCCATCGCCTTCACCTTTCACTATTTTTCAATTCCATTGGGAAGGGAAACAGTCTGAACCGAGGTTGCACATAGATTCACACAGATCCGATTCCCTTTTGCAATTATGGATTTCGCAAACTTCTGAATCTGATATCCAACAACCACACAATTACGATGTCTGAATTCCAAAACTACCGTATTTTCTGGACGAAAAGCCGCTACTTTTTCCCTAGATTTTGAACCATGAGGCTTAAATAAAGGTGCGGCTATTCTGTGGATTTTTCTTCCACCGCTAGGGGCGCTCTAACCGGAATTAGAATAAAAAATAAGATAGACGAAAAATCAATGCAAAGAAGAATACGGTACTTTTTCTTCAGCAGATAGAACACGCACGAGAAATTACCAACTGGTAATTATTTTAAAATCCTCACCCCTTCATCATGGAAATGGCACGAAGAAGTTCGTATGATGCACGTTTTAAGCTGAAGGCCATCGATCTTGCTATCCAGGAAGGAAACCGTGCTGCTGCACGCAAGCTTAGCATCAATGAATCTATGGTGAGACGATGGAGGCGTCAGCGTGAAGAGCTCATACAATGCCAAAAGTCAAAAAAGGCTTTCAGAGGACATAAAAGCAAGTGGCCTGAACTTGAAAATGTCCTGGAGGACTGGGTGAACACACAGAGAGCAGGTGGCCAAGGTGTATCCACTGTACAGATCCGACTGAAAGCCAAAACAATCGCCCGCGAAATGAATTTTGAAGATTTTAAAGCTGGGCCGTCATGGTGTTTCCGATTTATGAGACGTAAAAACCTGTCCATTAGGGCACGGACCACTCTCTGTCAGCAACTCCCTGCTGACTATCAGGAAAAAGTTGAAAATTTCCACAAATTCATTGAAACAAAGATACAAGAAAACTCCATCAGACCAGACGACATCATAAATATGGATGAAGTACCTTTGACGTTTGATCTGCCTCTAACCCGGACTGTTAACAAGACAGGTGCATCATCCGTGTTGTTGAAAACAACATGCCACGAGAGAACGCACTTCACCTGCATTCTGGCATGCACGGCATCCGGACAAAAACTTCCTCCAATGGTGATTTTTAAGCGGATAACTATGCCGAAAGAACAACTTCCGAAAGGCATTGTGGTCAAAGTTAATACCAAAGGGTGGATGATGGAAGGCCTAATGAAGGAATGGTTAACGGAGTGCTACGGCAAGCGCTCGGGAGGATTTTTTCACCAGAAAAAAGCATTGCTTGTTTTGGATAGCATGAGGGCCCACATCACAGATTCTGTGAAAGCAGCGATCAAGAAAACAAACTCCATTCCAGCTGTGATTCCTGGAGGTACAACAAAGTATTTGCAGCCACTTGACATCAGTGTGAATCGAGCATTTAAAGCCGCTCTCCGGGTTGAGTGGGAGACTTGGATGACAAGTGGTGAAAAGTCATTCACAAAAACTGGCCGCATGCGAAAAGCATCCTTTTCTAATGTCTGTCAGTGGATCCTAACAGCGTGGAGTGCTGTGAAAGAATCCACCATCACCAAGGGGTTCCGAAAGGCTGGACTGCTATGCGAAGAGAATGGCGTCCCTTCAGAGTCAACTTCACCGGAGGATGACGGAGACAGATGTGACGAAGCGCTTCTGAGGCTGTTCAACTCCGAAACTGAAGAAGAGGACTTCATGGGTTTCAGCGAAGATGATTAAAGTGACTTGTGGTTTCAAACACAAGAGAAATTAAGGTAAATAAATACCGGTTATTTTCTCTTGGTTCTGTTCCGTTTTAATGAGCAAAGTTGTTGCCGTGTTAAAAGGCACTGTTTAAAGAATCTGTTCAGGTACATACATGTACATTTACAGTACAAAATCGTTCTGTACATGCAGTAAATATCAAATTTTTCAACATAGATATCTGCGGCTTATAGCCTGGTGCGGCTTGTATATCGTTATTTTTAAAAACAGAGCGGATGCGGCTTTATACAGGTGCGCTCTTTCGTCCAGAAAATACAGTAAAATATGACAATACCAGAACAAGAAACAAAAGCGATATGGTTCAAAAGACTAGAAAAGATCAGCTTTAACAATAGACACATCCCACTGGGAAATCAAACATGGAGGTTTGATGCTCACTTTTTCGGAAAATCCTTCCCAGTATGCATTGCGCAATGACCGGAAGTCCAAAATACATGATGCATGTATTGCCAATCTCTACTGAGCTAAAGATAGATAAATGTCGCTGTTAACTTGAAAACTACCACTACAAAATATCACAAGGTAGAACAGAGCATTTTGAGATTTGGAGATAATAATAAAGGGTTACTCAAATGTTCGAATGAAACGAAACTCAAGTCTTGTTATGTTTTTGTGAAGGTAACAACATTCTAACATGGCTTAAGCTCACAAGAGTAAATTTTGTGCAATATAGAACCTTTAAGTGATAACAATTTTACGTTTCTCAATTTCACATAGTATATATTTTTCACATTGACTAATTTTGTATATATTTTTTATTATTACTATCAAATAATACAGAGCACTCTTATTACTATGCAATGTTTGGGTCAATGAAGTAATGACTGAAGGTGCTGGCTTGGCTCATTTGATATCAGATCAAAGGTAAACAGGAAGCAGTACTGCGAATCAGAGCTGTAAACTCAGGACTGCATCTGACACACTCACTTAGACTTGGAACTGGACGTAAACACCTTATCTCCCCCCACAACCATTTCAAATAGACCTGTTAAACTGGGCGGGACCTGGAGGACTAAAGGGGGTGGTGTCTGGACATGTATGACCAGTCAAAGGTTCGGACGCACGTTTTTATTTATTTTTCTTCTTTGTTTCCGTGATTATTTACGTCGTAGATTCCATGACTATGAATGGACACATACTGTATGGGGATGAGGTAAACAAAAATAAATTCAAAATAAATCAAAAGTTCTTAAAAATACAAATATCTACCATTTGCTGTAAACTCGAACTGAACTGGTTAGGAATTTCTTGATCCTGACAAGAAATAAGGAGGTACTTAAGACATTTAACTTTTTTCCCTTTGCGACATGATTCCATTTATTTTGCATCACACATTACCGGTCAAAAGTTTAGAACGCCCTAATTTTTCCAGTTATTTATTGCAATTCAAGTCCAATGAAGAGCTTGAAATGGTACAAAGGTAAAAAATGAACAGACAGAGGTTAAAAAAAAGGATAAAAGATACAAAACACAAGTCCAAGCTCTGCCAAAACGACCTGAGGAAAAAAGAACAAGATGGTAAAGCTTGAAAACATGAAGTGTCCACAACAGTGTCCAGACTTAAACCCCATCGAGCTGGTTTGGGATGAACGGGACAAAAGAGTGAAGCAATCTACAAGTGCCACACATTTATGGAAACTTCTGCAGCAGACTTGGGAAGGACTTTCTGAAGAATAGCAGGTGTTTTTCGTTGCGTGTTCGCTGTCTGCTCCGTGCGTGTTTACGTGCGCTGTGGGTGGTGCGGCTTTGTAGTTTACTGAAGTCGTGCTGGGACACCTGAGTGGATTCGTGTATAGGGCGCTCTGGATTGCCTGGAAAATACGGTACTCAAATAAAGCAAAATGTTCTTAATTTAAGTCATTTTAATTTAGCTAGTGTTGGATTTTTGCGGTGCAGGCATCACAATGATACGCGTACAGTGGGAATAGGCATTATTCAGCGCAATACATATAATTCCGAAATCCATTGGTGAGCTACTTGGAAGGGGGTGGAGAGCTACAAGTAGCTCCCGAGCCACAGGTTGGAGACTCCTGCAGTAAGCCTTTATTATCAGTGTGTTTACATTTCTAAAGCTCAAAATACTCTGCTACACCTTGTGATGTCATGAAGAAGTAGTTTTCAAGATAACAGCTACCTTTTACTGTTTGTTCAGTAGAGATTGGTTCCAAATGATTCTAGTGAACGTGTATGGAGTTTCAAAACGCAGGAGAATGTTTGGGAGAAGTAAATATGCCTAAATCTGCAGGGTTTGTGCGTTGAACATGTTTGAATGAAACAAAACACAACTCCAGGTCTGGTTGTGATGAGGAAATATTTCAACATAGATTAGAAAAAGGCATAACCTTTGTAAGCCCCATGTGCACCCTTGGCACTACGCCACGACGCCTGGGCAGGTGAATAGGTCAGTACATGACCGCTGACACAGTCTCTGGTGTAAGTGGAGCTAAAGTCACTCAACTTTGCACAATGAAAATAGAAATCTAAAATCGTAACAAGATTTTTATTTAATTTTTTTCCCCCTAAATCAGCCCTATCTTGATTTCTTTATTTCAGCCCTGGAATTGCCAATCTCTACTGAACTAAATGTAAAAGGTAGCTGTTAACTTGAAAACTACCACTGTGTGACATCACAGGTGGAGTATTTTGAGACAGACTAATAATAAAGGGTTATTCAAACATGCGAATGAAGCAAAATGCAACTCCAGCTATGTTTTTGAGGAGGTAACAGCATTTTTAACATCATTTAAAGCTTACAAGCCTCAATTTTGCATAATATAAGACCTTTAATATAATTTCATATTTGTATAACATTATATAAGGTATTATAATTATAGATATTTGCTTGTATTTCTTGCTTGAATGCTTGCTAACCTTCATATATTTGACCAGAATTATTTTTTGGGACTGTCACTGTGCATTAAATGTAAAAAAAAAAAAATAATAATAATAATAATAATAATGAAAAGAAAAAGTACCTGTATGAACAGATAAAAAGTGTATTTTTATTAGACCAGTCAATACTCATTTTCAATATTTTTGCCCTTAAGTTATTATAAAATTCACACACATAAAGCTAGATACATGTGTTTTTGTTATTTCGGCTAGAATATATATATTTTTTTTCTTAGTTTTTATAATATCTATTGTACTTTTGTGGTCTGTTGTGTGTCACATTATGATAAAGCTATTTTAATGGCTACAATTACCAAAGTTTCCATTATTTAAAGACCAGCTTTAACCATAAACCTCGTCTCCATGGTTTCATCTGTGTGAAACCTGCTAACCCTGCACTTTAGTCCTTATATCCAGAGGTGGGAAGTACTCGATTAGATTCATTCAGTTACATTTACCTTTAAAAGTAATTGTACTTTTCTAGCAGCATACTCCTACTCGAGTTATTTTAAGGTGCACTGAGTCACTTTTCTGGTGAAGGGTCTGTTACCTTTTCAATGTATCTACCTCCATGGAGACAAAAAAATGACACCACCAAGCCAAGTTACACGTCAGATCTGTGGAGAGGTGACCCATGTTTTTGTCAAGCAATAAAAACATCTATGATTGAATAAATGCTATAATAGATAAGATAGGTCAAAATGAGTTTCCTCCGCAGGGTGGCTCGGCGCTCCCTTAGAGATAGAGTGAGGAGCTTGAGGAGCTCGGAGTAGAGCCGCTGCTCCTACGCATGGTGAAGAGCAGTTGAGGTGGCTCTGGCATCTATTCTGGATGCCTCCTGGGCATCACACCTCAGGAGGTGTTCCAGGCATGTCCCACCAGGAGGAGGCCTCGGGGAAGACCTGGAACACGCTGGAGGGACTGTGTCTCTGGTCTGGCCTGGGAACACCTCAGGATCCCCCTGGAAGTATGGGAAGTATGGGCCTCCCTGCTTAGACTGCCCAAGATAAGGAGGAAGAAAATGGATGGATGGATTTCTTGCACTGCTCCTTCTGATATAATTTAATTTGATATTTTCAAAGGATAGACACAAAAATGAGCCAGTGTGTGCTTTATTTAATGTTAAAGCCATTCCAAATATGTTCACATCACATTTAAAATCAGATCTCTTTTTTATCTAATTTACTTGAGTAGTAATTTTCCCAAATACTTTCTTACTCTTACTTGAGTAATTTTTGGACAACTACTTTGTGTTTCTTCTTGAGTTAAATTAATTTTGAAGTAACATTATTACTTAAGTTAAAAAAAAAAAAAGTTGCCGACTCTACCGACCTCTGCTCATATCAAAGAACAGAAATTGTACTTGTACTATTAGCAGATACAGATACGGCACAGATAGGACCCAATCAACCTTTGTAACAGTCACTCCTCTGTTTACTCTTATGTGGGAAAGACAACTCCAAATATGGAATTGTAATCTACTGTAATCATTTTATTACTTTATAAGGAAACATATTTGTGAGTGTGTGAGTCAGTGGAAGATTTGGTATTGTTTGGTGTTGTGTAAAAAGGCTGTAATGACTCATGATTCACACGCTTAATCTGTCGTTATATAAATACTAGGGGTGTCAAATTATCGCGTTAATTGCGATTAATTAATTACAGTCATATTTAGCGCGTTATGTTTTTTAATCGCGTTAATCTCATTTTTAATCTCTAACTTTAGTGTTTCTGTATGCGAGTTGCTTTATTATAAAACCTGTTTTTATGTGTTGTTGGGACAACAGCACACACACACACACACACAAAACACATTTACACATTTTTTTATTTCGGTAATGCTACTCATTGCCGGAAACCCACAAAAAACGCGCGCAGTAACAGCGATGTAAACGTCACGTTAACGTTGGCGGCGTCAGGACGAGGTGGTAGAGCCAGTAGAACAGAGGCAGCAGTGCACAGGTAAAAACGCATTCGTGTCTTGGAAATTCTTCTCCCGACGTGAAATATAAAAGAAAATAACAAATATAAATCGCCTACAACTTAAATGTCACTGGTGAAAACAACCTGCATAGGCTCATGATGTCTGCACTACTGTCCTATAGTGACCTGCCACATGAGGGACATGCACACAAAACACACACAAACAAACACACACACCTTTCATCATCGTCATTAACCTGAGAACGCGCGACCACGTTTCCTTCCGTAGTTACTGTGTGGACACCGACGTGCTCCCCGTGCGCCGCGTGTGGATCGTGTTTTCTCGCGTACGCGGCGTAAACCGCGCTTCCTCCTGCGCGCCTCTAAACCAGAACTAACACCAAGACTAAAACCAGGACTAAACCAGTCCAGGACTAAACCAGGACTAAACCAGAACTAAAAACCAGGTCTAAACCAGGTCTAAACCAGGACTAAACCAGGACTAAAAACCAGAACTAAAACCAGGTCTAAACCAGGTCTAAACCAGGTCTAAACCAGGACTAAACCAGGACTAAACCAGAACTAAAAACCAGAACTAAAACCAGGTCTAAACCAGGACTAAACCAGGATTAAACCAGAACTAAAACCAGGTCTAAACCAGAACTAAACCAGAACTAACACCAGGACTAAAACAGGATTATCCATTCCAGGACTAAACTAGGACTAAACTAGGATTAAAGCAGGTCTAAACCAGGACTAAAAACAAGGACTAAAACCAGTGATCTCATATATAAAGCATTTCTCTATCAATAATATTTTTAATATGGTTAAGGAAAGACTGGACTTTTTATTGTCTTTAAGTAGACAAAAGTTATCATGTTCAGATTTCCTCGTCTTTGCTACTTTACAGCAAACAATTTCTTATTCATGGAGACTTGGGCTCAACAGCCAATTTGGAGAGATTTGTTAAACAATAAATGACTTTATAAAAGTCACTTTTTTTTTAATCTATATCAGTCTTTTGATCTGCCACAATAATGTAATAATGAATTTAAATTAAAAATACCTCAAATTGAAGGCTTTTCTCAGCAATTTTTAGGTGAGATTAAAATGAGATTAATTAGATTAATTAATTACAGATCATAATTAATTAATCTCTCAATTTTTTTAATCGCATGACAGCACTAATAAATACATTGTGAGTACTTTTTTCAGCATAAATAGTAGTTTTTGCATGAAATCCCGTGCAGGTGTATTCTTGTGAGTGAAGTTTGGGTCCAATACATGGAACTCAATAGTCCCACTCACTTCAAAATATAAAATTAAGACTTCCATTCTTTTTTCCACTAGACTTTTATCGAATATTAAGGAATTCAAAGACATCAGGGAGGTTACCCAGCTGCATGCTTATTTATATCCATAACGCAGTAGTTTTAGACCAGATATCAATGTTTGTCTTGCTATTGTGGCCACTATTTATTACCGATATTTGCAGATACCGATATTAAGCTTTTAATATCTATAGCACAGACCAAACTGAGTTAAGTTAAGTGAAGTTTACAAATTAACTTTTCGCTTTTGTAAGAAATAATAATTTGGGGGTTTAAATTCATATTTTTGCAAATTTAGTCTAAACAAAAAAACACATCTGATGCACTGAAGACAAACTGGGAGTGACAGGAATACACAGACTGGGACCGCGCAAAAAATATCAGTGCCAAATAACGACTAAATTTTTATGGGATGTTTTAGATGTGGAAACAGTATTATACATTATAACATAGATCTGAAAATAGTGTAACGTGGGCTCTGTAAATCAGCTTATAGGTCCAGAAATCAGATAAGGATCAGATTTTGGTTTGAGCGTAACATAGCCTGTGACTTGTTCAAAGTTGTCACAATACTTAAATTTTGACTACAGCCCTAGACCAGAGACAATACTCTAATAGGAGACCAGATAAAATACATACACTGCCATTTTTTGAGAAATCTTGACAAAATCTGAGGTAGTAATACACTTGTAACATCATCTCAGCACTGCTTTTGTAGAAAATAAAATAAACATACAAAATTACACACTTGGTACAGTAAAGGGCACAAGAAATTGCCAGTGTACTGAGGAGTGAAGCGTGTGCGTGTTACCGATTAAATAAAGGTTAAAATAAATAGTGCCTATATTTAATGTGGGATTAAACACCTAAACCCCGCCCACATTTCATTTCAAATAGAGCTGCTAAACTGAACAACTAAAATGAAAATAAGTACTGAAAAAACAAAAATGTGGCTGTTTGCTGCAGGTGTTCAAATCAGTGGGAGCAGGTAGAGGGTGCTCTTGGAAAAAGGATCAAAACTAAAATACAACGGACTCCACGCACTGCAAAGTAGTAAAAATTGCATGAGGAGAAATATAGTTAAAAGGCCTTTATTTAAATGGCCAAAGCCAACATGTTTCGAACAAACTGGTCTTCATCAGGGCTTAATTGATGAATTAAACCCGGATAAAGACCAGTTTACTTCTTTGGAGTGCCTGGAGTCCATTGTGTTTTAGTTTTGAAAATGAGTATTGAAAACGCAATAATGACATTAGGACCGTTTTTATGATTTCTTGAGACAATGTTTATTAGGTAAAAATTGTCAAATATCCCAAAATACTACACAGTCTGAGTAGAAGACGCAAAAGTGGAGTAGCGTCTTCACTTTTTATTCCGTGTTTAGACAAGCATTTTTGGGAGAAAATCTGCATGCATACGGTGATGCAAAAGTGTGTGGAATTTGATTGGGTATCCATGCCAGGTATGTATGTGACGTAAACGCGTACACGACGTGAGCAGATATGACCATAGTTTTGCGTCTTGGGCAGTATAGACGGAAATGCTACGGCGAAGCATATTCAACTTTTCCACTCTGGAGGGTGGTTTCAGATTTTTGCGTTTTTAAGCCCCAAAAACGTCGTCACCGTCTAAACGAAAGGCACTTCCGATTAAATATTTTAGTTTTTTGTTTTTTTTTTTACCAGCAAGCGTTCTTGTGTAAACATGCCCTTAATCTTTATCACAAGGGCCTCCAACTTTTTTCCTCTGGTGAGCTACTTTTACAAAACGAAAATGCCAGAGAGCTACATGTTTTAACAGTCACAGGAAATGACTATATATGAAAGCCACGTGGCACAGTTCGATGCCTATAAAACATAAACCATTATCCATTTATTAGTGCAGAAACTTAAAGTTTTATCATGATTTGAGTAAATTTCACTTGACAAGTAAAATTATCTACCAATGGAACAAGACTTTTGGTACTTAAAATATGAAAACACATCTTGCTACATTTAAAATAAGAAAAACAACAACTTTTTGCACTTAAAATAAGAAAAACAACAACTTTTTGCACTTAAAATAAGAAACAAAATCTAATTTTGCTTGAACTGAGAAAAAAAAAAACACTTATTCCATTGGTAGATCATTTTACTTGTCAAGTTGAATTGAATCAAATCAAATAAAGCAAAATGTTCTTAATTTAAGTCATTTTAATTAAGCTAGTATTGGATTTTTGCAGTGCAGGCATTAAACTGATACATGTACAATGGGAATAGGCATTTAATCCAAATTTTACTTATTCAGTGCAATACATAGAATTCCGAAATCCCTTGGTGAGCTACTTGGAAGGGGGTGAAGAGCTACTGGTAGTTCCCAAGCTACAGGTTGGAGACCCCTGCTCTATCATGTGAATTTAAAGGTCCTATGTCACACTTTTCTTTTTTTTTTTTTTTAACAGTGAAGCGGAGCACTTCCTGTATTACCACGACACATCACAAGTATTTTCCGTTTGAGAGAAAAACACAGCCTAGATTTGTGTGTTTTTAACATGTATGAATGCAACAAAACACAACTCCAGATATGTTTTTGATGAGGAAACATAATATAGAAAATAGCGTAATATGGGCCCTTTAAATGATCCAGAAATGTCCAGAAATCAGATAATGATCTGATTTTAGTGTGCACAGAACACAGCTATTGACTTGCTCATAGTGTTGTCACAATATAAACATACCTCAATTAAAAACTCGGTACTAGGAAAAAGCTGTATACTCAATATTGATTTCAATACCACAATAATAATGAAAAAAACAGTCTTTATTTAGACAACAGAATGCCATTTTCAGCATTAAACTGTATTACTTTCTTTTAAATTACCATGTGATCTTATATCTTTGTAATCCCCCAGTGGTCCATGGGTGTATACTAGTCTGTGTACTCTTATACTTGTTCTGATACAACTCAAAATCATTCCAGGAAAGGTTCATTTCTGTCCTGTGAATGTGACTTTTTTAGTATCAATAGCTGCTCCAGTGAGTATTTAGTTTGGATACTAGTTCAGTATCAGATTTTCGATACTACTGCTCGCATAAATACTCGTCTTAAAGGTAGAAGGCGCTCCGGAAGTCTCTCTCCCAGTTCTTGTCCCTCTGCTCCTTCCTCCTCTCCTCCTCTCTCCTCACCCCTCTCCCCACTTTCCTCTCCTCCTCCCTCCTCCTCCCCCTCTCCCCCTGCACAGCCTGAGCGTCCATGGCCTTAAAGTGTGTGACCCTGGCCTTCTTGCCTGGCCCGTAGCCCAGCCCATCCGTGTCCCTCTTGAGCACCGTGGGCACCGGCTGACGGGCCCCGCTTCCCTCTGGTCCCAGGCCGCTCCCGGGGTCCCATCCGCAGCGCAGCATCATCTGGTAGCTGGTGCTGGAGGCGGGCAGGCAGTAGTGCGGGGCGGGTGGAGGGCGTCGCAGGTTGAACTGGTGGAGGGTGGAGGAGAGGTGGGAGGGGGCTGGGCCTGTGTAGGACGTGCCGCAGGATTCGCACCACTGTGGACAGGGGGCGCTGAAAGAGACAAAATGAAGATTTAGTGCAGGTGGTACAGGTGGGCAGTCACAAGCAAAACAAGAAAAGGATTTAAAGGGCATACATTTGATTTCAAACCATTAGTCCTTTTTGTTACTGTGATATTGCACCATGACACAAACAACAAGCTCTGTTACTCTCTGCCTTTTGTCACTCTGGGATAATGCCAGGCAGCTGGTTTCCCATGATTCTTCATATGATTCTTCCCATGATTGGACAGGTGACCCTGTCAGTAGCTTGTATATTAGTTATTACCTCAGAAAATGTTATGTAAAATGAATACATTATATTATATCCTGATCAAAATCTTACAGGAGACTGAAAAACATGGCAGATTCCTAAATCAGTGAGTGAAGCACTAAACTCTGTTAACCTGAGGTGAGATTAGGTCTGTCGCGGTTAGGGAATTTCTCCTGCGGTACAGTATAGCGGCTCAACACCATGGTATGCAGTGATACAGTAAGTAGAGTAGTCTCTAAAAATGGACCCGTGTAGGACTCTGGGTCGAGTCACGTTGGTCACGTGATGTGATCACGGTGGCCCAACATGGTGGGCGTTTTAGTACCGCGGTGATTGATTTTTGCGGTTGTCGCGACAGCCCTAGGTGAAATAAATTGAATTTTATCTGTAAATGATATGTGACCAATGAGCCCCTTTCATACGCGTTTCACATGCGTCAATTAAAAAAAATGCAGGATCATGTTTGGTTTGTTCTGGCTGATATCAATCTGTATAAAAAATATACAAAGATATCGTTATGGTTTTCCCAGGCAAGAGTTCATGTGGTCCTCGGGAACTCCAGAAAATATTTTTCAGCGTTGAAAAATGCACTCTGACTCACATTAGTGGGGAAAACAACCCTGAGTTCCACAGCTGATGTCTCTGCTGTAGAGACCAAACGAAACCAGCTTATTGATCACTGTCAGTTGTCAAAGTCTTAAGGGCACAATAAGTGTGCAGAAAAAAAAAGAAAAATGGTGAAATGTTTTCAAAAACAGTCACTTGGCCTTTGAAAAGGCTAACAACTCCTCTTTACTAGTTAGCTCTCTTAAAAGCTGTCAAAGAGAAGGATCAGTGACTTTACTCCAACTTTACAAGTCAGACCCTGGACGTCTCATCTGGAACACTCTACAAGAATGCAGAATTAAGCCCTGATGATTTAGGGTCTATCAAATGAACAGCAATAGTTAGAGGGTGCCAACATTTCTTGCATTTATCGATGTAGATTCAATTATGTAATGAATAGACGTGACACCAAACAGAAATATCTCTGAAAATGATTTGAGTTCCAGATACAGTGTGAGGCCACAGCAGCATGTTACTGTTTTTGTGCTTCCCTGTGGATTGAGCATCTCTGTATATAGTGGCTCTTTATATAGTAGTAAGTAAAACAAACCTTTTAGCAGGCTTGGAGTCTTTTGTCGGTCTTCTGCCAAAGCTGTCCAATTCTTCTACCACTTCTTTATGGCCAGCTGAAGAAAAATTGAAATAAAATGAATATTGGGTTAATATTTACACTATATATTGTACATTTACTATACTTATTTTGCTGAACAATACTTTTTTCAACCTTAAAGCAGACCAATTCTGTGCCAACTCAGAGCTTTTCACGATGTTGTTTCCCCTCACCATTTACTCGCCTGAAGTAGTATTTGCAGCAGCTTGTGCATTTATTTTATCAACACCCATTTTCACCAGCAACAGTACATACCTGTTTTGTATTTATTTCATTCTCCAATTTTATTTTCTTACTCAGTGATACACAAAGGCTTTGGCAGTGTTGTGTAGTCCTTTTGGTACAAATCAGGAAAAATAAGACTTGTTTCTTTTATCAAATAATTAAGATTATAGTTAGAGGAGTAAGTGAGTGAGACAAATTTTGTGATGTGTGTGTCCAAATTATAACATAATGATCCACAGATGTCATAGATTACAACTACTAGTACATAGTAGACATGTCTTCTTAAATATATGCCTGAATAATATCTGTTGCATTATTATTCTGAAGTACACTACCATCTGACAGTGAGTCTGACTCGACTGAATGAGTTACCTTCCATAGCGAGGTCCCTGGCGTCACGGCCCTGCAGGTCCACCACCCCTACCCAGGCCGCCCCTCTCTGCAGCAGGAGTCTGACCGCCGCCCTGTGCCCCGCCCAGCTCGCACACATCAGGCCAGTCCACAAGTACGAGTCCTGCAGTCCACACAGAAACATACTGCGTAATAGAGCTGCATGATATCAGAAAAACATGCAATATTCAATAATTATGATTTGCAATATTATGTTATAAAAAACGCCCTTATGTAGAATATTTGTTTGTTTAGAATGTTAAAATATATTGAAAACAGCAAGAAATGACTTGCAGTGTATATGATAAGTTTGAGTATACATTTCCAGGGTGTCTCCGTGTTTGACTACCCCAAATTCAAGACTTTTTAAAGACCTTTTTAAGATCACTTAAATGAAAATTAAGACCAACGTCGCACCCATTATGTGGGCGAAAAACACCAGGTCTAATTCTAATAATTACCAACCAACTACCGGTACCTTATTTAAAATCTAAGGCTACGTTTATATGATGACGGTCGTTGTGTCTTTACTTTTTATTCCACGTTTAGACAGGCATTTTCGGGAGGAAATCTGAGTGCATAAAAGTGCACAAAAGTGCGTGAAATTGGATTGGGTATGCATGCCAGGCGGCTCGGTGGTGACACGAGGTGGTGATGTATGTGACGTAAACGCTTACGCGACATGAGCAGATCTGAACAGAGTTTTGCATCTTGGGCAGTGTAGACGGAACTGATTGTTTACTCATTGTCGCCGGCGCCAAAAACCAAAGTATTGTTTGTGCATACTCCAAATTAGATGTTCATTCATGTTAAGTTATTTCACGTTGTTGTTGTTTTTTTTCCCTCCCTCCATTTAACGTTGCACTGCAGCCTGGTTGAAGAAACAAAAAAAATATGCTAATGAAATTTAAGACCTTTGTGAAAAAAATAAGACTTGGACAACATAATTTAAGACTTTTTAAGGCCTTAATTTAGGAACATAAAATTTAAGACCTTTTTAAGACTTTTAAGACCTCACGGCTTTACTAAAATATACTAAAAATTAATCTTATTTTGGTGACTTCCTGACTTCTTTCCTTTTTAAATGGTTATTTTTAAAAATAATTAAAACGGGAAAAATCTGTGAAGGTAGTTATGATTAGATTATGTATAATAAAAACAAACCACAACATGTTTATTTTGTTAATTTTTTTCTTTTTAATGCTTCCCTCACAAACTGCCACTTGATTGATGTAAAACTATGATAAGTATTTACCACATTTGTGTGACTGTCGCTTCAGCTTAAAGGTCATATGTAGCACAAACTGGATTCTTGTTGCTTTTTAAGTCATGTTATAATGCTGTTACCTCATCAGACACATATGTAGAGTTGTGTTTCTTTCATTCAGATATGTGAGTAAGCCTTACTAGTCTGTCTATAGCTCCCAAACTCAAAATCCTGTCATATAGCTATAGTTTTCAAGTTAATAGCTCCATTTATATCTTTAGCTCAGTAGAGATCGGCAATTCCAGATATCAGCCAAATGTTTCTAGTGAAGGTGTAAATGGTCCCTCACCCATTCACACACACATTATACATCAGGCGTGAATGTGTGAATGGTGTATGGAGTTTAATAACACAGTGGAGCACTTCCTGTATTACTGCATCACATCACAAGGTGGAACAGTATTTTCTGTTGGAGAGAACTGTGTGTATATCTTTGATAAGGAAAGAACATTATAAAATAATGAGAAAATAGCATTATATGGGCCCTTTAAGACCTTATGGTACCTGGAAATTGATGTCTGCTCCCTTGATCAGCAGAGCTTTGAGAACCGATGTGTCTCCTTCGTGGGCACAGCGTAGTAGCCGCAGTCCTTGCAGCTCTTCTCTCCTCTCTCCATCTCCTGTCTCTCCATTCACACCAGGCGCCACATGCCCTCCTCCTTCAGGATTCAGCTGACCATTAGCAGTCCCGTCTGCTCCCGTACCCTCTCTCCTGTGTCTTAATTCTCGTCTGATCTGCCTTTTTCTTCGGCTGGGCTTGACCATCTTTGCTGCATCCCCCTTCTCATCTTTCACCAAGTTCTCATAAAATTCTCTGGCCTCTAGTCCTGTTATTGGAATAGTTGGTGCTGGGCTGGAGTGGTGAGCTTCTATTCTAAAAACATCCCGGTCAGTGGCACGGGTGAAACCTTCTAAAAAAGCCATGATGAGCCAAAATAGGGTGACTGGATTTTCTAAATAAAAAACTGGGACATGCCCGGTTTGTGGTGGTTGATAGTAAAATTGTGAAACGAGTGCATGATTAAAGAAAACCGTTCTACTGTCAGTATAGTCACATTTTTTTTGTGTTTTGGTAATTTTTAAGCATGCTTTTCAGTATTTTCCTACACAAATTAAAAAGTATGCCTCAAAATAGGGACACCAGGGATATTTCTTAGATAAAACTGGGACAAATCAGTGGTTTTGGATAAATCTGCAGGAACAGGGGACACAGGGCTCAAAACTGGGACTGTCTCTGAGAAATAAAGACATCTGCTCACCCTAAGCCAAAACCAACACTACCTTATAATTTGTTCCAATAAGATAAGTGGTAAGCATCGCTCCAAATGCTATCTCACCATTACTATTAAATCATTGAATAAGAGAGTTGATGAATATTTCTTTGCGATTATTTTCCAACCTGTGAACATAATTTAAAAGATAAGATACACATACATTTAACACAAGCTCTGTCAATAAAAAAAAAGCTGCCTATAACTTCATATAACAAAATAAACTTACAAAACATTGTCCCGGCACAATATCAGTATTGTCAGATCCAAGACTTCATATAAATTAGATAGATCGGTAATATACGTATGAAGGATTTTCTCAAATAACGAAATCGAGCCCGGAGTGGTTTGTTGTTGTTGTTAGCACGTTAGCATAGCTCAAACCGGAACACGATTTGAAACGTTTGGGAAAGTGCTGCTCTCTAGTGGTGTGGAAGGATGCTCTGTGCAGAAAGGGCAACAGCAAAAACTTAATTTACGTTAATACACGTAAATAGAAAACTGGGACATTCCTGGTTTAGGCTGGCTTATAATAATAAAATTGTGACACGAGTGCGTAATTAAATAAAAAAATTTATGCACTCGGCACTAATGTCAGTATGACTCAGTATAGTCACATTTTCTGAGTGTCGTGGTCATTTTTAAACAGCTTTTCTGTATTTTATCTGTCTGGGACATTTTTTCTAATAATACTGGGACAAATCAGTGGTTTTGGATAAATCTGCTGGGACAGGGGACACAGGGCTCAACAATGGGACTGTCCCAGGTAAATACGGTCATCTGGTCTACAAAATAAAACCAAATAAACCAAATTTAAAAAAGCATCAGCCCCGAGTCGATGAAAAAATATAATATTGTATAAGTGAAACAGACTGGTAGACCTAAAAGTGTATTATCAAGCAAAAATATTCAGATAATATGCAAATAAATAAAATCCACAAATTGATTTGTTCCAGTTTTATACAAGAAATATCCCAGGTGTTCCTATTTTTAACCAATCTGATATCTACCAAAAGTGAAGACAGGCATAAATTGTCAATTGTTTAGGTAAAATACAGAAAAGCTGCTTAAAATTACCAAAGCACAAAGAAAACGTGACAATACTGACTCACATAATAATCATGAATAGACCAAGTGCAGAACAATTTTCCTTAATTACTCATTTCACACAATTTTATTATTATTAACCACCCTAAACTGGGCACATATTCGTTTTTGATTTTGAACATCTGGTCAACCTAATCTAATCAGGCCTAAATGTCCGAGGTTTGGACAAAGGGACATGGATCATTAATGCTTTTCATTGTAAAAAAGGCTTGTACTTGTACTTGTACGAGTAACTTTGATGTACCTGTACAAACACTGAAAATGTGATGGCATAAATAGAATTACAACTATTAAGATTTTTTTAACAAAGATTTATTGTTATGGCTTGTTTTAAACAAATGAGGAAGCCTAACAAATAATTATACATGTGCACATATATTTTTAAAAGAGAAAGCCTACATGGTTAGTAAACATGCAAACTAAAACTAATAAAACTAAAATACCTGCCTTATCTGCTGACATGTTTGTAATATGTGACAAAATTATGTACAACCTTATATGAATGAATGGACATGTTGAAATGAGAGTAGTTGACAGTTTATAAAACTTGACTCACTGCATGATGCTGAAATGAACAAAATGGTAGAAAATCTATTTAATTTGTCTGTATTTGTAAAGATGTCAACAGATTATAATAAAATGAAGTTGGTGATAATAGCAATACGTTAGTAAAGATGTTAAAATAATCGGAATAAAATTTAATCAAATGCTAATGAGATAAAAGTGACTGTTTATCACTGAAAGGATGTTTCTTGGTATTGTCATTCATAACTCTACCATACACTCTTACAGAAAAGACAAAATACATTGCCATAGTTCATTTCAGCTGGTAGCACAGGTGGCTCTGGTACAGCTCCCTTCAGTGTTCCCAATGATTGTCTCCCTGTCGCTGAAATGTCCTAAAAGAGAACCGAGAGATTAGATAAGAATCAGGAACCATTACATAAGATGACAATAAAGATACTACCAACTCACCATGAGCGGTCTGAGCAGCTCTTGTAGTGCTAATGGAATTTCTTCATGTGTCTGTTTCTGTCCCCAGTCTGAGAGAAGGTCTGTCCACAGTGTGGGCAGGAGTATGGCCGCTCTCCAGTGTGGATGCGCATGTGCACGTTCAGTTTGTCTCTGCTGATAAAGCGCTTGTTGCAGCAGCTACAGACATGAGGTTTGTCCCCCGTGTGATATCGCTGGTGCATCTTCAGTTCTGTCTTGCGGCCGTAAGTGCGTCCACAATCAGGACACTCAAACTTGGGCCGGACGGCCATGTGCTGGCGGCTGTGCAGCTTCAGACTGCTGCTCGTGCTGAAGCTCTTTGGGCACTGGTCGCACTGGAAAGGCTTGAAGCCAGTGTGGATGTTGACATGGAGCTTGAGGCTGGCAGCGTTGGCAAAGCCATTCCCACAGATGGAGCACAGGTGAGGCCTCACTCCAGTGTGTAGACTCATGTGCTTCTCTAGTTTGTTTTTGTTCAGGAAACTCCTTCCACAGACAGGGCAGTTGGTTGGCTGCTCCCCTTCGTGAGCGTTCATGTGTTCTGCCAGCTCTGCCAGTGTAGCAAAAGCCCAGTCACAGCGAGTGCACGAGTAAGGCCGCTCCTTCCTCAGTTTCTTATGTCTAAGACAGTGGTAGTCAAATTCTTCTTTATGCTCAAAGCTCTCCGGGCAGCAGACACACTGATAGGGCCTTTCCAGTATGTGAGAGCGCAGGTGGAGCTTAAAAGCATTCAGTTTTATGAATACAGTGTGACAATGTGGACACATGCACTCTCTTTTCCTGTGCACCTGCATATGCCTCTTGTAATGAGACTGTTTTTGAAAAAACTTGGAGCATCGGACACAATAATACTTTCCACTTACATGACCTTCCTCATGCTTCTTAAGAGCATGCTCAAGCTTGAACTTCTTTCCACATACCGAACATGGATATGTCCTATTATGGACCTCTTCTTTATGTGCCTGAAGTTCTTCAGGACTGCTAAAGGTTTCTGAGCACATGGGACAAATACCATTTCTTTCCTTTTCATGTTTCTTCATATGCCTTGTCAGATCTTCTGGGAAGGCAAAGGTCTGCTCACATGTGCTGCATGTGTAAAACTCCCCATTTGTTTCTTTGCGGTGGCGTAAAATGTGTCTTTTTAAATGATTCTTCCGCTTGAAGACACTGCCACAGTCAGAGCAGGCAAAGCTCTTTTGAACACCGGGAATTCTTTTTGCATCATTCCTATGGACCTTAATGTGGCTCAAATATAAGGATTTGTGCTTGAACTGTTTGTCACAAAAAGGACAACACACAACCCCTGGTTCATGCAGGCTTTTATGATTTTTAAACTCTATCCAGTTGGAGAGGTTCTGTCCACAAACAGTGCAGGTGTACCTGCCTTGGCTGTGCTGGACCCGATGGTGACGCTTCATGTGGTAAGACTGGCTGAAGGCCTTGTCACAGATGGGGCATTTGAAAGGCTTCTCCTTAGTGTGCACTCTCATGTGTCGGGCCAGTTTGTTTGGCCCCCTGAACCACCTGTCCTTACAATGAGGACAGCGATGTCTTTTTGGAACAGGTTTGGGCACTTTGTCTGTTTCATTGTTAGCTTTTGATTTGGATTTCTTGCCATCTGAGAGCTCCTCACTATCATTCTCTTCATCACTCCCAGGACAATAGTCACTGCCTGATGCACCTTCCTCCTGCATCTCTACATTACTTTGCCCCTGTGTTTGACTCACACCCTCATTAGTCTCACCTAAATCTGTGCTTAAAGACACTTCGGCGTTACAGTTTGATTCACTTTGAGGAGTAACTATCTCTGCTGTGCTGCTAGTCACACGTCTTGGTCTTCCTCGCTTTCTTTTCAGGACAGTAGGTGCAACAATCTTTTGAGTTTGAACCAAAAGAGCTTCCGGGTTATCTCCACTGTCCATAGCAACATTCTGACCTACCAACTCCCATTTACCCATAGGGTTCTCTTCACTGTCACCACCACTGTCGTCACTCAGAGGTTTGCCCATTATTCTTGCCTGTTCCTCAGTCTCACTCCACAGGCAATGACGTCTAAAATGTCCTAAAAACTTGTGATAATTTGGACTTATCTTGTTACAGTAAGGACACACTACAGGGTCAGGAGGGTGCATACGTTTGTGCTTTTGTAATTCCTCTGCACTGGCCAGATCCTCACCACATCTGGGACACACAAACATGCCGGCCCCATGCTGCACCTTCATGTGCCTGGTCATGTGGTAGCCTTGGCTAAAGGACATAGTACACAAGGAGCACGTGAAGGGCTTCTCCTTAGTGTGCGTCTGCATGTGCCGGAGGAGTTTGTTTAAACTAGGGAAAGAATGGAGGCAAAGTGGACAATGAGGATTTTTTAGATCAGTTTGAATAAGTTCTTCATTGTCATCATCACTGTCCTCTGTCCTAAGTTCTGATAAGAGTTTTTCAGTCAGTTTGTCATGACCAGGCTCATTATCCTCATGGTTAAAATAATCTAAAAGGTCTGGAGGGCCTGCATCTTGAGAAATGCCATTATCCTGACTTACAATAACATTCATATCAATGTTTTCAACTGCCAAATTTGTAGCATTAGATTTTGGTTGCTTTGCATCTAGCTTCCTTCTATACCTCCTTTTCTCTTTAGGCAACTGCTCCAACTCTTCCTGGTTTGGCGGCGATTTACAGTGGGCCTTGACATGTGCAGCGAACGCGCTCGGGCTCGGGCAGACCTCCTGGCAGAGTGGGCACGGCACGGGTTCAGCTGGATGGCTTTTTTTGTGCTCTTGTAACTCTGTGGCGCTGCCGAGGGTCACGCCGCAAAGCGAACACACGTGCTCTCCCGCGTCGTGCTGCCTCCTCATATGCCGGAGCAGGTGGTAGGTTTGGCTAAAAGTGACTGAGCACACGGGGCAGCAGTAGGGCTTCTGCTGGGTGTGGCTCCGCATGTGCCGCACTAACTTGTTGATACCACGAAAATGCCTGTCGACGCAGATCGGGCAGGAGGGACCTTTAGCCTGACTTTTGCGTGAGTCTGCAATTTCTTCCTCTTCATCGCTAGCTTCCATTTTGATTTCTTTAAAATTAGCCAGGGTGGACGGTAGGCTTGAGTTGCAACTATTTTCTGAAACATCATTGCCAGCGCTGTCACTATAATATTGCTCATCGCCATCATAATAAAAGTCAGCCGCGCTTCTCGAGATGGAATTTCGTTTGTAATTTCTTTTAGCAGGGAGTGATATTTTAGCAGCTGGTTTAGCTTTAGCCGGCTCGTTCACTTTCGCTGACGGTTTATTCCTAACCTCGTCCTTCCTAGGTCGCCCTCGCTTTCTTTTAACAGGGGGTTCTGCTTCGTCTATGTACACATTCACTTCAGATACAGTTGACGACTCTACCTCAGCACTAATCTGCAAAGCCCTGGCTAAAGTGAAAGGAGCTGGTTCGGAAAGTAGTCTCTGCCTGAGCCGAGGGTTGTTGGTCTTCTCTACCAGCTGTTTAATTAGAAGTTGTTCGTACAGTTCTTGGTAATTGGACGGTTTCAACAGCTGATCTAAAGCGCAGATGAATTGTCCGGCGGTCTCCCCGGACATCTGAGCCCTCTGGTTAAAGTCGAGCATGTGCTCCTGTGACGTTTGGTTAGGGGAAAAGTAAACACTAAGAGCTAAAATGGCATCTGCGTACGTCATTTTGCCTGACAGTAAGGTTGTGAGGATGCGCTGACCCTCTTGCCCCAAACAGTTTTTGAGGAGGACTAATTTAGTAGAGTCTGTCAGCTTGCTCTCTCCTAATTGTTCAGTGTAATTTTCAAAAGACCGGAGCCACCTATCCCAGGGCATACAAGGCTGTCCCGGGGCTGGGAGGAAGTTCGGAGGAGAAGACCGGATAATAAGGATTGGCTCAACAGTCATGTCCGGTCTAGAAATTTCCTCCGTTTTGATTTCTTTCATACAAGGTTCATTTGTCTCTGTCTGTTGAAATAGCTCCTGAGTTTTTTCTGCCTCTCCCATTGCAGCCAACTCCTGCTCAACCTGTGCTTCGGAATCTTGAGAATCTTCCATGTCATGTGTTGAACCTTGCTCCCTTTTAGTATTCTCTTCCTCTTGCACTGAACAGAGCTCTTCCTGGGTATACTGCGTCTCTTGTAGTGGACTCAGCGCCTCCTGAGCGTCCCATACCTCTCCCATCGTCATCATCTCTGCTGCATGGTGCATTGAAATCAGTTCATCCTGGGCTTGACCTGTATCTGCCATTGTGACGAAACTTTGGTCTTCTGACTTCAAAAGTAGCACATGCCTAGAAAAAAAGAAGAAAGTGTTTATGCAACAGCAACTTTTGTTATTCTAATTACCACAGACAGATATCTGGGACTACAGGTGGAAATAGTACTGGTGCTAGAATCTGGTACAATGAATCTCTCCTGTTAAGTCTAATGGAAAAAAAAAAAAAAAAAAAAGTGCATCTCATTAAATAAAACAAATGAATAAATAAATAAATATCCCACAAAAATGTATTTTGCCCCACTATACTAGTCCATCTCAAAAATGAAAAAGTTCAATATTTTTGTCTCTTATTTCAGTACGTCAAATTATTACATAATATTATATAAATTCATGACACAGAGTGAAATATTTTAAGATTTTTTCTGGATTTTTTAAATAATTTTGGCTAATAGTCAAAATTCAATGTCTCAGAAAATTTAAATATTACATGAGATCAAAAAACAAACAAAAAAAAAAAACATTTGAAAGCAATATTCAGCTTTTTCACACTATAAACATTTTTTGAAACACTGAATTTTGGGTTTTCATTATCTGTGAGCCATAATCATCATCAAAATGTCTTGAAAGTCTTGAAAGCTCCACTCTGTGTAATGAATTTATATATGATTATATAATATTCAGACTTTTTTTTTTTTTAAGATGGGCTAGTATATTGTATAAGCACCTTAAAGGGCCAAAATCCGACTGTGGTGTGCTATCTCTAACAGTGTTATTATAAAGTTGTTGTTATTTTTTTATTGACCATGAACTAGGAAGTAATGTTGCAGGGCAGTTTTTAAAAACCTTGCTCTGGCTTCTGAAAGTTGTGAAAAGATCAGTTCAGAAAAGCAGTCTAATAAATAGGATGTTAAGACTATGTTAACAAAGTGAGGGAAAAGTTAAAGCTGCACATTTTTTAAGACAAGAAAAAAATAAAAATAAAAATCAGGTATAGAGCTGCATGAACCATTCCTTTGGTCCGTATATCAAATATATATGAGTAAATACTTTTTAATGCAAAAACGGCCTTAACTTAATTTAATAACATGCTGTTTTTGTTTTGAAAAATGCTGGGTTAAAAACAAAATTTAATTCAGTATTTTCCCCACTGACATGCAGGGTGTAGTGAGAGGTTTGTGTGGGGGCTTGAAATATACTACCACAAATCTTACACACACACACACACAAACACACAAACACGCACGCACAAACACGAGCACGCACGCACACACACGGTCAGGGGCCTCACTTGGTAATTCTGGGCCCCCTGAAAAAATGTCCTCCCCCACAGATTAAACCAAGCAGAAAACTTGGAACACAACTGAAGCAGATGCATGCGGTAAAACAAAAACAACAAAAACTGTTTCTTCAGTTGTGAACATATATATTTGGGTTGCAAGAATCACTCGAACCAACGTTGCAATTTGAATGATATGAAATTAGTATTACAGGGAGAGAATTGATAGGGCGACTAAAATTGTAATCAGATGAAATTCTTGGTGGACTAAAGACATATCCTGCCAATTGTCTACAGCCCTAAGAATTGAGCGTGCTACGTCTAAAGCTTAGAGCAATTCAAACACTGACTGTAGGGGCTCTGCAGAGGCTAAACACGATGAAGGATGAAAGGTTATATCATAGGTATTACAGCAATTAATTACATTCTTATTGCAGATGTTTTCTTTTACACCGTGATAAAAATGCAGGTCATTTGTGGACTGGTCAAACTATTATTTCTATTGTGCAGAGACTTTTAAAATACATTATCAACCAAATAAAGGTTGAAATATGGTGACTGAAGGCTTCTAAATAGAGAATATGTACAAACAAAGTGAAATATTGATAACATTGATGATAATTAGACCATTTTGATTTAAAGCATACCCATTCTGCAAAATTGACTTTTCACAGCTTTTATCCATATTATAGCTGTTTCCCCTCACCATTTACTCCCTCAAAGTTGTTTTTAGAGTGAAATGAGCATGTTTGACCAATCTCTAATTGCCAGTCTTTATCAACTATAAAAATATTTCTTGCCATTGTTTTTTATGAGAGCAGAGGTGAAGAAACTTAACCGCAATGCCCGGTTCAACTTACCCCATAGAGTAGGGATGTAACACTAACCTAAATACTGTGATATAGTATCGTTAAAAGTGTCATAATAATATCGTGGACTGTCACATTATATCAAATCACAAGTTTCTTTGCTTAAATGCATGGTTTTATAGTAGCAACAGCTTATAAACATAGGGAACTACATATCCCATGATTCATTTCAGTGCAGACTACATGAAGAAATATGTTTTTTAACCAAAATTGTGTCAAGGTATTTTAAAAGCAAAAAAAGTGTCCCATCTACAATTATATTAGCCTCTTCAAAATATCGCAATAAATATCGAACCATGAGAAGCATATCGTGATAATATCGTACCGACAGATTTGGATATTGTTACATCCCTACCATAGAAACTTTTTTTTAAATAAATTACAATATATTATATTTGTGGGGGAAGATTTTTATTCTTATTCTTATTATCTTTTTGCAATATTTTGTGAACGTGCTGTATTTTTCTTTGAATGATTAAAAACAGAAATACTCCCAAACTTTTTAAGGAATAAGTTAAGTTTTTTTCTTTTTCAGTTTTTAATGTCATATTCTAATAAAAACAGCAGCCTATAGTTGTTTAGATTTAAGGGGCGTTTTAACTTACCCTGTGGCTCAACTTACCCCAGTCTCCCCTACCATGATGATCAACAAATATTTGGGTAACTTCCCATTGTTTTGAATAGATTCTAGCTTCTGTCAGGTCTGAAAATGTACCCCAAACTTATATTTACGTCCAACTGTTTACCTGCTAAACTTAGATCATAATGGACACTGTTAATGCATGTATGTAAAATAGCATGCGCGTAAAGCTCCCGAGCATTAGGATAACATTAGGCTAAATAGGCTGCACTGGTTTTGCCTGTGGTGGAGGAGGAGGTGGAGACGAGCCTGCGTAAAGCGCAACAACAAAGGCACGTAAACGCAACGCACGCGGTCGAACAGGGGCGTATAGCGTGTGTTTAAAGTATGCATTCAGAGGTTCGTCGTATTTCTTCTCACCGTCAGCGTGAGAGTGTTGAGGATCCAGCCAAACTCTGCAGGCATCACATCAGCGCCATGTACAAGCGCCTCGGATATGCGCCTCTTCCGCTCCGTGTCCTGCCTGCTCCGGCCACTGCGAGCGCCGCTACACGGACAGGAGGAGGGCTGCCAGATAAAAACAGCATTTCCTCACCTTCCTAAAATAATCACCGAAGTCATTTTTTTTTATTGCCAAAATTTACTTTTTGCCCTTTATCCTCTCCTCCCTCATCTGACCACCTATGGTTGAACTGCCAACACCCTGGAGTAGATCATGTGCAGTGTTGGGAAGGTGACTCTTAAAATGTATTTCCCTACAGATTACAGATTACATACATCAAAATGTAATTTGTAACAGAATCCATTAAATTACTTTAGTGACCATAATCTGAATACTTTGGATTACTTGATATTGTCATGTTTTTTAAAACTACCTGGATGTAACAATCACATCCTGAAAATTCTTGTTTGTTCTCTTCAAATTGGCTGTTGAGCCTGAGTCTCCCTGAACAGACTTTTGTTTGCTGTAAAGTAGCAAAGACTAGAATGTCTTAACATAAGATGTTTTGTCTGTTAAAAGACAATAAAAAGCCCAGTCTTTCCTTAACCGTATTAAAAAGATTATTGATAGAGAAATGCTTTCTATATGAGATCACTGCTGCTTTAAATTATGTCCACCTACTGTTAGTTGTCATATTGTTTAGACCCTGCTTTAGTCCTGGTTTAGACCTGGTTTTAGTCCTGGTTTAGTCCTGGACTGATTTAGTCCTGGTTTAATCCTGGTTTAGTCCTGGTTTAGTTCTGGTTTTAGTCCTAGTTTAGTACTGGTTTAGTCCTGGACTGGTTTAGTCCTGGTTTTAGTCCAGGTTTAGTCCTGGTTTTAGTCCAGGTTTAGTCCTTGTTTTAGTCCTGGTTTAGACCTGGTTTTATTCCTAGTTTAGTCTTGGTTTAGTCCTGATTTTACTCCTGGTGTTAGTTCTGGTTTAGTGGTGCACAGGAGGAAGCACGGTCCATCTCTTCTTTAAATACAAAGTGTAATGACAATTTTAGTCCTAACCTTTTGTCGTCTCTGGGTGCAGGGGATCCAGGCCTAACGCGCTACCCGATTGGCAGATTGGATCGTAAAGCAGAAAGGAGTAGGAAGTAGAATGGATAAGTAGAGTTGAGTAGTGAAAACTAGACCACCGGCCGTAAAGAGAGCGGTAAAAACCGTGTGACCTCCTGTCACCCATACACCCAGTGCACTGGCACCTGTGCATTTATATATAGGGCTTGACTCCACCCTGCCCCCTTGTGGCCAAGCCGAATATAGGTCACCCTGTGCCCAGACAAACAGTGACCCAAACTAACCCCAGCCTAAATGAAAGAAAAATGGCTCCTACACAAAGTGTTGTCTGAATTTCGAAGACACAAATGAGTTTTTGCCCCTGCACTGTTGGCTCTGTTCTACTGGCTCCTCGACCTCGTCCATTGTGAGACTAACACCACCAACGTTAACAAGACGTTAACACAGCTCTTATTGCACGCGTTCTGTTTGGGTTTCCGGCAATGAGTGGAATTACCAAAATAAAATTAAAACTAAACAAACAAAAAAAGGGATATAGCCCAAAGTGTGACTGTAACCGAATACAGTTAATCATAATTTGTATTCTGATTAGAAAACCATCAGTTGGAAGTTCCACAAACCTGAATCGGGGCACTTCTGGTCTATAGCATGAATCTATAAGCTCTGTGCATGGGAGCACTGTATCTCAAAGCTAACAGTCACTTTGATTAAAATTGTAAAATATAAAATAAACAACCTACTAAAGTTCAAATGAATCAAAGTAAAGATGATCTAATTGTTTTCATGTGTAGAATACTTCAGTTTGTAGCATTGTTTTAATATTTATTATGCCTCAAAATTAGCATTAATATTAGCCTTGAGATGCGACCTTTCTGAAAGCAGAAGTGTCCTCTGATGAAGTATTCATTTTATGTGTGCACTTTTTAATATGTTGCCACTCACATCCACCCACAGCTCTCAGTTCACTGCCTTATCTTTAAATATGAAGGTAATTTAGCACAACAGCAGAATTCTTGATACATAAATGTAGTATAAAAGTAGTGATTGTAACAGTGTGGCTGCTGAGCGCTATTGTGCACAGAGCCTATTGTTAGGATAAATAACAGTGCTTACCAACACTGCTGTAGTTCATTATTGTATAAAGCTGTGAGACTCATATATGTCAAGACAAATACATGACATTCCAATCGATCTAATGTAGGACGAGCAGAGATTCAAAATTCAAAACGGAGCTGGGATGGTTGGTGTAAATACTCTAAAATAGTAAGAAGAGTGCGTAACATTGTCCGTTCTTGAGTCCCTTGTGGGTCAGTGTACATCTGAGAGTCTTCTGTTGGTGTAACTGACCATCAGGACAAGAGCTACTGATAGGGATGATGCTGTGACTTGTTACCCAGACACCACCCCACTAGGTTGAAAACCTGGGTCTCCAATAGGCGGCCTGTGGGCCAACTCCGGACCTCAAGTGCTTCTGGACTGGCCAGCGAGACCCCAACCCCAATTTAAATGTGACCAATTCAGATACATTAATTACCGTATTTTCCGGGCTATTAGACGCGCTCTTAAGCCTCTAAACGCATCAAAAAACGACCGTGCGCCCACAATCCAGAGCGCCCCATACACGAATCCACTCGGGTGTCCCAGCACGACTTCAGTAAATTACAAAACCGCACCACCCACAGTGCACGCAAACACGCACGGAGCAGACAGCGACCACACAGCGAAACACACCTGCAGACACACTCATCACTGCACGAGGAACGGAACGGAGGAACGAACCGAAAAAGCGAGTGCAATGTGCCACTCTGAGCCACAACTGAGTCACTGCAAACACGCCAACAATCCAGCAGTCCCAGACAACACACTCCTTATGCACCACATTTGAACAAAGCCCAGAGTCACTGAGAACGAGCCAAACAAAGTCCGACTGACCCATCCAACTGTTGTGTTTCGTTTAAAGTCCAGTGCGGTTTATTTGTGAAAAAAGTTTGAAAATAGACCATTTAATGACACTGCGCCTTATAACCCAGAGCAGCTAATAGCCCGTAAAATATGGTACCAACATTATACATTATCAGACTCACTCATTAATTTTAGGTGTAATATCCAATATTAACCTCAAGGTCAGAGTTGCACATTTTGTTCAACTAAACGTTCCATTATGCCAAGCAAGCAGGGAGCAAGAGGAAATTCTTTTTTTTTCTATTTGTTTGTGTTGTATTTAAAACTCATCCAAGTGATAAACGGACATTTTAGGTTTTTGATCCACGCCATTTTTAACATTGTAGATTTTTTTGTGGACACCGGCTTTGCAATGTGGAAATGTTTTGGCCCTCGGGGAAATAAAACTGTGTATAAAACTCATTGTGTCTGCATGGGAATGTCAGCACTAACTCTTTGCTTTTAATATTTGATTAATGTGGGTAAATAATCAAGTGATAAAAGCTTTATGTTGACAGTATAACATTTTTTCTTGGACATTTGTGTTTCACCACTCCTTCAGATATGTTTTTGACTACGTTTACACTGAAACAAATCTGCATATCACCAAATCACCGTATTGGAAACGATCTCCATCCAGACATCCACAATCCTTCCCTATCCACACAGTTTTGAGCAGATTTATTTATGTTTTACAGAAACGAAACTTAAAACCACATCGCCAATTTGTATAAACTGAGTGCTCAAAAAACAGCTCGCTAATCATGCGCTGATGTTTCTGTCAGACTAAAGGACATGACTCAGTGGATTATATATGTTCTTTCTGTGACAGAGGGGTGTTCTGCTGATGGTGAGTCTGTTCTGTGCTTCTATCGTGTTGGAGATGATTCATTATAAACTCTTCAGAGATTATATGTCTATTATATGTCATGCGCACAGACCGGACATATGAATGGACATTTATTCTTGCCTCTTAGCATTTTGGCAGTGAAATACTTCACGGTGCATAGACCTACATCAGTGTATCAGTGTTTTCAGGTGTCCAGACAGAGCCAGATCAGATCCATACTCAAATGAATTAGTGGGAGCTGGCAGCACCAGATCATTCCGTCTCTGGAGCTATTTTCAATTGGATTAAAACAAAAACAACTCGAATATGTACTAGTGTGGACGGGGCCTAAGTTTGTCTCATTCTTGTGTCTATTCTTTAAAAATACCTGATTTTGTGCATTATTTAATGTTTTGCAACAACTGTTGGATGTTGCATTCCGAAAAGTTACTATAAGTAATACTTTTTTACTCTTGAGTCATTTCATTTCAGGTCATTGGACCGGTGCTTTGTCCTTCTTCTTGAGTAATGCTAATATGAAGTAACGTTACTCTTCAGTACATTTAACGTTACTCTTCAGTACATTTGTTACTCTTGAGTGCATTTATCATTACTCTTGAGTACATTTATCATTACTCTTGAGTTCATTTATCATTACTCTTGAGTGCATTTATCATTACATTTAAAGTTACTTTTGAGTTCATTTAATGTAACTCTTAAGAACATTTAAAGTTACTCTTGGGTAAATTAAACGTTACTCTTGAGTACATTTATCATTACTCTTCAGAGCATTTATTGTTACTCCTGAGTACATTTAAAGTTACTCTTGACTTCATTTATCATTACTCTTGAGTGCATTTATCATTACATTTAAAGTTACTTTTGAGTTCATTTAATGTTACTCTTAAGAACATTTAAAGTTACTCTTGGGTACATTTATCATTACTCTTCAGTGCATTTATCGTGACTCTTGAGTACATTTAAAGTTACTCTTGAGTGCCTTTATCATTACTCTTGAGAACATTTAAAGTTACTCTTGAGTACACTTAATGTTACTCTTGAGTACATTTAACTTTTGAGTACATTCTTTGCTCATTTCTCTACTCATCTCTGCTTATGATAGATGTCAGCTTTGTACAGGCACTGCTTTTGCCAGGAAACACCACTAGATGGAGGCACTGGCACACAGAATGAGGATGCTGGAGGACCAACGCAAAGTGGCCCTTTCCACATGTTTGTTAGTTTGCTCTAGTATAAAGAGGGAGGTATTATGCAAAATCTACTTTTTTTCTTTTCTTTAGCTATACCATGAAATAACGTTGCTCGCTCAATACGTGACTAAAGGGGTTTCAGGTTTGTCAAGTTGCTGTGTACAGTTTTGTGTCATGTTTTCGTATATTTATGTAGAATAGTTGTGTGGGAGCATGGCTGACGTAGGCTTGTGGGTGAAGCATTGGACAGAATCGTACTGCTAACCATAAGGAGGGTTTGAATAGGGCCCAGTAGAGAAGATCACGGATGACATCAAAAAGCTCTTCAGGCATGTTTTTGATGACATGATAGAACACTAAAAAAGTAAAAGAAATAAATCTATCAGTCTATTTTTCATAATATAAATGACATCATGTCCCATTATAAACATTACACTGGCTGATGAGTGACATGAGCGATGCGATGTTTGTTCGATCCGTTTCCAAGTAAAACAGTTTTTTGCAAGAGAATTGACACTACCTCAGTGACTATAGAAATCGATATTTGGTATAAATCCACTACTCATCACTGCTTTCCACTATTTTAATACAAACTTCTCAACATTTCTACTAGTCCTGCAAGATTAATCACAACTCACCTGAAATTTGAATAGACGCACTTAGCAAATCACAAAGGCTGAAAAACTACTGTGATATCCTCCACAAACAAACAACAAAATATTCAGTTTAATTCTGCTTAAAAACTGCAAATCCTGTAGTTCAGATCTGTGCAAACATAAATTGGCAATCTAATCTCAATCGGAATGCTTGTCAGAAAAATCACAATTCAGTGTTTTTGAATGCCCAACTGTCTGTCGCCAGGTGAAGACCATAGTTGCCTTAAACCACATTCTGCCTAGATCCACACAAAAGTCTATTCAGTTATATTGTATCTGAGGTGCTCGTTTTTACCGATATATAAAGCAGATTTGTAGTGATTATAGGGTAAATATTGATAACTGACAATGTGAATCCGTGCATCATTCGTGCATTCGTTTTTCAATGTAAAATTAAAAATAAGAAAACCCCAAAAAGAACTGTTTTCTTCATTATTTGTCTCCAAAACCAAAATTAAAAAACGGATAATGATTCGCTTTTTCAGTTTTCGATATTGTGTTGAAATGAAGAATGGAAAAAAAGGATAACGACATTTGTGACTTCCGTGACTGCGATGCCGGACTGAACCAGGACTGAACCAGGAGCGGGACCAGAGCAGGACCAGAGCGGACTCCGAGCTTTGACTCTGAGACTCCGCGGGGTCCGAGCCTCAGCTCATGGGCTCTGAACCTCCGGTTTAGTCCCGGTCTGGTCCCGGCCTGGTCTCGGTCTCAGTCCCGCTCTGGTCCCGGTCTCAGTCTTGGTCTCAGTCCTCGGTCTGGTCCCGGTCTGGTCCTGGTCTGGTCCTGGTCTCAGTCTCAGTCTGGTCCCAGTCTGGTCTGGTCTGGTCCCGGTCTCAGTCTCAGTCTCCGTCTCAGTCTGGTCCCAGTCTCAGTCTCAGTCTTGGTCTGGTCCTGGTCTGTCCTGATCTCAGTCTGGTCCCCGGTCTGGTCCCGGTCTTTCTGGTCTCAGTCTCAGTCTCGGTCTGGTCCCGGTCTGGTCTCAGTCTGGTCCCGGTCTCAGTCCTGGTCTCAGTCTCGGTCTGGTCCCGGTCTGGTCCTGGTCTGGTCCTGGTCCTGGTCTCGGTCTCAGTCCCGCTCTGGTCCCAGTCTCAGTCTCAGTCTTGGTCTGGTCCTGGTCTCAGTCCTGATCTCAGTCTCGGTCTGGTCCCGGTCTCAGTCTTGGTCTGGTCCTGGTCTCAGTCTCGGTCTGGTCCCGGTCTGGTCTCAGTCTGGTCCCGGTCTCAGTCCTGATCTCAGTCTCGGTCTGGTCCTGATCTCAGTCCGCTCTGGTCCCGGTCTTCTCGGTTTTCTTATTTTTAATTTTACATTGAAAAACAAATGAACAAATGATACAAAGATTAATGTGCAAAATCCTCATATAAACAAAATATTTAATGTGCTAATCAATGCTAATCAATTCTAGCTCACTGTTTTTTTAATAGAAAATTCTATAAGTTATAAAATGGAAAGCAGGGAGAATATGTGTATTAGTACAGTAACATAACATTCAAAAAACATAATGAAGGCAGAAAGGCAGAAAAGTAAGTGTGACAGAAGAATTTTTATTTTATGTATTTTTTTTGTTTATCGTCACGAAAACCGGCTGACATTTGGAAACACCCGGATGATGACTTCCTTTGGGCTCTGTTGGCGATAGTAACTCTGGGTAAATCTGGGAAAAATTTGAAAATGGCCCGGTTTTCTTCATCTACATGTCATCTTGCAGTCTTTTTTAACAACAATTAAGGTGTCTTTTTCACCTTTGTATAGTCCCTGCTGAATACGGGGAGCTGGATGTAAAAAGTTTGGCTCTGACGGCTGTTGTCTGCTCCTGAACTCCTATAAACTCCCTCAGTCTTTGGTTCTCATCCTCCTGTTTCTTAATGTAACTTTTCAGCTCATTAGTCAACAGGATTTTCTCACTGATGATCTTTTGAAGCCTGTGTATTTCAGCTGTTCTGTTCCTGCTGTATTTGTTCCCGTCTTAGCTTTGCCAGAAGACTCTCCAAGTCGCCCTCAGTATCTCGGTCCATTGTCGCTGAGGTAAGCTGTTTCTCCATTAGTGTCTTTGGTTCCATTTCTGCATGTCTTAAAACAGCTAAATGTGTAAACTGTATTTGTAAAGTAATGTTTGTGATATGCCCTGTTTAACTTTTGCTCTGTAGCTCTTCATATGTCTAATCGAATCTAATTTAAAATGTTCAATGGATCTAATCTTTGTTTTGTATGACTCACATTTAATCCCTTGAATATATTCAACACCTCTTACATTCTGTGTGCATTTCAACTTTGTCATTCATACACAGGATACAAGGAATCCCAACCTGGCCGAGGCAGAGGATAACTTTTACTGATTTAGTAAATGAAGTAAATGAAAAAACTTGTATGATTTTTGTGAAATTTTTGAAGAAAATTTGTAATTATGACACCTAATATCTTTTTTAAGATATAACAAAAACAAAAAATATATAAATAATAACAATTATAATGAATACATGGATAACGTTTCTTATACTCAATAGGCTCTATTCACGCTTACGTCACAAACCAGGAAGACGTCTGGAAAGATGCAACGACAACTTTTGGTGTGGTTACCATGGATCTATTAAAATAACTGGATACAGTATTGCTGCTTGTAGCTGCCTCCAGTTGACGTAGTGGTCACTCACTGGAACTTCAGCAGAAAAAATCCCATGGACCGAGACAAAATTTTTCTCATAAAGCGCAGTGTAATCACAAACTGCTCGTGTTCGTCTGACAGGGCACCTACAATTTAAAAAAATGTCGGATTTGTTACCTGTTTTTAGATCATTAATTTTTTTCTCAGCTCAAAACCCTTCAGTTGTCTTAAAAAAAACACTTTATAATCGTTAGCTCCGGCTCCGCTCTGATTGGTCAAAGTGATCATGTGATACAGGAACCCGCGCTCTGTGCGTATGTTCGCGTGCATTTGTGTGTGCCCGTGGGAGAAAAGAGCACTACTGCACATGCTCGTTTGGCCCACAGCCACCGGAAGTACCTAGCCAGGCTCGTCTAATCTGGGATCATGCGCCATTGAGCTCGACCCATTGACTTGAATGGGCGACCATTTTGGAACCTGGGGGCTTGGTAGTTACCGACACTGGGCTCGCCTACCGAGAAGTAAGGTATGGTAGTAATTGTTGTTTTACAGAACATAACAGAATGCTACAATGACACGTAGATGAAGAAAACTGGACCATTTTCTAATTTTTCTAGATTTTGTCAGACTTTCTACCGCGAACAGAACCCGCCGAAGTTGTAATCACATCTTTCTTAACGTCTTCCCAGTTTGAAGCGTAACATGTATAGAGCCAATTTCTTGCATCTGCAAACATTTTCTCTCTCTGGCATTTTTGTTTTGGAAAGGTAGCTCACTGAAGGACAAACATTGGAGACCCCTGCCATAAATTGTACACAAATGAACATAGCTAACCTGCTAGGTGCTGCGTTTCAAATAGGAAGTGACCATGAGCGTGCTTCCATCAGCTCTGGTTTCAATACACTTTGTATTGAGAAAACATCACTGTGTCTGTAACTGCTGCTGTCAGGCTCCTCGTTTTGATCTTAAAATGTCTCTACATGATCCTGGTGCTTATATTCTGCTATTTTCCTATTCCTAATAAAGTCTAAATTCACCCCTATAACTGCTAGCCTCGTGAACTTCATTTGACTAGATCAGAACTCTGTGGGTGACGTCACACTCGCTTAGTCCACATCTTTATAGAGTCCATAGTGAAGACAAAAGCCTTCGGAGACATGAAGGGGGTCATCAAATGTTTTTATTTTCTTCTCAAAGCTTGACAGCATTCATTCTGAGTATATATAGTGCACTTTCTTCCCGTCCCCCCTCTCTGTGTACACTGTTGGATGAGCCTCGAGGGAACACCCGATAACCTGGAGGTAATTAGTATGTGTGTTTAGCCTCCAGCATCTGTTAGCCTTTAGCAGCCCGTTAGCCCCATTGACACGAAGCTAATGAGAATGTCACTCACCCAAAGTGACTCGAGACACGCGCACACACCGACAAGGGTACTTCATCACTCCTCATCACTCCGCGGGCCATGATTCCTTATTAGAAGGATTAGCGCGTACATGCTAATCTGGGGGAGCATAGCCTCGGAGTAAATTTCAACAACAACAAACTGAAGAATGCATGTTTACTGAAATGACTTGCATTTACTCGCTAAATACTTTTACCTTTTACTCTTTAGGTACACTTTAAGTATTAAAGTACCTGTTTAAAAGTGTACTTAAAGAGTACCATTAAGTACTACTACTTAATACATTTCATGTTAGTTTTTCTTGTGTAGTTTTGCTTCAGTGTACTTCTTCCATCACTGATAACATGAGAGAATGCTCCAAAACATTGATTTTGTATAATACATTGCATAAGTTATTTCTTTGCCTGCAACACAGAACATTACCTTAAAAAGTGTGAATTCTTACCATATGCCAGGTGGCCTCTCCATAGATCTGACCATTAACCTGTCTCCACTGTGATTACCAAGTTTATTTCCATTCTGTGGCATAATCAGGGCAAAACAGTAATATCTCCTTGGTAAAAAAAAAAAGCAGGTGGTGGACCCTTAACCACAAAAGTTACACATTGCACCTTTAAGTTAAACATTATAGCCGCCCCTATAAACTATTGGAACTATTAAGCATCTATATATACGCCAAATGGTTAATTACTCTATCATAGTGTTGTCAATCATCAAGAGGGGCAAGATGCCCTCTCTTGATGATTGACCACCAAATACCCATTTACCAGGACAGTCTGGTCCTGTGTCCATGTCCCAGATTCATACAAAACCAGTGATCACAAGTATCACAAGTAGAAAGCACCAGAAAAAAATATTTTTGATAAAACTTTTCTATCTACTTGTGATACTGTTGACTTAAAACTATTTTTGATGAAGTGTGCGGTGTAACCCAAGACAAATATGTATCACTGACTATACTTCAACCTACAACAGTGTTTATTTGTTGTGTTCTGAATGTTATGTTGTCAGTATACTTTGGACTCAACATGTATATGAATATTTTGTTTTTAATGCGCACATGTTTGAGGCACATCACCTCTATAAATATTCACACCCACTGCTCACTCCATCAGCCCTGATGAAAACTCAGTAGTCGAAATGCAATGGCGTGACCGTTAATAAATACACTGCAAATCAAAGTGCCTCTACAATCCTTTCTTCTCAATAAATATAATTTTATTCATGTTTCAGTCATGATGTAGTCACATCATGACACTAAGGATGCGTTCACTTGCACATACTCGCACATACACGCACACACACACCCACCCCATTAATACTGGAACTAAAACAAGACTACATCAGGACTAGACTGGGCCAAAACCAAAGTAAATGAATACATTCATCAAAATCTCTTTTGAATTTTTAATCATACATTTTCATGAATAATAATCATATTGCATTGTACATTCTACAACTTTTACAAAGCTTCAGACTTTGCTTGAAAAGAAATGATTAAAGTTCAAATAAATGTGTCAGATTAAAACATTACAAAAGGCACCATTCAAATTTTGGATCTTGTTCATGCTTGTTACTTTTGTATATTTTACGATAGTTTTTCTAGGGCAAAATCTAATAATTCAATTCATATTTTTTTCTAAATTAACACTGGCATAAAGCTGAAGTTGAATTTAAGCTTGAATGACCAGACGTCCCTATTTACCAGGACAGTGTGGCCCTGTGTCCATGTCCCAGATTCATACAAAACCAGTGATTTGTCCCAGTTTCATACAAGGAATGTCCCAGGTGTCTCTATTTTTGACCAGAATGATCTATGGTAAAAACTAGCTCACGATCTGCAGATGGGTCCTCCTTCACTGACAGGTGCCTTCAGCGCTACTTAAGAATGGGTCAAATGCAAAGGACACACACAAAGTTAAACGCTTTCTCCATGGAAATGTTCAAGTACGGTTTTAACTTCTTTATTTTAATTTATGTAGGTGACATGCCACCAACCTCCAAAAGTTACTTACTGTAGCTTTAAGCTGGGCTGTTGTAATAATGAAAATGCAATGCAGGGAGCGAAAGTGATCACTACAAAGTAACAAACACTGACAGTGACAACCTCTTTATTTTTGAACTGTGCTGCTTCCCCCCTTCTCGCTCGCTCTCTCCATCTCTTCACACTTCTTCAGCCTGGAGGTAACAAACAGAATTAACAGTGAATTTATCAAGACAGGTGCTGCATCAGGAGTTAACACAACGCCAGTGGTTCATTCACTGTGCCACTTAAGTCCCTCTTATAAGTCTGCGAGCACTCTACATGCCCCGTGCTACAATATGGAGACTGAGTTTTAATTTAACACTCCTATGCATCCATTTTCTCACATTGTTAACAACTAGTACATAACTTTGATCGAGCAAGAGAAAAGACAAGTTATTCTTTTTGTGGTTTGTTCGGTTTTGACACATACTATGCATTCTTGTGGCTTTAATTCCCCTTTCAACATATATTGAGCTATATAAGGATCTAGTAATAACAATAGAACAAAGAACAACAGACTGTTAACGTCACATATGAACAGTTCTTCAGATAACTGAATGTAGCAGTGCGCCTGCTGCCTTCTGCCACCAAGTGGCGCCTGGGCTTATAAAAGGGCACTCCCTGTAGCGTCTCGTTCTCTGACCTCGGCGCACTTCCGGGATAGGGCTCCGCCTTGTCACGCACAGGTGAACAACCACTGTTCTCTAATTACAATTGCAATTTTATAACTTAATGTGTGGCTTTATTGTAGTGCCACCGCTCCTAGAGTCCCGATGTGCCCGATCGAAGTTATGGCTCGTGAGTAAAGCTCCTGTGTGTATTTGCTGTTGATCGCTACAAGCGCCACTGTTCGCCGCTGTCCACGGTTGGGTCGGTGTTGCTGTCAGATGCCTCGGCCGCTCGGCGTCAAGCCTCGTGGATGTAGAAGCGTGTGTTTTGTGGGTCCAGGGTGGTCTTCGGCATGTCATCTGGTGGAGCGGTGGCCCTGTGAACGAGCTGCTGCTTTGTTTTACTGTGTTTTATATTTTAAGGACAAAATCACCGTACAGCTGCTTTTGTGACTGTTTTAATCGGCAGTTATGTGAAGAGTGAATAATCTACTCTTAAAGTTAATCTAACAAAAAGAAACAAATGAATTATGGCAATAATAAATTACTTCATGTTTTGTAAGTCACTTGTCTCTGTCAATTAATGAACCTGTGAGCCTTTTAGTTTAGTAAATTTAGTTTTAGTTTCTGGGCTATGCCCAGTGGCGTTGTTGGTTTTATGTTAATTATATTACTTTGGGGTTCTCTTATACACCCCTCCCATATAGCCCGCTCGCCACATATAGCATAAACAACAGAACAAGTTTACCAAACTCTCCAGCTCACTCCAAATCACTAAATCCATTGAATTCTTCATCCACAGTGTCACTTTTCAGGAACTACCTCCGGAGGTAAACGGAGGGCCGCTTCCTCTTCTGTGTAGCTGTCGTCAGACTCAGCGTCAGTTCCAGTTAGAAGTATTCTAGCCTTTTTGAATCCTGACAGGATGGTTTCCGTTGTCAGGATTTGTCCATCCATCCAGTGACTTCCAGGAAAGTTACATGGTGCATTCCTCGTGGTGTCACAAGTTTCTCGCTCACTCCAAACGTTCTTTCTGCTGGTTGTTTTTTCATATTTCGCTACTTGCAGCTTGTAATCTTCTGTGAGGCTCATTCTCTTTTTGGGGGCATTTGGGTTCAGTCTTCTCAATTGTCTTTATAAGTTTGTTTAAATTTTACACAGCTGTCTGTGTGAAAATTTTAACATATAAGTCGCACTGGAGTATAACTCGCAGGACCACCCAAACCATGAAAAAAGTGCGACTAGTCCAAAAAATACGGTGCTCAAAGATGCCTAAATATGCAGGATTTGTCTGTTAAACGTGTGAATGAAACAAAACAAAACTCCAGGTCTGTTTGCGATGAGGAAACATTATAGAAGGCCAGAAAATAACGTAATATGGGCCCTTTAAAGTTGATTTTGCATAATGACTTTTTAATCTTCACAGTAGCATCATTATAAAGAGCTGAAAAGGTGAAGCACTGACCTGAGGATGTGCTGTTGACAGAAGGACGTCACTCTTTGGTTTTCACTCTTCATGAAATACTGCAATCAGACAAGAGGGCAGACAGCACAGGGCATCAGTCATATGAGTCTATGGGCCGGGTCCTAAGTGCTGCTGTAGTACCGTGATGCCAGAGCTGATACTGTGAAAGTCCTCCAGTGCTTTCCAGTTCCAAACCGTGTCTCGAAGCATCTGCTCATGTACCGCCCTTTAACAACAAATATTATGCATTATTTGTGTTGTTTTTGGACAAATGTATAAAAGGAGTGAACTAAGAAAATATGACCCATAGCCTTGGCTCCAGTCAAATCATGGAGGCAAATTTGGAGACAAAAATGTTGAAATGAGGATCATGTAGAAAAAGTTAATACAAACATTTTAAGCTCAAAGTGAGGAATCTAACAGCAGCAGTTTCAGACAAAGCAGCAACAGTTTCTCAATACAAAGTGAGTCGATGGAGCCAGATGCACGCCCATGCTCACTTCCTATTTGGAACAGTTAGCTATGGTTAGTACATATAAATTTGATGTTTATTGTGAATACATCAAGGTGTGAAGGGGTGACGAAACAATAAGAATGACTTCTAGTTTCCTTATTTTGGTATAATTAATCTATGTATAATTTATTTATCGCTAGAATAGCCTTATGTCGTAGTTTCATCATCTTTTTGCGGATTGGGTGCAGCCTTTGGTCGCCAACACCAAAGTCGTTTGTTTGTGGTTATGTGGTCGAATGTGAAACCAAGTGATAAGGTACTTGATTAACAGGTTAATTACATAACATTGTTTACTTTTCTTATTATGCACACTGCAAAAATCAAACAGCACATCTTCATAAGAAAGAGTAAAATGGGATAAGACGTTACGTATATGTTTTACGAATTCTTTCCAAAAACACACAGTCTGGGCAGGTCCAAAATAAGTGAGAGGAGGTTTCATTTTTCAATTTGCAAAATGTACAGTTTGTGTCCATTGCCCCTGATTGTTTAGTGGATAACAGCGATGTAGAAGCTGTAGCAGATTTTCCTTTGCTTGTTGGTGATGAGATATTTGTGAGGTAGTGTTCAGACATTTTTCCATGGAATATTGTCAGTAGAGTCAGGCTGCTAAGAGCGCACGAGTAGGGCTCTGTTTGGGATGTGCACTTGTGGTGATAGTCCCTCTTTTTCCACAGTGACTCATTACAAGGCAAGTTTAATTAAAGATGAGGCCAAGTAAGTTCCTTTTGAAAAGTTTTTCAAAGTTTGGTGCACCGTCTTCACTCACGCCTGCTCAAGCAGACATCTTCAGGTGCTGGCCCTGTCCTGCCACTTTCCCAGTTTAGGCTTCTGGCTCCACTAATGACATCACTCTGTTACATGTCATCATGTCACTGAATACATCTCAGAGTGTCTAATAAACAAAACGTGTACTAAAATGTGTTAAGTTAATACTATTGAGTTTGGAAAAATGTCAGAATAAATTTATATTTTTGTTTATTAAAATAAAATGGTAAATATTGATAGGGACTATTTTGTCTTCCCTTGGTTGTGATATGTCCCAGCAGTCCCTATGCAAACCTATGTCCTTGAGTGTTTGATTATCCTGTGACAGTTTTTCAAGTTGGGTTTGTCTAAACTCTAAAATGTGGCAGAGAGTGGAGAATTCTTTATGAATGAGTTCGACTAGGGAAATAGTGCTCCCTATTCTCTTATCTGGAAAAGTTACACAGTGCACCTTTAAATATAAAGATGTTAGCTATGTTTTAGTAAAATTAATAGTCCAAACTGTCATATGCATTTTAACTCATACCTGTGCTCTTCAAAAGCCGACAGTAGCTCTGACAGGCGTTTGTGGGTCTCACGCTGAAATTGGACCACTTGATTCTCCACCTGCTGCCACTGGCTCTGCAACAATCACAGGTGAGGTTTTTGGTGCAGACAGACACAGCGTGAAGGTGGGAATGTGAGCTTGGATGTGCTTACTAACGGTTATCTGCTGCTCAAATAGACTTTTAAAGTTGGCTATGATGTCAGTGTTTGCCCTCAGCTCCTCTGACTGCTCAAAGACTAAAGACTCCGTGCTGTTAATCACCTGGAGATCCACCTGCTCCGGCAAGTCCGCCCCTCCTGCAGACCACTCTGAAATGTGGACAGCTCAGATTAGTTTAAAGATCGTATATTACATGGAATTGACTGTTGTGAGCTTTAAGCCATGTTACAATGAGTGCGTATACATGCACATCAATAACCCGGTTATGATCGGGTTTTTTGAGTATCCCGGTTTCTTGATGGTGCATGTATACGCAGTAACCCGGTTTCAGTAACCCGGTTATGGCAGTATCCCGGTTATTAGAAACCGGGTTACTGTAGCTGGTTTATTCCGATAGTAACCGGGTTACTTGTGGCATGTATACGCAGTACCCCGGTTACTGCAACATAAAGTTGAGTGCGCATGCGTCCAAAAGACACTTTCCAGCCTTTCACCACAACAGTAGTCACATAAATAAATTGACCAACATAAATAAAGTGACCAAACGAGTGAAATGACTGTAAAATAAAGAGCTGCGCTAAACCTGCACACGTACCATCTGCACTCGTACGACCTGCACTCGTGTGATCGCTGAAAAGCTAAAACATGAACTATCTCCTATACTGTATACGCACGAAACACACTTACCATCATTACCGCGGATATGAGTATCCCGGTTTCTCAGTGCGCATGTATATGCAGTAACCCGAATACTGACATAACCGGGATATGGCTAATAACCGGGTTATTGATGTGCATGTATACGCACTCAATGTTGTTACCTCATCATAAAAATACCTGGATTTGTGTTTTGTTTCATTCACAAGCTTGAATAATCCTTCATTATCAGCCTGCCTATTGTACATCTCTTACTTTACATGTACATACATACTTTTTACTTTTAGTTCAGTACAGATTGGTACAGATTGGCCATTCCAGGCCTGAAATCATCTAAGGCTAAGTTCAGACTGCAGCCTGAAGTGACCCAAATACCATTTTTTTTCGCCCCTATGTGACCTGTATCTAATCTTTTAATGACAGATTGATTTTTTCCAAATGCGACGCCAGCCACTTGGATATGTGCTCCTAAAACCAATACACATCCAATCTTTTGACATGTGACTTCAACTTCAACTGGACTTGAATGGCCAGGTGTCCTTCATCTCACCTACTCGTCACAAATGTACAGAAACGTTCTTCTCGTCAAATGAAAATTGTGTATGAACTCCATGTGGCTGAAACAGTGAAGCACATAACAATCCCACCACTCTTGGCTGCGACTCTGCACCCACATGTTCCTTTCTACGGACGTTACTGCCGCTGCCCCACAAACGCCATGGCCAAAAACCTCGTCCTTCTCCTTCTCATTCTCGTCTTTTAAAACAAATAAGCTGTGCATGTTCTGGCTCTGGTACGACAGCAACTTTAAAATCTCCAGGTGCTCAATGCTGCATCCATGTTTATGCGACTTCTGTAAACACTGAGCACACTCACTGCGTGTGATGTTGTCGTGTCCTCCAGTGCTCATGCTGGACACCTTTTGGGGCATTTAAAGTTCACACTGGAGATCACATAGAAGTCACATTTAATTGGAAATGTGAACAACCTTGCAAAAAAAAAAAGATTTCACAAAAAAAAAATCTGAATTGAGCATTAAGCCCTGCAGTCAGAACGTAGCCGAAATGGTTCTAGTGAAGGTGTGTTAAGGGTAAAAACGCTGTATAATCAGAACAAAGGAAGGGGAGACTCAGACTGTCAAAAATGTAAGAGAAACTTATAAATCATGTTAGTATGTTGTTGTTGTTTTTTCCCCAAATATAGCAAACAAAAGGTAACATGGTAATCTAAATATGTGTTAGCAGGTAATAAATACCCCTAACCTGATTCATCAGCCGGTTTGACTCCGTGGAAACAGTCTGACCTCGCAGCATTAGAATTCGTTCGCTCGATGGTAGGCGGGTACTTTTTATCATTTAACCAATCGCTCCTATTTGGTCGTGACGTATGTAATGCGCCGCTAATGGGGCTAACTGGTATATTAAGCTTTTCCCAAATCCAAGCTTATATAGTGTCTTTCCCCTTGATAAAATTCACCAAACATTCTCTTTATTCTGGCTTTAAATCCTTGATCTCGGGAATCGTTGACAACACTGAATATATGGCTCTTCACTGATTGGCTGGTGTCCAGACTTGCACTTCCAGGGTTTTTGCAAACTGTCTATTGTATTTTGATTCCTGACCTAATTGCTTGAGAGAAATGAAATTGAGTGGAGGCACTAGGTGGCGCCAGCCTGGCTAAAATACCCCCTCTTTAAATACACATAAAAACAGACTGGTTCTGCTACTTTTTGGGATTGTGATAAATATATTTCTTTTACATGTGAAACAATGTTTGGTTTAAATCCAATAACAAAATGTATTTACCTAACTTAAATGTGCCAGGTTCCAGTTCTATCACAGACTTCTCCTCTGCAACAGACTCCTTATCGATGGCATGAGACTCCATCCCCTTTGCTGTTAACTCTGCCCCATTCTCTAGAAACTCCATCACTTCTCCAGCAGGCCTTCCTTCTTCTGATAAACACCCCGCCTTGTCCGCTAGGGATCTCCCCCCTGTGGCTACAGCACCTGGCCCTTCACTCGCAGACTCCACCTCCTTTTCTGCTGCCAATCCCGCTCCCTCTGCCCGAGACTGTGCTAACTCCATCTCCGGTCCAAGCTCTTCTGCCAACCTGTCTATAGAAAGCGAATCCTCCTCTGCATCAAGACCCACGCTCCCATGGATGTGCTCCTCCTCTGCACCAAGCCCCACCCTCCCATCCACGCGCTTCTCCTCTGCACCAAGCTCCACCCTCCCATCCACGCGCTTCTCCTCTGCACCAAGCTCCACCTTCCCATCCACGCGCTCCACCTTCCCATCCACGCGCTTCTCCTCTGCACCAAGCTCCACCCTCCCACCCACGCGCTCCTCCTCTGCACCAAGCTCCACCTTCTCATCCACGTGCTTCTCCTCTGCACCAAGCTCCACCCTTCCATCCAGGTGTTCCTGCTCTGCACCAAGCTCCATCCTTCTATCCACTTGTTCCTCCTCTCCATCAAGCTCCATCCTTCTATCCACTTGTTCCTCCTCTCCATCAAGCTCCACCCTCAAATCCACAGCCTCCTCCTCTGCCTTATGACCCACACTCCCATGCACATGCTCCTCCTCTGCATCAAGCTCCATCCATCTATGCACAGGCTCTTCCTCTTTAGCTCGTCTTCGCTGCGCAGGAGATCTCGCACGCTCACTGGAGGGCTGCACTCTCTTGGGTGTCCTTATGGTGTCCGTTAGGTAACCTATGAGAAGAAAACGAAAATTCGGGGTGATGACAGAACACAGAATCCAGATACGTTTTTGAGAAGGAAACGACAAACTGACAAACTACCAGTATACCAGTATAATCTTTGGCAGAGCAAATGGTGGAACATAAGGATTTGGACTTAAAATATATTTAAAAATAACATTTAGTAGTTATGTAATGTTTTTTCTTATACATTTTCTTTATATAGATAACTGTAAAAATAAGGAACAAAAATAACATAGGATAAGATGGCGTGTCCAAACTTTTGACTGAAAATAATACAGGCCCTTTAAAAATCACAGTTTTTTGAGGACCTGTCCACACGACAACGTTTTTTGGTCGAAATGGTAAAGTTTGTATTTGTTTTGGCCTTTCGTCCACATGGAGCTGGCGTTTTGAATGGGCAAAAACAGTGTTTTTTGAGAACTGGTTCCAGAGTGGAGAAATCTGAGAATGCTGGCGAGCCTTTGGAAAACGATGACGTCGCAACTCCGTCATCGTCAGGGTCCTCCAACGCAGATAAAGCTGCAGCCCCCGAATGAGCTTCCGCGGACCACAAGACCGTTGTCGAAATGGGACAGGTGTAGCCCACAGAGCCGCTCCTGTCGCGCAGCAACTAAGTGCTGCTAGTGCTAATGCGAACAACACGCACCACAGATTACGCACACGGATCAATAACAAAGATTACACCCGGGTAATTAAACTTTCAGACCAAGTTATTCTAATAATTATCATCCAAATCTTATGGCTAAAAATGAAAACTTATGTTTAGCTTTTGCAAAACCAAACGGCTATATTTCTGGGATACATCTAAAATAGGCTAAATTACATTAAACTAAAAAAAAATAAAAAAATAAAAATGATGAGATATGCATTATTAAATATTATTTTCATTGTTTACAACACCACATACAGGTATGGCATATGTATTACATCGTTTTCACTCAGTGCTGTTTTTTCAGCCCATAAAAAAAACTAAATCCATGAGCGTTGTCGTGTGGATATAACGTCAGACTGTAAAAATAAAGTACAACCTGCAAAATAACTTACCAGAGTCTGAGAAAGGCCTTTTTCGGACACTGCCAGCCAGGCCCTGTTTTCAAGAGTAAACATGTGAAAAATAAAGAGTCTAACACCAAAGTATAATCCATACAGAAGCACTTACTGCTGTTGATGTAGAACTGCAGTCATGTCCCTGCTCCTCCCAGCGGACCCCTGAACAAGACACTGTTTAAACCGGGCTCTAAGTGTGTTCTTTTCAATGCAGTCGAGTACTTGGCCTCACCACACTTGTAGGCTGGAGTAGAGTGTTGGATCTGATCAAACAAGATTTCCGCTCGACTTGTCTCTGGGGACTACACGGAAACATGAAAAACGTCACAGCATGTTGTTTGCTCAAAGTGGCGAAGCACATACCTTGACTGCAGAGTCTTCCTCGCTGCTGGGAGAGGACAACGGTAGGACTGCAAAGAAAAGAAATGATTGTTCAAACAGGTTTGGTTTTCATTCTTTCTGGTGACATTACACTGACACTGGTCCCAACTTTAACTTTTATGATTATGCTAACCTTAAAGGTGTTGCATGAAACTGACTCTTGTGAGCTTTAAGCCATGTTATAATGTTATCTCCTCCAGAACATGTCTGGAGTTTGAATAACCGTTTATTATTTCCTAAATTTCCGGACTATTATCACCTCTGAAAGTTTTTGTCGTCTTTTTGCGTTGAGTCAGTTCGTCACGCTGCCGTCGCCAAAATCTCACCAGCGACTCACTGATGCTGACCTCACGTGCAACAGCTGTTTCCTTCTTCCACATCAGTCGCCGTTAATTTTAAAGCTGCATTATCTGCATTTCTTTGTGTGTTTTCCATGAGGAGCGTGTGTGTATGAAGTGCAAAATAACTGTTCAAAACACAATCAAACTAGGATCTTCCTCAATGCGCATCACCCCCTCTCCTCGCGCTCTACTGCACATGTCTCCTGCAGAAAGAGTCTCTGTCCTGTCTGTATCATGTCAGTGTCTTGTTGGATTTCAGCAGATTTCAGACTCTCGGAGGCGGGGCTAGTTCTATCGATCAGGTCTGAGTGGATGTTCGGCTACTGAAGTTTGAAACATTTCTTATCATCATTTACACACACGGGTAAGACGTATCCCCCTCACTAATGTTCATTTAGCATCATAACTTATTTTATCACACGATAATAAACTATTTCAGTGCGCTGACAATATCGCTAGCTAGCTAGCAACTTCATGTGAACCGTAGATTCGTTGTGGAAAAAAATAGGATCTAGGGTTAACATGAAGTTGCTACACTAGCTAGCGATATTGTCAGCGCACTCAAACAGTTTATCACCGAGAGTCTGAAATCTGCTGAAATCCTCCAAGACACTGACATGATACAGACAGGACAGCGGCTCTTTCTGCAGGAGACATGTGCAGTAGAGCGCGGGGAGAGACGGGCTGATGTGCCAAGGAAGTTTTGAACAGTTATTTTGTGCTTCATACACACACCCTCCTCATGGAAAACACACGAAGAAATGCAGATGATGCAGCTTTTAAGTTAAAGGCATGATTGATGTGACTGTGGAAGAAGGAAACAGAGCTGCTGCACGTGAACTCGACATCAGTGAGTCGATGGTGAGATTTTGGCGACGGCAGCGTGACAAACTGACTCAACGCAAAAAGACGATGAAAGCTTTCAGAGGCGATAAAAGCAGACGACCTAAACTTGAAAACGTTCTTGAAGACGTGGACACCTGCAGCTTATATTCAGGTGCGGCCTATATATGTACAATTTTAAAATTTTGTAAAAATTTTGTTGATGTGGCGCTCAATAGTCCGGAATTTACAGTATGTTTTATTTTACAGGCATCAGGCTGAAGCACATGTAGACTGTAATGAGATATATAATGACCAAATAAAATAAGTGAAAATGAAATGAAAATAACTTTTTTTTAATCATACATAATGTCCCTTAAATATTTCCCGAGTGCAAATCTAGTTAAACAACAGACAAACCTCGGAGTTTCCTTTTTGGAGTTTTTTTGCTGTATGTACGCATGAAGGACACTGGCACCGAGGGCCTCTGCGGGACAGGAAGTTTTGTGATGAAATTCAAAAATAGCTGTTTGCGATGAAGAGTACCGGGGCACACGCTCACCTTGAAGACTCGACAAATGACGTGGCTCAGTTCCCCGAGGAGGTCTGCTTTAAACCTGATCTCCAGCCTCTGGCCTCTCAAGTCCTCCAGGAACATGGGCCTTATGAGATCCATGTGCAACACTGCCACTCTGTTTACTTCTGCAACAACATTAACTTTAACATTAACATTATTGTATTGATACTTTGCAGTGCCATCATGCTGGGGGTGTTCAACATGCAGCGGTGGAAAAAGTAATCAATTTAGCAACTTAAGTAAAAATGCATGTATTAAAGTACATGTTTACAATGTACTTGAAGAGTAAAATGTAAAGCATTTTGCACAGATTTAATAAAACTTAAAATGTATGAATTTTAATAGATTTGTGCTAAATTTTGTTCAGCAGAAACAATTGAATCTACCTTTTTTCCAAGCTATTTTTATTTGTATATTTTAGTTTGATCAGACTACAAACATGTAAAAAAAAATACATCCTCAGGATTTTCAGCAGGTCCCTGTCAATAATAAAAAAAAAAACTTTTACTTTTCAGTCTAGTTCAAATAATGTAGTGAAGTAGAAGTTACAGATACCTGCTCTCAAATGTAGGGAAGTAAAAAGTATCAACTTTAAAATGTACTAAAGTACATTTTAGGTTTCTGTGCATTTTACCATTTACGTTCTACCACTGTCTATAGTGGAAACAGAGACACAGGGCACACATTTCCAAACCCTGCCAAAAGATTTCGTAGAATCTTCAGAATGCATAAGGTAAGTGAGGAAAAACTACTCAAACCGAACTACTGTATTTTCCGGACTGTAAGTCGCACTAAGTCGCACGCTAATCGAGCAGCAGAAAGGAAGGTGGAGTGAAACTTGTGAGGGACTGACGAAAAATGGGGACGATGAACACAGCTTCACGGCAACCGTGAGGGTGCAAGATGCAACTTTTCTGGAAGTCACTGGATGAATGGACAAAGCCTGGACTTCAGTGACACAGAAACCATCCTGTGGGGTTTCAGAAAGACTGACATAATTCTAACTGGAACTGATGCGGAGTCTGACGACAGCTGTGGAGTTGCTCAGAGGTGACACCGAAGATGAAGAATTGAATGGATTTAGTGATTTGGACTGAGATGGAGAGTTTGGTAAACTTGTTCTGTTCTGTTGTTTATGTTATAGTTTATCTGAAGAACTGTTCATATGTGACGTTAACAGTCTGTTGTTCTCTGTTCTGTTGTTATTACTAGAACTTGACTTTCAAAGATGAAATGTTGGTTCCTGGTCTGATTTTATAAAATTTCCCTCAAAAGTGCAAATTATAATCTGAAAAATATGGTAATTCCGTTTATCACGTTTTAACACAGTAAAAACCTGGTAATCTACAGCGCATTTAACTGTTGTAAAAATATCAGACAGAGTAATACTTAAAATGCACTTGATAAAGATAAGAATATAGACATTCCTAAGATGTTTCCTCAAGAGTGTTTCATAACTCTGACCTGTGAGGCTGTAGCGGTTGACTTCAGTTCTCAGCACATGGATGGACTCCCATAGAGAACACTACATCAAAGAAAACATGTACAAATACAAATGTCAGACTATGAAAGTTAGAGTTGTTAAAAGCACTGAAAATCAAATACTAAGCAATACGTAAACTAGTATTGTAACTAGATCATCATCTGAACATCATTTAAGAATACAAGTGAGACTGATCAAACCGTTTCTTTGTTGGGATTGTCCAAAAAGAAGCTGACACATTCTGAACCCAAATTGAAGTCGATCCAAAACTCGGTCACGTCCTCGTCTTCAGGTCGTCTCAACTAAAAAACAAAATGAACAAAATGTTACATTGTATTTTTTTCTTGCTTTTTTTCTTTCATTTTGTATGTTCATTATGTAGCCTAACATTTCCAGAGGACAACTTAGAATCCTCTGGTACTCTTCTGCAAATGAGAACATTCAGCAGAAAGAAGAATTTTATTCAAATTTCCTTCAAGCTCTGGTTGCAATTGACTTAATGTAATATCACCGCCTCTCTCACTGTCTATAATTACTGCTGTCAGGCTCGTCATTTACCCGCACTTCTGTATATGACATGGTGCTTTTATTTCACTAAATGATGTTATGTATACACCAACAAAATCCAGTGACTGCTTTCCTCAAGGTCACTCCTGTTAGCGTAGTGATTCACAGCCTTGGTGCGAAATACCTAAACACTAAATCTACTGTTTTCACTGCTGAACTGTGTATATAGTCAGTTGCCACTGCAACTAGTTGTAGCAGGTGACATCACAAAAGGCTGGGTGGAGTTTAAGTGTGGATACCTGTTAGACCAATCACACTGTTCCTTGGCAAAGGAGAAATGCAATTTGTCAACTGGACAAAAGTTTATTTAGATTGAATACATTTCGCAGCTCATCCAAGCTGCTTCTTCAGTCATTTCTGGTGGAAGCAGCTTGGATGAGCTGCGAAACGTATTTGATCAAAATAAACTTTTGTCCAGTTGACAAATTGAATTTCCTCTTCGCCATGGATTCTACCTGGATGACTGAGGGTTGGTACACACACACTGTTCCTTATACTTGTAGACCCTCTAGACCTCCCGTTCTTGTTCTTCTTTAGCCCTTCAGGTACTTTCCAGTTTAGCAGGTCTATTTGAAATGTGATTGTGGCAGGAGTTTAGATGTTTAATTGCTCTTTAAATCTAGGGCCTAGTTACCTGTGTGGAGTCGAGCAAGGCCTGCAGACAGGGAAACGTGTAAACCCTGTCAAAGAGATTGTGATTACACATCTAGGACTGACCATAGACTGTATATATAAATGGACATAGCTTATGCACTAGCCGCCGTGTTCCAAATAAGATGTTCATGTGTGGGCTCTTCTGGCACCTTCTGACTCTGGCTCCCATTGACTTACATTTATATAATGTGGCCCCTCTCTCTGTAACTGCTGCTGTGAGCCTCGTCACTTTGGTCTTAAAATTTAGTTTTAACCCTCAGTACATGAGTCTGGTGTTTTTATTTTGCAATTTTGTTCGTTAAAAAAGTCCTACTCATAAGAGAGCCTGGATCCAAATTCCCCTGTCACCACTAGCATCATGAGCTTCATTTGAACACTGTGGGTGATGTCACACTTGCTAAGTCCACTTCTTTATACAGTCTATGGGATTGACAGCACACACGTAATGGCTCTCTCCTGACCTCCGCTGGTCACCCTGGGTACGGTTGAGGAAGTTCAGGAACTGTCTGCAGTCCTGTGGAGGAGAAAAACTCTTCAGAGGAAAACAGCCTAAAATGTGCATCAAAGCAGTTTGTCCTCCTTTGATGCACAGTGTATCTGCCCAAGCAAATTAGGCATGACATATAAGACAAATGGACAGAGTAGCTTAAAAAGGGTACTGCTGCTTAACAAATGTAAATAAGGAAACACTACTCATGTAAGAGTACTTGTAATTCTGTGTATGTTTTACATGCAGAATCTAAGTAATGTGTGTCAAAGCTAGACCATTTGATACGGCATATCACATTCACATGGTGCGTTTGAGCATTCCAGTCGACTAAATTAACAAGAGATTTTTGTTCACTAAAACTATTTGATTAAATTTAACTCAAACTATTAAAATTAAAACTATTGGTCAAACTCAATAGTAGGCCTACTTGACATAGGTTTTGATCAGAAAAAATGTGGTATTGTCCCATCCCTGTAGTCCCCCTCTGCAAATACTCACCGCCTCAAAGTAGGGGTTGCGGATGGCTGTGAAGGCGAGGCTGAGCTCTGGGACGAACCATTCCTTGGCTCTGACTGGACGGTCCAGTTTGAGTGTGAGGCGGCACAGGGTTTCTGTGATGGAGGCCTGCAGCTCATAATCTGCACACAGCTTTATTGTTACAAGGAAATGACAGCGCAAACAGTATTCTACAGTATTCTATTCTGGAGGAGGTGGGGCTCACAGCAGCTATTATGGATTTCATGTTGAGCATCCTCTCGTTCCATGTGACAGAACTGTCCATCAGTTTTGTACTCCCTCTCATCACCAACTGTGAGGCATCCCACCACAGAACTTCTGAAGTTTGCAAGACTGAGCAGTATTTGAAAGGAGATAAGTCGATAGCCTGCAGAGCCCTGATGTTGACACAAAGCTCTGTATGTATATGGTCCCCTGTAGAAGTTAAAGACCTTTAAAGATTCTCACAGCGGTGGCTGATTTGTCCAGGAGGTGTAGACTCTGAGCATGTAGAGCCACTCTGAGGTGGGGCTGGTAGTTGAAGTTGGAGGGGGCCCTGTAGAGGTTTCACCAGAGGCCCCAACTGCTCCAAGATGAAATGTTCCAGAGTTTTCATGATGTGTGGTCAGTGCCATGGGCCTGTAGTCCTTGGGATGCGCAGTTTCTCGGACATGAACAAAGCGCAATGTCTTCCACACCTGGTGGAATCTCTGAAGACTCAGGTTCAAGTCCTGGTCCAGAACTCCACTGAGCTGATGAGCACAAGCGTTGGTATTCATTTTTAACCATGTTATAACTCATTTAATGCGTGGTGTTGTACTTAGTTCAAAGTTGTTTTTTGTATTAATCTGGCTGTACTTGGTGTGTTCTTGGTTTTGCCCCAGTACAAAAATATACTGCTCCAAAAAATTAAAGAACACCTTGAAAACACATCTGATCTCAATGTGGAAAAAAAAAAATATGTTGGATATCTACACAAATATAGACAGGGCAATGTCTTAAGAACAAAAGGATGTCACCTCTTTGAATGGAAATAACATTTTCAGCCTTTTTAGTTTTATAAACACCCTGAAAATCAAAGTGAAATAATGATGTGGCAGGCGAGTCCATTTTGCCGAAATGTGATTTCTGCAACTCAAAATGCTTCTCAGTCTTTTGTGTGGCCCCCACTTGTTTGTGTGCATGTTTGACAACGTCGTTTCATGCTCTTGAGACGGCTGATGGGGTCTTGTGGGATGTCCTACCAGAACTCCTTGTGGTGAATAATGGGGTGCAACGAATGTGAGAAAGGAAGGCGGGTAAAACTCTGGACTGCTACAAATGGTTTCGTTTGAAAAAAAGAAAAGAAAAGTACAGCACCTTTAAATTGTTTGATTTAAAAATGTTGAAAATGTGTTGAAAATGTTCAAAATGACAAGGTGTCATAGATAAGTTAAACTTGAATAGTAGACAAAACAAGTCCATAAACCATCACTTGCTGGTTAGGAGCATTTCTGCGATTAAATTCTGTTCACAGAAAGTATTTGTGTTAATGCATATACTATGAATATGAGTGCACAAATGCACTGTAAACATAGATGGACTTTTTAACGTGTGTGAAACGTAAAAATGTTAAATTGTTTAAAAGAGAATGAAAGTCGAAATAATGCATAATATTTATCCACCACTTTAAACATTAAGATGAGGGTGAGAAAGAGGCTTTTTTCTCATCCACAATCTTCCCTTCTGTGAATTTTTAACTAGTTGAGGAAATGTGTGAAGCAAACTTGCCTCCAGCTGTGAAGAGGGCTCCTGCCATATCAGAGCTGTTAAAAACAGTCAAGTCAAATTTAAAGGGTCTCAAATGAATAAAGAATGTGTGTTTGTGTTTGAGAAGTTTGTGTTTGTAGCTTGTCTTACAGAATACACTTGATGTCACAGTGAGCCTGTAGAACTCTTCTCTGCTCTGGACTGCTCGAATCCACACAGGAGTTAAAAGTCCGGATGGCCTGGAAGTAAGACCAAAGACAAATGACTAGAAGTAGAAGAGAGTTTAGGCGGCAGAGTCAGGCTGCAAGATTATTGACAATCAAATCGAAATGGCATTTTGAACAGTAATTTGTGAAATACCTCCTGAAAAACATAAAAGCATAAAAACTCCTAACCCTGTAATTTACTATAGATCTGTACAAAGATGTTCTGAAACGTGATTCTTATATTAGTTTTTAAGTTTATAACCTTTTGGTCAATTTTTCTGGACATGTTTAAAATGTTCAACAGAATCTTATTATGAGTTGCTAATCTAATCATAATGCTTGTCAGAAAATCAAGAAAAAATTTCCTGCTGCCCTTCTATGATTAGACCAATTAAGGTCTTATTCCTTATAGCCAACCTTTCTCATCTGTAGTCTTACTTTTTTTCTTTTTTTTAAACAAATTGAGGCCACCATCCTCAAACTTTAGCCACGTCTTGGAAGTCAATGGTCATTCTGCTGTATATATCAATAACCAGCAGATGTTGCCAAATTTCCTTTGAAAAAAATGTCTGTGTAATCCCTCAATCACTTTTCAGGAGTGAATAGATTTCAAGAGCTGATTCCATTCTGACAAAACAAACAACAAAGTATGCTAATAAGGGTTGGATCACACATTAAGGGCGAGTTATAGTTCTGCGTCGACTCAACGCACACTGCTGTCACTTTGTCGCGGTTGTTTTTGATTTATGGATCTACGTGGAGGTCTAGGGTTACTTTTGTGTAAACAAAATGAAGCGGGAAAGTGGAGTACCAGAAATGGATGTAGGGAGGACCAATCACAGCCCTTATTGTCTGCATCAACTTCCCCTGCTGTCTGCGTTGTTTTGGTGCGTAGTTAGAACATTTTGGAGGTGCACGTTGCTCGACGCAGATGCACGACCATAAATTGGGCTTTAGGGGTGACTCGAGGACACACTTATGCTTGTATTTATAATGGAACCGCAGCACTGATTTGTGATTGGCTGTAGGTGCAGGGGTTTAGGTGGGGACCATTCAGATCAGAGAGGCATTTTAGGTGAAAACCAAATGGACTTCAGCATTGAAACTGACAACCCAAGGAGAAATCAACATTAAGTCTAATGTAGGTCTTACTGGTAAGACTTGTAAACATGTTTACCATGTATCTCAGGACATGGAATATAAATACAGATGGTTATTTTAACTCCTATTTATTCTCCAAAAAGTTACTAGTTTTTTTGGTTTTGTTTTTTTAACTGTAACATATCCTAACTCATTCTGTACTACATTTTGCACAGCATGTTGTGTTCTTCACAACTGACACATTTTAAAGGTCTTGTACCCATTCAAAATTAGTCCAGTGTGTATATGTATATATATATATGTATAATTTGTCTACTATATATTTGATTCACCTGACCCGTCCGTGTGTAATCACTACCCGCCCGCATACATGCCTGTAAAATTCCAAAATGCTAAACCCGCCCGTTTCAGCATCTATTTGCGGGTACCCAACCCAGTGCAGGACTCTGCTGTCTATATCTAATTATAAAGCATTTTATTGTCTGTGTGTGTGTTAGCATGCTACGAGTTTAGCTTTATTGTCACTGCAAAACTTCACTCCGCTTCATTGTAAAAAAGCACTTTAAAGTGAATAATTAGGAGCTTTTGAGCACCAGGTCGCACGCATGTGCACATATATATCCTTGGTCTTTGATATTGTTGTTGTTGTACCTTGCTCTAACAAATAAAAACGAATAGTTATGATGCTCAGAATGCAGAAGATATGTGATATGTGTTTCTCACATTTTTAAAACGTAAAAATCAGGTACAGTGCCTTTTAACTTTGTGTGTAAACACAAGTATTCAGAAAAACAAGCAGGAGTAGCCAGACGGCTTTTTTTCCATGTCCATGATAAGTGTTCTCCCAGCTCCAGTGGTGCAGCTGCTGGACATGGGCCCTGCACACTGCACGCCTCTGGAGACACTGGGTCATGTGATGCACTCACCTCCAGTCGGAGTTTGAAGGCGACTGTGGGGTCCAGAGCAGTGCGGCACAGATACATGAGGATGACACGCAGCTCACTCACTGGAAAAAACAAAACCACAAAAACCATAATCATCAACTGTGCCACTCCAGTTTCCAGCCCCGCATCTGACAGCTACAAACAGAACACACATATTTCAATTCTGAAGTTCTCACCTGGAACAGAGGGTTTGACCAGCTCCTGCAATGACAGTGACGTTACAAAAGATCAACGTAAGTGGGTCTGAAGCATGCTAGTTGTTAGCTTTATTGTCACGGCAAAACTTTGTTCCACTTCACACTTCACAACAGCTTAATGCAGTGAGTAATTAGGATACTCAGAAGGTCAGTGAGAAATAACTTTGGACCACTGCAACAATTCCAAATTGACTAGTTCTGTTTCACACATTTCTTTTTTGTTTCTCTCAGACATGTACAAGCATCTCTTGAGGTCAAAATAAGATCGCTGTGCTCGGTCTGCAGCTAATAATAAAGCCATTTTATTGTCCAATAATCAGTGCAGTATTAAACTTCTCCAGCATTTGAAAGTTGTGAAGAGGACTCATGAAGCCATTGTGGTGAATAATTATGATGCTCTAGCTGCAAAGGTAAGTAGTGGGGCATAACTTTGGACCACTGCAAGCCATTTAAAAATAAACAAATTCTGTTTTTCATGTTTTTAAGACTGTAAAATGAGTTGATCACCAGAAAGTAGTCAAAGAAGGCCCCAGTCAGGTTCTTGAGGGCTGTGCTGTGGGAGAGGTCAGAGGTCAGCTTATCAAACACACACTCGTACCACCAGAGGAGCTGCGGAACAGAACACTGAAGGTCACACTATGAAAACATATTTTCATAGTAAAAATACACAGAACTGAGCCTACTCGATATCATTTAGAGCAGGGGTGGGCAAACTGCGGCCCTTTAAACCTTTTAATCCGGCCCGCAGAACTGGAATAAATTACAATAATAAACCTTGTTGGTGTTTTATTTTTCATGCATTAGTAGTGGTGGTTCAAGATATAAAACTGCACTGCTTCCATTTTGAGTTGGTAAAAGTCAAACACAAGAACTTTATAGATGTTGTGACATAAAAATTGACTTACAGTACGTCATAAGAGTCTTGTTGAGCCGCGTGTGACTTTGTGGCATGGGTTCTGTTTCTAAGTAAAACCTATTTCCTCATAACTTACCTTCCCCTGTGATGTGCAGTGGACCGGATCTGTTGATTTATGTGTGTTCTGGATTTTTTGCAGCGATGTTGTAGTGCGCTTCCTACATAAGCGTAAATACGAATATAATGCAGCTGAGCTCTTAACACGTCATGTCCTGTGTTCCGTCTGGCCCTTCAGGCAAATTTTAGGACCCTATGTGGCCCGCGAGCCAAAAAGTTTGCCCACCCCTGATTTAGAGCCTCTGCTTCCTCTTTCTTGCCTGGCCACATAACTATAACCTGATCACACCACCACCTTTCCTCAGCTCTCGTTTGATAAGTAATCTGCAGATAAAACATTCATTTAAAAATCAGTTAAAGCTTTGTGAAGAACAGTGGTGGCATTTTTTTTTTTTTTTTGAGAAGCAGGAAGTGTACTGTTAGCATGCATTATGGTCAACTCTCATCTCTGAAAATGGTGAAACTGTCTTCCACACCGAGTGGCTTGAGGTTTAAAAGAAATAAAGACCCTTATGCTTCTAATCAGACAGTACATATATTACATTACTTTAGAGATGAGTCCTGACGTGAGCAGAGTCTGCAGAGCTTTGCTGTTCTCACACAGTTTGTCCAAGGCCTTGACCACCAGCTGGACACGAGAGAAGCGCTCTGAAGACAGCTCCTGCAACAGTTCAAATGGGAAAAAGCATCAGTACAGCCTCTGTCAGTGCTCTTTGTGTACTTAAGGTATTGTCTGTGTGCTTTATTCAGTGAGTGACATGGCGTTACCGTGGTGACCAGCTGGTGCAGTTGGGTCAGGGTCCCACGTCCCAGGCCTTCCTTCCGGAGCAAAGATACCAGCCCCAGGCTGTCGCCCTTCTCCAGGTATTTCAATATCTTCAATTTGAACTGTAAACATGACATACAGTTTATAGTTCTACTATAATTTAATGTAACCATACAAAAGGTTTACAATACAGAACATGTCTAAATTAGGGATGGGCATTCGATTAAATTTTCTTAAACAATCGTCGGAAGAATTAACGATTGATTATCGATTAATAATTAACGTTTTTATATTAAAGTTATCATCATTATTATTACTATCTGCACTACTAATCTGCATAAATAAATTCAACTTTACGACATATAAACCATAACGACTCTAGAGCCACATCAGCCCGTTTGACATTATAATGTGTTTAACGCAGCTTTGTGCAAGTCTCACAGAAATGAAACTTAAAACAGCATGGATCATTTGCACAAACTAAGCAAAGAAAAAAACAGCTCTTGTGCACTGATGCGGTTCAATTTCTGTCGGATTAAAGGATATGACTCAGTGGAATACAGATTAGTGTGACCATATTTGTGTTTGTCAAAACCAGGACACCGTACGGGGGGTGGGAGGTGGGGCCTCGTCATCGACACTGAGCTACTCTCACTTGGCAAAGCTTTTTCATGTTTTTCGGTGTCCTGGTGAGCTTTTTCCCACTGGACACCGAAACATATGTGCTGATTTGTACACTGTGCACATGAACTCCCACTTGTCCTGACCGGAACAGAAAGCGGGTAATTTCATGTACAAGTTATCGACACGGATGTTTGGTCAGCCTACGCTACGCACAGCAACCTACATTCAGTTTGTCGATTAAAAATGAATGTAATCAATGAAATTCTTAATGATCAATTATCAGTTAATGGACTAATCATGCCCATCCCTAGTCTAAATCAAAAACACTAAACAGAAGACAACATAATCAGTAACATATTCATATTAGTATTCATGACACAAGCAATAAGACAGAAGCCTGGTAAATCCAGAATGATCAGACAGAGGAATAACACCTCATTCCAAAATCATCAAATTGGCCTCTAAGCTCCTAATTCCTTCAGCTAAAACTGGATGTATGCCGTCATTAGCCATGATAAGGACTGTCTGAACATTGTACTGAGTTAGGAAAAGGTTCCTGCATGCTTCCTGTCATAGCTCCTTTAGGATAGAGTCATGAGGCATTCCACAAATCAGTGTGCATTTTCTCTGAAATATACAGTTGATCAAGAGTGCACCAAGAGTTTGTAATGCAGTAAGGGTTTCACTGCCTCGGACATACAAAACAAATACCTGGACAAACCCAACTTTATATAAGAATGAAACAGAAAGCTTTTAGGGTCATTTTAGGGCTTTACCTGTAAACACCATAATGACATACTGGAAGATCTGTGTGCATTGTTTACATTTATAGAAACAAAAAGCCACTATGCTCTGCCATAGATAGACTAAAGGACTGAATTTGGTGGAATATGTTTTTGTCTGTATGGCTGCTCTCCAGTGTTATGCCCGTGTTAAACGTATAACACGGGCATAACACACACACATTTGTTTACCTGTCAGAGGAAAAGGACAATAAACAGTCTAATATGTACACATTTAACAATAAGTTTAAGGTTCTGCGTTCAGCTGATGCCTCTGACAGAGGATTAAATGGTGAGGGGTATCCACAATAAAAAATGTTAAAAGACCTGAAAAGTCGATTTTGCTGAATAGATGTGCTTTAAGTTATAGTTTTAAACCATCACTACTACAGTACTTTCTATTTAGTTATATTCACCAAAAATATGACAATATAAAGTGTACTTTATATTAAAATCGACAAAATTAACACTGGGTCATTCCACACCATTTCAATAAATGGCCCACGCATTTCGATCTCAAAAAATTTTGAAAGAAATACCAAATAGTCCCCTACTATCATGTACCAACCCTGTGAAGTTTTTGTGATTTTCAATCATTACTTTTTAAGTTACAGCTCATTTAGTGAGGGGAGTATGTGTCAATTTACGGGCCCAAAATGCGCATCAATTTTTCTCAGCCGTTTTCACAGATTCAATATTTCCGTAAGTATCATACACAGAGGGCTGAAATTTTGTAAGCTTGTAGTCCTCTACTCTGTGTTCAAATAATATCTATCGAAAGTTTGGTATCTCAACTCATTGTCATTTTATATGAACTTAAAGTGAAAAAAAAAAACTTGTTAATTTCCGAGGCGTACCATTTTTAGCCCCTTTTTAAACTTACTTGCAGATGTAGGAGACCCTTAATTTTTTTTTTGAGAATCAAGATATGTATTAGGACTGTTCAAAAAAAATAAAATAAAATCACCAAATGTTGAAAATTTGAAAGAGATTATGTGTGAGGGTCCTGTTAAAAACAAGAAAACACAACATGGTCTGATTTTCACATGTAAATTATGGCATGTGGGTAGTTTTTCCTGAAAGAAAAATACCTTTCATATGGTACCAAACATATGTATTTTATGAAGCTGGTAATTTTTTCAAAAATTTTAAAAAAAAAAAAAGATGCGTGAGATTTTCTGGAAATTTGATGAAATGGCGTGAAATGACCCCACTGCCAATTTGTACAGATGCCAAAAGCAAACAATACTGTGGAAACATCTAATCAAACTCAAGCTACAACACAATGTTAGCCCCTTCAGGCCTAGTCTAACAAAGCAGCTCTATTATCACTCATTAGTAAAAAAAAAAAAAAAAGACCAGACAACAGCAAGAAGAGCAGAAGTCAAAGCCCAAACTTACCATCCTGTAGTTCATAATCCTTTAAATCACAAGCTGTGCTCAATCACCTCATCAAAGGTACTTCCTGTTTACCTGGGCCCTACTTCCTGTCCAAATGTGGGGCCTGTACTATTTCAGTTTATAATTGGCCGTCTCTCCTAAAAGGCCGTGATTGACAGCCGATGAAGTGAAGCTTAGAGGAAGCAAGTACACAGAAACTGTGCCCAAAGATGTAAAGAAGTATAGTTTCCTGTATTGGACACTATTTTTGGAATATTAAGAACAGCACAGCAGTTTATTTTTATACACTGTACTAGTTACAAGTTGCATAGTTCAACCAGTCTCAAACTTGGGATTCAAACCCAGATCAGCTGCTTACAAAGTGGCAACGTTCACCTCTACACCACCACCACCTCAGGAAAATAAAATATATCCCATTCATTCATTTAAAAGAAATATCTGATTGCTGCATTATGTAACGAGACAGTGAGGGTTTCAGGCTGCTCCTCCTACCCCTCCTTTCCCTGCTCCCTAGTGATGTTATGAGATGTGCCGAGGCTTCGAAGCGTGTGTCGAGTAATGAAGGGGGTGTTTCCGCGAAGCGCATATCGAGGCTTGCTTCATTTGGGGGAGGAGTTAAAAATAATGGCGTCTGAAGCCTCACTGCCCGGCTGTACCATGTGATTGCTTCGGGAAGTGGTTCAGATTTTGCCGCGAGCTATTAAAGCAATTAGACTCTCAGACTCCATTCAGTTTGGATAGAGTTTAGAGAGTTTGGATAGCGTTTATATCTCCAAGGCTGGAGAGGTTGTGTCAAAAAGAAGAAAAAAAAAAAATCATTTAAAACCAAATCTGTTGAGAAACTCTTGTTTCTAAATAAAAATGAATAAAATGTCTCCTGTCCTGTACATCATTGTCCAAGTTACACAAGCATAATCTGTGCCCTTTTCCTAGTTCCACAAGCACTTTCACTGTCCTGCCTGATTACGCCCCTGCCATTTTCAGAAAAACAGCTTCACCTGCCATATTATGATATTACCATTTTGAGAAAATTTACACACACAGAATACAAAATTTATTATACACATATGTGATAATGTACAGAAATTATTTGGTCAAACATTTTTTGTAATTCATAATCATTCCCAACAGACATAAAAGACACAAAAATTCAATGCATCACACATGATGTGGTTCAGATAGAGCTGCCTGTGATTACACACTTGGCCAGTAGGTGGTTTCGTGCACACATGAAGCTTGGAGAAATGAACCCTTTCTCGAACCAAGTGGCTCAAGTGGTTCAATGCCAATGAGGCTTCATCTCTCCATCACTACTGCTCCCTCTCCCTTCTCTCATTACTTTGTTTGGAGTTTCCTGGGCAGATCCCAATCACACACCTGCTGAGCTCCACTCCTGATCCTCATCACTCAATCATCTCCTGCCATAAAAGATCTGCTGACCTGCTCTCCAGTGCCAAATCTTTCTGTCCTTTAAGTGGTGAAGTTATACTCAGGTTTTTTGTATGTTTTTGTACTTTCCAGTTTCTTTTTGTCCATTCCCCAGTACTTCTGTTTGGAGCCCACCTCATCTCATTTTCCACCTGTTCTTTGTAAGCCTCTGGTCAGTCTCTGTCACTACATACTTCCCGTCTGCAGCCCTGGAACCTGCCCCCCCAGACTAAACAATTTTTGTTAATAAATACCTTGTCACTCTCTCACTCTTTCACTCTTTTCCTTCTGAAAGTTCCTCTGTTGCTTGGGAAAATGGAGACAAGGCAGGCAGTTCTCTATGGACTCCATTTCATGAGACAACAGTGAGCTAATATTCGATTTTCAGTGCTGCCAGGGCTGCTGCCACAGGCTCCCTCAGGTTGTATAGCCGCTCTAACATGAGATGTGTGCTGTTCCAGCATGTTTCTACCTTGATGAGCAGCTTTAGTGGTTGTCTGTCCATTTGAATTTGTATTTGGTCGAGTTTTTCTTCGGCTGTTGTGCTGCTTCTGAAGTAGGAGACCAATTTTCTGGCTTTAAGGCGAATATCAGATAGGTCAGTTATTTCTTCAAAAGATTTTCTGACCAGCAAATTAAGGGTGTGGGCAATGCATGATGAACGTCTGATTTGTAAGTTTCTTACACAGGCAGTCATATTAGCAGCCGCATCAGTGACAATGCATTTTACTTTGCTCCTTAATTGCCACTTCTCAATCTGCTTGGCCATCACTTGAGCCAAATTTTCAGCAGTGTGAGCCTGTTGGAAGTGCTCAACTCCGAGCAACACCGAGCCCATTTTGTCATCTCTGTCAATAAAGTGACATGTAATAGCCAAATAGGCATCCATGTTAACAGAGGTCCACATGTCAGTCATAAGGCTTACAGCTCACACTTTTTCCACCTCCACCTTAGTCTTTTCCTTTTCTTTTTTGTATTTTTCATCCACCATTTTCTTTAAGGCCTGAAAGAGATGCAAATACACTTTAGTTTAAACACAATACATCCAACAAATATACAGAGCACACACTTTTCTAGTGGGAAGCGCATAGTTTGGGGCCACCAGCAGCATAAGCTCCCTGAAGCCCCTCACCCTCCACAATATTAAATGGCTGCATATCTTTAATTACAAGGTTGGCAACTGCTTCATCCATTTTTGCTTGTGTGATTTCTGATGAAAGTAATAGAAATGCAAGTAATTTTAAAATGTCAGAAAACATGAGACATACAGAATTATGAGAAAAGATAAATGCAGATACCTTCATTGTTCCCTGGAGCATTTTCAGGTTCTGCAACAACATGTAATGCTCTATAATGTCTGAGCAATGCAGAGGTGTTGCCATTATGCACAAGCTCTCTGTCACAGATTTTGTATCTAACCTTAGGACAAGGAAGTACAATGCTTGAAATAAAATTTGAACATATTCATTGTAATATTCTAGTTATGCTGTATGTAATTAAAAAGTTAGTAAATTTTGCATATGTGGGGCTTATCTGAACTCAAAGAAAAAATTACAGGCATTTTTGAGAGGCAATGTTCAAAAGATAATAATGATAATTTCAGATAACCTTGTTTGGTGCAGCCATTTCAAAGTGTTCCCACACTGTAGAGGTTTTTCTTTTTTGTGTTTTGAGTGTGTTCTAACTAACCTAGTTTAGCTAAATTAGGCCCAACTAAACCTGAATACAAACCTCAAATACAAAACCTTAACTTTTTTCTAGCACTTATCACTGACACTGACTCTCTCTCTTTCTCAAACTACAACCAACCTACGACACCCACAAGGTGCAGCGAGGTACTACGCGCTTTTATTTTGAAAAGTGACACGTAGACTAAAACAGTCACGTGACAGGTGGGAAGTGAGGCTTCACTTTATGCCGGTCACGTGGTTTTTGGCAATCTGACGCAAGCCTCGAATTGGGGCTTCACTCGACACGCCCCTTTTTACTCGGTACAAGCCTCAGTGCCTCAGCTTCAAATGACCCGTCACTAATTCTGATGCCTCTGCCCACCCACATAATCAATATTTTTCCTGAAAGACCTGTTCTATACAAGTAAATACTTGTCAGCTGCCCCCTAGTGGGCTTTCCATAGTTGTCAGTAAATAACAGGCTCAGAGGAGACATTTTCAAAATGGCTGCATTGGTGGGTGTGATTTTGTCTGTTACTGGAGGAACAACTTTGTACATTTTGAAAAGGTTAGAGTAAGAATTGCCTAAATATTGTTAGTGATTCTCCAATATGAACATTTACTTTCTTAGATTAATCTATGAAGTCTTCATATATTATACTCATATATATGGTCTCTGCTGGTAAATTAAGCTTTCTGAAATCCTGTAAAAAAAACAATAACATCTTTCCCCTTGATGAAATTCACCAAACATTCTCTTTATTCCGGCTTTAAATCCTCCAATCTTGGAATTTGTTGACAACACAGAATATATGGCTCTTCACTGATTGGCTGGTGCTGAACTTGCACTTCTGGGGTTTTTGCAAACCGTCTATTGTATTTTGATTCCTGACCTAGTTGCTGGAGAAAAATGAATTAAGCGGAGGCATTTGGTAGCGCCAGCCTGGGTGTCATACAACCCCAAAAAATGGGAACAGAGAGCTGACCCCTCTACATCTCAGAGCACCACAAACTTGGAAAAACTAAATGCAATAGAAAAGTATAATTTACAATTTAAGAAAACATTCACTATATTAGGGTGATGCGTGTGGTGCTAAAGTGAAGACACAAACCCACTGGAGGTGGCCTAACCAAACAGACGCACACCTAAGCAGCCCCAAACTGCTCATGAAAATGCGACTTAAGGGGCCCATCTCATGCAAAATCAACTTTTCAGAGCTTTCTACCTTCTAAGAGTGATGTGTGGGCCTTGTAGATGTCGCTGAAGTGGTTTTTTAGATGTATTCTGTGTTTTGTTTTGTTTTAACAAATTGCAACGTATTTCTGCCACCCTCCCACGTGACAACAAACTAAAGCTGCTACAACGATGACGCGGCAGCTACATCTATGACAGCAGAAAGCACTTCGCACCCGCCCCCCTCCCCAGCTACACTGCCTCCACCCCACATCGGGCAGCAATTCCCACACTGCAGTGTCCACGATATAATAAATTTACCAAATCAGTAAACACTAGTAGATAAAGTATTAATAATGTTCAACTGATGTGGACGCGGTGCTTGCTCTTTGTGCACCTCAAAGTCCTCGTCTGATTCCAGGTCCAACACATGCGGCTGAACACGCTGTATCTCCATGATGAATAAAAGTTTATTCCTACCACTATCAGGGTGCACACCTGTCTCCCCCTCCCTCCCTGAGATGGCGGAGGAAGGGCGGCTCACTCAGAGCCTACGTCATGTTTGGAGGGCGGAGCCTGTGCTTTCTCAGGACGGACAGGGGGATGAGCAATAGTCAGACTTTCATAGTTCCTGGTCTGTGACTGTCTCCAAGAAATCAGTAAGATTTCAGAACTATTGTGTAATGGATGTTCCAAAACCCAAATTGTGCTTGTTTATGTGCAGAAGATACAATGTGAAAAGAGTTATTTTGCATGAGATGGGCCCTATAAGATTTTAACTCACATCCATTTTCACGTGTTTTATTTCTCCTTCACAGGGTCATTTAGGCATTAAACTGTTGAAAAATTTTGAGTTTTGTCGTGTCATTGTTTGAGTGACCTAAAATAACCTGCTGTTCATCAAAATAAGACCAGATTCCAAAAAACATATTCTAAGTGTTAAATGAGTCATCTCTTTCCTGTTTGGATTGTTGTGATCTGTGCATTGGCAGCGGCAGTTAACAGGGTTCCGTTCTGTTGAGACTTACCTGTCCCCAGCCTGTCCGACACCAGAAACGGCATCCAGTGATCTGCGATGCCCGAGGGAGCTGTGAAAACAAAACATTTGATTCAGTCAAGTCAAACACCCATATTGACCACATTTTCCCCGGAACATAAACTTTGAGGTTAGCAGATTGCAGAACTAGGAAATGAGTTGTGTTTGTGTGAAATAATTGCAGTGCCTTTGTGTTAAGATAATTATAAAGAAAGTTAATGTGCAAAACAGAAAATCTATATATACAATAATCTCATTACCTTTTTAGAACTTCATAATTGTATTAGACAAAACCTGGTCCAAAAACAGTCCCACATGCCCTTCCACATAATCACCCTACCTCGCAATCATACAGCTCACACAGTCACTGGCAGTCACCCACATGCACAGGCACACACACTAAAATACACAAGGCCAGGTGTAGAGAAATGAGACTACACAGCACAGCGCCCAGGGGAGAGATGATGCCCAAACACCAACCCTCTCTTGCTATTTTTGCTACTTATTTTGACCATTAACACCATTTATATTTTACTCTGTTATTATATTCTAACACGTGAGTTATTGTGTCCAAGTCTTCTCCCTTGTGGATGAATTAAGTCTAAAGTTTTTCCTGTAGAGAAGTCATAAAAAGGACCCTGTTGTGTTCTGTCAGAAAAGGTCAGGATGTAGAAAAACGGAAACGGACCAGAGGTGTCAGGTCACTTCTGTTTTGAACTCATAAGAATGTCAGAATTTGCATAGTGCGCCTTCACAAACATGTCAACGAAGCGATTGTATCTCATGGTTCAGACACTTTTTCACAGGTTAACTGATGAAACGTGAAACCTGAAGGGCCCAGGTTTTAGTTTGGGGATTTTTGGGACATTCAAACCACAATGAGTGTGGAGTGACTGAATAATGAACTGTAAAGTGCCTTGGGTATCTTGAAAGGTGCTATATAAATTCAATCAATCAATAAGAAACATAAACATAATAGATACAAAAAATATACAGAGGGGATTGTGAAAAGTACTAGTATCTGAGTGAACTAGATTTGACTGAAAATTTGCTCTTAAAAAAAAAAAAAATCCAGTCTCAAAAATTGAATAAATCAGATTTGGAATTAGATATTAAAGTCATTCTGTGAGTTTCGTGAAACTCTTGTTTAGTAGGCTACAGGATTGTAAAGTTTGGTGTGTGTGGGTGCTACTTGAACACTTGATCCTTATGTCCCTATGGGAGAAAAAAGCATTTTGAGAAAATGACCTTTGAAATTATAATGATCCTGTTTGACTTTTTACTTTGGGAATGCATAGAAAAATATCCCATATAACTTTTTACTCTTTATAGGAGACACTTGGGCACAGTGTGCTTGTGCGTGTGTGTCTGTTCCCTGAGAGGAGGTGGGGGTCACGTGAGCGTGGGGTGTGTGTGTGTGTGTGTGTGTGTGTGTGTGTGTGTGGGTGTGGAAAGTATAAATGGCGCACACTCACCTGGGCCAGGCAGGAGGAGAGAGGTCTGTTGGGTAGCCGTAATTTTTGTTGACCGCTATTGCTTTGTTTCTGGTTTTACGTTTTCAAAACAGTATTTATTTTTACAATATTCCTGCTCTTGGTCCATATACGTACGCTTGTCGCTGTGAACCCAGCTTTGTATATTAAACCACCATAAACGCACACTGGATCCAGCCTCATCTGTTTTACATCACATTCAGCGCGTCATAACTTTAATCGAACCCAATTTTACCTCTCCGCGGCTACCAGGAAACACACGTATCGTATAGCCGCTATACTCTTCATTATTATATTATAATGTGATGTGTGAGCTACTGTGTACAAATTAAAAAAAAACAAAAAACGTAATCCCCCTCACCCTGGCCCTAACTTACATACAGCCCCACAAACATAAGAACAGAGAGCTGATCCCTCTACTGTAAGGGCCCAGGTTTTAATTTGGGGAATTTTGGGACATTCAAACCAAAAACATAGACATAATAGATACTAAAAATATACAGAGGGGGTTGTGGAAAGTACTAGTATCTGAGTAAACTAGATTTGACTAAAAATTAGCTTAAAAAAAAAAAAAAATCTAATCTCAAAACTGGAATTATCAGACTTGGTATTAGATACACAAAAAGTCCTGTGCATTTTGTGAAACTCTTGTTTAGTATAGGATTGTAAAGTTTGGTGTGTGTTTGGGTGCTACTTGAAGACTTGATCCTTATGTCCCTATGGGTAAAAAAAGCATTTTGAGAAAACGACCTTTGAAATTATAATGTCCCTGTTTGAATTTTATCCAAATCATTTCCTTTGTGGATCAATAAAGTTTGTCTAAGTCTAACTCTCTGGATACATGTTGATGAAATTAAATATTAAAACATTAAAACAGAATTTCTAGGTGGGGGTCCGGTTTGGGGACCACAGAATCTCATCTCTGCTGTTTGCAGATGATGATGTCTTTTTGGCTTCATCAGGCCAGGACCTTGAATGTGCACTGGGGCGATTTGCAGTCGAGTGTGAAGCGGCTGGGATGAAGATCAGCTCCTCAAAGTCCGAGGCCATGGTTCTCGACCGGAAAATGGTGTCTTGCCCTCTCCGGGTGGGTGGAGAGTGCCTGCCTCAAGTCGAGGAGTTCAAGTATCTCGGGGTCTTGTTCATGAGTGAGAGGAGGATGGAGTGTGAAATTGACAGTTGGATCGGTGCAGCTTCTGCAGTGATGCGGTCGGTGTATCGGACCGTTGCGGTGAAGAGGGAGCTGAGCTGAAAGGCAAAGCTCTCGATTTACTGTCAATCTACATTCCTTCCCTCACCTATGGTCATGAGCTCTGGGTAATAACCAAAAGAACAAGATTGCGGATACAAGCAGCCAAAATGAGTTTCCTCCGCAGGGTGACTGGGCGCTCCCTTAGAGATAGGGTGAGGAGCTCTGAGCTCAGTCACAAAGGAGGAGCTCAGAGTACAGCCACTGCTCCTTCATGTCAAGAGGTGCAGCTGAGAAGGCTCCTGGGCGCCTCCCTCGGGAAGTGTTCCGGGCATGTCCCACCAGGAGGAGACCCCGGGGAAGACCCAGGACACGCTGGAGGGACTGTCTCTCGGCTGGCCTGGGAAAGCCTTGGGGAGGAAGTGTCCAGGGTGAAGGAAGTCTGGGAGTCCCTGCTTAGACCCGACCCCGGATAAGCGGAAGAAAATGGATGGATTAAAACATCTTTTGGTTTCCACATGAAAGCTTATATGCTCAGAGTCCAAACTGACCAAAAAACTAAAAAAGATTTGCCTGCAGTGTCAGTGTTTTGTTCCTCAGGGGTGAATGTGCACGCCTTTCGCTTCCAAACCAACTCCAAATGTAGCTAAAAATAAACAGCAATATTTTAACCGAAATTTGGGGTAGTCTGTTTCTTCGTAGTTTTGGATTAAGCTGATTTAACTGTTCTGTATTTGCCTTTCCACCTTGTTCTTTTAAGATTTTCCTTCCAGTCTATTACCACTGACTCTATTATCACAGAGAAATATGTTACTATAAAGAAATATGTATGATTTATTCTGACAATGAGTGATCCACTGTGCACATCGAGGATTCTTATAAAAACATTTAAATAAAGGTTAGTGCTGAACTGATCCTCTGCTGCTGCCTTGCTCTTCATATTGTCATTTAACCGTAGCAGGCAATGACTTCAACTCAGACTCGAAATATAACTTGGCCCCACGAATTGACTCTCCGTATTCAGAACTATGATAAATGATTGTGTAATGGAATAGCTGAAGCTGAAGCATGTTTTGTGATTAACTTTTATCAATACTTCATCATTTGGTTTCATCCAGGTGTCTATTCTGCATGAATAGAAGCTGACAGATTGTGAAATGAAAAGCTGGAGGTGCATTAAAGGTACAAAGGGAGTAATGGCTTTTATCTTAAACAAAATGAGGTGTGAATGATGAAAAATGCGTCCACAAAGATGAAAAATATAACTCTGACACCACTCTCATTAATTCCACGGGTATGTGCTTGAGAAATCTCGGGAGATGCAAACTCACCAAGATGAGGATAATGTAATAGAGCTTCAGCTACAGCGTTACTATAGAATTCTGTTATGTAAAGCAGGGGTCTTCAATTACAATTTGCAGAGGGGCAGATATTTCGGAGGGCCTTGGTTCAGGGGATGGGTGACAAAACTGCACCTCAATTTAGTTTTGTCTCTGTAATATCAATGGACCAAATTGGATTCGCGCTTCTGTCCAAATACTTTGCACCACCTCGAAACAAGCCGCAGTCCTCGAGCATGTAGGACCAGAGCCCTGACCTGTAGTCCACAGCGCATTCTCACTTTCCCCGCATGGATCCAGTGTGCAGATGTCGGCACAGGACTGCTCGGACAAAGTTCACTGCGCAGTGGTCTTGCTCACCACCGTCTGGAACCAGCACATGTAGGACGGAGCTTCAGGACCTATCTGACCAACGTACTCGGAGGACGACACTAGACCAAGGACCGGACCCCCAACCCCGTCCTGAGGGGCTGCGCGCTATGGTGAGTCACTGAATCACTGTTACCTGAACTCAGTGCTCCTGCTCCGGGCTGATGTGTGGTAAGTTGTGTAAAGTTATAGCTACATGCTGATGTTTTATGAGTTCATGATGATAACCTGATAATCACATTTATCACATTTAGTGCATTAAGAATAAACACAGCTTTGTCACTATGTGCACAGATGTCTGTCCCTACCTCACAGTCACCGGCGAAATCCATTCAAATAGTGAAGCCTGAGAAACACACTGTCCAATATTCAGTCCTCCTTTAGTCGTCTGGTGCGGTTGTTTGTAATGGTTCTCCTAAAAACACAGTGAAGCACTTCTAATACTACCACATGGCATCACGAGGTGGAAGAACTCAGCCTAAACATGCAGGATTTGGGTGTTGAACATGTGAATGAAACAAATCACAATTTACTTCAGAACATTCTCCACAGGGATAGGTTTTATACTTGATTTCCTTGCGAATCACATTTGCAAGGAAATCAAGCATGAGCAGGCCCTCCTCCAGGCCAAATAAACAGTCAGGTTTGGAGAGATGCAAGCCCAATCACAGTAAGGACTGTAACTGTAACTTTTAGGACTTCTTAAACTGTAACTTTAAGAAATCCTAGAGGTAAAAACATTTAAACAAAAACATGGATGCTAAAACTAGTATTGATGCAGTACCAGCACTCACTTTAGTGATATTTAGGATTCAGCTCTTCAGAAAAACAACCAAAGTTCCAAATTAATTAAATAACTTTTTTTTTTTATCTGAAAATGATAAAATAATTGGATTTGCGACTGTCATGTCTTACACTTCTTTTCCTTTCAACTATATAATGTATTTCTCAACTTCAGCACCTTTCCCAGATTCACTGTGACATTCTCCAGCTCAGGTAAAGGACATGACTTTCTCCAACACAATTGCCTCTTGTACAGGTGCTGCTCACAAGTTTCAGATTCAGAGTTGACCCTATCAAACCTGCACTGTTCCAATTTAAGCTGTCAATCACTTTACTCAGTTTTTCTTCCATCATTCACACAATTACAAATCCAACCTTATGTCTGAAAGAGCTTGAAATCCAAGTCCTTGGAACAAAATGGTTTGTCCAAGGACTTGACTCTGACCTGCAGATCCTGTTGTCTAAATAAAATAATGCAGATTACAGAAAGGACTGCGAGGATTCATCAACCACTGTCAAATAAAAATAAAAATCATTGTCATATTTTGATCATGCTTCTGCTTTGAGGAATTTGAACTTGCCAGTTTTCTACTCAACATTCACTTGTCACTATTCTTTTCCACAAACACTGAAGACTTGTCTATAAAGTACAGCTTAAACTGACAATTACTTTAGAAGATCATTACTAAAATAGATCACTTGTAACTCTTTCCATTAATCAGCCAGTCAGTCACAGTGATTATTTCTTTGTACAGTAAAATGTGTTAATTTTATTTATTTTTAAAATAAGGGCTGAAATCTGGTGTCATATAGGAGGAACTTGGAGTAGAACCGCTGAAGTGGCTCGAGCATTTGTTCTGGATGCCTCCTGTATGCCTCCCTGGGCAGATGTTCTAGGCATGTCCCACTGGGAGGAGACCCCGGAGAAGATCCAGAATACACTGGAGGGACTATGTCTCTGGGCTGGCCTGGGAATGCCTCAGAATCCTCCCTGGAAGAGCTGGAGGAAGTGTGTGGGACTCAGACTGCTGCCCACAACCCTGCCTCGGATAAGCAGAAGATTGTTAGATGAGGTGGTGACCAAAGACTTCTACAAAAAGTGTATTTGCATATACACTTAATTTTTTTATTAACGTATTTTTTAGACTATAAGTCGCACTTTTTTCATGGTTTGGGTGTTTCCTGCGACTTATATTCTGGTGCAACTTGACACTCTAGTCTTGTGTGTCAGTATCTGCTGATCCTGTTCCTCCTGTACCACTGTCACTTCACTCTAATGCGCACGTCTTCTGCAGAAAAAGCCGCTGCAAGTAGTGAAATATTCAGCCAAAAACGGCAATCAAGCAGCAGAAAGAAAGTTTGGAGTGAGTGAGAAACTTGTGAGAGACTGGCGGAAAGCAAGGATGGAGAACACAACTTCACAGTAACCAGGAGGATGCACCGTGCAACTTTCCTGGAAGCCACTGGATGGATCAACAAAACCTGAACTTCAGTGACAACTGAAACCATTCTAACTGGAACTGATGTAGAGTCTGATGACAGCTACACAGAAGAGGAAGCAGTGCTCTGTTTTTTTACGTTTTACCTCCGGAGGTCACGCAGAAGTGACACTGAGGATGAAGAATTGAATGGATTTAGTGATTTGCAGTGAGATGGAGAGTTTGATAAACTTGTTGTTTATGTTCTAGTTGTCTGAAGAACTGTTCATATGTGACATTAACAGTTTGTTGTTCTCTCTTCTATTGTTATTACTAGAGCTTGCCTTTCAACATGAAATGTCGGTTCCTGGTCCTTGATTTTATAAAATACAAGTGTGATACACAAAATAAAATGTTCTGTCTGGGAACTGTTATCTGTTTTCTACTTATTTTTCACTCATAATTTATCTGTGAAAGTCAGTAAAAACATTTTCCCAAATGGACATATCAAACATGTACTTTCACAATAATGATTACATTTTCTGTCATTCTGCCACTAAAGGTGCATTTCTGGTGGAGAGTCCGTCAAATGCTTTTCTCCATGGAGATGTTATTGCTTTGTATGCAACGTTTCACAGTATTCACCTTTCTGTCTTCATGAAGACCAAACCAAATCCAAGTTACAGGTCAGATCTGTGGAGAGGCGACCCCGCTCACAGTCAGAATGTCTGATTTTATGAGCAGGTGATAGACCCTCAACCAAAAAGTTACACTGTGCACTTTAAAGAACTTTCTCACTGGTGCAGAGGTTGGCACTGAGACGCTCTGGAATGACAGCAGAGCAGCACTTCTTAATAAAACTTCAGCGGTGGTCGATAACGCCTTCATTTGGAGACAAAATCAATCCCCCTGCTCCTCCCATTACAGCTGCCTGTCCCGTGCTGTGTGTGGATGAAATGAGCACTCGCAATAGTTATAACGCTATTTTATTTTCACAGCAGCAAACTCAACACGAAGTTTCATTAGTTACCAGTGGTTGAAAGGGAAGCCTCTGAATTATTGACATTTTGCTCGTTTCGAGGGCACATACAGGTCGTCTCTTGATAGCATGCTTCAAGTTCGTTTCTAACTCTTTCTAACCTTTACTGTTAAAGGTTAATATTATTATAAAATGGATTCTTGTGTCTCTAGAAAGGCTCCTTGGCTTTAGGCCTGTCACGATAACAAATTTGGAAGCACGATATATCGCTATCGATCTGCAGAGAGGCAACCCCGTTCACAGTCAGAATGCCTTTTTTTATAGGTATTTTTGAGCCCTGAACCAAAAAGTTCACCTTTAAATAGAGAGTGTCATTACCTGGCATGAGCTGCAACAAATAAATGGTAGAATGAAGCAATAATAAGCCACAGAAGTGACTTTTTTCAACCTTTAACAGCTCAAATCTTATCACATTAAACCCAAAATCTCTCTACTTATACAAATAAAATGTACACATGATGCATTTTGAGCAACAAAATATACTGAACAATAACTAGATATAGTAATTACAGTTGTCTCTCGCTATATCACGGTTCACATTTCGTGGCCTGGCTGTTTCACAGATTTTTTTTTAGAGCAATTTTGTATGCCTTTCTTTTACAGCGTATGATCGCATGTTGTGTTCCTCCCCCTGTGTCCTGATTGGCTAAGGAACTGTAGACCACTGTCAATTAATCTCCTCCATGTGTCCTGTACCGTACAGAATGTGTTCAGCTTTCCAAATTTACATAAATGTTCGATCTCTAGCAGTGTGATTCTGAAGTGCTGTACGTTTGCAAGTTTTCTCCCAGACAAAACCCACAATGTCGACGAAACGTTCTGCAACGACAAAGGCTCCTGTGGTCACACCTAAAAGGCAGAGGAAGACGCTAATCGCACAATGCTGAAGTAAGGCAGAAGTTACATGGCGATAGCAGAGTTCTGCACTAGGTCTGGCAGCCTAGGGCAAATAGTTGCTGAAACGGGAGGGTTTTAACGTTCTGGAATTTTATGGGTGGGTATGCTGGTGGGTAGTAATTACACATGGGTGGGTTAGGACTAAACCAGGACTACCATGGTGTATGCAGCGCAAAAGTTTGATATAATCTGGGGTTAATGGGTGGGTGCGGTGCTGTACTGCATCTCCAAAAATGGACCTGTGCAGGAGTCTGCGCTGTAGGACTCCATTACGAAATATATGAAATATATGAATCTTCGGTTCATTACATAAAGAAAGAGGAAAATAACATAAAGACAACAACAGCAATAATTTTTAAGAAGGATGCAAAAAGGGTTGTAAATGTCTAGTCTGAGAAAAGTGTATAAAGTGTGTGCTGAGGGGTTTTACAGCCTTAAAACAGATAAAATCTTTGTAAAATATCAAGCTTACAACTTGGCAGATTTTGCTTATTGGGGGTTATTTTTAGAACGTAACTTCTGCGATAAATGAGGGACCACTGTATTGTGACAGGCCTTACATTTGCCAAAACAACAGAATCAACACAGAAGTAGAGCAGGCTGTACGAGTGAGAGGTTTGTGCGTAAAAAAAAAACATTTTAAAGATTGTTGTTTAAATTTTTAGTATTACAGTATAGTGCAACATTTTGTTTAGATTATGAATTATTCCAAATGGTAAACACATTCTCACAGATCTGAGCCCTGGTCTTTTCTTCCTGTGGTTACTCTGGAGATAAGATGAGATCTCACGTTGGCTTCTGGAATATAAAAAATATAAAAAAGAGCCAGCCTTTTGAACATCTCTTTGAAATGAATGGTTCGCAAAGATTCAGATCACGTAAAAGAGCCAAAAGTCTTATCACTAAGCACGACTGGAGCAGAAGTCAGGTGTGAGTGTGACCACTGTCGAAGATATAAGCGCAATTCTGCTTCCTCGCTTCTTCAGGGTGCTCAGTGTTTACGAAAGTAGCCTAAACATGAGCACCTGGAGATTTTAAACTTGCTTTCGTACCGGAGCCAGAACATGTACAGCTTATTTGTTTTGAGGAGGAGATTGAGAAGGAGAAGGACGAGGTTTCTGGCCATGGCGTTCTGTGGGGCAGTGGCAGCAACATCCGTAAAAATGAATGTGTGGGTGCGGAGTTGCAGCCAAGAGTGGAGGGTGGAGTGGAGGGATCTGTGCGTCACTGCTTGAGTTCATACACAATTTTTGTATGACGAGAAGAACGCTTGTGTACATTTGTGAGTGCCTACTTGTACCACTCTCACGGGAGGAAACACATCTTCGGCGGCCTATGTCAGTGAGCAAACGTGTCGCCGTTGGGCTGTATTGGCTTGCAACAGGCGCTTATCACCGTGTTGTTATGATGTGTAGGTGGGATGAACATGACCTGACCTTTCAGACTGAAGTCGCATGTATCGGTTTTACGAGCACATATCCAAGTGTCCTGGGTCGCATTTGAAAAAATCTGATCTTTGTCGTTCAGACTGTCAATAAAAGATCAAATACAGGTCACATAGGGGTGAAAAAATCTGATTTGGGTCACTTCAGGCTGCAGTCTGAATGTAGCCTAACATTACGTGACCCTTCAGAAGAAGGACACAGAAGGCAACCGAAATGGCTACATGCTGCCACTCCGACATACCACCACACTGACATTGGTGTCTTGATGGACTGGTTCTGAGCGGTTCTGTGCTGTCTTCTGCGCACTGGTTCCATGTGGGGAAAGTGATAATGCGCTGTAGACTCTGATTTGGATCCAGTCCGACTGTATTTCTCACACTAGGCTAAAAGCAGGGCATTTTTAAAGTTGAATCAATTGAATAGGCTATTGCCATTTATTGCCATAAAATTGTTTGGTTAATTAATAGCCTAACAAATGCTGGTTGCTACATGAACACGTGAAACACCGGGACCTCTCTGTGAGTGCAGGTCCCGCACAGGGGAACGCACCCCCAATTTTGACTCACTCTGGAGCCACTTGTTCACATATTGGTACTTGCTCTGATCATCATGTATTACATTCTCTGTATTGGCCATTGTTGGCAAAATAATTAGAAAATGAATCACAGCTGCGTCTTATTGCATTGGAGTCGTATGGTTATTTCAGGCAGAGGAGACACGTATCCCCTCCCATGACGCATTTCGAATAGTTCGTTTGAACCTACTGTCTGTGATTTGGACCCGAGTTCGTGTTCACACCAGAGGAACCGCACCAGAGTTTGGCATTTGGTGCAGATTCAAGAGAACCGAGACCGCCTCTTTTTTGAGGTGTTGGTCTGCTTGATTTAGTGCGGGTCCGAATCCGACTGATGCTTTCAAACCAATGAAAACTAACCGAACTAAGAGTTTTTGGTTCGAATGGACCGTTTGGTGCGCACCAACTACTGTTGTTGTGAAAGCACCCTAGGGACCATCTGACCAACATGCTCGGAGTACAGCACAAGACCAAGGACCAGACCCCAGCCCCGTCCTGAGGGGCTGCGCGCTACAGTGAGTGTCCTGTGTCTTTAACAGCAGCAGCCAACGGAGCTACCCGAGCTCAGAACTTCTGCTCTGGGCTAATGTGTGGTGAGTTGCGTACAAAGTTCTACGTGCTGCTGTTTTATGACGGCCCGTGGTCTTAACTGGGAACATCAGCATTGGTAATTGGAGGTATCGCTGTTCTCAAGGGAAACAGAGGCACGTCAATGGGACCAGTTCTGGTTGGTTTACCGGTGTGAAAGTGGACCACACTGGAGTCTATATGCTACATAATAATAATTTTATTGCCTAGTGCGGACCAAATAATCAAACTAGCGGTGTGAAAACACCCTTAGTCAACTAATCATGCCCATCCCTACTTCACACTACATTACCCAAGATGCATTGCACACATAAGTGCTCTCTGGTGAGGCTGTGCAGGAGGAACCCGTGGACAGTGAGTGACAGCGCAACATGCAGTTTAAAATGTGCAAGCAGACCTTGTCACTTGACTCATCAGGTGAAAACAAATTCTGGCGTTTAATTGAACCCCAACAGTGACGTGCGTTGTTCATCTCACATGATCTGAACAAATTAAAGTTCAAGTTCTTGATTTACAAATGTGTTCAGTTCAAAGTTCACTGAAAAATGAACGTGTTCAATGAACTCGTTCTTTTGAACTCATTCATGCACAACACTGGGGCTGAAATTATCAAAATGATTCTAGTGAAGGTGTATGGAGTTTAAAAACACAGTGAAGCACATCCTGTATTACCACATGACATCACAGGGTGGAACAGCGTGAGAGAAGAACTCTCTCACTTTAAATTTGCACCTGAGAGAATGAAACAAAACACAACTGCATAATGTTTGTGATGAGGAAACAGCATGATAACAAGGATCAGAAAACAGCGTAACATCAAGTCAGGCTTTAACACAATAAAAAAAAAATAAAAAAAAACATGATATAATTTACGTTACTATTCAACCACAATCATTCAACAGAGTGTGAAACAAGGTTATACCAGGGACCAATTAAACCTCCCTCTACCTTTTTGTGCCCTCGCTAATGGGACTATTTCTCACGGCGCAGGAGGACGATCAGAGCCCTGCAGACAGAGCGAGATAAGACCAGGGGCGCAAACTACTCACAATGAATGATAATGGAATCCACTATGTCTCAGTTCACAGCGGTGTCACTTTAGTCTCAGTGTTATCAGTCTAATAAACCGGTCATGTCAAAACAAGTGAGGAGAGCCTTTCTTCTATTGTTATCTTAATCTATTCTTTAGACAGCTGACAGATGGCGCTATTCTCCATTACAGACGCATGCTTCAAACGGTGTCACTCCAAGGCAAGAGTCTGGTACTACATTGTATTTCATGTCACTATAAAATCTAATTCTTAAAGAGCGATTTTACTTTTATGGGGTAGTCACAGCTAATACATAACATATTTAGATCACCATGTTAGCTTTTATTGTTTTGAAAAAGCTATATTTGCTAAAAACCCAACAAATTAACATGTTTTGGAAGTTTCACTCATTCATACCGCTTAAAATGACTTTACCAGTCCATCAATTGTTTTAACTTCTGTTGATCTCACAACTAATGCTTCCCATTTTAGATCACTGTGATATCATTTATCAAAATACCACAACTTCTGTCCTCTACTCAGTGTTGTCTAGAACAGTCTGTGCAGGTTTATTCTCCTCTGTCCCTTCAGAACTCACCAACCGTCCTGGCTCACTCTGTCCATCTTCAGTGGTTATTAGGTACACAAATATCACCGGTTCGGTAAGTCGGTTTTGAGGTCACCGTTTGGTTCAATTTCTGTAAAGTATGGGAACAAAATACAAAACCATTTGTGTGTTTATTAAGACCAACAATTTTTTTTAACATTATACAAACAGAAAAATAAAATAAATGCAAAGTGCTACTTGTAATACTAATAAGTTCAATAAAACATTCTCAAATAAGCAACAAATATATGAAATATTATAAAAAATAATTAAATTCCTTGCAAACAGTAAACAAAACTTTTCAAAAAGTAAAGTGCAGCACTAACAGTTCCAGCATGAAGTTTTACTCACTCTTTATATTTTTGGCCAGAAAAAACAACTTTGTCTGCAGTAAGTGCAGATCTGCTGCAGTTACAATGTCCCCAGTGGTTGAAAAAACCCTTTCGCTAGGGACAAAGGTCGAAGGTTTGGTGGGGGATTCCATGCCGGGGAAAGTGAGGAAAGGGGAGCAACAACCGTAGTTTTGCAAGGATTCATGTAGTAGGTAGTCAAGGCAATGGACAATTGTTGTCAAGGTGGCTGCCCTGACTATAAAGTGCTGCAGGACACACTGCCACCCCAGTCACGGACGGTTTTCTCGTAAATATTAAAGAGCCGAGCCTTCCGTATAGCTGCACATATAGTGGTGGAATATCTGATATATTTTGTTGTCCCAAGAGTCAAAAAACTAATCGGAAAACATTTAAAACTCCCTTTGATTGGAACAATCTTCCCTCATCAATTCGTGCATTAACCCTTCATTTAAATTATTAAAAGCTCTGATACAATTTTTACCGAACCCGTGTAGTTGTTTTTAATCATCTTGTTGAATTTTGTTGTTCATCTTGTTGTATTTTGTGACTATATTTTATGTTCAAATTTGACTTATTCTGTGTCCAACAGTCATGTGTGAGTGAGTGTGTGTGTCTGGCTGAGTTGATTTTGTTGTTTTGTTTTTTCTATGTTTATTTGAATGTATGTAGCCTACTGTCTGCCCTACTGTATCTGTCTTCTGCTGTTGTCATTATGACGACCCCCTCGAAAACAAGATGGCGAGACGTCTCAAGGAGCTTATCCTCTATACAGATAAATTCAAATTGATTCACTCCCCCTTCAGAGTGCTACCTCAACACAATTCATGTGTATCTAACTAATGAAACTCCCGCACCAAGTTGTTGGGAACAGTTTTGTATCATGTTTTTGTATATTTATGGAGAATTGTTGTGTGGGAGCATGGGTGGCGTAGGCTTATGGGTGGAGCATTGGACAGAATCTTAACTGTAAGAAGGGTTCGAGATCGCTAAATTATTCAATGCATGGATGACATGAAACCTCTTCAGGCATGTTTTTGATGATTATAACATGGTAAAAAGCTAAAAAAAAAAAAAAAGTGCAATACCCCCCCTTTTTAAAGGCTCATGAACTCATGAACTCATCTCATTGTATTCATTTCATTCTTAATGCTTCCTACAGATAAAGTGCAAAATGTTCTGTTCAGTAATCTTGGATAATGCTTACTACTTTGATTTACCATCTCAACTCCCAGAAACTCCGGAAGTTTCCCAGGGTAAAACTATCTAAAGCTAACATTTATAAATGAACAATACAAAATCTTTCATTAGACTTTGACATTTTTTGCCTGTGTGTCGCCTGATGATGTAATCCATGTTGTGATGTCATTAAAAAAGTACTGTAGAACGATCCCCGTGTCCCTTCACCTGTTTTTTCTTTTTGCAAGATACAACAAAAATCAAAGTTCCACACCTGGGTCTTGTAACGATGGTCCCAGAACTTTATATCATAAAAAAAAAACATTTCTGTTGCTGGTAAATCAGAAAGTAGTGTGAAATAGCTTCATATTTCACGGGTTTGATAACAGTCAAAACAGGTACACAGTCACAACATTGTTTTGTTGGTTATCTCCCTAGAAAAGGACTGCACTGTATAACACGATCAAAACAATACCGCAATTTGAGCCGGTGTATTTATCAAATCGTAAAGCCCACGATGAAATGGCCTGTACCTGATTTCAAACCATGAGTCAGGAATGGAGCTGGGCTCGGGCATCTGTTCCGGATGTCTCTTGGACGTCTCCCTCGGGAGGTGTTCCAGGCATGTCCCACTGGGAGGAGGCCGCGGGGAAGACCCAGGACAGGCTGGAGGGACTATGTCTCTCGGCTGGCCTGGGAACGCCTCAGGGTCCCCCCGGAGGAGCTGGAGGACATGTCTGGGGTGAAGAAAGTCTGGGAGTCCCTGCTTAGACTGCTGCCCCCACGACCTGGCCCTGGATAAGCAGAAGAAAATGGATGAACAAAATAGTGAAATAAAAACACCAGAATCATTTAGAGCAGGTTAATACGAACACTTTAAGACCAAATCGATGAGGCCAGCCAGAGTCGATGGAGCCAGAAACACCCTATGTTAAACCACTTCCAGGCCACAGCTCAACTGTGCTTTGTTTGGACACATGTAGGCCTATATTAAAGTTTCAATATTACGCAAAGTTGACTCTTATGAGTGTTAAGCCATGTTAGAATGTGTTCACCTCCTCGAATACAGACCTGGAATTGTGTTTTGTTTCATTCACACGTTTGAGTAATCTTTTATTATTAGTCTGTCTACATCTCCAAAGCTCAAAATGTTCTTTTGTTTCTTTCTTGTTCAGTAGAGATTGGCACTTCAGGTCTGAAATTATCCAACTGAATAAATAAATATGCAGGATTTATGTGTTGAACATGTGAATGAAACAAAACACAACTCCAGGTCTGTTTGTGATGAGGAAACATTATAACATAGACCAGAAAATGAGTTACTCTCAATATTATCAATGTTAGTTAGTTTTACAATGTCAGTACTTACCAAACAGTTTTTGCTCAGTTCCTACTTGGAACCATCAGAGATATGTTAATGTTGTTAGGTTCCTTTTTCAGACCAAGTGTTTCTTTTCATATTTGACAGTTTGGACTGCTCCTCAGGCCCTGTCCCCCCTGGTTTTGAGTCTCGTCTTGGGCACCACGAGCTGGAGCTGACCCACGTACCTCAGAGCACGTGCAGGGGAGTAAATTTGGATGAGACCCGAAACATATTGAGGAGCCAGTCCATTCAGAGTTATGAGATTAAGAATTACAATTACGAAATTAAAATGTACAATTTCACTTTCTTCAGTACAAATACAAATTTAAAGACTCAACTCTACTGTCAAAAATGCATCACTTACAGGCATTATTTATTAAGCAGAAGAAACATCGATTGAGATGCTGGACTTTTGTGCCACATATGGACTGAACCAGGACTGAACCAGGACTAAACCAGGACTAAGTGTCAGAATGGGCCTGGAGGTGCAGCTGTCGCCCGATCGCGGTTTGTGGACACTCTGTTCCGCAGGCTCTGGGTTCTCTCTTTCAAGTCCAAGATTAGTCCTGGTTTAGACCTGGTTTAGTCCTGGTTTAGACCTGGATTAATCCTGGTTCAGTCCTGGTTTATACCTGGACCAGTCCTTCTTCATTTCTGGTTTAAACTTGGTTTTAGACTTGGTCCAGTCCTGATTCAGTCCTGGTTTAGACCTGGTTCAATTCTTGTTTAGTCCTGGTTTAGACCTGGTTTAGACCTGGTTTAGACCTGGTGTAGTCCTGGTTCAGTGGCACCACGAGCTGGAGCTGACCCACGTACCTCAGAGCACGCGCAGGGGAGTAAATTTGGATGAGACCCGAAACATACTGAGGAGCCAGTCCATTCAAAGCTTTAGAAACAAACTATAAAATCTTAAAATCAACTCTAAAATGAACTGGAAGCAACAACATTAAAATCGGGGTAATGCGCTCTTGTTATTTGCTTCCAGCTGAAAGTCACGGAGTGTGAGAGTCCTCCTCGTTCTGGTTTATAGTCCCGTGGGCACATTTCTGTATTTCGATTGCCTCTTTAATCCAGGAACGATGTTTGTTGTCCATTGTCCCGGTGATGTTTGCTTCGTCCCAGTCCATAATGTGGTTCTCTCTTTTACAGTGGGTACAAATGGCCAATTTGAGCTGTTCTTGTCCTGGTTTGAGTTTTGTGTTCTTTTACCCACACACATTTAGTCCTTTTTGCTTCACCATGACACAGAAACTACTGTCTCTGAGGTCCGAGGGCCAGCTCCAGCTCATGGTGCTTAAAACAAGACTTTAAACCAAGGGGGACAGTTCCTTCTCTATGGCTGGTCATAAGATCTTGAACGTTCTGCCCCTACAGTGGACTGTTAAGATCCACTACTCTCTGGCTTTTATAACCTTGTGAGTTTTGTTGTCCTCTGTGTTTTTAATTAATTTGATTTAACTTTTTATATATTTATTTACTGCTATTTTTATGAGTTTGCTTTTGTTTGACTTTACTGGTTTTAGTGTTTTAGGACTGTCAAGGTTAAATTGAACATTTATACCCTCTGTTATTTTTACTACCTTTTGTTGTTCTTAATGTTATCTTTATATGTGCAGCACGTTGGAAACTGTTTTGTTGATAAAATGTGCTACAGAAATAAAGTGGATTTGGATTTGAGATAGTGTCATGCAGTTGTTTCCTTAAAGTTCTCCAATCTCAGCTCAGTTATTTACTTTTTTGTCACTATTGGAAATGCACCATGACAGAGAATCAAAAGTCTGTGATAGTGTCACGCAGTTTGATTTGATAGGGCAAAAGAAAGTTGCTCCTGTCAGCAGCTTCTGTGTGGAACAAAACAGTGACCATGCCATACAATACATGATGTAAAGAGCATTTGTTTTGAGAAGATTAAAATAAAATCAGGTACATGCTGTTAAGGCTTGCGATATGGAGTAAGAAAGCTTTCAGAAATATTCGTGTGCATTATTTGGCTGTAGTTGAGCTTGGAATAAATATTTGTAAACTCTCCAATGAGTGCAGTCATACATAAAATGTATTGTGCATAATGTATCCATCAGAATAAGAATTGAAAAATTACGAGATTAAGAATTACAATCACGAAATTAAAATTTACTATTTCGCTTTCTTCAGTACAAGTACGAATTTAGAGACTCAACTCTACTGTCAAAAATACATCACTTACAGGCATTATTTATTCAGCAGAAGAAACATCGATTGAGATGCTGGACTTTTGCGCCACATATGGACTGAACTAGGACTGAATCAGGACTAAACCAGGACTAAGTGTCGGAATGTGCCTGGAGGTGCAGCCGTCGCCCAATCGTGGTTTGTGGACACTCTGTTCCGCAGGCTCGGGGTTCTCTCTCTCAAGTCCAAGATTAGTCCTAGTTTAGACCTGGTTAAATCCTGGTTAAGTCTTAGTTTAGTCCTGTTTTAGTCCTGGTTCAGTCCTGTTTTAGTCCTGGTTCAGTCCTGGTTTAGTCCTGGTCTAGTCCTGGTTCGGTCCTGGGTTAGACCTGGTTAAGTCCTGGTTATTCCTGTTTTACTCCTGGTTCAATCCTGGTTCATATCTGGTTTAGCCCTGGTTTAGTCCTGGTGTAGTCCTGGTGTAGTCCTGGTTCAGTCCTGGTTCAGTTCTGGTTCAGTTCTGGTTCAGTCCTGGTTTAGACCTGTTTTAGTCCTGGTTCAGTTCTGGTTTAGACCTGGTTTAGTCCTGGTTCAGTCCTGATTCAGTCCGTATGCAGCGCAAAAGTCCAGAATCTTGATCGATGTTTCATCTGCTCAATAAATAATCCATGTGAAGTGCTATATTTCTGACAGTAAAGTCACATCTGTGTATTTGTACTGAAGAAAACGTAATTGTAAATTTTCATTTCATGATTGTAATGCTTGATGTCAAAACTTTTCAATTAGTATTCTGATAGATAAAATACACACAATACATTTCATTCATTCAAGAGTTTAGGAATATTCATTTTATGCTCAACTATAACCAAATATGTATGGATTTCTATCCTGTGCACGCAGATATTTCTGAAAGCTTTCTTCCTTCATACGGCAACAAAATATATTTTTATAGAAAGCTGTACATGTAGTTTAGAGCTTTACAACCATGTTCTGGAATTTATATTTGCTTAGAAGTTCACATTTCTGTCTTCTCTCAAATGTCAAAGGTACAGTGTGTAACTTTCAGGAAGATTCCATGGAAATAATGTTTTTACTGGTCTATTTTTATTAAGCATGTATTGTAAAACCTGTTGAAGCAGTAGTTTAGTTTATTTATGTTCATTTTTCTCCTATGTGCCGAAAGTATTGATTTAACAAATACATGTGTGTTTATAATGTGATGTTATTTGTAAACCATGACCTTCACAGTCAGACAGGATTATCACTTCTGAGTCCACACGCAAAGCAGAAGTGTAGGATTGTGGGTAATTTAGAGGTGGAGTGCTGCAGAATGATGCACTATACGGGGAGCACCAGCGGAACGTGACCAGGGACTTTGTGAAGGACTTTCGCAGTCTAACGAAGGCCAGCGGACATACGCCTCAAGCAGGAGTCTAGTTGTGTTCATATTCTACAATTTGATGATGTTTTGATTTCACATGGAGAGCAGGGGCCTATGTAAACCTGTGGGAGATTAACTGCTTTTGAAAGAAATATCCAAAATAGAAGTCCACAGTATTTGTCACGGGTTGGCTCCAGTCCACACCGTCTGACCGATTCTAACCACAGTGTTAGAATTTGTTCGCTCAACAGTTGGCAATTACTTTTTACAATTTAACCAATCACTGCTGTTTGGTCGTGACATATGTAATGTGCCGCTAATGGGGCTAACTGGTATATTAAACTTTTCCCAAATCCTGTAGGAAGAAGGGCAATAACGTCTTTCCCCTTGATGAAATTCACCAAACATTCTCTTTGTTCTGGCTTTAAATTCTTGATCTCAGGAATCGTTGACAACACAGAATATGGCTCTTCGCTGATTGGCTGGTGCCCGAACTTGCACTTCTGGGGTTTTTGCGAACCGTCTAGTGCAGGGGTGTCAAACATATGGCCCATATGGCTCCAAGACCTTTAATCTGGCCCTCGGCTGATTTTCTACTAAAATATTTTAATTATATTTTCTTTATACCAATATTTTAAAAATCTAAAAAAAAAATGTCTGCATCGCTTAGCATATCAGTGTCTCCAGCGCCTCTGTGCGTGGCCCCTCCCACCAGAGCAGCACAAATGAAGACTTGTCTCTTTCCAAACGCTCGACGAGGACGATCGTTTTGACTGTTGACCGTGACACCCTCATCAGCAAAATGTCCATGTTTATGTTACAACATTATGTTGAAATTGCATTTTTCTTAAAGTTTCAGATTGTTCATTATATTATAATATTTTGTAAAAGAAAGAGTTCATCAATAAAAAATTAAAAAAAAGATTTCTGTAATAGATTTGCGTTTCTCTGCACAAATATTTGAACTTATTGCTGTTTTTGGGGTATATATGCCATGAGTTTTCTGATCCGGCCCCTTTGGGATCAAAGTATGTTGGATACGGCCCCCGGATCAAAATGAGTTTGACACCCCTGGTCTAGTGTATTCTGATTCCTGACCTAGTTGCTGGAGAGAAATGAAATTGAGCGGAGGCACTAGGTGGCGCCAGCCTGGCTACCACAGACTTGTCATGCTGATCTCCTGTCTTAAAATCAACTGACTCTGGGGTTGAATAATGGCACCACTTTCTGAGGCTGTTGTGAAATTAATTAATGGTAAAATGGTATACAGAGTGCAGTTTGCACCTTCAAGGCACTCAAAGCACTCAAGGAACCACTCACTCATTCACACAGACACTCACACTCCAGCGTACGCAGACTCTCAGGGCGAGGTGAGTAAAGTGTCCAAGGACATAATGACAGCATTCATCAGAGCTCAAAATGATATTGATAAAACTGGTTTAGGTTGTAATATGGTGAGTCCTAGGGTCTAATCACTGATATAAATGATCCTGGTCTGTTCATTTCACTATTTTGTCCATTAATAAATCTTATTCCTAATATAGAACCTGGCTCCAAATTCACTCCTGTAACTGCCAACGTCTTTATACAGTCTATAGTAGAGACATATTGATGATTTTCAGATTATAGACTGTAATAATGTCATACTCCCAGGTCCAGAATTCTCTTATGATAAAACTGTACCATACTTTGAAGCTAACTAGAGGCACTGCTCTGTTTGTCGTGATTTAGCCTTTAGTTTTGTTTTAAAACAATTTCACCATTAAAAAAAAATAATAATAATGTCTGAAACTACAACAGATGAGCTGATCAGTGCTGTTATGATCTGTGCCTACTAGACTACTCATTTGACTAAAACACAGTCAAGATTTTTACAAAAAATGTTACAATTTCATTCCCAGTTTGTCAAGTTTTTAGTTGTTTCAGAAGTGATGATTTAAAAGTTGATTCTAAAAGTATATAAATCACTTTGAAGGTCAGACAGTGTAAGAATGCTGTGTGAAGAAAAGTCAACTCTCTCATTAGTGGTTCAGCTCCAGTTTTGTTTCACACACAAAGTTCTGTGTTGCCTGAAAAGTGCATATGACAGACATTGTTATAAGACTTCATGAAAAAGTTTGCCTCGATTTTTGTATTTCCTGTTTGGACATGAGCAGCAGATAATCTGAGCTCTATATTATTGTTTTTTATTTTTATTTTTATTATTTTTATTTATTTATTTGACCATGAAGAGCAGGCTGAGCTGGAACTACAAATGGGCTATGTCAAAAGTTTGTACACTGTTTGTCCACAGTCTTTCACCAGGTAATGAAGCGGATTTGACCATCTGAACCCACGGTCTTGCTGAAGACAAAAGTGCCTCTGCAGCTGTTAGCCAGGCTGGCACCACCTAGTTCCTCTGCAAAATTTCATTTCTCTCCAGCGACTAGGTCAGGAATCAAAATAAACTAGACGGTTTGTAAAAACCCTGGAAGTGCAAGTTCGAAGCACCAGTGTTGACATTCAGTGTTGTCAACGAGATCAAGGATTTAAAGCTGGAACAAAGAGAATGTTTGGTGAATTTTATCAAGGGGAAAGACATTATTGCCCTTTTTCTTACAGGATTTGGGAAAAACTTAAAGGTTGTATAGAGGATTTTCCAAGGAATGAGAAATCCAGCGACTGTTTGTCCTTTTTCAAATGTTGCGCATGCGTGAAACCACCCCCCTCCCCCACAGCTCCCTACGTAGAAACGCCTCCTCCCTCCTCCTCCTTACGTCAGAAACAGGTTTGTTTCTAGAAAACAAGGACTCATCGCTGCACATGACTTGTAAACAACTAACTACAGTGTTGGTTAGGCAAAGCGAAAAGGTGAGGAGTGGGGGGAGGGGTGCGCGGACATTTCGTGCGCGGAAAAGAAGTGAGGAGCAGAGGGAAGAGCGAAACGGGGAGAGGAGAGAGGAGCAGTAAGGGGTGCAGAGATTCAGTGCGAATGAAGCTACTACTACAACACACAGCTGCAAGCGAACTCTTTCTTTGCATTGAAAATTACGTTTTCAGACATAGGATATCACATTCGTGTCTTGAAAAACATTTGTCTAGCTCTTGGAAATAAAGTACGTTTTCATAATAAGCAGAAGTTTCCTGTCCAGGAGTAATTTGGCGACCAATGCGTCAGTCTTTAGACCCTGCGTCTGCTTCAGTCAGCCATGTCTAAAACAGGACTAAACCAGGTCTAAAACAGGATTTAACAGGACTAAACCAGGACCAAACCAGGTCTAAACCAGGACTAAACCAGGTCTAAAACAGGATTTAACAGGACTAAACCAGGACTAAACCATGTCTAAAACAGGATTTAACAGGACTAAACCAGGACTAAACCAGGTCTAAACAGGAAACAGGAAAACAGGTCTAAACAGGACTAAACCAGGTCTAAAACCAGGTCTAAAACAGGATTAAAGGATAACTAAACCAGGACCAGGTAAACCAGGACTAAACCAGGACTAAACCAGGTCTAAACCAGGTCTAAACCAGGTCTAAAACAGGATTTAACAGGACTAAACCAGGTCTAAACCAGGACTAAACCAGGTCTAAAACAGGATTTAACAGGACTAAACCAGGTCTAAAACAGGACTAAACCAGGAATAAACCAGGACTAAACCAGGACCAAACCAGGTCTAAACCAGGACTAAACCAGGAATAAACCAGTTCTAACCAGGACTAAACCAGGAATAAACCAGGTCTAAAACAGGTCTAAACCAGGTCTAAAACAGGTCTAAAACAGGATTTCACAGGACTAAACCAGGACTAAACCAGGACTAAACCAGGACAAAACCAGGTCTAAACCAGGACCAAACCAGGTCTAAAACAGGACTAAACCAGGTCTAAAACAGGTCTAAAACAGGATTTAACTGGACTAAACCAGGACTAAACCAGGACTAAACCAGGACTAAACCAGGACCAAACCAGGTCTAAACCAGGTCTAAAACAGGATTTAACTGGACTAAACCATACTGCGCGGACCGTGTCTCCTCCTCTTCTATCAATAATATTTTTAATATGGTTAAGTAAAGTCTGGGCTTTTTATTTTCTTTTATCAGACAAAACATCTTATGTTACGATTTCCTCGTCTTTGCTTCTCTACAGCAAATCAAGTAATCCAAAGTATTCAGATTACATTACTCACTTTAAGTAATTTAATAGATTATGTTACAAACTACATTTTGGGGTATGTAATCTGTAATCTGTAGGGGATTACATTTTAAAAGTGACCTTCCCAACACTGACCGTCGAGCAAACGAATCCTAACACTGCAAGGTCAGACGGTTTCTACAAAGTGAAACTGGCTGATGGATCAGGCTATGCAGCTGTGGAAAGCAAAAGGATGGGAGACTCAAGCAGAGCATTAACAACAAAAGTGAAAGTTAGAAAACATGTTAATATGGTATAAATAGCATTTTCTAAACATTAAAAGGTAACATGGTGATGAAATGTTATGTGTTCACGGTTAATACCCCATAGAAGTAAAATACCCCGTCTTTAAAACGTTAATGCTACGAGAACTGATGCAGGCCTGTGAAAGGATTGTTGCCACATTGTAGGACGAGGTGTGAAATTAGATGCACACTCCGTCTGTGTGCTTGATAGCCAAACTAAATGAGCAGATTTTTTAAATGGTCTTTTTAAGTGAATTTGTACTGCCTGAAATAAAGCTATAGCTGTAGCTCTAACAGCGGGACACGGTGAAGTTTGGAGAGTCTGGGGAAATGAAGTCACTCAAACTTTTCAGAAACATGTTATTTCAAAACACATCACATCACTTTTTGGGTGAAGAGCTGTCTTGATCTTATGGAGATGTTTTTCCTTTGCTGTTTTCACATCTGTTAGTCAGCTGTTGTAGCTCTGTGTGGTGCCATTACTCAGTTTTTACCCTTCACTTTTACCCTCTCTGCTACAACTTAAGTTGTGGTGGAGCGGTGCACAGTTTTGATCTCAATTCATGTTTCTTCTGCTCAGTAAATAAACCCTGTGAAGTGATGACATATTTTTGACAGTAAAGTCGTGTCTGTGATTTTGTATTCATACTCGTAAACTTAAATTTTCATTTCACGATTGTGTCGTAACTTTTCAATTCATATTCTGATGGATAAAATACACAGAATACATTTATTTTATATATGACTACACTCATTTGAGAGTTTACGAATATTCATTTTGTGCTCAACTACAGACAAATATGCACAGATTTCCCAAATATGCTCACATTTCGATCCTATGCACACAAATATTTCTGAAAGCTTCTTACTCCATACAAATGTTTAACACACAATCCCTGCATATTTAGGCTGAGTTCTCTCAAACTGAAAACACCACCTTGAGATTAATGTACTAACACAGGAAGGGGTCTACTGTGTTTTTAAAGTCTGTACACCTTCACCAGAATCATTTGGATGTAAACTTTGGAGATGTAGACAGACTAATAATAAAGATGAATCAAGAATTTCGGACTTCTGGTCATTGCGCAATGCATACTGGGAATGATTTTCCAAAAAACTGAGCATCAAAACGCCATGTTTTATTTCCCAGTGGGATGCGTCTATTGACAAAGCCAGTCATGTCTAGTTTTTTGAACCATCGCTTTTGTTTCTGGTTCTCATATGTCATATTTTAATTTTGAGATTCGGACATCGTAATTGTGTGGTTGCTGGATGTCTTAACACCGAAAAACTGCTCGAGAAATTTGTTCGCGAACTCCATAAATGCAAAAGGGAATCAGATCTGTGTGACTGCAAACCTCTATTCAAACTGTTTCTCCTCCTAACAGAACTTAAAAATAGTGAAAGGCGAAGGCGATGGGCAGGATTGATCCACAGGAAGAACGAAAAAGGAAACCATTGGCTGTGTAAATCATCCTGAGTTTGAAGTTAACATTTTGTATGTGGAGCACCATCGAAGTGGGATCCCGTTTGTTAAGTGAGAGGTACAGAAGACAAACAGGCTGAGTTCACACTTTCTTGTTGTTTTACAGCAACATCACGTCTTGGTCTCTTTGCAGTGGAAGTTGTTTCTTGGTGAACAGCTGGTGCCTCTCGTTTTGGCGTTGACTTTTTAAATTTGTAACCAAGGCTGAGTGAGGGATCGGGGTTTTGCTTTGATGGCTCTCCACATACCAAATGTTTGCTGCAAACTCGGGATGATTTAGGCAGCAAAAGGCTTCCTTTTTTGCCCTTCCTGTGGATCAGTCCTGCCCATCACCTTCGCCTTTCACTATTTTTCAATTCCGGTAGGAAGGGAAACAGTTTGAACAGAGGTTTGCAGTCACACACATCTGATTCCCTTTTGCAGTTATGGAGTTCGCAAACAAATTTCTCGAGCCGTTTTCTGCTGTTAGAACATCCAACAACCACACAATTAATGATGTCTGAATCCCAAAACTAAAATGACAATATCAGAACCAGAAACAAAAGTGATATGGTTCAAAAGCCTAGAAAAGACTGGTTTTGTCAATAGACACATCCCACTGGGAAAACAAACATGGTAGTTTGATACTCATTTTTTCGGAAAATCCTTCCCAGTATGCATTGCGCAATGACCGGAAGTCCAAAATTATTGATGCATCTATAAAACCAAACACAACTCCTGGCATGTTTTTGATGAGATAACCTTCTAACATGACTTAAAGCTCACAGGAGTCAATTTTGTGTAATATAGGGCCTTTAAAATACAGCACAAGCCTTTGCCAGGGCGGCTCCGCAGTCATATATTGTACCCTGCTTTCCTCCAGAGGGACTGTGAGCTGAAAGGAAATGCATTAAAATATGAAGCCTGAAGATCAAGAAATATGAGCGAAATAAAGTGAATTTGTGGCCGACGTTGCAGTTGTAAGTGTGAAATTTGCAGCCAGAGCTATGTGCATAAACAAATAAAGGGCGCCGTAAAGTGAAGGTGGTGGAAGGTTTTATTATTGGCTGTATACACGGCTGTGAAGGCTGTATTCATTAGAGGAGGAGAGCAAACGCAATGCAGTAAATGTACTGTACCGCCAGATGTCAGGGTTTTAACATTACTTCAAAATAATATTACTCAAGTAGATGTACAATTTAGTGGTCCAGGAAATGACTGAAGTAAAAAAGTATTTGGGAAAATGACTACTCATTTAAGAGTAATTGTCAAAGTGTTACATCTGTGATATAATTTAAAGTTAATATAATTGAAATGGTAAAACATAAAATAAAGCACAAAATCTGTTAAGTATATACATATAAATGAGAATAACAAAATGATAACTGAAGGAGTGTTATTTTATGATCTATGTTAGAATGTTGTTTTATTACCAAAAGCTTACCTGGAGTTGTTTTTTGGTAAAATGGAGTTGCTAACTTTAAAACTACAACTGAATGACACCACAAGGTGGAACAGAGCATTTTGAGATTTGGAGTTTCAGCAGCGTTCAGACCAGAGCATCAAGGCATTCAGTTTAAAAGTCTATATGGACACACGTCTAGGGCATCCTGGGCTTTTTTTGTGGAACATCTGCACAGCGAAACTCTGGGGTTGATGTGGTGCGTCTTGAGTGTTCAGGCATCACCACTCTAGATCAGAAGATGAAAAAACTGAACTTTTGGCATCGAACGCACCGCATCAACCAATCAGGGATGACTATCCAGTGATGTAATGACGTTATTAAGAGTATAAAAAGTAAGACCTATGGAAAGACCCAAGAGCCACAAACACCAGAACAAGAAATCTACAGCGTGATCATTAGTGGAGTATAAATATATACAGTATATGACGCAACCACCAAGCCAATCACCTCTGCTGATGGGTTTTAGGTAATAAATACACTAAAGACACTCTCTCGACTGGGGAAAAAAAGCACTTGCAGACTGCCCTGGACGCCCTTGGAGGTGCTGGATGCACATCAAGTATTTTTGTCCCGTTCGTCCACAGTGTCCAAGACGCACGTCAGGGGCGTCTGGACTCAAACGCAAAGGCGTCCAACTAGAGGACTCCAGTGTGTTTTTGAACGCAGTTTTAGACAGACTAAGACTAAAGGATTATTCAAACACGTGAATGAAACAAAACACAACGCCAGGTCTGTTTTTGATTGAGTAACTTTAAAGGTGCCTGTAATGAATAAATGCTACACAGATATGTTTAATGTCATACCATAGAACATTTAGGCAAAGCAATAACATCTCCATGGAAACAAATATGTAGTGGACCTTCCACCAGAGAAGTTGCACAGTGCACCTTTAACTAACTCATCTCACACACAAACTAAAACACACACAAATATATATATATATTAGGGCTGGGCACATTGAAGCGTTAATTTTGCGTTAACTAATTAATTCATTATCGCCGACAATTATTTTAACGCCATTAACGCAGTTTTTATTCTTTTTTTTTTTTTATTGTAAACATCTGTTGCTCATTGGTTTTTATTTTGAAAAAGTTCAAAGTGAGCGTTTCTTTTAAGTTTGATGTCTTTTCTTTTCACTTTTTTCTGACCACGTGAGATGCAACATGTCCAAGCCTCCGTGGGCCGGGGATCCTCCAAGGTTGTTTTGATTTGTAATATATTGTATGTGAATGAAAGGAGCAGTATTAACATTTCTATATTTCACAAAATTGACACCTGTGAGCTTTTTATCCATGCTACAATCCTGCTGCCTACTCCAAAACATACCTGAAGTTGTGTTTGTTTCATTCACACGTTTCTCAACCTAAATATGCAGGACTTGTGTGTTAAACATGTGTGAATGAAATAAAACACAACTCCAGGAATGTTTGTGATGAGGAAACATTATTAACACAGCAGAATCAAATAGTGTAGCCGTGGTTTTCTTCTCCTGTCAGCTTCAGCAGTCTTTTTGAGGCACAGGGAAATAGTGAAGCCTTCTTGTTCACATGGCTCCACCTGGGAATTCATCTGGAGCCCAAGATCAGAGCCCACATGTCCCTTTAGTACCTCAAGTCCCACAGGTCCCACAGGTCCCACAGGTCCCAGGTCCCAGGTCCCACAGTTCCCTCGTGGATTTGGAGCTCGGATGGGAGGTTTTCCAGACCAGGTGGAGGCAGGTGGAGTGTGTTTTTAATTGGGATACAGTAAAGTAAGAACATAAGACTCTGGAGCACTGCCACAGCTTCAGTAAAAGGCATTATAGATGTCTTTTGGTGATACAAGAAGTGCTCCACTGTGTTTTTAAACCCCATGCACCTTCACTAAAATCATTTGGAGAATTTCAGCCCCAGAATTGCTTATCTATTAAACAAAAAGGCATTACATCTCAAGGTGGAACAGAGCATTTTGAGCATTGGAGATGTACACAGACTAATAATAAAAGATTGAAACAAAACACATCTCCAGGTATGTTTTTGATGGAGTAACAACATTAAAACATGACTTAAAGCTCACAAGAGTCTGCACTAACATGAGAGTGTGTGAAATAAATAAGTAAATAAATAAACAGAAACAGAGAAAACCAAGTGTCCACCAGATTGGAGAAGGGTCCAGCTGTGGTCTGGGCGTTTCCGTCATGATACAAGAACACCCACTGGGCGTTCATGGTAGCGCAGTTTCACAGGGGATACTGGGTATAACGTCACTTGTCTGGAAATCTTTCATATGGCAGTGGAGCAGCTTTGTCTTCAATGAAGGAACATGATGTCAGTAAGTTGGCTATTTATTTCGACAATATTAATTGAGAAGTGTTCTTATGTTGCCTGTATCACTGATAGAGCTGCTGTTTCGTCTTAATTGTATCCAAATCCGATACTAACATTAGAGACGACACGCATTTGGTAGTAGCTAATCAAATTTTTTCTCATATAGTAACAGCGAGCCAGAAGAAAGCTACGTGTTAACTACGATATAAGTAGTATTACTACAATACATTGTTAAGTTAGATGTGATCATGTCAGCTGGAAATAGCAGCCATAGAACATTGGTGGATGCCATGCTTTGTTTTGGTGAAAAATAGTATAACATGTAGCTAGGGCTGTCGCGATTAGGGAATTTCTGCAGCGGTGCGGTATAGCGGCTCAACAGTGCGGTATGTGGTGATACTGTACCCCCCATCCCCCACCTCCATCCCTTGGAGTTAAAATATTTCCAGCGGCACTGAAAACTCTCTGATGATGCGCTTGTTGCCCAGATGCACGTGTACCTTGGTTGTCGCGCAGATACAGAAGTAACATTTGGCTTTGGAATAAGTGCTGCTGTATCTCTCCGGCTCTTACTGTGGCAGCTCGGGTCAGAGTCCTGCACCAGGTCGGGTACTCGCGGACTTAAGAGAGAGAGAACCCCGTGTACGCAGAGCAGGGTGTCCGCAAAGTGCGATCGGGCGACGGCTGCACTTACCTCTGTGCGGCGTGGAGCTCTACAGTGATCATTTAGCCTGCAGTCACCTGATGGTCTACGTGGGCGCACCTTAGTCCTGGGTTAGTCCTGGGATATTCCTGGGATATTCCTGGATATTCCTGGGTTAGTCCTGGGTTAGTCCTGGGTTAGTGATCGTGGTGGCCCAACATGCACCGCAGTGGACCTCTTAGTACTGCAGTGATTCATTTTTGCGGTTATTGCAACAGCCCTACACGTAGCGTTCTTCTGGCTAGCTGAGTTAATATACAAGATAACATGAAATTAGCTACTACCGAATGCGTGTTGCTAATGTTAGTATTTGGATACAATTAAGATGAAAGAGCAGATCTATCAGTGATACAGACAATGTAAGAAGTTCTCAATTAATGTTGTGGAAATAAATAGCCAACACCATGGAGCCTTCCTGAAATGATTGTGTTGTAGTCTAAATACATACAGTCTATGGTTGTAACCTTGTCTGTCCCTGCCCACGCACTCACTCTTTCTCTCTTTCTAGACCAGGGGTGTCAAACTCATTTTGGTTCGGGGACCGTGTCCAACCGACTTTGATCCCAAAGGGGCCGGATCAGAAAACTCACGGCATATAAACCCCAAAAATAACAATAAGTTCAAATATTTGTGCAGAGAAACACAAATTTATTACAGAAATCTTTTTTAATTGATGAACTCTTTTACAAAATATTATAATATTATGAACAACCTGAAACTTTAAGAAAAATGTAATTTTAGCACAATGTTTTAACATTAACTTGTATGTAAATAGGAATAAGTCCATTTCTCTTGGAAAATCCTGCACTCGGCTCCACTTTTCTCATTTTTGACATTTTGCTGATGAGGGTGTTTGGAAAGAGACAAGTCTTCATTTGTGCTGCTCTGGTGGGAGGGGCCACGTACAGAGACGCTAAAGATGCTGCTGTGATAAACACAGCAGAAAATTACCAATATTTTAATAGAAAATATAATTAAAATATTTTAGTAGAAAATCAGCCGAGGGCCAGATTAAAGGTCTTGGAGGGCCGGATCTGGCCCCTGGGCCGTATGTTTGACACCTGTGTTCTACACTGTATAAAAATGTATAGGCTAAACCTTCTATAGCCGCTCACTAAGCTAGTTTGATGTTTGTTGAAGTCTGTCTGTGCTAGGTCCTGAACGTAAATCAAGTTGATTAAGATGTACTTGGACGCACTTTATGTATTTGGCTTAGTTTGATAACGTTTACTCTATGACTAGATGTTATTTTGGAACTTTTTTGAAAACTTTATCTATGGAAAGCTGTTAATCCGGATGTTGAAAGAGCCGGATGTTGACAGTGATGATGAACGGAGCCCCCACCTACACGAGAGCGCTCATTTGTGTCCGCAGCTGGATGATATTGGCCAGATTCAGGTTTCTGTATTTCAGTGGCATGCCAAGAATAACAGTACACTGATCATACATAGCCCTGAGAGAGCATACATCCTCTGCTGGGAATGTGTCAAATATGCATTAGATCCTGAGAGCCCCTGTGACTGGTGACCTGTGTGTGACCATGTGTAAAGAAGACGTGTGGAAGGAGAGGATGGCGGAGAATGTTGAGTGTGAGGGGATGCTGGGAAGTGGTGATGGTGATGGGGAAGGAGGCCATAATATTGGTTTATAGATGCCTGTAATAGTTTCTGATCTACTGTATGTTATAATGTTGTTTCGTCATCACAAACAAACCTGGAGTTGTGTTTGGTTTCGTCCACACGTTTAACGCACAAATCCTGCATATTTCACGTGTTTAAACTCCACACACCTTCACTATAGAATCATTTGGATGATTTCAGTCCTGGGATTCACAATCTCTGCTGAACTAAAGGTAAAATGTAGCTGTAACTTGTACCACTTCATGACATCACAAGGTGGAATAGAGCATTTTGAGTTTTGGGGATGTAGACAGACTAATAATAAATGATTACTCAGACATGTGAATGAAACAAAACACAACTCCAGGTCTGTTATTGAGGAGATAACAACATTCAAACATGGCTTAAAGCTCACAAAAATATTTTTTTTGTAATATAGGATCTTTAAGTTTTTGTGTTTTTTTTTTTTTTTTTGTATTTTATTTAGTTTAGTTAGTGTGGGACTAAATACCTAAACTCCGTCCATAATCACAATTCAAACAGAGCTGATAAACTGGACAGTGTCTAGAGGACTATAGGGGAGGGAGCAGGGTCTTGTGGTATAAGGAACAGTTTGATTGGTCTAACAGGTATCCAAACTTCAAACTCTGCCCCCTGCAGCCAAGTGTTTGTAACTGAAGGCAGCACACATTTAGATTTAGATGTTCATACTGATGGTGTGCTGATGCGTCGTGGCGACAGGAACTGACATTATCTCATCTATTTGTAACATTTCACTCAGGGTCTAAAATGACACCTGAACCACTTGTCTCTTCCTCCTCAGATGAAGGGGAAGTCCCAAATTCTAAATGGCCTGAAATTAAAACCTTTAAGGTACTAGGGTATGCCTTTGTTTGTACTGTTGTGCTTTACTGCTTTCATCTTGTGGGAAATGTATTCTCCGGCGTTCCATCTCTCACTGATGACCACTCACTTTGTTGTGACTCAAGTGCCTGCAGATAGTCTGGGCACTCCTGTCTTGAAACCTGGCCTAGATTATGTCTCTGACTGTGATGAGTATATTAAAGAGCTTAGGGTCAAAATAAGCAAAATCTACCTCAGTGTGATGTGTCTCACATCGAGGGCGTCGGCTGAAGTCATATAAGTAGTAAAAGCCCAAAACATGTGACATGCCATCTGAGCTCCCAAATGATCCACACACTAATCGATTTAAGTCATTTTGATTTTGAAAGTTGTTGTATTTGCAGTCAGTGTTGTTCCTAAGCCTTTAGCTTCAGCTGTGTCATTGGGTGCTGACACCAACAAAACCAGGTACATCTATTTCTGTACTTTGTTTATGTTAAGATGTTTTTTTGTTGATTAAGAGTAAAATATGATTTCATTATTATCAAAAGGAATCTTTATATCTTTGATCTTTTACTGGGTTTTGCCTGTTTATAAATGGTAATGTTATAAGAGGTTATCACGGCCTCTTGATTTCTACATCTTAGCTCTCATGTCTAGTTTCTTGACTGTTTTCCTTAATCATAGCCATTGGCCTGTGTGAACGAGCACTCTGGCCTTTTGCTCATCATACAAGTCTATACTTTTTATCAATCCTAGCTTGTTATTTTACTGATTGTTGACCCAGCATTGTGTTGACCTGTGTTTGGATGAGACAGGGTCTTATCTTATATGTATACAGTCGTCCCTCGCTATATTTCACCTTTCACGGTCTCGCTGTTTCGCAGTTTTTTTTGTGTGCAATTTTGCATGCTTTTTTTTACAGTGTATGAACGCACATCATGTTCCTCCCCCTGTGTCCTGATTATGGGCGGGTAGTGATTACACAGGGGCAGGTCAGGACTAAAGCAGGACTAAACCAGGTCTAAACCAGGACTAATCATGGACTTAAGAACCCCGAGCAGGGTGTCCACAAAGCGCGATGGGGCATTTGCCGCGATTTGCTCCGTGAGGTGCGGAGCTCTGAGCCAGTCCTTTCTGCAGTCACTGGTTTAGTCCTGGTTTAGTCCAGTTTTAGTCCTAGTTCAGTCCTGGTTTAGTCCTCCTGATTCAGTCCTGGAATCAGTCCTAGGGTTAGTCCTGGTTTAGTCTTGGTTCAGTCCGTGGCGTGTGCAGCACAAAATTTGATATAATTCCAAATTAACGGGTGGGTGTGGTGTTGTACTGTCCGGTTGCGGGTCTCCAAAAATGGAGCCGTGCAGGACTCCGTGCAGGACATTACGAAATTAATGAATATTTGGTTCATTACATAAAGAAGGAGGACAATAACAAAAGGACGATAGCATAAGTTTGAAGAAGGATGCAAAAGGTTGTAAATGTCCTGTCTGAAAAAAGTGTATAAAGTGTGTGCTGAGGGGTTTTACAGCCTTAATACAGATATAATAATTGTAAAATATGAAGTTGACTACTTTGCAGATTTCACCTTTTGTGGGTTATTTTCAGAACATAATCCCTGCGATAAACGAGGGACCACTGTATATCATCCCTGTGCCTTATGCACTCTGCATGCATTGTTGCGACACAGTTTAGGGAAAGACGACACTCTGTCAGGGAAAAGTAGTTTTGTGATTGTGTGCACAAAGGTTTCAATAAATCAGACTCCTTGATTCAAGACAGCTTTTCAGTTCTTTTTATTCTTTGATGTTTGCATTCTAAAAACTCCACAACTGACCAGAAAGCTGCAAAAGTCTCTAGTTTGCACTAAAGTTTCCAAAGCATTTTTCTAGGAACAGTGGACCATCGAGTTGGAGAGCTGGCGATCTTGACAGCAAATAAGTTCTATACAGACTACAAACATGCATGGATGACATTTCAAACCTCTTCAGGTCTGTTTCTGATTTGGGTACAATGATATAAAATGGTGGAAAGCGAAAAAAAAAAAAAACATCATAATACCCCCTCTTTAAGTTTCAAATCATGAAATGCCAACGCAAAGGTACTCAAGCGCATGATTAAAAGCGAGCCAATAATTAATTCCTTTAGCCTTTGCTCCAAGAAATAATGTTGAGCGAGATGGTCCCATTTTATGCTGCTGCCCTCAAACCCCACTTTCCCCACTGGCTCGCAAACGGTTACGGTGACTTTTCTATTCTTTTTATTAGAACTATAATCAAATTTCAGGTCACATAATATATTCAATCAGAAGTCTCCACTGTGTCTGAAGATCACTTACACACATCTGCCAAGTGCCTTCAAATGAATCGAACTTTTGTTTCAAGATCAAAGTCTGTCCTTATACTGAAATAAAAATCTGTTTTATGCTGGAGAGGTTTTTTGAGTTCCCAAGCGAGCGTATGAATATATATTTTTTGCTTCATTATAAGAAGGTCAGAGATGTGTAAGATGTATAAAAGGTTTCATTTTGTCCAAAGCCTTTTCTGTTAATGGGCCCTTGCATGATTTTCTTTGCATGATTTTTATAAGCAGGACTCGAGGTCAAAATAAGTCCACCGTGCGCTCGCTGTCTGCATCTGATTAGAAAGCTTTTTATTGTCCGGTAATTAGATAGTGCGTGTTAGCATGCCAGTTGTTGTGGGCCTTACTGTTATTGCCAAACTCCACTCTGGTGTTTGAGAGTTGTGCAAAGCATTATAATTAAGTCATCGCCGAGAATAAATAGGATACTCAGAATGCTTAAAGTGAAGAATTATTTTTGGACCACTGCAAACAATTTTAAAATGAACTAGGTCTGTTGAACATTGACTTTTGTGAGCTTTAATCCATGTTAGAATGCTGTTACCTCCTCAAAAACAGACCTGGAGTTGTGTTTTGTTTCATTCACACATGAGTAATCCTTTATTATTGGGTTGTCTCCAAGCAGCAGTTTTACCAGTTCTGCCTTTTTGTTCAACAGAGATTGGGAATTCCAGGGCTGAAATGATTCAAATGATTATCGAGAAAGTGTGTGGAGTTTAAAAACACAGAGAAGCACTTCCTCTATTACTACAACATCGCAAAGTAGAACAGAATGCCCCAACATCTTTGAGAAGTACTTTCATTCCTATGTGTACTAGTATACTGTCCTTTGAAGCATTTCTGAGTGCTAAGATATTTCACCTACCACCTATCCCTGCCCACAGCTCTATACTTGTACGCAGTTGCAAAAAAAAAAAAAAAAAAGGGCTATGCTGTTAATTAATTGAATTCAATGATCAACTTTTTTTTTTTTATTATCATTTTTTTATATGTATAAGTGGTCCAAAGACAATAAAACATGTAGCTGGAACCAGAGATTAGATTAGATTTGTTGTGTTAAATGGCTATGATTATATTATTTCATGAAATAATGTTAAATATGATCTTCAGTATGTATATTATAGCTATATATTGTATACATTAAGTATCAGAAAAGGAAGCATTATATGTTCTCTAAAAGGCTTCACAGATTGACTGTGACTTTTACTGACCACTGATTTTGATTGACTGATTTTACAGTGTCTGAAGTATTGCCCTAATGCACAGGTGTCAAACATATGGCCCTCCAAGACCTTTAATCTGGCCCTTGGCTGATTTTCTACTAAAATATTTGAATTATATTTTCTATTAAAATCTTGTTAATTTTCTGTGGTGTTTATTATCCAGCGTCTCTGTACGTGGCCCCTCCCACCAGAGCGGCACAAATGAAGAATTTTCTCTTTCCAAACGCTCTTAAAGGACGATCGTTTTGACTGTTGACCGTGACACCCTCATCAGAAAAATGTCCAACATGAGAAAAGTGGAGCCGAGTGCAGGATTTTCCAAGAAAAATTGACTTATTCCTATTTACATACAAGTTCATGTTAAAACATTGTGTTGAAATTGTATTTTTCTTAAAGTTTCAGGTTGTTCATAATATTATAATATTTTGTAAAAGAAAGAGTTCAGCAATTAAAAAGATTTGTGTAATAGATTTGCGTTTCTCTACACAAATATTTGAACTTATTTACTTGTTATTTTTGGGGTTTATATGCCATGAGTTTTCTGATCCGGCCCCTTTGGGATCAAAGTAGGTTGGATACGGCCCCCGGACCAAAATGAGTTTGACACCCCTGCCCTAATGCATTGGGTTACCTCCGGTTAGTGCTTCTGTAGCAGAGAGGGGGTAGGCTAAACAGGGGTCCCCACTGATAGATATTTACTGTATTTTTGGACTGTAAGTTGCTCCGGACTATAACATCACGTCACATCAGCCATAAAATGTGTAATGAAGAAGAAAAATCATACATAAGTCACACCGGAATATAAGTTGCAGTTTTGGGGAAAATGTATTTTATAAAATCAGAGACCAGGAACTGACATTTCATGTGGAAAGGTAAATTATAGTAATAACAATAGAACAACAGGCTGTTAACGTCACATATGAACAGTTCTTCAGATAAACTATAGCATAAACAACAGAACAGAACAAGTTTACCAAACTCTCCATCTCACTCCAAATCACTAAATCCATTCAATTCTTCATCCTCAGTGTCACTTCTGAGCAACTCTATGACCTCCGAAGGTAAAGAGAGCGCTGTTTTCTCTTCTGTGTAGCTGTCATCAGATTCAGCATCAGTTCCAGTTATAATTATTCCGGCCTTTCTGAATCCCGACAGGATCGTTTCAGTTACTGAAGTCCAGACTTTGTTGATTCATCCAGTGACTTCCAGAAAAGTTACGTGGCGCACCATCCCGGTTGCCATGAAGTTGTGTTCTCCATCCCCACTTTCCTCCAGTCCCTCACAAGTTTCTCGCTCACTCCAAACTTTCTTTCTGCTGCTCGATTACTGTTTTTGGCTGAATATTTCACTACTTTGCAGCAGCAAATGTTAATATACAAGTCACACCGGAGTATAAGTCGCAGGACCACCCAAAGGAAAAGAAAAAAAAAAGTGCAACATATAGTCTGAAAAATATGGCAATTAAAACACAGGCAAGTCTGGCCAAAAATACAAGGACTGGATGGAATATTTCAAAAAGTGTCTCCACATGTCTCCAACACTCTGGCTCTCGAGGAAATGAGGCCCTATGTCCAAATTCCAGGCTGTCCCTTTAATGTTTCAAGTCTTATTAAAGGTGCACTGCGTAACTTTTTGGAGGAGGGTCTGCTGGTCTCCATGGAGATATTACCACTTTGCCTGTAATGTTCTAGCCTGATTCATCAGCCGGTTTCACTTTGTGGAAACCGCCTGACCTCGCAGCATTAGGATTCGTTTGCTCGATGGTAGGCGGGTTCTTTTTTTATTTAACCAATTGCTGCTATTTGGTCGTGACGTGTGTAATGCGCCACAAACTGGTATATTAAGCTTTTCCCAAATCCAGTAGGAAAAAGTGCAATAACATCTTTCCCCTTGATAAAATTCACCAAACATTCTCTTTGTTCGGCTTTAAATCCTCGATCTCGGGAATCGTTGCCAACAATGTATGGCTCTTTGCTGAGTGGCTGGTGCACGGTCTACAACAATACAACAGTAATATCTTGGTCTGCTCGCGGCCACCACTTGTCCCCATGGAGACGTTATGTTTTAATGCTGTATTGTGGAAAATTTATGGAGACCAACAGGTGAGGGAGCCTCCACCTGAAAAGTTACACAGTGCATCTTTTAAAGTATGATTGCTCTGTTAAAAGTACATTAAATGGGCCCTTCTGAATGACAAGCTGCATTCACCACCGCTCTGTGGCCTCTGCTTCGACTATATTTCTCGCTGCAGCGCTGAGCCCCTCTCAAACCCTCACCCACAGGATTAGAGTGAGAACTATTCAAACATGTGTCAGTGCGGTGTACAGTGTGGTGCACAGATGGAGTCAGAGGTGCTGGCAGACGACGCTGAGCTGATGTGTGTCACTGTGCTCCCCGTAGGATTCGCCCCGACGCACCGCAGCCACAGTCCAGACGCAGGGTGTATGAGCCATCAGGTCAGATCCATCACCCCCACTGGACCGGAGGTGAAGAGCAGCAGGAAGAAGGATGTGTCCCAGCTGGCACGTCTCAAGGTTGTGGCAGGAAACGCCTGTCTGCGGTGGTCACACGTGGGTTACTGACAGGTGCAGGAGGGGCTGGCATCACTGGCTTGGAAGGGTCTGAGCTTGTCAAAAATGCGCTGTGAACCATCACTGTGGTTAACAAGTGTGATGAGACGAGTCTTTTATTTTCAAATGCAATCCAAATATCCTACTACAATTCTACTACAATGCTTTTGTCTGTTACCTGGTCCCCGAAGGGTTGACCAGGTTTTGTATTCACCCTGTGTGTGTGTGTGTGTGTTCCACCCGCGATAATTCTGCCATTTATGGACTGATTGTCACATTTCATTAGTGGGTCAAGCCCCCGTGCCCGATACCGTAAAAAAAAGTTTGGTAGGGAGTATTAGGGAGTATTATCTGTTACATAATGGTGAGTTGTTGTACAGTTGTAGGGAGTATTATCTGTTACATAACTGTTAGTTGTTGTACAGTTGTAGGGAGTATTATCTGTTACATAAGGGAGTTGAGTTGTTGTACAGTTGTAGGGAGTATTATCTGTTACAGTTTACAGTTGTATAAGTTGGTGAGTTTATTGTACAGTTGTAGGGAGTATTATCTGTTACATAAGGGTGGATTGATTTACAGTTGTAGGGAGTATTATCTGTTACATAAGGGTGAGTTGTTGTACAGTTGTAGGGAGTATTATCCATTACATAACAGTGAGTTGTTGTACAGTTGTAGGGAGTATTATCTGTTCCATAAGGGTGAGTTATTGTACAGTTGTAGGGAGTATTATTTGTTATAGTCTGTTGCAGTGGGTGAGCAGGAGTGTCCATGATGGAGGGCAGTTTGTCCAGTGTCCTCCGTCCCTGAATGTGACAAATGTCTCCAGCTCACATCCGTCAATCCGTTCAATTCGATCCAGTGCATCCAGTAAAAAAAGGTACAGCGCCTTTAAACGTGGAATTATTGTTTGTGTGACTGCACTAGAGATAACAGCGTGTTGAGATAAAAGCCTCCCTATTAAGATTCTACACAGAGAAGTTTAATCGAACTCCACTGGATTCCTCATTTAGAGAATCAGACGCGCAGTGTGACAGAGTGGAAGAGGAGGAGGAGAGAGCTCGTGGAATAACAAAATCACATCAACGACTCCGGGCTACAGAGCTTCATTAAGCACAGAGGGGAATACAGACGCCACAATTGTGCATTAAATGTTGTGGTGCCTGTGATTAGTGGTGAGGTTTTGCTTGGAAGACAGTTGTGTGTTTCTCAGACACTACCGGGAACATGCAGCACAAACTAAGGCTGTTATTTGGAAACATTTGTCACATCGAGGGACAGAGGACACTGGACAAACTGCTCTCCATCATGGACACTCCTGCTGATCCACTGCACCAGATTATAACAGATAATACTCCCTACAACTGTACAACTCACCCTTATGTAACAGATAAAACCCCCTATAACTGTACATTAACTCACCCTTATTTAACAGATAATACTCCCTACAACTGTACAATAACTCACCCTTATGTAACAGGTAATACTCCCTACAACTGTGACATCAACTCACTGTTGTGTAACAGATAATACTCCCTACAACTGAACAACAACTCACCCTTATGTAACAGGTAATACTCCCTACAACGTTACAACAACTCATCATTATGTAACAAATAATACTCCCTACAACTGTACAGCAACTCATCCTTATGTAACAGATAATACTCCCTACAACTGTACAGCAATTCATCCTTATGTAACACATAATACTCCCTACAACTGTACAACAACTCACCCTTATGTAACACATAATACTCCCTACAACTGTACAACAACTCACCCTTATGTAACAGATAATACTCCCTACAACTGTACAACAACTCACCCTTATGTAACAGATAATACTCCCTACAACTGTACAACAACTCACCCTTATGTAACAGATAATACTCCCTACAACTGTACAACAACTCACCCTTATGGAACAGATAATACTCCCTACAACTGTACAACAACTCACCCTTATGGAACAGATAATACTCCCTACAACTGTACAACAACTCACCCTTATGTAACAGATAATACTCCCTACAACTGTACAACAACTCATCATTATGGAACAGATAATACTCCCTACAACTGAACAACAACTCACCCTTATGGAACAGATAATACTCCCTACAACTGTGCAACAACTCACCCTTATGTAACAATGATACTCCCTACAACTGTACAACAACTCACCCTTATGTAACAGATAATACTCCCTACAACTGAACAACAACTCACCCTTACGTAACAGATAATACTCCCTACAACTGTATAACAACTCATCATTGTGGAACAGATTATATTTCCTACAACTGTACTGGAAATGATTTAAAGGTGCATTGTGTAACCTTTCTGGTGGAGGGTCCTTTCTATCTTCATGGAGACCAAACCAGACCCAGTTACAGGTCAGATCTGTGGCGAGGCGACCCCGCTCACAGTCAGAATGCCTGTTTTTCTAGGTATTTTGAGCAACAAAACCACCTGTAATTGAAGTCTGTAAGTTAAAAGTTTAATGTCACACTGTGGAACATTCCAGGCAGAGCAATGATGTCTCCATAGAAACACGCAGGTGACGGAACCTTAATTAAAAAGTTACACAGTGCACCTTTAACCATTATCTCTAAACTGTGTGAGGTTGTGTATTGTTCATTATTCATTTGGCAAACAGCGAGCAAGTTGAACAGAGACAAACCTCAGTTCCTTTTACAAAACACTGTTCATTTGCATAACACTCGGCTTAGAAATTGATTATAGACGAATAAAGTCACAAACTAAAGTCAAACCAATGCTTTCCGTGCGTTTATTACATTAACACGAGTGATTCAGCCTGTTAAGAATATACAACATCTGCACATTAAGACAGCCTTCTCCATCTCCGCCCCCACCCTCTGGAACTCACCAGCTTCAAGAAAAATCTCAAGACCCATCTGTTTAGAATAGTTTTTAATCTTTAACTTTTCTCAGTATGATTCAGTGTTTTTTTCTTCATTGTATTATTTGCTCATTGCTCTTATGACTGTTTTAATCTGTGTTCTGTAAAGTGTCCTGAAAAGCCTTATATAAATGAAATGTATTATTAGGCTCGAGCGCTAAGGGTGGCGTAGGGTCTATTGTGATTGTTCAGCCGTGCCTCGCTGCGGGCACACCGTTTCCAAACATAATGACACTCATGCCATCGACTCGTGCCCGGTGGCGTGGTACTGTGTCATTGCCCAGGGCCCCGACAGTGGTCTAATTGTAATTGTTCACCCCAGAACATAACAAAAGATAAAACTAACATCCATCCATTTAATTGAGCTTATCTGGGGCAGGGAGCACTGATTATTATCACTCTGCCTGTTATACATTTTTGTTATTGTTGTTATTGTTGTTATTCAATGTTGTATCCAAGGTGCTTGGAACACACCAAATCCTTTTTTTTTTTTTTTTTTAGAAATATATTATACCAGGTGAAACACTGTGTTGTCAAATTTGTGTATTTAGTAATACTGTTTATTTAATGACGTCATTATTACTATATACCTTATTAGGAGATGTCAGCTCAAATGTTCCCAAACGGGAAAATATTCTTGCTGGCTCCATCGCCAAAAAAAAAAAAAAAAAAAAAAGAATCTCAAATAGAATGTATCAAACTTGCAATAACCCAAAACAAACAAAATGTTTTGGGGGAAACCATTGCATTTCTTTGGCCCTTATGTTTCAAATCGCGCGCCAAATCCACAAACCACTTCCAGAACCAGTCAAATGGTACAGGTGGTTTGTGAGGCTTCAAACGTCACCACATACATCACCAATAAAAGCCTCAATACGCACTTCACCAAAGCCCTCCGGGATTATTCGGCACACGCTTTGAAGCCTCGACACGCAGGACACATCACTACTGAGAGTACTGACAGCACTTCAGGATTTTTTTTTTGCGGGTTGAAAAAAATTCACGTCCACACGGATAAATAAATATTCATGTCCAAACGACATCGGAGCATTGAGTGAAAACACTATAATACATATGCCACACCTGTATGTGGTGCTGTTAACAATGATAATAATATTTAATTAATAATATTAATAAGCTCATCACTGTTTTTTTTAACTTAATGTATAATAAGGTAATTTAGCCTATTAGATGTATCCCAGAAATATAGCCATTTTGTTTTGCAAAAATTAAACATAATGACGAGCTCACGACGTCATTGTTTTCCAAAAGATGAGGTTTGCTTGTCCACACGACAACGCAACGCCGGCATTCTCAGATTTCTCCACTCTGGAACCCCTTTTCAAAAAACACAGTTTTCGCCCACAAGACACGCCTGCTCCGTGGATGAAAGGCCAAAATGGATAAAAACTTCACCGTTTCGACCAAAAAACTTTGTAGTGCGGACACCACCTTAGACTTAGACTTAGACAGACTTCATTGATCCACAAGGGAAATTACTTGGACTGGGCTGTCACATTTTATTTACATTTACATATTTAATGTTCCGTTGTATATTTGGTTTTCTATTTATTTTGAATTTGTATTTATGTATTTATTTGAGCATCATTTTCCGTACATTACAGTAAATGCATCATGATTTCGGTGCATAGCTGAGGTGCTCAAAAGGAGTAGGTAGGAGTTAAAAATATGTTTATTTTCCTTCCCCTTATTTCAGAAGTTAGTAGTTAGCTGCTAGAATTTAACTGCAATTTGTACATGTGTTAACAGCAGTACAAGATTCTGATAATGTTAATGATTCACAAAAGCACAGCAAAAATATACAATTTACAACGCAATGCGTTCTCATTATCAAGATGTTTCAGCTCCCACCAGAAGCCATTTTCACTTTGATGGTTTTGGCTTGAAGCACCAAGAATTTATCCCACTCTGAGTTCACTAAGTCCAACCCCAACGGAAGAAATTTTAGAGTGAAAGTGCCCTGCCCTTGTTTACTTGCCAACATCATTATGGGTTATTATGCCCCCACTGTAGATCGTCTGTCTCATCCTCAGCATTGATAAGTACCCGATTAACATTTCATTGGCCTGCTGTGGTCTTTGTCCACAGATTCAGAATGCTTCTGTAAACAGCTGGCAGATCAAATCTCAGTTCACATTTTTGTATTCAAAGAGGGATTCTCTTTCTTCACAAAAATAGCTTCTTTCACACTCTTAGCATACCAATTCTCTGTCTGCTTAAAATCTGCACTGCCACTTTATGCTGTAGGTGTGGTTTGAATAAAGAGCAGGTACTGGAGTGTCCTGTCTGTGTAGATTCCCTGTATTAATCAGTCAACCAACCAATCAATATGACTTGATTTGTCCCAGGGGCAGTTTTGATTGAGCAGTAAAAGCAATAACAGAGGGCAGTACGGGTGGAAATTAGCAGTGGTGCTACAGCCTGGTACAATGCATCTCCCCTGTTAAGGTTAATGTAAAAATTGTGCGCTGTCCCCGTCTCAAATAATAAATAAATAAATAAATAAAAGCTCAAACAAAAGTCTCAGTGCAGCTTAACAGGTAGAGTCAGGGCACTTTGAGGAGAATAATAACCCTCAGGGCAAAAGTGCCCACCCCTCTGTCCAGAAGCCCGAGCATCACAGGAGCCTCCAGGGGGCGCCAGGTGAACTCTGAAGACTGTTATGGAAAAAATCTTTACATAATCATGTTTAATCACTTGTGTAAGCATTTATGTGAATGTGTAAGTTGACTTAATCATTGTTAATCAGACTTTTACTTTATCCTGTAGCCAGAGGCCTCATAGGGGGCCTCTCTCTCCCAGGCTCCAGACTCAAATAGCTGTCTGGGAACACTTATTTTCACTTGTTTTTCACATGTTGTTTTATTGCCACTGACCCAGCTTTGTGTTGACCCATCCTTGTAAGAAGGTGTTATGTTTTTTTTACCTGTTGCTACGTGGCTTGTCATCATCCATGTGCCCTATGGCCCCCTGAGGGTTATAAAGATCTAGTATGCTTGTTTTGAAGAGGAGACGAGGGAGAGACACCTCTGTGAGGGACAGGCAGCTCTGTGATTGTGCACAAATAATAACTCAGACTTTTTGATTTAAAACAACTTCTCTGTCTATTCTTTATTCTAGAAAATCCACAACAAGACACAACAGGATAACCTCTTTTACACTCTCTACTCTGTAGTTTCTATCGGTAATCGCATGGGATATTCCCTCTTGAACATCTTCTGCCATATTTGGTGTAAAAATCCTGTTGCATTGTTGTAAAAAGCCTGTAGCTTTTCAGAACTCCATCCAGAGTCCTCATGGATACAGGAAAAAGAAACTCCTCAAATCACAAAATCATTAACTTCTGTCCTTTGAAACTGTATGCATTTTTAGTTGAAATCCCGCACAAGTCCAAAATTTTAAAAGTTTAAAAAGTGTTCAGTGTTTCAACCAGTCAGCCACAAGAGCAGCCAAGCATGTCAAGACTTGTATCTGGATTTTACCGTCCTCTACTATGACTGCAGCTCAATCTAGGAGGGCCAAGCGATTCTCCTGCAGGACCAATGCATCGATGTGCTCTGAGAAAGCTTCCAGAATGAAGTCAGTACTTTTCTTCTCCATCAATTCCATGTCGATCTTGCTACTATGGAGGATTACCGGAGAGCAGTCTGCCTGTAGAAGTTTCCTCTAAATTGAAAGTAAGTAGTGTTGAGACAGATGTCCAACAGAGGGCCAGTCTCATCCCTCACTCTCCACCTGAGTGAGAAAGGTGCACGGTGCTCGACGCTGCTGTTCATTCTGCTGCTGTTACCAGGGCACCGTGTGAATCTTTGCCTTTCTGCAGAAAATCATTCTTGGAGCTGGACCATTTTTTACACTGTCGTTTCTTCTGACTTTCACAGCTCATTTGCTTCCTGTCGTATTTGCAAGACTCACAACAAGTATAAATGTTTCCTAGAATTACCATAAGAAAATGAATAGAATTGAATACATGAATAGAATTATAAAAAAAATAAAATAAAGAAAAAGTCCACCCCGCTAACCCCTCTGCTGTGTCTCATTAATAGTGGAGCAGATGAAGTGGTGCACAGATTGATTGGCTGGGTCTGGCTCTTAAACTCAGAGATAGATCGGCCGCAGCTGTTGTCTGGCATCACACTAAATGCTTTAGTAATGCCCTTCATCTGTCTGTAGGGAGTGAAGACTACAGCACTCATCTCCAGGGAAGGGAAGATTCACTTAAGTCACGATTCAATTTGACTTTTGATTTTGATAACTTGATAACTAAACTAACATGATTTCTTATGTAGCAGAGAGGGGGCTTCCAAACGGGTTCCCCCACTTTTATTTAATTATTTAATTACAACACAAGTAAGTCTGGCTACAGCACAGGACAAAGGCATTAAAGTGGAAAAATATACGGTTCTTTATTTTAGTTAATATTAAAAAAAGCTCATTTTACACATTTCCTTTTAAAAAGATACACGATCACATTTTTAGATGCAAAGTGCTAGGTGCGTGGCTTCACTGTTAGGACTTTAGATGTTTTAAAGTGCACTATCCGCTATTGCACACCCATCCTAGCCGATCACTATAGCGATTACTCCCACTACAGGTAAAAGAACCTATGGAGTCACTTTACGAGAAAATTTAAAGGACTTGGAGAATTTGGGAGCAGAATCTAGCAGCAGCAGCGTAATCTGCCACACAGAGATACTGTACATCGATTAACACACTCCAACAAACGCCACCACCCCCAAACATGCATCACCCAGATCCTCTACCTGGTTTCTAGAATAGGCGTATTCTACATCGGGGCCGGGAGAACGTTAGGAGCGACCACCATCTACGCCTGCTCCAGACAACACCTTTAGATTTAATCAGAAATAACACATTAAAACTAGTTCTACGAAAAACACTGAAGGAACAACTCCGGTACTTACACGCGCCACATTTGCAAGCCACCGAAAGCCCTGACTGTCCCACTACGGCGTGCGCAGCCTTTTCTAATCGCCTAATCAGTGACGCACAGGTGGACGCATTCACGGACGCACTACAGTCAGAATAGTCTAAACACCTGGTTACACTTATCTTAAAACTCAAAATATACTATTAACATTGAATAAAATAAATAAAGTAATTGTTGTTAATGCTCTGAACATTGTCAGCATTAACAATAAATCATATCCGAAATAAATGACTTAAAAATAAATGAATAACTTTCTAAATTAAATTAAAAAAAAATAGGCCACCAGTTCTTAAAATTAAACTAAAATAGACCCCTAGCCACTATGAATAAATATTAGGTTTAATGATTTAGGCTACAATTATTAAATAAAATAAAATAAAAAATACAATGTCTCCTGAGGAACGTATGGTTTATAATCTGCGTCTGTAATAATAGTAGTAGTAGTAGTAGTAGTTTATTTTCTTCAGTCATGTACTTAATAGATTGTTACAAGTGTCACGTGACTTTCACAGGGGGGATTTGGGTTCGAATCCCCTCTGAGAGTGCACTGAGTCAGCCATTAGTTTAGTTATGTTCAAAAAATAACCCGCGATAGGTGAAATCCGCGAAGTAGTCAACTTTATATTTTACAGTGATTATATCGGTCTTAAGTCTGTAAAACCCGTCATCACACACTTTAGATACTTTTCTCACACAGGACAGTTAACCCTTTTTGCATCCTTCTTAAAATGTATTGCTGCTGTCGTCCTTTTGTTATTTTCCTCCTTCTTTATGTAACGAACCAAAGATTAATTTATTCCGTAATGGAGCCTACAGTGCCTAGAGTCCAGCACGGCTCCATTTTTAGAGAGCGGCACCCATGCAGTACAGCACCACACCCACCCATTGACCTGAGATAATATCAAACTTTTGCGCTGCCTACAGCACTGACTGAACCAAGACTAAACCAAGAATAAACCAAGAATAAACCAAGACTAAACCAAGACTAAACCAAGACTAAACCAAGAATAAACCAAGACTAAACCAAGACTAAACCAGGACTAACCTAGGACTGATTCCAGGACTGAAGAGGAGGACTAAGCCAGGACTGAACTAGGGCTAAAACAGGACTAAACCAGAACTAAACCAGAAATGAACCAGGACTCGCTGTTGGGACAGGCTTGGAGGTGACCGCAGGAAAACGGACCGGCGCAGAGCTCCACACCTTGCGAAGGTAAGCGGACACCCTGCTCGGGCTTCTCTCTCTTAAGTCCAAGATTAGTCCTGGTTTAGACCTGGTTTAGACCCACCCGTGTGTAATTCCTACCCGCCCGTAATACGCAATACACATTCACACGCTGTTAAAAAAAGCACGCAAAATTGCACCGAAAAATCAGTGAAACAGTGAGACCACGAAAGGTGAACCGCGATATAGCGAGGGACGAGTGTAAAAGGTACGGTAGATGTTAATTTGTAATTTACTGCTTAATGACATCACAAGGTGGAACAGAGCATTTTGAGCTTTGGAGATGCAGACAGACCAATAATGCAAACCTGTGTGAATGAAACAAAACACAACTCCAGGTCTGTTTTTGATGAGGCAACAACATCGTAACGTGGCTTAAAGCTCAAAAGAGTCAATTTTGTGTAATGTCGGACCTTTAAGTACTGCATTTTCCACATAAACATTTCAGAAATTGTTCAAAACACTTTTTTTGTCATCATCTTGAATTGAAAAGAGAAATATTGCCAACGTACGCCTGAAGGGGTTTCTATAGCAGCAATAATTTCACAGGCTTACATCAGTTATTTTCTACTGTCACCACATTTGACTGGAACATTTGCACACAGCGGGGTTCAGAAGCCTATTGAAAATGCATCTCACTTTAAAGTCCCTGTACTCAGTTTTAGTGGTGGAAGGTAATGAAGTACAAAAGTAAAAGGGCAATACTTGAGTACAATTTTAGGTATCTGTACTTTGCTTAAGTATATTTTACCATGGATACTTTTTACTTTTACTTCTTTAAATTTGAGAGAGACTATCTGTAATTTCTACTCCACTATATTTTAGATCCAGCCTGAAAAGTCTAAAGTACTTTTCTTTATGGTGTGACTTTATTTTTTAGCACATTCACCTGGAGTTGACATTCCCAACTTTGAGCAAACCACATACACAAAAACACCTAGAAAAATTAAGAAATCAGTTGAAAAATTTAAATTCATCTTTGTCAAAATCACTACATTTCATCCTTTAATTGCTCTAAAAATCTGAACAAAATAGTTTTGACGCTTAAAGTACAGGCACTTTAATACTTTTACTTAAGAAGATTTTTTTTTTTTTTTACTTGTGATTCTTTTACTTTTAAGGAGTACTTTTTTACTTGCTTTTTTTACTTTAACTTTTTTTTAACTAAATTTTTTGTCAATTTTTGGTCCATGTATTTGAGCAAAATGTGTCTTGTGACAGCAGCTCTTGAGGTTAAAATAAATCTGCTGCGCGTTATCTGCCTCTAATTATTTAAAAAAATGTCAGATAATTAGGAAGCACACATTGAATGCTGTCGTTGTGTCCTTGGGCAAAACACTTAACCCACCTCGCCCGCAGTGTCTGAGTTAAGAGTGTGGATCAGGCTGAATTTTTCTGTCTGAGCCCAGCAGGCATTAACATTGGGGCCGGGCACGTTAACGCGTTAATTTTGTGTTAACTAATCAATTCATTAACGCCGACAATTATTTTAACGCCGTTAACGCAGTTTTTATTATTTACTTATTTTTTTTATTGTAAACGTCTGTTGCTCAGTGGCTTTTATTTGAAAAAGTCCACCCCGAGCGTTTCTTTAAGTTTGACATCTTTTCTTTACACTTTTTGCACTTTTTTCTGACTACGTGAGATGCAACGTGTCCGAGCCTCCGTGAGCCGCGCTGCGGAGCCGGAACCCGCAGCCGAGCCTGCAGCCGGGCAGGACCAGCCGTCCGCTCTGAGCTTCAGCGGGCTCCTAGCTCTGACCGGGCTGCGAGCTCCAGTTCATGGTTCTTTGTCCAGTGCAGTTTTCGTCGCTGCAGTCTCGCATACATAATGCTATCACAGGGTATTCACCAAGGTCCAGAAGATTTCGTGATATGATCCCACCCATAATCAATGAAATATGATTGACCAAGGCAACTGTTAATCTTAAACTTTGTTCCAGCCACCGGTTCAGCGCTGCAGGGGGAGTCACTGATTTACCCAGATACAACTGGAAGAAAAATTGTGATTAGTTCATTTCCATTCCATTATATTAACGTATAAAAGCTTATAAATAACCTTTGTTTCCCAAGAAATATCAGTCCAAGTTTATAACTATGATCTAGAAATTATTACTAGTGTCGTGTTTATTACTCACTGAATAAAAAATATTGAAAAAATATATTATTAGTACAAAAATGTATTCAATATTTTTTCTTGAGCCTTCAGAATACCTAGAAGACTCTGAGGGTTCAACTCTGAAAGAAATGCTGTTTGAACAACAAATGTGTGTGGCTCTTTCATTTACATTTCCAATAAAAGTGCACTGTAAGCTACTTTATAATTCATGAATTGGTTTTGCATATAACATGCGATTAATCGCGATTAATATTTTTGGGGGCAATATTGGGCAATATTTTTTATTTTTGCCCAGCCCTAATTAAGATATTTACATCCGAACCTGACCAAACCTGACATAATTAAAATCACAATATTTTCATAGGCCTAATGACAAATGTAGGATATCATTTGCATGGCCTCTAACGGACACAGAGATGCTAAATACAAACTTGGGATATAGGGAAAATAATGAGAAGACTTTATATCCCACCTCTTGTAAAGTGGTACATTCAAAGTGCAGCATCTCGTCCATATTCTCCATAGAAATTGTCTTCCTCAAATAATGACACTCAGTCCACATAACAGCGCTGCTAATCCAGTTTGAGGCGTTAAAAGCCAAAAAGGCAAAAAGTAGTTCACGTGTGCCTGCGAATCTACAGCTTCACCTCGATCTGTGCGCTGTGTGAATGTAAACATAGTGACTCTACTTCCTGTGGACTTTATCGCCAATCTTTTATGCTTTAAAAATCACGTATCTGAAATATTGCACCACATTTTGCAAATAATAATAACACAGTTTTGTCTTGCATCTCAACTAGAAGTGCAAAGCTCTGATCGTTGAACACTTAAGGCTACGTTTACATGATGATGGTCTGAACAGAAGGCGCAAAAGTGGCGTCGCATCTTCACTTTTTATTCTGCGTTTAGACGAGTGTTTTCAGGAGGAAATCTGTGTGCATACGCGGACGCAAAAGTGTGCGGAATTTGATTGGGGATGCTTGTTGCTTTAAGTTTTCACGCCATGCATTTTCATCACCTACTCCTTCCACAAAGTCCCACAAATGACTGGTTCTCCAGGTTTCATCCATATCCATCTGGCTCGTCTGGGACAAACTGGTGCATCCAGAATTTGACAGAGGTGATTGCAGATCCTTCTCTCTTCACTAACAGTGTCTCTGCAGATTCTGTACATTTGTTAGGAGCCTCCTGTAAGTTTATTAGAGCTGCCAGAGCAACTTGAAGGTCCGACACATGGAAATGATCTGACATGTTTGTTTCTGTGTCCTGTGTGTATGTGACGTAACCATGTACATGACGTACGTTTTGCATCTTGGACAGACGGAAACACTACAGCAGAGGGTATTCAACTTTTCCACTCTGGAGGGTGGTTTCAGATGTTTGAGTTTTTAAGCCCCAAAAACATTGTCACCGTCTAAACGAAAGGCACTTCCAATAAAATATTTAGTTGTTTTTACCTGCAAGTGTTCTCATGTAAACAGGCCCTAAGAGTCTCAAAGCAAGTGGTTTTACTGTAGACAGGAAAACAGACAGGACATTCTTATGTGTCCGAGTCCAACCCGAGCCTGAACATAAGATTACTCAAGCATGTGTGGTTGAAACAAAACTCAACTCCAGGTCTGTTTTTGATGACGTAACAACATTATAACATGACTTAAAGCTCACAAGAGTCAATTTTGCATAACATAGGACCTTTAAGGGTAGAATATTTAGTTTAATGTACATTGTTTCTCATCTTTTATTCAATAATTTGCTGAATAAAAGGAGGTAATAGCGATAAAGATGAAAGCAAGATTCATTTGCCTAATAAGCCAGTCTGTCTTTAGTACTGTACTCCCTCACAGCAGCTTTTTACAAGGGCCAGGAAAAGTCCCATTAGGATTATGGGGAGTTAATTGAAAGCTTCGCCAGATGACTTATAATTGTTCATTTGATCCTCTCTGATTATATTCATTAGCATTATCTCCTCCTGAGCCCTCCTGCACCCATTATAATGAGCCATTTCACTGACCCTTTTTGGTTCATATCTGGGGGACATTATCTGGTGCAAAACAACTTCATCTGTCCAGTCTGTAAGGTCATTACAGGTGTGCTATGATACTTTTCTGGTGTGTGTGCCTGTGTGTGCGAAGTAGGGCTGTTAAAAGTATCGAAAATGAGATACTAATCAATACTGAAATTAGTATCGAAGCTAGGTACTCATTTGAGCAAGTATTGTTACTAAAACTGTTCAAGAAGAATAAGTATAAAGAAGAAGATTAAGGGAGTGTGACGTTGCCCATAGCGTTCATCATCTAGTCAAATGAAGCTCATCGAGGCTGGCAGTTATAGGGGCTGAGTTCCATATTTGGAATTCCGACCGCAAGTATCATAACGACCAATGAGCCAATCAGGAGCGAGGCTGTTAAAGGTACAATTGCCAAAATACAATCTATCCTCTCTTGCCCTGATCTTGAAAAAGTCATCCACACGCTCATCTTCTCCCGTCTAGACTATTGCAGCTCCCTCCTCTCTGGCCTCGACTCCAAATCCATCTCCCAGTTCTGACTGGTTCAGAACGAAGCAGCTCGGCTCCTCACTGGGTTTAACAGACATCAACACATCACTCCCTGTTTGAGCTTCCCCTCACTGGCTCCTGTGTGTTTTAATCATCAATTTGAAGATTTTACTGATCACTTTTAAAGCTCGTTTAGGTCTTGCACCAAGTTACGGTTCAGTGACAGGTCCCTGTGGCTGTTCCAAAGTCCAGGCTCCAGACAAAGGGTGATGGAACCTTTTCAGTCTGGAATGACCTGCCTCGCACCATCAGTATCATCTTTTAAATCACTTCTTAAGACTCATTTTTATCGGTTGACCTTCCTTTAACTGGTTTTATCTGTTTTTTGTGGCCATACCAGCCTGCCAAAGCCTGATCCCATCAGATCTCAACAAGGCCGGGCCTGGTTAGTACTTGGATGGGAGACCACTGGGAAAATCAGGTGCCACAGTGGGGCACCAGTCATAAAAAAAAAATCTGTTGTGTCCTCAGACAAGACACTTCATCCCACATTGCTTAGTATGAAAGTGGTGTGTGCGTAAGTGATGGTGGTTGGAGGGGCTGATGATGCAGATTGGCAGCCTCACTTCTGTCAGTCTGGCCCAGGGCAGCTGTGGCTACAGTAGTAGCTTATCATCACTGAGTATGGAGTCATTAAATAGTGAACTGTAAAGCATCTTTGAGTGTCCAAAAAATCGTGATATAAAACTGATCCATGATTTTATTCTTTATTTTTATTTTATTTATTTGTATTTATTTTTTATAATTAAGTGAATTGTTTGCATCATTGTCTGTTTTTGTATGCTATTTTTATGCTTTTTGTATTGTTCTTTGCTACTGGTACAGCACTTTGTAAACTTTGCTTTTAGAAGTGCTTTATAAATAAAGATTTATTATTATTAGACTGGGAAACATTTCAGACGAAGCAACAAGTGCAATCAGAAACAGCAACCTGGTCCCCATGAGGCGTCGGTGGGGTCAGTTCATCACCACAGAAGCAGTTTATGAGGAGTCCAGCCCACATTACATGATCATTATATCCACAATGTAATGTGTGTATCTGTACAGGCCCATGAACATTTGTGTGATATTGGTCACACATGAGAATGTCTGTGTTTACTAGTGTAGAACCAAAATGTCATTTTTCATGAGTTGTGTATATGTTAGTTGTGTGACTGTAGATCAGTGTGTTGTGAATCACCAGAAAAACAAGAAATGGAAATTATTTTCATTCCAATTTGAATTTTAACGGCTACACTGAAAGAGAAAGGAACTGTTATAATTAGTGATTATCTGTAAAACTATAAATGTTTGACTATACAAACGCATAGAATTATAAATAGATAATCACTTTTCTGAGATTTTGAGACACTCCCGTTGCTCTAGCTCCATCCATTACGGAGCTATGACCAAAAATGCATATTTGATCTTGGTTGCTTTGACCTTCAAGTGACCTTGACTGGTTTCAGCCTGTAACATCCAGTGTACCCCAGTTATGTGTGTGCCAACTTGTGTGATGATTGGGTAAATATTTTAGGCCGCAGATGGTTCAGAAATGGTCAAAATGGCCTATTCTTTATAATGGCGTGACCTTTCAATTGACCCGTGTGACCTCAAATGATGTCGGATCATCACCAGACTTTTTTATTTGCGGCATTGCGCACAGGGGCTTGACCTACGTACCAGATTTGGTAACAATCGGTCCATAAATAGCAGAATTATCGCAGGTGAACAGACACGCAGACACACAGGGTCAATATAAAACCTGGTCAACCCTTCAGGGACCAGGTAATAACATCTCCATGGAGAAAAGTGTTTGACGGACCCTCCACCCGAAGAGTTACACAATGCACCTGTTAAAAACACGTTATTTTCAACTCTATATTTACTGTAGGTAGAATCATTTTGCCTGCCACATTTTTCCATGGAGTCCAAGTAAACATTATTGACAGGTGTTGGTGTGCGATGTTACGTTCTTGTTCTCTGATGGTTTGCTGGATCTCGCTCCTATTTCCTGAAGCTTCCGGGCCAGAGCGTGGAGGTAATGAGCTCTGAGCCCTGTGGCAGATGGACGTGGAGTGGATGTGAAGGCTGGAGGCTGTGGAGAATCGCAGTCTGCTCTCTTCTGAGGAAAAACTCATCCAATAAAGTCATCATTTATGCACACACATGGACACTCAGGACACCGACGCGTTTGGAATCCTTATATCATTTCGTTTGTGTAATTTTTTTCACATCGAAATTTTCCACACTGATTTTAGAGCGTTACAACTGAGGTTTTGAAATTTTAACATTTAAAAAATCTAAATGACACAAAATGAACTCTTGTTGAGCTCTAAACCATGTTATATAAAGTTGTTGCCTCATCAAAAGCAGACCTGGAGTTGTGTTGTGTTTCATTCACACATGAGTAATCCTTTATTACCTGGTCCCCGAAGATTTGACCAGGTTTTATATTCATCCTGTGTGAGTGTGTGTCTGTGTGTGTGTGTGTCTGTCCACCCGCGATAATTCCACCATTTATGCATCGATTGTCACCAAATTTAGTACGTGGGTCAAGCCCCCGTGCCCGATGCCGCAAAAAAGTTTGGTGACGATCCGAGGTCATTTGAGGTCGCACACGTCAATTGAAAGTTCACACCATTATAAAGGATAGGCCATTTCAGCAATTTCTGAACCACCTGCGGCCTAAAATATTCACCCAATCATCACACAAGTTGGCAAACACATAACCGGGGTACACGGGATGTTACAGGTTGAAACCGGTCAAGGTCACTTGAAGGTCAAGGTCACCAAGGTCAAATATGCGTTTTTGGTCATAACTCTGCGAAGGATCAAGCTAGAGCAACAGGAGTGTCTCAAAATCTCAAAAAAAAGATTATCTATTTATAATTCTATGCATTTGTATAGTAAAATATTAATATTTTTCACTAATTATAACAGTTCCTTTCTCTTTCAGTGTAGCTGTTAAAATTCTAATTGGAACAAAAATAATTTCCATTTCTTGTTTTTCTGGTGATACGCAACACAATGATCTACAGTCACACAACTAACATATACACAGACATTCTCATGTGTGACCAATATCACACAAATATTCATGGGCCTGTACAGATACACACATCGCATTGTGGATGTAACCATCATGTAATATGGGCTGGGCTCCTCATAAGCTGCTTCTGTGGTGATAAACTGCCCCTAAACTGCGCTTGTTATTAGTCTGTTTACATTTCCAAAGCTCAACATACTCTGTTCCACCTTGTGATGTCATGAAGTGGTACGTTTCAGCTCCTTTTACCTTTATTTCAGTAGAGATTAGCAATTCCAGATCTGAAATCATCCAAATGATTCTAGTGAAGGTGTACGGAGTTTAAAAATCACAGTGGAGCACTTCCTGTATTACCATATGACATCAACATGTGGAACAGAGCATGATGAGCTTTTAGAAAGAAGAACTCAGCCTAATTATGCAGAGTTTGTGTGTTAACCATGTGTGAATGAAACAAAAGACCACAGACCCATGACATCTCGAGGACTGGTGCAGAGTTTGACAGTTCCAAGACAGAAATCCTGTTATTTTGTCCAACAAATGAAAAAAAGGAATGATTCCAAGCAGGCCCTTCTCGTTGTACACCCTTCATAATGAGGTGCAAGGACATGACTCCTGGGCCTCAGTGACAATGTGCTACAGGATTTTCAAGGACCCATGCACAATGGTGTAGTGGGTTTGTGACGAGGCCCCCTCCCCACATCAGTGGCTCCGAACTGTTACGAGTGTAGTTCCAATAAAGGCCTTTTCCTTGGAGTAAAGTCCTGCACTGACCTGACGCAAAACAGTGCAGCATGGGACACATTTTGAAAGCTCACTGAGGTGCGGGTTAGGGTTAGGCTGGCGCCACCTAGTGCCTCTGCTCAGTTAAATTTCTCTCCAGTGACTAGATCAGGAATCAAAATACACTAGATGGTTTGCAAAAACCCTGGAAGTGCAAGTTTGGGCACCAGCCAATCAGCGAAGAGCCATATATTCAGTGTTGTCAACGATTCCCAAGATCGAGGATTTAAAACCGGAATAAAGAGAATGTTTGGTGAATTTCATCAAGATGAAAGACGTTATTGTGGTTCTTCCTACGGGGTTTGGAAAAAGCTTAATATACCAGTTAGCCCTGTTAGCAGCGCATTACATACGTCACGACCAAATAGCAGCGATTGGTTAAATGATAAAAAGTACCCGCCTACCGTCGAGCGTGTACGAAGTGAAACAAAGTAAACCGTAGTGAAACCGGCTGATGAATGAGAGTAGGCGTGGGTGGGAGCGGGACTACACAACAGCGAGAAAGTGCACGGAGGCTGATGCCAGAGACAAGTGCATTGCAGTCGTATAAACGAGGGAAGATAAAAGCGAGTGTGTGACCTGTTCAAATGATTTAAAAGAATGAATGAATGAATGCCAGTATCCAAGCCCTTCGGATCATTTGTCGACACTTGCTCAGGAAAATGTGTGGGAACTGCTCAGGTAAGCTTTTTTGATCAGGCCATTTAATAATTTAACAACTAGAATTTTTTCAGGAGATTAAACACACATCGTCCTCTCCCATGCCGGCACCTCAGGGCTCTTGCAGATGCCCCATATGTAAGGCTCATAGCAATACGTGATTTAAATGTGCTAAAATGGTTAAAAACAGCTAATACTGAGTAATGCATTTCATATGTTAATTTCACAAATTAAAAACCCATTGTTTTTTTTTACATATTAAATTTTCTGGAGGAAGCAAACAGGGCCTTTAACTGTGTAATGCAATACCTTGGCATGTCGCTAGGGGGCGCACCGGTAGAAGGAGTTAGGATTCCAAGGAGAGCTGATTTTATAACTTTGGCCCCAGCTGTAATTGTGTTTGAGAGCCCTGTTTTACAATGTTTAGCTCGGCACGTCAGTCACATACATTGAAATAAGTAGTTTTAATTAGGGGTGTCAAATTATCGAGTTAATTGCGATTAATTAATTACAGTCATATTTCACACGTTATGTTTTTTAATCGCTTTAATCTAAGTTTTAATTTCTAACTTTAGTATTTCTGTATGCGAGTTGCTTATTGTTATTATAAAATCTGTCTTTATGTGTTGTTGGGACACAGTCCTGCTCCGCTCACTCCTGCAAAGAATTGTAATTTTCATTCCCGTTCTCGCCCAAGTCTGTGATAAACCTGCACACGTCTGATCTCTGAAAACGTCACGACACACACAGAACAGACTCACCTTCAGCATCAACATCCCTCTGTCACAGAAAGAACACTCATATTCCACTGAGTCGTGTGCTTTAGTCCGACAGAAGCTGAACCGCATCAGCGCACAACAGCATTTTTTTCTTTTCTCTGCTAAGTTTATGCAAATTAGCCATGCAGTTTTAAGTTTTGTTTCTGTGAGACTTGCGCAAAACTGCATTAAACACATGATAATGTCAAACGGGCAGATGTGGCTCTAGAGTGTTTATAGTTTATATGTTGTAAAGTTTAGTTCATTTATGCAAATTAGTAATAGTAATAATAATGATGATACTTATTATATAAAAACTTTAATGATTAATCGAAAATCAATTGTTATTTCTCCCAACGATCGATTAATAACAATTTCATCGAATGCTCATCCCTACTGGGGACGTTCACTTTCTTAAGCTCTATCAGACATGGAGAAGCGGAAAGGAATTGTCTAAACTGTGTGCAAGGTTAGACCACGTCCGCAAATTCCGGCTGCTTAAAATGTTTTTATTAATGCCAAAATAAAATATCCAGCACAGATGATGTATGATAGACAAACATTCATCATTTGTATATTTTACTTTACTCTCATATTTAGTTTTATGGGACTGTAGTTTATCATCCCACCTCGTTCCACCAGCGCCGCAACGAGCTTTCAGAATGTGTCCTGCACCACATTGTTTTGCGTCGGGTCCCGTGGGTGCAGGGCTCTAACCTGATGTTTTATTTTATTTGTATTTTCTAATTATTTACAGTTTGACAAAAGAACACAGCGGAATGTAAATGAATGATATCTGTTAAAGTTTATTAAACAATAAATGACTTCATAAAATCACCTTTTTTTTGTTTTATATCAGTCTTTTGATAATCCACAATAATGTAATAATGAATTTAAATGAAAATGCCTCAAGTTGAGGCTTTTCTCAGCAATTTTTAGGTGAAATTAAAAAAGAGATTAATTAGAGATTACAGATCATAATTAATTAATCTCTCCATTTTTAAAAAAATCTCTTGACAGCACTAGTTTTAAAATGGTAGCCCGACCTGACCAGCATTAAACTAATATTTAACATCATGATGATAAGTTCAAACATTATTAATCACATTTAGAAACACATTTTAGCAGGACAGGGAGGACTCTTCTTCATGACAGACGCTGAGTTTTGGACTATTATTACTAACTATTTCCCTCAGGACAATGTCTGTGCATATTGTTCACAAAGTTAGGCATCAAAATGATACCTTTACAACGCAAATAGTCTTTTAACCAATCAAATTCTAGTTTTCAGCGCAATACATATAATTTAAAAATCCCTTGGTGAGCTACAGGTTGGAGACCCCTGTCCTAGAGCATTCATTTAGCACTTTTTAATAACTACACCTTGATTAACCTTATGTACCCCTGAACTAATTGATTCAGGCTTTGTAACTACTTAATTAAAGGGTAAAGGTTAGGTGTCAGGTTTACAGCTTTAATTAAACTGCTTATGACAGGTTTTCATGTTTTTCTAATCATTAGTTTTTGCTGGACAAAGCTAAACTGCGTGCCACCGCTTTCCAGATAGTAAGTGAGTGTGGGGGCGCTTCCAGCTCCATCAACTCTGGCTCCAATTGACTTTACACTGAAAAATTGTGGCCCCCTCTCTGTAATTGCTGCTGTGAGCCACGTCGTTTAGGTCTTAAAATCTTCATATTAACCCGCTCTACATGATCTTGTAAATAAATTCCTCTTCCTAATATGGATCTGGCTCCAAATTCGCCCCATAACTTGCTTGCCTTGGTGAGCTTCATTTGACTGGAGCTGAACTCTATGGGTGGCGCCACACTCCCTTATGCCGGGCGTACACTGTGCGATATTTTCGGTCGTGTCACTCAGCCCCAGCTTAAACTGTACGACCAAATCACAGGGTTTAAAAGTTCACAGCTCATGAATCATGTTCTCACACTGAACGAACCGATGCTCGGATGCGACTTGCCTGCTCACACTGTACGTTCACATAACGACCGGAGTTGTCAAAGTTGTTGTTCCGAAAGTAGAAAACCACGAAGAAGAAAACCACGGAATTAGAAAACCACAGATGTGCGGAGACACAATGCTGAGCCACTTCTGTGTCCGCGCATGCGCAGTCTGCCAGATTCTGGCAAATCGGTTCGTGGAACAACTTCAACAGAGCGAAATCCTCACGAGAGGCGACTGGATTTCAAACAAGTTTGATTTTCTTGCGACCTATGAATGTCGATCGGGAGCTGGTTGTGAGCCATTAATCGGTTCTCTTTACCCCATGTAAACTACACGAAGCACGACACACGATGAAGCCAAAACTCGGCCCGATCCCCAAAACAGTCGCACGAGCGAAAAATCGGCTCAAAAAGGGTCAAAAATCGCACAGTGTACGCCCGGCCTTAGTCGACTTCTTTACAGTCTATGGATTAAACATTGATTCAACAAAATAAAGAAGTAATTTTTCACAAACTTTTTTACAGAAACCAGATTTGACTGTACTAGTACATCTTTTATAGAATACAGTTAGTTTGGATTGTAAAGTTATTAAATAAGATTTTTATAGCAACTGTAGTGGGACCTCAAGAGGCCACTAGTGTATACTACACTTAGCCTAGTTCAGAGGTACTCAACTGGTGGACTCCGGTCCTGATCAAATGCAATGACATCTGGACAGAGACAAAAATCTCTCTTTCTATCCTTTTTTTCATAGCGTTCTGGATCGATGCAATATTTCATTGGTGTGTGCTTTTTGGATGTGTTTCTGTATCAAAAAAATGTATAAAGAGGAAGAAAAAAAACATATAAGTCGCACTTCCTGGGGGAAATGTAACTGATAAAATCAGAGACAAAAAACAGACATTTCATGTTGAAAGGCAAGTTCTATTAATAACAAAAGAACAGAGAACAACAGACTATTAATGTCACATGTGAACATTTCTTCAGATAACTATAACATAAACAACAGAACAGAACATTTTTACCTAAATTCACTGAATTCTTCATCCTCTGTGTTACTTTTAACCAAGTCTGAGCAAGTCCGTGACCTCTGGAGATAAACAGAGCGCCGCTTCCTCTTCTGTGTAGCTGTCGTCAGACTCAGCATCAGTTCCAGTTAGAATTATTCCAGCCTTTCTGAATCCCGACAGGATGGTTTCGGTGTCACTGAAGTTCAGGCTTTGTCCATCCATCCAGTGACTTCCAGGAAAGTTACATGGTGCATCCTCCTGGTTGCCGTGAAGCTGTGTTTTCCATTCCCGCCTTTCATCAGTCCTTCACAAGTTTCTCGCTCACTCCAAACTTTCTTTCTGCTGCTTGATTACTGTTTTAAATTGGTTCAACTGCTTTAAATCTAAAATTCCTCTCTCTGATCTGAATGGTCACTACCTGAACCCCAGAACCCAAAGCTGGAGGTTCTGAGCTTTCACATGAGGCCTGGTCCTACATCTACCAACAAAACCTTATGTGTCCTCCATCTGCAGGGTAATAGGTTTCTTGAAAAGACAAATAAAAAAACAAAACACTTCACATTTAGGTTTTTAAAGTTCTTATTGGTATATTGTCCCTGTATAATTATGAAGATTTTACAGAATAATCGTGACATTCCTGAATTACCTGTGTTTTTGAATGCTTCATCAAATTAAAATTCACAAATATGCTGTAATTATTGCATAGTGTGTAGTATTACTGCTCATTTTTTTTGCCCCAGTACAGACATATGGTACACGGAGCTCTTGAGGTCAAAATAAGTCCACTGTTTATTCCCCGTATTGCATTTTATTGTCTGGAAATGAGAATGTGTGTGGTTAGCATGCTATTTGTTGTTGCTGTTGTTGTAGCATTAATGTCTCTGAGAGTTATGAAAAGCGCTTACAAACTCATGAGGAATAACTTGGACCACTGCAAACTGTTTAAAATGAACTAGTTGTGTTTTTCACATTTTTAAGACAGTAATAATCGTGTAGAGAGCCTTTAAACCAGCAGCTGTTTGTGCCTGTGCATGTCTCATATACTTATTTATGCTCAAACTATGCCAGAGGCAGCTTCTACAACTATATCTACATTAATTTAGCCATAAAGAAATCCAAAGACTTGTTTCATTTTTCACGTTATCAGTGAACTGCAGGGGAGTGTGGCAGCGGCTCCAGCGCTGGCTTTAATTGCGTTCCATTGTGTGGTTTTATTCTTCATAAAACCAGGTTCACAGAGATAGAACTGCATTATGAAGACAACACCGAAGGCCCCACTGTGGACTATTAATATTCACACGGCAATAGCAATTCCTTGTAACTGTTTCCAGAGCTGTGAAGGCTGAGAAAACTTGCACTGTGGTGTGAAAAAGCAGTGCGGATAAAGGAGGAACCCAAACCGAAAGAAGGGAGCTGATGGTTTTGCTGCTGCGGAAAAGGTTTGAATGTTTTTGATGAGCTTGAATGACAAAATGTAGTGAGAGCTACTAGTCAAATCAAAAATATAAAAAGGCCGATTTTGGCTGCGATTTGCTTCTCTCCGAATTTGTGGTGGCGAGGCCCAAGTATGAATTTCTTGCAACTCTGGATTAGTTGTGGCGGTCTTCATGTGTGTGGCACTGCTCTGATTATGATCAGACTCTTTGTTGGCTCGGATCCCTCTGGGTTGTCAAAGCCCAACTCTGGCAACAGCCAATCAAATCACTGGAATTCCATCAGGTGGCACTTCACTACAGCTGATAACCAGCTGATGCACACTTCTATGTGGTTTGTGTACAAACATGGGTCGCAATCGCTGGTCGATTTTGAAAGAAGAGGAGCTTGTGGAGAGATGGCAGGAGCACAAATGTTTCATGAAGAAAACGAAGATTTCATGCAAAGAATACCATAATCATAATGAAAAGGAAAAGACATGGACGGTGATCGCAAAGGCAGTGACTTCAACGAGTAAGTACATATATGCTACGTGTTTCATTTGTCAAAGTTTTTAGGTTTTATAATTATTATTGCAGTTGCAGAGGTAAAAACAAGGACATCATCACTGCGAACTCAAGTACTCAAAATTGTTGAAGCCCAAGAAAAGTGGCAGTGGGGAGTCTGCACTCACATCAAAGCAGAGATGGCTGCTGGTACATGAGGACTTCCTAAAAAAGCATGTTAGTCAGCGTCCCACAGAAACCACTCTGAGTTAATAACATTTGCTCACTAGTGTAGCTATAGACCTACTCTTAATTGTTTTCATGGATTTTAAAATCTAATATGAATTTTACAATTCAAAATAAAAATGAATTTCGAATGGGCAAAGGTCCTCAAACACCGTGTATAATCACAATGGATGCATGCCTACAGATTTTGAGCACCTTTACAGGTTACACTCATGCAGCTGAAAAGTAAAGGGGGTGTGATAAGTGTTATGGAAATGCTTCGGGTACAATGAATCTGACGAGGAGCAGAAGCACATAATGTGCAAGATGTGCTTTAAGGTAATATCCACGCCTCTTGGTAACACAACAAATCTGTTTCACCATCTTAAACAAAAGCACAAAGTAACTCACGATAAGGTAATGAAGAAACAAGTGCCACAACCAGCAAGACGTCAATGTAGACTCAACCATCAATCACAGCCACACTGTGTAATGCTCCTCCTTTTCACCAGAATTTCAGCATGGATCTTTGGTCCAGCCGTACAGTGGATTTTAATTTTAGACCTATTCATTGTGATTTTAAAACAAATCAGTAAGGAGTAAGGAATTAGTGTAGGCCTACTGTTGTGTAGCGTTCCCATCATTATCCAAGTAGGCTAATAGCATCATTATGACAAGCATAAAGCATATCAACTCTTTTTTCATACTATGTGATAGCACACTAAATGTATTATGCTAAATATTATGTAATGTCTTAGCTTATGCTTAACTTGGGGGGAGCTGGATGTCCATACTATGTATCAGTGTGTGTCAGAGGTGTGGAGCAGCTCAGAACTGCATTCATTAGTTTTATGTGTCTGAGGAAACCCCAGTGACTGTTGTCATCAGTTGTGTAGTGTAGCCTTCCCATTATTAGCCCAATAAAATTCAGTCATACTATGTGATATTAAAAATGTTTTCATCTTCATTTTATTTTTGTTTTCTTAGAAAATGCAATGAAGGATCACAGGATCAGCTGTGCAATGAGGGTCTGTAAGAGGCTGGTCAGCAGTTTCACCTACAGCTGGGAAAAAAAGAGGGATCTTGAAGAGGTGCAGAAGCTCAACACTCCCTCAAGACAGAATGTCCAACCAGATGGGGATCTAGGCAGGCCATGATCGACAGGATCCTTGAGCAGCAGAATGCCATTGCTCAGGTTCTTTCCAATGACCAAAAACTCTGACTCATTCTCTCCTGGCAGGAGATTGATGTACTGGAAGCCGTCAATAAGTCACTGAGCCCTCTGGTTGAATTCACGGATGTGCTTTCAGGAGAGAAATACTTGAATGTGTTTCTTGTGAAGCCAACCCTTCACCTCTTCAAAAATTCAGTCTTGGAAAACTAGGAGGATGACACACAACTTGCCAAAACCATCAAACATAACATACTAGAGAGTTGTTTTTGGCTCTAAGGAGAGTCCCTTTTGAGACAGCTGCTCCCCCTGCTGGTACAGAGGAAGAGAAGAGAGAAGAGGAAGAAGGGCCTAGGCAGCTTCTTCACCACAGACTAGGCTGCAGGGCCTCCTCTGCAACAGGACCAAGTCATTGCTCTTGAGATCCAGTCTTTCCTCCTGATGGAGACACTAGATCCTGAGAAGGACCCCTGACATGTTGGAGAGATGCATAAGCTATCTACCCACATCGTTCAAATCTCGCCAGAAAATATTTGTGTATTCCTGCCAGATGTTCCTCTTCAAAGAGACTTTTCAGCACTAGTGGAAATATTTTTTCGTACTTGCGTTTATCTCTGAAACCTGATCATGTTAACAGGCTGGCATTTCTGACAAAAACAAAAAACAAAAACTGTAATAAACCTTACCAGCATTTGCCATATTCACCTAAAATTATTCTGAAGTTAAAGCTCATTTCAGTGGCTTCTCACCCATGAGATTTTATGGGTGTTGTTAGACTTAGACAAACTTCATTGATCTACAAGGAAAATTATTTGAAAAAACAAAAACAAACAACAAAAATGTGTGATCTGAAATTTTGTTGAAGTTTATTTTGGGATATTTCTTACATAAATAAGTATATTATTTTATTTTATAAATACAATACAATATAAAGATTGCAGAACAGCTGGATATATAGTTTATTTTGGACATTTATGTTTTTCTGCCTTATTTCATGTTCTAAGTATATTTTATTCATTTTATATATCGCAGAACTGCTCAAAGGTACATTATTTGTAGCCTATATTTTCAATTTGAACGTTTTTAAAAGGTAAATTTTCTATAACAAAGTGTTTGTTTAGAGAGAAATGCTGCATAAGTGCATTGTGTAACTAGAAAAAATAATCGTCTGAATAATTGTGATTTTAATATTGACCAAAATAATTGTGATAATGATCTTTTCCATAATCGAGCAGCCCTACCTGGTGTATTTACAACATAAATGCTTCCACTATTACTAAAGTGACAACAAACAACCATTTTGAGTAGACACACAATATGTGTTCTATAATTTCTTCACAAAGGCCTATGCTTAGAGTCCATTTCTCACATGGGAAAAGTTTTCATGAAATCTTTATATGCATCATCACAGACCAGCATGAAGGGGACATAGAGTCTTGGGTCAGATAAAAAGGTGGCAGGAGGAATGCTAAGGCTATTTACGTCAAGTGCTCTCTTCAAATCCACTTCAAAAAACACACCATCTGAGGCCCTGCCCTGAACACCAACACTGACATACAGGAACGTACGATGAGTCGACAACAGCCATCATTTAAATGGAAAATCCGCCTTTATATTTCCTGTACATTCTTCCACTGTGAGCAGGAGGTTGAATACTGATATGTTTTCCATCAATAGGAAACTGCCATTTATCATAGAAATCCTTGGTGATTTTACTCCACTCCTGTTTTGTTTTGGGGGTCTGCAAGGTTTTTTATATAAATTGCGATAAAATCAGTCTTCTGGATCAGATCCGGATCAGCCTTTGGAATATGAAAGAGGATCCCATTGTCCATCCCTGAGTCAAATTTCATGGGGTTTGGTCAATAATTAACCGAGATATTGAGAAACAAAATTTTTGGCCCCATTTACCACAATGTTAACTAAAATTTCAAAGTGATCCAGAATCCAGGATTTCTTCCGGATCACCCCCAAAATGAAATCAGTTCTTCCTTTTCACATTTCCAACAAATCCTGAAAATTTCATCAAAATCGGTCCATAACTTTTTGAGTTATGTTGCTAACAGACAAACAAACAAACAAACAGACAAACGCCGGCAAAAACATAACCTCCTTGGCGGAGGTAATAAATCAACTAAATTGCAAGAAAGAAAGTAACTGAAGTAACTACACATAAATAATGCATGAATTTACCTTCAGATTTTTTTCTTTGAGAGTCAGGTGCAGAGCAACACAGGTTTCATGGACAATCAGTGAGACTCTTGATGCCCCTATTCTATATTGAAAATAGCAAGAAGCAAATTACTCTCCCATGAATGACAAAACAGAGTAAAACATGGGGGTGAAGTCACGTTTGTGTCAATACAGTACAACAATACAATGAAAATACTGTTAACAACACCAACCTGTTGATAAAGCCCACAGAGTTAAAGGAACAGTTCGGAATTTTGGATGTAGGATCTCATTTTTTTAGTGAGCCAGAGTGTTGGAGATGTGGAGACGTGTGGAGACACTTTTTAAAATATTCCATCCAGTCCTTGTATTTGCAGAGGTCGCTGGTGCTAGGCTAGTGCATGTCTATGGTCATAGTTAGCCTGCCACTAAAAACAGACTTACCCACTCCACAAAACACCCAAAGTAAATCTATTATTACACCAGACTGTCCATGTAAATGTTGATAGAATAATGTTTGAAATAAAACTAACCTTGCATCACATGAATTGTCATATGTTGAGGGACTATTTTCTCATATATTAGTCCGCCGCTGGCAAACTTTCTATCAGGAAGTACAACTCGATGCTGCTGCTCAAATATAAATCCTTCAAATGCAAGGTTGTTTTTACTTCTAAAATTAATTTATCAACACAGACATTCCAAGCCCCAGGATTTCAAAATGGCCACCCATTGAAGTCAATGGGCCGAGCTCAATGGCGCATGATCCCAGATTAGCCTAGCCCGGCTAGGTACGTCCGGTGGCTGTGGGCCGACAGAGCATGCGCAGTAGTGCTCTTTTCTCCCGCGAATGCACACGAGCACATGCACGGAGCACGGGCTTGTGTATCACATGATCGCTTTGACCAATCGGAGCAAGGGGAGCTAGAGCGGAGCCGGAGCCAACGATTATAAAGCGTTTTTTAAGACAACTGAAGGGTTCTGAGCTGAGGAAAAAGTATATGATCTAAAAATAGGTAAAAATCACCAACAAATCTGACATTTTTGAAAGTTGTAGGTGCCTTGTCAGCCGAACTCAAGCCCAGGGGATTTTTTCCTCTGAAGTTCCTGTGAGTGTCACTACGTAAATTGGAGGCACCAACAAGCAGCAATACTGTATCCAGTTATTTTAACAGATCCATGAGACATTCACACTGTCAAGTCTTTAATTACGGAATGCAGGTCCAACTTGAAAAACCACGGAAAAAGACATAGGCTCAACTCGGCTTGAAGATTTTTATTTGGATTGTTTGGTTCCTGTAGTCGTAGTTGTCGTTGTAGTTGTCGTAGTCGTCTTAGTCGTCGTAGTAGCAGGTCGAAAACCTTTAAAGTAAACAAATATGCATAATTAAATTAAATTGACATTTTACAATTTCATTAGTGATATATCTATTTAAATTTTAATAAATATACATAAATTATAATATTTACTATTTATATAATATTTATTATATTTATTTATTTATCATATTTATTTATAATGTACCTTTTACATATTAATTTAAATAGCTACAATTTTAACCAAAGTATAATTTTACCAATCAATTTTAATCCTAAATATAATTTAGTTTTATACAGTTTTAAATGACTTTAAATATTTTATTATTTTAAGACAAATTTTAATAAATTAATACATTGTTTTTTAAACGCTAAATATGTATATATTTTTAATTAGTGCTACATTAACTTAGATCTTACACCATTTCCTATTTTAATTGAACTTAAAAAACTAATGTTACACGTTCATTTCCTCACCGGTGTGTCTCTGTTTTCCCTCACATTCCTTGTTTGGTTTGGTTTGTGCACCTGGGCCTATACTTAAATGATTGAGACACACCAGTTTACCTGTGTTTTCTGCTGCCATCTACTGGACACACTAAAAATAACCTCATCAACTAATAAAAAAGGGGAGGGGAGGAGAGAAGAGAGGGCTCAGGAGTGGAGGTGAAGACTTGGAGCAGAGGGGCTGGGCTTTTTGACTTGACACACACCAACAGTCTGGTGTAATAATAGATTTGCTTCGTGTGTTTTGTGGAGTGGGTAAGACTGTTTTTAGTGGCAAGATAACTATGACCATAGACATGCACTAGTCTAACACCAGCGACCTCTGCAAATACAAGGACTGGATGGAATATTTTAAAAAGTGTCTCCACACGTCTCCAACACTCTGGCTCACAAGGAAATGAGGCCCTATGTTCAAAATTCCGAACTGTCTCTTACCAGCAGCAATAGCCTCATCGTTGTGTCCTTCTTTGAGATGAGAGGCTCAACTTTTCTGAGAAGTGCTTTAAATTCAGAAGGTGTCATCCTCAAACGCTCTCCCATCCGATCCTTTACCTGTTACAATTATGATTTAAGTAGTTAACATTAAATTGCAATTAGCTATAGACAATCGCTTTATTTGCCTTTTCCTAACTGTCAGAGAGGCTAACTTTTGCTAAAGAAAATACAACCCATTCAAACTCACCTATAGTTTACTCTGCAAAGAACGTAAACTGTTTCTTTCACGTCACTGCAATGATGACTTTGCCCATGTCAGTTTTTTTCCTTTGAGAGCAGAAGCAATGACAGCCATGCTTGTTTTGATCTGAAGTCACATTGGATTATGCAATGCTCTTGGTAATCTCATATGTGCTGTAAATCTGTCCAACAAACACCAACTGTGCTGTGACACTGTTTGATAGACTTATGGTCTCTTCCATCAAACAAGAGTGTGATTAAAAGTCGTCACAAATTGTAATGTCTGGTTTCGCGTTTTGTCTTATGTTAAAAAAAAAAAAAAATCACTTAAGACTAAAAAATCCTCTAGTGTGTAGTGGCCTTACGACTCCACTTAGACTAGAGTAGAAAAGGTAATGTTTGCATACATAAATAGGAAAAGCAAAATAGGCTCTGTTTTTTATATCAGTGTTTTGAGATTTCATGAAGCAAAATCATATTTTTCAAACACATTATACACTGTGTTTATGGAATTATGTAATTAGAGCAAAAAATTATTTAAATAATTCAACTAAATATGTTTTTATATTTTATATTTAAACCCTCACAGTAGCCATTCTTTTCCCTTTTGACAGTGCTGAAACCTTTGGCCTTCTCACAAAGAGCTTCACAAAAGCATGTTAATGTGCACTTCCAGATTATGTGACAATAAATGATTATACAGAAAATAATAAAAAATGCAGACAGCACAAAGCTGATTTATTCTGACCTCAAGGGCTGCTTATACTATATATCTGTACTCAGTGATGGGAAGAATACTTTGAAAATATGTTAAGTTACAAAAGGGGTGTCAAATATACGGCCTGGGGGCCGGATCCGGCCCTCCAAGACCTTTAATCTGGCTCTCGGCTGATTTTCTACTAAAATATTTTAATTATATTTTCTATTAAAATATTGGTAATTTTCTGTGTCGCTGAGCACAGCAGCGTCTCCAGCGCCTCTGTGCGTGGCCCCTCCCACCAGAGCAGCACAAATGAAGACTTGCCTCTTTCCAAACTTGCCTCTTGCCTCTTTTACAGGACGATCGTTTTGACTGTTGACCGTGACACCCTCATCAGCAAAATGTCAAAAATGAGAAAAGTGGACGCCGAGTGCCGGATTTTCCAAAAAAAACTTATTCCTATTTGCAGACAAGTTCATGTTAAAACATTTGGTTGAAATTGCATTTTTCTTCAAGTTTCAGATTGTTCATAATATTATAATATTATAATAAGATAGAGTTCATCAATTAAAAAAGATTTCTGTAACAGATTTGTGTTTCTCTGCACAAATATTTGAACTTATTGTTATTTTTGGGGTTTATATGCCATGAGTTTTCTGATCCTGCCCCTTCGGGATCAAAGTAGGTTGGATACAGCCCCCGGACCAAAATGAGTTTGACACCCCTGAGTTACAAAATACTGAATATCGCATTTTTTGGACTATAAGTCGCACTTTTTTCATGGTTTGGGTGTTTCAGCAGAAAGAAAATTTGGAGTGAGTGAGAAACTTGTGAGGAACTGGCGGATAGTGGGGATGGAGAACACAGCTTCATGGTAACCAGGAGGGTCCACAGTGCAACTTTCCTGGAAGTCACTGGATGAATCGACAAAGCTTGGACTCCAGTGACAAATGAAATGATCTTGTCAGGATTCAGAAAAGCCAGAATAATTCTAACTGGAACTGATGCTGAGTCTGACGACAGCATCACAGAAGAGGAAGCGGAGCTCTGTTTACCTCATGGATCTATGGTTTATCTCTGGAGGTCGGGCAGAAGTGAAACTGAGGATGAAGAATTCAATGGATTTAGTGATTTGGAGTGAGATGGACAGTTTGGTAAACTTGTTCTGTTCTGTTGTTTATGTTATAGTTTATCTGAAGAACTGTTCATATGTGACGTTAACAGTCTGTTGTTCTCTCTTCTATTGTTATTACTAGAACTTGACTTTCAACATGAAATGTCGGTTCCTGGTCTCTGATTTTATAAAATACATTTCCCCAAAAAGTGCATACTTATACTCTGGAGCGACTTATAGTCCGAAAAAATACGGTACCTGTATTAAAATGTATTTTGGATGTGTTCTATTACAGGGGCCAATCAGAGTACTGTATTCTAGACAATCTGACTGATATTCAAATTCTAGTGTAAAAACATGACAACTTTTGTTTGTTCTGCATTTATTTATTGCTAATTAGTGATTGTTTCTCAAAATTAGTATTCAGAAGACATATTTTCAGTGCATGTATTCGGTTACTGCCCAGTATTTTCTGCACTGGGGCAAGATACATTATACTTAAATTCATGGGAAAAAATCAAGTAGGAGTTTACGTTTACTCAGGAAAAGCAGTGGGCATTTTGTGGGTCGGGAGTCATCTTGAGTCATGTGAGAGAGTCCTTTTCTAGATGTGTGATCTCTGTGACTCTCCTCTGTTTATCTCTCACCTTGATTCTGCTCTTTATCTGTAACCTTACAAATAATTCTCAAGAGTAATTACAGGAGATTTCTCTGTACGTTACATCATATTCGTAAACTTCAAAAGACAGAACTCCACTTTAATTAACTACAAACCACTTTTAATCACCTGTCACACACACACTAACTCTGGACCAACAGGAGGAAAAGGAAAAGGCTTTACTGTCAGGGCAAGACAAAAAAAAAAATCTTAGAAACTGATTGCGGAGAATAATTAGAATGCTAAGAATGAATAAAGTAACTGAGGAATAACTTTGTGCCACTGCAATTTTAAATTTATTTTAAAACATGTTTTTAAAGCTGCACTGTGTATCTTTCTGGATGGAGGGTCCGTCACCACTATCGCCAATTTACAGGTCCGATCTGTGGAGAGGTGGGCTGGCTTTACAGTAGGATGCCTATTTTTCAAGGTACTGCTTCATTGTTAAAAGCAAGTGTAATGCCTTACTCTAGTACATTCCAGGGAAAGGAATCTCCATAGCATATCTCCATGGACACGAGCAGGTGCTGGACTTATACCAGAAAAGTTACACAGTGCACCTTTATGGCAGTAAAATCAGATCCAGCAGCATTCAGATTATTTCTCCAAAAACAACTGCACCAAAGTTAGACTCAAAATTCATTCCTGCCTGAAAGTCTATTCAGTGGGGATTACTGAGGTCATTATCTACTTCAGATGGAGTTGGTGAGGATAAAAAAAAGTATCTGTCGGTCTATTTAAGCCTCATTATTGTGTGATTTTGTAAATGAGATCAGATTATTCAAGTCAAGCTCCAGTGCAACAGGTCAGAATGGACTGGTTTTCTGAATATAGTCTGAATAGTCAATACCGCAGAGAAGAGAGAGGTGCCTGCTCAGACTTAATAATAATATTCAGGCACGACACACCTCCTGTTGAGAACTCCACACCCCACATTTGCACCAGCGCTAAGACCGTGGGGCAAGATATGGCCCTAAATCTACTTTTTTGCTCCTAAACTGCATGTTTTAATAGCATTATCTACATGTCAACTTTACTGGAAACTACACTGCAAAATACAATATCTAGGTAAGTTAAAATGACTTAGGCAAGGCAAGGCAAGTTTATTTGTATAGCACAAATCGTACACAGAGTAATTCAAAGTGCTTTACAGAATAAGAAATACATTAAAATCATAATAAAACAAATCAAAACATAAATAATCATGAAGATTAAAATTAAAAAAGAGAGACATAAATTGGAGAGAAGAGTGCGGAATGAAAACCTTTCAGTTATTTGCACAGTTAAACAGAAATGAAATGTTTTGAGCCTGGATTTAAACAGCGTCACAGAAGAGTCTGTCTCACATGTTCAGGAAGACTGTTCCAGGTTTTAGCTGCATGAACCTGAAACGCTGACTCCCCTTGTTTAGTCGTGACTCTGGGCACCAGCAGGAGGCCGGTCCCTGAGGTCCTCAGAGTGCGAGATGGTTCATATGACACTAACATGTCACAGATGTAAATTGGTGCTCGGCCATGGAGAGACTTGTACACAAGCAGAGCTGCTTTAAAGTCTATTCTCTGAGGCACAGGAAGCCAGTGCAGAGACCTGAGCACAGGACTTATGTGCTCGTACTTCCTAGTTTGAGTAAGGACCCGAGCTGCAGCGTTCTGGATGTTCTGCAGCGTCTCACAGCTCGTTTGGAGAGACCAGTGAGCAGACCATTACAGTATCTAACCTACTGGAGACAAACGCATGGATAAGTCTCTCCAAGTCTGCTTTGGACAGTAAACTTTTGATTTTTGCAATGTTTTTTAGATAGTAAAAGGCTGCAGATGTTATTGATTTGATGTGGCTGTTAAAGTTCAAGTCTGAGTCCATTATGACCCCTAGATTTCTTGCCTGATTTGAAGGTTTTAGAGCGAGAGACTGGAGGTGACTGCTGACACTGTCCCTTTGTTTCTGTGGACCAAACACTATGACTTCAGTCTTGTCAGAGTTTAGCTGGAGAAAGTTGTTTTGCATCCACACACTGATCTGTTGGATGCAGTGACAAAGTGACTTACAGATGCATTGTGTAACTTTTCTGCTGAAGGCTCCATCAAATGTCTTTTCTCTATGGCGATGTTACTGCTTTCTCTGGAATGTTTCACAGAATGTTATTAAACCTTTCTATCTTTATAGAGAGCAAACCGAACCAAGTTACAGGTCAGATCTGTAGAGAGGCAACCCCGCTCATGCACAACACCTACATGACGGCGACAGGCTGCACGCACACGGACTGACAATGAACGGTGTGGAGCTGCGATCAGTGACAGAAGGCACCTGCTCGTAATGATAATGTCACTCAAGCTTCAGTGCGTCCACACTCCCCAAGTCTCTACAGAGAACACTGTACTGAACTTGAACACCACATTCAATCAATTATCATCCTGTCTGTCAGCTGTAATTTGTTTTGCGTGCTTTAAATTATTTTGCTGAGCTGTCCTGATTTCTGCTGTGGGAGCTCTGGTCTGTGATTGGTGGGTTAGGGTTGGTGATTGGCTGTGGCCTTGGTGGTTTTGTTGAGACACTAGTTAAATGGTCCCCGAAGGGTTGACCAGGTTTTCTATTCACCCTGTGTGTTTGTGTGTCTGTGTCTGTGTGTCTGTCCACCCGTGATAATTTCGCCATTTTTGGTTCTGGTTTCACCAAATTTGGTACGAGGGTCAAGTCCCCCTGCCCGATGGTGCATACAATTTTTTTGGTGATGATCCAAGGTCGTTTGAGGTCACACAGGTCAATTGATAAGGTCACCCCATCATAAAGGATAGGCAATTTCGGCAATTTCTGAACCATCTGCGGCCAAAAATATTCACCCAATCATCATACAAGTTGGCACACACATAACCGGGGTACACGGGATGTTACAGGTTGAAACTGGTCAAGGTCAGTTGAAGGTCGAGGTAACCAAGGTCAAATATGTGTTTTTGGTCATAACTCCGTGAAGGATGGAACTAGAGCAACGGGAGTGGTCTCAAAATCTCAGAAAAATGATTGTCTATTTATAATTCTGTGCATTTGTATAGTAAAATATTAATCGTTTTCCTGATAATCACTAATTATAACAGTTTTTTTTCTCTTTCAGTGTATGCTATTAAAATTCTAACTGGAACCAAAATAATTTCAATTTCTTCTTTTTCTGGTGAAACACAACACACTGATCTACAGTCACACAACTAACATATACACAACTCATGAAAAATGACATTTTTGTTACACACTAGTAAACACAGACATTCTCATGTGTGACCAATATCACACAAATGTTCATGGGCCTGTACAGATACACACATTGAATTGTGGATATAATGATCATGTAATATGAGCTGGACTCCTCATAAACTGCTTCTGTGGTGATGAACTGACCCCACCGACGCCTCATGGGGGACCAGGTTGATATCTCTGATTGCGCTTGTTTAGTTCTGTTTTGTGTCTCTTTTAATTTGTTCACTCGGTTCTGTTTGTGGGTTTATGTGGTTCACTTTGGGGCACTTGTATTTTAGTTTTGTGAGTGTCCCTTAGTTTAACCTCCTTTTTTGTAACCCGTTTGTGGCACAAAACTGTAATTCTGTTGTTTTGTTTCTTAGTTTAGGTTATTTTCTGTATATATTTTAGTCTGTTTTGTTATTTTACCTTTTACATCCCTGTTAATGAAACACTATTTAATTTATTCCATTATCCATCTTGATTTTTTTTTTGTTACTTCCCTCGCCCCAACAACCTGGGTCGTAAGACCGTCCTTGCATCATGTTGACAACAGTATGCTGCTAATTTTATTACAATATGCCTCAATACCCACTATTACCAGCAGAGATCATCACACACTACTCGAATCCGCTATCTACTAGGGTTGCCAAAATTATATAAATTCAGATACTAATCGATACTATGACTATTATCAACTCTAGATACTCATTTGAGCAGGTACTGATACTAAAAATGTCACATTCACAGGACAGAAATGAACCTTTCCTGAATAACTGTAGAATCTTAAGCTGCCTTAAAATATGTATTGGAGCACATGGACCAGTATGCGCCCATGGACCACTATGAAACCAACCTGGACAACTGAGGGATTACAAAGTAGTATTCACCTTATTCCACAAGTTGCCGTGGGTGCCACCTTCATCATTCGGGTTGTATTATTTTGTATGTGGCTGTCGATCTTAACAGCAAGGACTATAAAGCTGTTTTAAAGGAACAGTTTGAAATTTTTGGACATAGGGCCTCATTTCCTTGTGAGCCAGAGTGTTGGAGACGTGAGGAGACACTTTTTAAAATATTCCATCCAGTCCTTGTATTTGCAGAGGTCACTGGTGCTAGGCTAGTGCATGTCAATGGTCATAGTTATCCTGCCACTAAAAACACCCACTCCACAAAACACCTGAAGAAAATCTATTATTACACCAGAATGTCCATGTAAATGTTTGTGTTGACAGAATAATGTCTGAATTAAAACTAAACTTGCATCACATGAATCGTCGAATGTTGAGGGACTATTTTCTCATATATCAATCCGCCGCTGCCAAACTTTCTATCAAGAAGTACAAATTGCTGCTACTGCTCAGACATAAATCCTTCAAATGCAAGGTTGGTTTTACTCCTAAAATTATTCTGTCAACACAGACATTTACATCGACAGTCTGGTGTAATAATTGTTTTGCTTTGGGTGTTTTGTGGAGTGGGTAAGAGTGTTTTTAGTGGCAGGATAACTATGGCCATTGACATGCACTAGTCTAGCACCAGCGACCTCTGCAAATACATTAAGGACTGAAACATTTACAGTTTGTTCAAAACCTTTACACAGTCACCTGAAATATATTTGGACCAAGTCTGAGGTAATAAAATCATTTTTTAATCATACCTGTGGATAGACGATGAGGAGACATTACAGTCTGGTGCAAAGACTGGGGGCGGCAGTAGTTCAGTTGGTAGAGCATTTGCCCACTGATCTAAAGGTTGGTGGTTTGAATCCAGCTCTCAACATAAACATCACAGGTTGAGCGGTCAGATCCACTAACCCACAGGTTGGCTGGTGTGATTCCAGCTCCCACAGATGAATGCTGTCGTTGTGTCCTTGGGCAAGACACTTAACCCACCTTGCCCACAGTGTCTGCGTACACTGGTGTGTGAATGTGTGTGTGAATGGGTGAGTGGTTCCTTGTTGTAAAGCGCTTTGAGTGCCTTGAAGGTGGAAAAGCGCTATAGAAAAATGTGACCATTTACCATATCTACAAATGGATCCAGCTCCATCGATTCTTCTGGTTCCATTTGACTTTACACTGAAAAACTGTGGCCCCTCTCTCTGTAACTGCTGCAGTGAGCCTCGTCATTTCGGTCTTAAAATGTTGGTGTTAACCCGCTCTGTGTGATCCTGCTGTTTTTATTTCATTATTCTGTCTGTAAATACATTTTCTTTGACTTTTCCCAATATTGAACTCGGCTCCAATTTCGCTCCTGCGACTCCTGCTAGTCTCATGAGCTTCATTTGACTGGGGCCGAGCACTATGGGCGACGTCACACTCACTTAGTCCACTTCTTTGGACAAGCTATACACTCTAATCACGCTTACATCACAAACCAGGAAGACATTTGGAAATATACAATAACTTCCGGTGTAGTTCCTGACACTGGGCAATAATAGGGGACCCTCAAGGCAGTACAGTGGTCTCTCGTTTATCGCGAGGGTTATGTTCTAAAAATAACCTGCGACAGGTGAAATCCGTGAAGTAGTCAACTTAATATTTTATATTTTTTATCTGTTTTAAGGCTGTAAAAGCCCTCATCACACACTATATACACTTTTTTCAGACTTAAAACTTATTGCTACTGTCATCCTTCTGTTATTTTCCTCCTTCTTTATGTAACAAACCGATGATTCATTAATTCTGTAATGGAGCCCTACAGCGCAGAATCCTGCATGGGTCCATTTTTGGAGACTCGCACCCGCACAGTACAGTACAGCACCGCAACCCACCCGCACCCACCTGAGATTCTATTAAACTTTTGTGCTGCATATGCCACGGACTGAACCAAGACTAAACCAGGACTAACCCAGGACTAACCTATGACTATGACTGAACCAGGAGGACTAAAACAGGATTAAAACAGCAGTAAACCAGGACTAAACCAGAACTGAAACAGGACTCACTGTCGGGACGGGCTCGAAGGTGACTGCAGGATAAAGGACCAGCTCAGCTCCGCACCTCACGGAGGTAAGGCCATAGACCGATCGCACTTTAAGTCCTGGTTTCACTAACTATTTGCGGGTACCCGACCCAGTGCAAGACTCTGCTACAGCTGCATAACCTCTCCCTTCCTTCAGCATGTCCAGAAGTCCAACTTTTTTTGTGATGGTTTGCATCTTCCTCTGCCTTTTGGGTGCAACCGCAGGAGCCTTTGTCGATGCAGAACGTTTCATCGACATTGTGGGTTTTGTCGGGGAGAAAACTTGCAAGCATACAGCACTTCAGAATCACACTACTAGAGATCGAACATTTATGTAAATTTGGCTGAACACCTTCTGTACTGTACTGCACAGGAAACAGGAGTCCCTTAGCCAATCAGGACGCAGCGGGAGGAACACTGTATAAAAAAAAAAGCATGCAAAATTGCACCAAAAAAATCAGCGAAACAGCAAAACTGCAAAAGGTGAACTGCGATATAGCGAGGGACGAGTGTAGTGGACTCAATTTTGTTACTTGAGTAAAAGTACAGATACAAAGGTAAAGTTACTCCACTAAAAGTAGAAGTATCACATGAAAAAAATCTATTTAATTAAAGTATTAAAGTACCTATTTGAAAATGTTGAAAATGTGCTTTAAGAGTAAAAAGTAAAAGTACTTTGCAAAGATTTTTAGAACAATTAAAGGATGAAATTTAGAGATTTTGAAAAAGAATTTATCAGATTTTAAGTGATTCAGTTGATTTCTTAAATTTTTCCAACAATGTTTGTTTATTTGGTTTGCTCGAAGTTGAGACATTAGCTCAAATTAAATGTGCTAAAAAATAGTCTCTGCCATTTCAGTTCTATATGACCATGGTGTTTTTATTTTGCTATTTTGTCCCTACATTTTTTATTTTTTCAGCTTCAAATTTGCTCCTGTGACTACTAGTATTCTGCCCTCACTGTTGAAGCGGATACAGCTATGCAGATAGATAAACTCCTCGACAACTGACAGGTGTATTGTCCACTTTAATGACGTTGCCTTCAATTATCGACAGAGTGAAACTACAACAGAAAAGAAATAAACAGTATTTAGACTGTGTCGTAATACAATTGCACACATGTTGTAGCTAGCTAACATTGACCAAACTAACTCCCATTCCCTTTAAGTATACATATACACAACAATTGGAAATATGGTCTCCAAAACTTATTTAGCATAAAATACTTACAAGCAATGCTTTCAGTAGGACAACAAAAAAGGATGGACATAGATTAGATCGGACAACTGTCTGTGTCAGCCATTTTACACAATATGCTGCATCTCTAACTCTACAACAATTAACAGTGAACACAAGCATTAAACAAACACAGTGACTCCTGCTGGTGGAGGGGAAAACTATGCCAGCACAACTAGTCTGGTGAGCTTCATTTGACTGAATGCTATGAGCATGTTTAAGTCAGTTTTAAAGGTCTGATATTACACATAATGGTTTCTTGCATGCTTTAAACCCTGCTTTAAGTGCTTTAAGTTATAATGCTGTTCATGGACACATTTTTATATAACGCTTTTCCAACACCGATAATCACCATCATCACCACAAATGTCTTGCAAATAAAATAAAAACAAGAGCCTGGCTGCAGACCTTCACCCAGAGGACCATACCCCACAGACCTCCACCCACAAGTCCCTCACTGTTTTCATTACTGTATTTTTTAGACTATAAGTCACACTTGTTTTCATGGTTTGGGTGTTTCCTGCGACTTATCCAGTGTGATTTGTATTTTAAAATGTTCACACTGACAGCCGCGAGAGGGCGCTCTAGTCTTGTGTGTTAGTATCTGTTGCTCCTGTTCCTCCTGTACCACTGTCACTTGGCTCTACTGGGCATGTCTCCTGCAGAAAGAGCCTCTGTCCTGTCTGTATCATGTCAGTCGATCGCACCATTACTTCTGTACCAATTTAAACAAACTTATTAAGACGACTGAAAGGACTGAACACAAATGCCCTCAAAAACAAAATCATATTTCTCAGATTACAAGCTGCAAGTAGAGAAATATTCAGCTGAGAATGGTAATTGAGCAGCAGAAAGAAAGTTTGGAGTGAGCGAGGGTGAGGGAGGGTGCGTCATGCAACTTTCCTGGAAGTCACTGGATGGATGGACAAAGAATGAACTTCACTGACAACCGAAACCATCCTGTCAGGATTCAGAAAGGCTGAAATAACTGGAACTGATGCTGAGTCTGATGACAACAACGCAGAAGAGGAAGTGGTGCTCCATTTACCTAAGGAGGTCGCGGAGTTGCTCAGAAGTCACACCGAGGATGAAGAATTCAATGGATTTAATGATTTGGGGTGAGAAAGAGTTTGGTAAACTTGTTCTGGTCTGTTGTTTATGCTATAGTTATCTGAAGATTTTATAAAATAAATCCCCCCCCCCACAATGTGACTTATATGTTTTTAAGTGGTGCGACTTATACTCCAGTGCGACTTACAGTCCCTAAAATACGGTAGTTACTTTAAAAACGACTTAATGACTCTTTCTGTCAGTTGTGTTTTTGTTAATTGTCTATTTAAGGTTATTGGAGGAGATAAAGTTCAATTCAAATAGTTTAAAACAAAGCACCTCAAAGGCATTTAATCACCAAGATTTAATTTCTAGTTATTAAACTTCGTGTTGTCTCTGCTCTACTTGGCGAGCATGGGGAAACTGGTCATTTAAACATGTTATGGATATTTAACAATAGGGGAATGGGAATAGGAACAAAAAAGTATATTACGCGGTTGCTAGGCAACCAACAGGAAGTCGGCCATATTGGATTGATTGTGCGACCTGTCCTCGTACTTGAACGAACTCGTCCTTGGGCGTTTGACCCAGACACAATCATTCTGTATCATCTAGACAAGTGGGACATTAAAAGTTGTTAAAAGCTTTTAAAAAGGTCACACGGTGTTGCCGTGGCAACGGTGCAAATTTCAGGTTTGTTTTTGGGGCTCACCATCAAACTTCAACGAGTGATAATTTGCACAAACTTTGGCCGATTTCACTCAAATTTTCATCATGAGTTCACACCTCAACCCTGAACAGACTGATGTAAGAAAATACAAAAATGGGTGCAATAGCGCCCCCTACAAAATTTGTATGTAAAAATAAGGTTTTATTTGTCACAGATATACAAAATTTGGTATCCACATTTGCGACATGGTCTCGATTAAAAAACTCAATGATGCTCACATCCCATTTACATTGTGTTGCCATGGCAACAAGCCAAAATTGTATCCTTGCCAATGGGACGTCCTTACACAAACGTTGGCGTAGCCAAACCAAATTTGGTATCCACATGCATCATGGCAATAAGAACAAAAATGTGTATTGTGACCATGCCCCTTTACAAACCGGAAGTCCGCCATCTTGGATTTTTTATTTTTTTTGCCAAATTTTGAAAATTCCAGAAAATTAAATTTAAGATTTTTAGGTTTAGGGTTGGGGCTATGGTTAGGATTATGATTAGGGTAAGGTTTAAGTTTAGGATTATTAGGGTCAGTGTGAGGCGCGGCGTTTGCGGGGCGCGGCGTTTGCGGGGCGCGGCGTTTGCGGGGCGCGGCGTGAGCGCACGCGAGGGCCGATCATCGCCGCTTGCAGCTATATTTATCTATTCTTATTCTATTAGTGATTTGTCAGTTGCTTGTCCTATCATTGGTTTTAAAATAATTACATTTTGGTGACTGATGCTACTTCATTTTGACGTCATTGGTGATGAACGCTAAAGGGTTGAGTGTGTTTAGTATTTACAGACATAATTCCACATGCACATAATAATATTTAACCCTCTTGTCCGGGGGTCTTAAAGTCAATTGGAGCAGGGTCAGATGTTTTAAAATAAGTGATCAGGGTCCATCCATCCATCCATTTTCGTCCGCTTATCTGGGACCGGGTCGCGGGGGCAGCAGCCTAAGCAGGGACTCCCAGACTTCCTTCACCCCAGACACGTCCTCCAGTTCCTCTGGGGGAATCCCAAGGCGTTCCCAGGCCAGCCGAGAGACATAGTCCCTCCAGCGTGTCCTGGGTCTTCCCTGGGACCTCCTTCCGGTGGGACATGCCCGGAACACCTCCCGAGGGAGGCGTCCAGGAGGCATCCGGAACAGATGCCCGAGCCACCTCAACTGGCAAGACAAAATGTACTGAGAAACAGGGACAGTCCCTTAAAAACCCCAAACGGTCTTGTTGACGTAATATAAAAGTATCCATACTGGAATTCTGATTTGATAAAGATCTTATAGTCATATTATAACCTTCTTACTGACTTGTATGTACAGTGTAGATCCCTTACAGAGCAGTATCTTCTGTCTCATCTTTGAACTGCTTTCATTGACTCACAAATGTTGGATCACTATCAGAGGCCAAATCTCACGGGAGGAAATCAGAAATAAAGGCTTGGATGTGACCACCTACATCAAACTGAAAGGACACATGAATGAAAAATATTTAGTCGTAAGGATGTTGTTTTTGAAAGACAATATTAGAAGAACGCAATGTCCGTGTTTTTTTTATGTATGTCTGTGCTTTAGGAAGGGATTTCAAGCACCAAAGGGGTGAAAATTAAAAACAGATTTACAGCATATCACGAGTTGTTTTACAGCATTGCTTTTGGGTGACATATTTTTTATATAGGTTGTTAAACAGCGCAGCATTATGTGCAGCTCGACATGTTCTTACACATTGTTACACCGAACAACACAATATTTGGATGAGATGTTATTACAGGTTACGTTTGGGTTAAATATTATTGCAGGTTGTTACACTGCAAAAAGCAATGTCTAGGTAAGTTAAAAAGACTAAAATTAAGAACATTTCACTTTATTTGAGTAGTTTCAACTTGACAAGTAAAATGATCCACGAGTGGAATTAGTGTGTTTTTTCTTATTTCAAGCAACATTAGATTTTGTTTCTTTAAGGTTACGTTTACACTGAAACAAATCACCGTAACACCGTATCGGCAATGATTTGCGTCCAGACACGTCGTTTCTGTGTCCGCAAGCCTTCCCTATCCACACAGCTTTGAGCATATTTTTTTTCCGTTTTACAGAAATGAAACTTAAAACCACTTGGCTAATTTGCATAAACTAAGTGCTCAAAAAAACAGTTTGCTCCTTGTGCACTGATGCGGTTCAGCTTCTGTCGGACTAAAGGACACGACCCAGTGGAATATATTTGTTCTTTCTGTGACAGTGGGGTGTTCTGCTAACCACTTCTGAAGTTGCAGCAGCCGATTTCGAGCCGAGGAAGATGTCAAGTCTCATAGCTGAAGTGTACCTGTGATGAAAATGGCAGGCCTCTCATCTTTTTAAGTGGGAGAACTTGCACAATTGGTGGCTGACTAAATGCTTTTTTGCGCCACTGTACATTGTTGCTGTTAGTGGCTTCGCTCTCCACAAATCTAACCTGTAATTTGACTTGTAAGTCTCCATGGACATGAGACAAGCAAGTGACGGACCCTTCAGCGGACAAGTTACACAGTGTACCTTGCCCTTAAAGTTCACATTTCATTTCTTTGGAGGTTGTTCTGGGCTCTTTGGTGACCATTCGTACGACCCATCTCTTGAATTTGTCATAAATTGTCCCTTTCGGGCCACGTCCAGGGAGGTTGGCTACAGTCCTGTGGATCTTAAAACTTCTGAAGAACATGTGCAACTGTAATCACAGGAACATCAAGCTTCCTGGAGACGATCTTATGGCCTTTATCTTTAACCTGCTTGTCTATCATTTTCTTTCTACTACTACTACTACTCAAAAAACTCATTTCTTTTCATATGGAGAACTTTGTATTGTATTTTTATTTTTGTCATTATTGATTATTTGCAACATTTGTATGTAAGATATATTGTTCAGCTGTATCTTTCTCTTTCTCTCTCAACAGACAATAAATCATAGTTTAGAAGGGGAAAAGTGAACATTCACATTGCCATTTTACTCTTTTGATTTCTTTGATCATGTAATATATTATTTTTTGTACATTCACTTTACCCATTTCTGCATAAAAAACAAGCCACGGCAGTATGCCATGTGGCTGGGATGTGAATTAAACAATGTGAAAAAAACAATAAAACAAGAATAAGTACAAAATAAAGGCCAAAGCACACATTTAAAATATTTTTAGTCATTATTTTTATTGGTGCATGTAAAGGGTCATGTTTGGAGGTGCTTTAGCGCCGTTGACGCCTGGGCCCCCTCCACTGCTGCTCCACTACAGCTGCTCCTTTTGGACGACTGGATCTTTCATGATCACCACGAAGCTTCAGGAGACTCCTCTTGTGTTGAGTAGAGTTCAGACGTCAGCTCCTGCACCCTCCTGGACAGTTTTTCATTTTCCTTTTTGATTTGGTCTTCACTAACATCATAACAAGTGTTTTGGGCCTCTAATGTAAGTTCTTTAAGTTTTTCTTTCAGCTTCTTGTTGACTTTTCTGGTGTTGGCCAGCTCTTGTCTGAGCTCTACTTTCTCTGCCGCTGACTTGTTGTACAGAAATCGTATTTCTTTGTACGCACTATCTTGATTTTCCAGCTCTTTCTCTTTTTTCAGCAGGTTTGCTTTGAGCTCTTTTAACTCCGAGTCTTTTTCATTAGTTTTTTCCCTGCCTTTTTTGAAGTTGGCAAACTCTTGCCTTAATTGGACATGTTCCTGTACTTTATTATTATACAGGACGCGGATCTTCTTATGTGTGTCCTCCAGGTCTTGTAGTTCCTTTTCCTTCTGATGGAGAGTAGTGGTAAGTTTTTGTAACTCCAAGTCTTTTTCATTTGTCATTTTCCTTAGTTTCACATGTTCCTGTACTTTAGAATTATAGAGGCACTGGATGTCCTTATGTGCAGTAAGTAGCTCTTGGAATTCATTGTCCTTCTTCTGAAGAGCATTAGAAAACTCCAAGGAATTTTCTTTGGCCATCTTCTCCTCCTCCTTAAGCTTGCTGTCCAAAACTTCCTACGGGATTTGGGAAAAGCTTAATATACCAGTTAGCCCTGTTATCTGTGCATTACATACGTGACTACCAAATAACAGCGATTGGTTAAATGATAAAAAGTACCCTCCTACCATTGTGTGAATAACTCCTAACACTGTGAGGTCAGACGGTTTCAATGAAGTGAGACTGGTTGATGAATCAGTCTAGTAATGATGTTGATAATAAGAATAATAGTTATTTTTATGGCTGCTATTGTTTTCATTATTATTATTATTATTATTATTATATCTATTGTGTATGTATATGGGTGTAAGGCCCAGGGACCCATCTCTAGATCTTAAGCTAGTCTTTGTCAGGATGTTTTGGTGGATGGAGAAACCAGCGAGCCTAGAGGAAACCCACCTGCACAGGGAAAAATGTGTACTGTGCACAGAAAGCAGAGTCCGGAACCTTCTTGCTGTGAGGTATAAGTGCTAGCCACTCAGCCACTGTTCTGCCAAATAACAGGTAACTTCTGTATGAAAGGCGCTCGCCCACTGGAATGTCTCACCCAGCGTCACCTTGAATCAATCTTGTCCCTGTCTCTTCTCATCATGTCTCCTCGGCTGCAGTCACTCCACTAATCCTCCACGTGGGCGGAAGAACAGGCTCAGAGTGTTTGTCTCTGGCAGTGTGACACTTGGCTCCAGGCTCTGACATGTGATGCAGAGTTGGCAAAAACACAACTGTCCCTATTTCTTGAAATGAGAGTTATTTTAGGATAATCATAAGAAGGCATCATATGTCCAAGTACAAAACAGAAGTAGTAATCATTCAATGTCTGTCTTATTTTGGTACATAATATTAAAGGGTATATCAGTTTATTAAAAGGAACCGTGTGTAGCCTGTAATCTTTTTTTAAAAGGTATTATAATCAAAACGGCACCTGGGCTGCCAGAGCCTAAACCTAGCAGATAGAGGACTCATACAAGTTTTTCTCATTCTCACTAATAGACAACATATATAATGTTTACATGGGCAGCCAGAGCCACACCCTTTGACTAAACTTTACACAGACAAGTGGGTCTAGAGCGCATCCTGTCTGCACTGTTCCAAAGGGCGTGATTGACAGGTGGATTAACCAATCAGACAGATGCCTCTGACGTGGCTCATGCAGTGCTTGGGGTGAATGATGGGTGGTGCATATGAACGAGACCAAAGAGTGAAGTAAACAGAACTAAATCTAGTGTGTTCTGGAGTCACTCCACAGAGGACAGTAACTAGCCCTCCTTCATGACTGACTGCAGGTGCTGGGTTTGCTAGTTTGATTATTTGGTCTGCACTAGGCAATAAAATTGTTATTATGTAGCATATACACCCCAGTGTGGTCCACTTTCACACCGGCTAACAAACCAAAATAAAAAACGAACCATCATCCGAGCGTGTTGGTCAGATAAGTCTGGAGGCTCCGTCCTCCATGTTCTGGTTCCAGACGTGCAATGGACTGAGTTCAGTGCTGTCTCTGCGCACTGGTTCTGTGCGGGGAAAGTGAGAATGTGCAGCGGACTACAGGTCGGCGCGGGCTGCTCTGATCCTCCTCGCTCAAGAACCGCGGCTGGTTCTGAGGTGGTGCAAAGTATCTGGACAGAAGCGTGAATCCAGTTCGATTGGTTATATGTTGTTCTGAGCGTCCGTCCACTGCACATTTGTTTTTTCTCGGGGAAAGAGCTTCTCAGGCTGAGGCTCCTAACACCACTCCCCACTCCAACTCATCTGAGCCCGGCCTGAACCGAAGCTGCTCCCGCTGGTCCGGGACTCTGGTTTGGATCTAGTCTGACTGTATTTCTCACACTAGGCTAAAAGCAGGGCATTTTTGAAGTTGAATCAATTGAATAGGCTATTGCCTATTGCCATAAAATTATTTGGTTAATTAATAGCCTAAATTAACAAATGCTGGTTGCTACGTGAACACGGGAACACCTCTGTTCCTGAACAGGGGTACGCACCCCCAATTTTGACTCACTCTGGAGCCACATGTTTGCACATTGGTACTTGTTCTGATTGTCATGTAATACATTCTCTGTATTGACCATTGTTGGCAAAATAATTTGAAAATGAATCACGGCTGTGTCTGGACAACAATCTGTTATTGCACTGGAATCGTACAGCATGTCATTTCAGGGAGAGGAGATGCATATCCCCTCCCATGATGCATTTCGAATAGTTTGTTTGGATCTGCTGTCTGTGGTTTAAATCAGAGTTCACATTCACACCAGAGGAACCGCACCAGAGTTTGGCATTTGGTGATTCAAGCAAACCGAAGACCGCCTCTTTTTTGAGGTCTCGGTCCACTTGATTTGGTCCAATTGACGCTTTCACACCAACGAAAATGAACCGAACTAAGAGCTTTTGGTTCAAAGGGACCATTTGGTGCGCACCAACTACTGTCAGTGTGAAAGCACCCTTAATCAGCTGTCCATATAAGTCTTTGTGGTTCAACCACAAACCACACTTTTTTTTTTCTTTTATGGCTCATTCTACTTTCTGATTGCATAATCATCTTGAGAACCAAAGCACCAAATTATAACAATTACAAACAGCAGACATGATGCCCAAGTTGTTTAAGACTAAATCAGCATTATATTTGTTATCTATAAGCATTGCACAAAGTGTCACTTCATACCAGAGGCATCAGAGCTGCTCCTGCTACATTAGTCTTGTGTATTTTGAACATTGCTTACATATTCAGTGTTGATAGAATGAAGTGAGTTTTAAAACTACACAAAATTTGAGAAAAAGGACAATAGTTTGCATAGCAATAAGAAACTGTGCCTGTAGTGCTTGCAGTAATGAAGCTTTTAGATGTAGGTTTCTGAGCTGACTTTAATGATGAGGGAAAATAATTCAGTTTTTTGGGGGGGAAATTACTCATTTAAAACCACAGTATGTAACTTTGTGGAGAAAAAAAATTACAAAAATACAAGTGTTTTTTTGTTTGTCTTTTATTGCACAGAATAAGTGTGAGTGAGTTTGCATCTCCAAAAACCTTACTCTTATTTGGCCTGGAGAAGGGTCTCCTCCAAATTGTTTCTATGAAAATATTGTTCCTTTGGCTATAATCTTCCACAGTATGACAAAAATGCATGCATCTCCATGGAGAATGTTCCAAAAATACAGTTTTAACTTTCTATTTCCATAGAATCACGGACATGTACCACTTCCAAAAAGTTACTGACTGTTTCTTTAGATATGCTGCTCTTTAAAATCAAGCTTGGTCAAATTAAGACTGCACGGGATTTCACATAACATTACGATCTCAGTGTTATGTAAAAGCTTTAATTTTTAAGACATTGAGTTCGCAAAGCACATCGGCGAGAGAACACTCCATTTCGAACAGCTAAACCAACACAAGAATGTTGGTTGAAATCACAACTTGTTTGAAAATGAACACCACAGGATCAGGAGACAAAGAGCATTTTATCATTGCCATAATATAACTGCAGTCTTTGCGATTTGCTAAACGTGACTGTTCACACTGAAGCTTCGATTTCATTGTAAATAATCTTGCACTTGGGTCTATCCAGGGACCACTTCCTTTGACAGATGCTACCGGCGCTGTGCAAAGTTAACGGTGGCATTAGCAATACTCCGTTTCCACAAGCAACAGCAGCACCAAGAGTTATTCGATTTGTGGCACAGAATTTACAAAACGCCAACCCATAAGTCATCCGCACACAGCCGCCGGTGTTTGAGACAGAAGTTGGGGGAAGATTTTGTCCAGTTTTGCAGCACTGTGATTATTTCATTTTAATTAGATTTTTTTGTGATGAACCAACTAGTGATGGGACTTTTGACTCTTCCATGGGATCCGAATATTTTGGACCTGTTCATCTGAAAGAGCTGCTCAGACTGTCTTTATGTATATTTATTAATTATTATTATTATTATTGTTTATTTAATTCATAAAGTATAAAAAGATATCAACAGTGTCACAACATCAAACATACAAGAAATGAATAAAAAGGAGCAGAAAGAAGAGTCATCTTATGTTATCTGCTGCCTTATCCTTTAAAACATCAACACCGATAGTTACTTTAAAATTTTAAATCTGTACATTTCAGTTCAGGCACAATTATTAATCAATGGCAAACAGAAATCTTCACTATTATGCACAACAACTTAGTTTCCTTTTTCATACATACACATTGAATTTGATTTTATGTGTTTTTAAATACCATCATTGTACTTGATTCTTTTATATCTTTGTCGAGACTATTCCAGAAGTTAACTCCTTTCACAACGAGGCGTCGCTCCATTAGTGTCTCCGCTCAATTTCGTTTCTCTCCAGAGACTAGGTCAGGAATCGGAATACACTAGACGGATTGCGAAAATTCCAGAAAAGGGAGTTCGGGCACCAACTAATCAGCGAAGAGCCAAACATTCTGTGTTGGCAACGATTCCCGAGATCGAGGATTTAAAGCTGAAACAAAGAGAATGTTTGGTGAATTTTATCAAGGGGAAAGATGTTATTGTCCTTCTTTCTATGGGATTTTGGAAAAGCTTAATATACCAGTTAGCCCCCTTAGCAGCGCATTACATACATGACGACCAAATAGCAGCGATTGGTTAAATAAAAAAAAGTATCCGCATACTGTCAAGTGAACAAATCCTAATGCTGCGAAGTCAGACGGTTTCTACAAAGTGAAACCAGCTGATGAATCAGGCTATCGCTCCATAACCTTGGTTCTGAATCTGTTTTTTTTTTTTTTTACATGTAGGTTCCTTTTAAATTGTAGTGGCTTGTTCTTATCTCTTGTTCTCATTTATATGACCAGTGTGAGAACTCATTTGATCTACAAACTAATAGTCTCTAGTCACGCTTGCGTCACAAACCAGGAACACGTTTGGAAACATGCAACGACAACTTCCGGTGCAGTTACTGACACTGGGCTCGCCGACTGACTGTGATAAAACCCACTGAAATATGATAAAACTGGATTCAGCAACCTTTAGCAGTGGTCTTCATAACCTGCCAAAGCTTTCAATGGGGGACGTGACTCTAACTGCATCTTCAATGTCACTTACAGGCAGCTCAAAACTAGTGAAAGGCTACAAGTTCTTTGTAGAAAGTACTTGTAAATATTAATTGCCGGCAAATTGAGATGAATGCATTATCAATTATTTATTATTAAAATGATGAAAAACTGAGGTTTGGTTGTAATTGTTGATTAGCCGAACTTAACAGAACGCTACAATGACATGGAGATGAAGAAAACAAGGCCATTTTCTAGTGATGGGTGAATGGAGCCTCATGAAGCATTGACACCTCAGTCACAATATTGTGTCTGAGGCCTTAAAGAAACACTGACCTCTAGTGGACAAATTTAACAATAAGACTACTTGTGTGCAGAGCATACAACGTACCTAACAACAACAATAATAATGATGATTTAAAATCATGTGTAAAGAGCAACATAAAAACCATGCTGTAAATAAGAACATAGGTGACCTTGTTAGGTGGAATCAGATCAAAGTGATCCCAAACCATGGATCGCTTTTTTCCACTTGTAGATGTCATCAAAAATGAAACAAATTCCAAAAGTCGCCAAAAGTCACCAAAATCACCACTAATGTCACACAATACTCCTCGCTACCCAACATTTTTAAGAAATATCAGTGCATCTTTTATACTGTAGCAGTTTAGCGCTCGTCAAACCACAGAAGTGCGCTGAACACTCTGAAGCACTCTGAACCAATCGCAGAGCGGAACATTCACTGAGCCAATGAAACGCTTCGATACACTGAAGCGATTGACACGCAGAGCGAAGCAGTAGGGGGAGGGACCGACACTTCGACACTTTGGTCACGTGAGCGGCTGCTGCGAGACGAGCTCCGAGGCAGTGCTTCAGAAGCAATTTGTTTCAGAAAGAACAAGACGTGCTCCAGAGCTCCGCCTCATTTGCCCAGCTTTTCTAATTTTTCCTAAATTTTGTCAGACTTACGTCTGTGAACAGAGCCCTCCGGAAGTTGTTATCGCATCTTTCCAAACGTCTTCCTGGTATGTGACCTAAGCGTGACACAGAGATCACACAGAGAAATGACCAAGGCTCCGATTTGATTCAATGGTTCAAAATGGAAGAGGTGTGCATAATGTAAATAAAATGTTGCACTACAAAAAAGAACAAAAAAAATCTCTTTTGTTAGACTTTTAGACTGATCCACAAGGGAAATTACTTGGACACAGTAGCTCACACTTACAATTTAAAAAGCTGCTTCTGTGCTGCTTCTTGAATCGGTTCATTCTTAATCAATGTAAAAATGCATAAAATTAGAAATAAAAAGATAAAAACATACCTGAAGAGTAGATGTTGTCATCGATATATGTCTGTATAATTTAGCGATCTCCCTCTGGCCGTATTCAAACCCTCCTCACGGTTACCTGTAATTCAGTTGTACATTTCATTTCCTGTGACCACTAAAATTAGTAGCTCCCTGGAATTTTTTGTAAAAGTAGCTCGCCTGAGGAAAAATGTTGGAGACCCCTGACGTACAGTATATTGTGTGTGAGCTACTGCCTCCAAATAATTTCCCGTGTGGATCAACAAACTTTGTCTAAGCCTAACTCTGTCATTGGAGGAAAAAAGCAGCAGTGTTGCCTGCATTAAAGTTCGCACCTGCTTCTCAAACATGCACAATTTTCATAAATTTTTTTTCCTCCTGCTTGTAATAAATCATGCAGCACCCGCAGCTCCTCCTCAGCTCCTCCTCAGCTCCTCCTCAGATTTGGTCATTATGACAAAATCTGCTTTATTTTCCTTTTACATATTTATTAGGTTCCACCATGGACTGTATAAAGAACTAACTAATGAGTTAGTTAGGCAGTTCTTTTCAGCCATGGAAGGGCTGATCCACCGAACTAAAGGTAAAAGGAGCTGTTAACTTGTAAACTACTACTTCATGACATCACATGGTGGAATAGAGCATTTTGGTACCAACCTGTAAAAATGTGAATCCCCCATACTCCGTGTGGACCATGTCTTCACGCACACTTTGTGGACTGTGCCTTCTCCCATACGCTGTGCAGGCCGTGTCTTCAGATGTACGCTGTGTAGAGGACTAAATAAGGCCTTAACAAGGACTAAAACATGTCTAAAACAGGTCTAAAACCAGGATTAAACCAGGTCTAAAAACAGGTCTAAAACCAGGATTAAACCAAGTCTAAAACCAGGATTAAACCAGGTCTAAAACCAGGATTAAACCAGGTCTAAAACCAGGATTAAACCAGGTTTAAAACCAGAATTAAACCAGGATTAAACCTAAACCAGGATTAAAACCAGGTTAAACCAGGTTAAACCAGGATTAAACTCTAAAACCAGGATTAAACCAGGTTTAAAACCAGAATTAAACCAGGTCTAAACCAGGATTAAAACAGGTCTAAAACCAGGATTAAACCAGATCTAAAACAGGTCTAAAACAGGTCTAAAACCAGGATTAAACCAGATCTAAACCAGATCTAAAACAGGTCTAAAACCAGGACTTAACCTGGTCCTCCTATACGCCCGCCCCCAGTCTGCGGTCAATGAAATATTGAATATATAAAATATAAAACTGGTCCGTGGCACAAAAAAAGGTTGGGGACCACTGCCAGAGAACCCTCCAAGGAGACAAGCAGGTATAGCAGACCCCCCATCAAAAAAGTTGTGCACCTTTAAGAAAAAAGCTGCTCTGCCTGGGTTTACAGACGGTTACAAGCCATAACAAGACCACATTCCTCCACACCATAACCAAGTTTAGGTAAGTGTCTTGCCCAGGGACACAACAACACACGCTCTGCCATTGTGACATACTGTTATAGAACGAGTTGGGCTATTGCACCATCCTAAATAAGGTTTGCAGTGTCAGAAAATGTCACCTCTGCGCAACATCTGAATGAACCATGATGCAAGCGAGTGCGTTTTTGACACCATTAGAGAAGCGGAGAATGGTCCCTGCTCCCGGTGCAGTCTGATTCCACTGGAGCTCTGTTTGAATTAGTGCCATGAAGCCAAACATTATTCAGAATTTCTCCAGACGGATCAGGACTTGGGAGAAAGTGCTGAGCTCACAGTAACAACGTGCACAATGGTGCCAGTGTAAAAGCATTCTACATCATAATAAAACCAAAAGAATAGAGATTAGAAAGAATAGGCCCACTTCTTAAAAGGTGAATTTCTGTTTTATAAAGGCCCTGTATTAGGATAATCCTCATCACAAACATACCCGGAGTTGTGTTTTGTTTCCACACAAACTCTGCATAGCTGGGATGAGTTCTTCTCTCAAACTGAAAACACTCTGTCCCACCTTGTGATATCATGTGGTAATACAAGAAGTGCTCCACTGTGTTTTTAAACTCCATACACCAGTCCAATACACGCATAAAGAATCTCGGACTTCCGGTCATTGCGCAATACATACTCGGAAGGATTTTCTGAAAAAGTGAGCATCAAACCGCCATGTTTGTTTTCCCATGGGATGCACCTATTGACAAAGCCAATCTTTTCAAGTCTTTTAAACCATATCGCTTTTGTTTCTGGTTCTGATATTGTCATATTTTAGTTTTGGAATTCGGACATCTTTAATTGTGTGGTTGTTGAATGTCCTAACAGCGGAAATTTATTTGCGAACTCCATAAATGCAAAAGGGAATCAGATCTGTGTGACTGCAAACCTCTATTCAAACTGTTTCTCTTCCCAACAGAATTGAAAAATAGTGAAAGGTGAAGGCGATGGGCAGGATTGATCCACGGGATAGACGAAAAAGGAAACCTTTGACTGCCTAAATCATCCCGAGTTTGCAGCCAACATTTTGTATGTGGAGCGCCAGCAAAGCGGGATCCGTTTGTTACAGAGCGAGAGGTACAGAAGACAAACAGACTGAGCTTGCACTTTCTTCTTCTTGTGGTTTTACAGCAACATTTAAGTCTTGGTCGCTTTGCAGTGGAAGGTGTTTCTTGGCGAACAGCTGGTACCTTTTGGCATTGACTTTTTAAATTCGTAACTGAGGTTGAGTGAGGGATCAGGATTTTGCTTGGAAACTTCCAAAACCCATTTCTCGAGCTGTTTTCCACTGTTAGGACATCCAACAACCACACAATTATGATGTCCGAATCCCAAAACTAATATATGACGATATCAGAACCAGAAACAAAAGTGATATGGTTCAAAAGACTTGAAAAGAACGGCTTTGTCAATAGACGCATCCCACTGGCAAAACAAACATGGTGATGCATGTATTTCTACTGAACTAAAGATATTAACTCGAAAACTACAGCGTCATGAAATCATAAGGTGGAACAGCATTTTGAGCTTTGGAGATGTAGACAAAGTAATAAAGGATTACTCAAATGTGTGAATGAAACAAAACACAACTCCAGGTTTGTTTTTGATGAGACAACGTTATAACTTAAAGCTCACAAGAGTCAATTTTGCATAATATAGGATGTGTAGGAAAATGCACAAGATTTGTGTGAATCCTGTTTTACTTCTGGCATAAGGGTTGTCAAAACAAACCAAAAGTATCAATACTGAAAACAGTATAAAAAATTGCAACTTTTCTTTCATTTTTTAGTTTTAGAATGATCCTGATGTGCAGTAAAACTAGCACCCAACTACATTAAAGGTGTTACAGTACACAAAATTGAAAATTGATTGATTTTATTTTAATTTTTTTTGTTTTGTTTTATGTCAGTTTGGTCTCTTAGCATTAACCTTTTCATGTAGAAACAACACAATGATCCACAATTTAATACATTTGTGTCAGAAGAGTTATTTTGGACATTATCATCTATTTTCTCAAAATACATTTTCCTCCCATAGTGACGCAAGGATCAGGCCTTAAAAGTAGCACCCACACACACCAAACTTTACGAATTCAGTACTAAACACGATTTTGTCGAAATCTCACAAAAGGACATTTTGATATCTAATTTCAAGTCTGAGTGGTAGCTCTAAAAATTGAGCAAAATTTGAATTCTTTTACAAATTTTCAATCAGGTCTAGTGTACTCAGCTACTAACTACTCTCTTCTCTTCTAAAAATAGCCCATTTTGACCATTTTTACACGTACAAATTCATATTCGATAGATCACATGATGAAAAACTTTATAATGCAATATACTTTTCTACCATTTATGTGAGTAAACTACAAAAGAAGTTTCAAACTGATATTTCTAAATTTAAAGGTGCACTATGTAACTTTTGTGTCGGGGGTCCGTCACCTTTGTGTTTCTATGAATATGTCATTGCTCTGTTTTGAAAGTTCCACAGTATGACATTAAACAGCTCTGCCTTACACTGATTCAATTACAGGTGGTTTTATAGCTCAAAAATACCTTGAAAAACAGACATTCTGACTGAGCGGGGTTGCCTCTCCACAGATCTGACCTGTAACTTGGTCTGGTTTGATCTCCATGAAGATAAAACGTTTTAATGTCATGCTGTGAAACATTCCAGACAAAGAAATAACATCTCCATTGTGAAAAGCATTTGACGGACCCTCCACCAGAAACGTTACACAATGCGCCTTTAACATTTTTTCTATTCACCTACAGTGTCTCCAGAATCAGTTTGGATTTATTTCACACCACTGGAGAAATTCAAAGCCATTTACGCAGTGTTCTTCATTCACTTTCAACACTTTAACTCTGAGCCACAGCTGTCACTGCTCACTCTGAACCATTATAGAGGATCGGTTAATAGTAGTTATCTGAGAACCAACAGAGTCTAGGTGAGTTGTGTCTAGCTGTTTCATTTGATTTCCACATTTTGTCTTCTCTATTTCACGTTCCTAAACAGTGTGGAACCTGCGAGATTGTGAAATGAAAAGCTGGAAGTGAGTTAAAGGTACAAAGGGAGTACTGGATTCGGTCTTCCAACAAAATGAGGTGCAGATTCAGTCGGACTTGGCGCAGGTGATGGGTGAATGATGAAAAATTGTAAAGTCACAGGTATGAAAAATATTACTTTAACTCTTTTAACCTTTATTTAACCAGGAAAGATACATAAAGTTGTACACCGGGTCGAATGTGCTCTAGAGCCCTGCACTCCCGACGGGACCGGATGCAAAACAGTGCAGTGCAGGAACCATTTTGAAAGCTCATTGTGGGCGCGGGAAGGAGTGGGAATGCACAGTGCAGGAGCGGGCAGGTGAGATGATAAACTGCAGTCCTGCAAACAAAATATGAGTTTAAAGTGAAATATAAAAATGATTCATGTTATCATACATCATTTGTGCTGGATATTTTATTTGGCATTAATAAAAACATCTTAAGCAGCCTAAACTTGTAGAAGTGGTCTAATCTCGCGCACGTTTTAGACATTTTAGACTTTCCACTTCTCTGTGTTTGATAGAGCTTAAGAAAATGAATGTCCCCATCTTGTGGGATTTGCGGGCGGGAGCAGGACTACACAAGTCGGGTGAGGCGGGAGTGGGACTGAAAATTCTATCCCTCGCAGACCTTTAATGTGAGCATGCATCAGCGTGTGATAGATCAACACCCAAACAAATAGTTTTAACTGATAATTAAGAGATCTTTTAGAGGGAGATAATAAACATCAATGCAGTTTTTGACTTGGTTTTTTACTTGGATCTGTGTTCTAACCTCTAGAACAGAGGTGTCAAACTCAAATTCACAGAGGACCAAAATTAAAAACTGGGACTAAGTCGTGGGCCAAACTAAATATTTATTGAAAAATTTCAACATCATCTGCATGTTTTCTCTTCTTTCGAGATATGTAATGTTAAACCTTTTCTTATTAAAATAAATGTTTAATAACAGTTTTGCTTTAACATTGAATCCAGAATGAGCATAATGTAAAATAAAAACTAAATTTTAAATAAATAATGTCTCTATAACCTATTTATAGCTGGTGAACCAGCTCTAATACATATTTGATATGATCTCACAGGTCAAATATAATTATATCGTGGGTCAAATTTGACCCCCGAGAGTTTGACATGTCTGCTCTAGAAGCACAACCAACGAAAGCGCACCAGTAGGCCAAGTAAGGTCTACTTACTAGATTTTACAGTGAACTATGGCATATGATAAAAGATATTTATTGATGAAGGATAGGCTGGGATGAGACTCAGGATGGGGACTCTGTTTCAGGTGGTCAGCTTGGTCCATTCAGGACCCGCCTCCCCACCCTCCCGCTTCTTTGTAGATGAGGTCTTCAGGCTGCAGGATGAACAAGAGACTTGGGGTGGAGAGCAGAGACAGTCGGGATAGCCCATATAAATAGGGCTTCTGCTAAATATAAGCAGAAAATGCAGAAAAAGTCCACTTCAGTAAGTGGGTCTCCAACACACTTGCTGTGAAACCACTTATCGCAGCCATCACACTGGATCTGTACATTACAAAAAAATAAAAGGGGAGAGAGAGGACGTGCTTCACATTTACTTGTAACTGTACGACAAACTGACAACTAGACACAATTTTAGATAAGAAAGGCCTTTACCCAATGAACGTCTTCCCCTTCCACATCCAGTGCGACCTCATTTTTCCCAAGGATGTGGTATTGATTTTTTTAAAATCCTCTGTGAACATAGGAAAATATATTCATTGCATGTTATAATTTTTAATATTTCACGGGTTTACTGATGCAATCACAGCTGCTAGTGTGGTGAATGCCCTGGTTATGAGTGTAAAACCAATTCAATTCTTCACTGTACCTGTGGCTTAGAGGAGTTTTATGAACATGTCCTTTTGCAGACCAGGTACTCTCTCTGGGTCCACAGGGTACTCCAGTGGTTCCCCACAAAAAATGTTCATGTTGAGAGAAGTGAGTGGTGGTGTGCCCCCGCGTACTACGCACACTACATCCCTGTTTTTGAGTCACCATATGCACACAGATTTCCTTACAAAAACATTTGTTTAAACGCGGAATAAAAAGTGAAGACATGATGCCATTTGTGTGTCTTCTGTTCAGACAGTCATCATATAAATGTAGCCTGAGACTGGTGGGGTAGCTGTGGCTGCAGCGGCAGTTTTGATGAAATGCACTTTGAAGGCACAATACATCAGGTTAGATGGTCAATATTGACCACACTTTTCCTTTTCCTGTCATTACTTTGAACACTGACACTTTTGCCATCAGCACAATAATTCATTTTCATTCAAAACATGTGATTTAAGGGGACTAGTGACTTTAATAACCCGTAATAGTGAATGGTCCTTGTTGTGGCTTTCAATGCCTGGTCCCATGTATCCAGATTTTCACTCACCATTTTTTGGTCATCACAAAACTGAATATACTGTCATCAGGGTCGGACTGGGAACAGAATTCAGTCCCACCACTGGTCCGAGCCTGACTGTGACCCATGTCTTATGAGATTAAACGTGCTTTTGAACGGCCCCATTAAGCTTTTCTACCAGTCCATTGGTCGGGTGGTGATAGGGGGATGCCAGGCTGCGCTTAATGCCCAACTTAGCGCACAGCTGAGAGTTCAGCTAATGAAGGACAAACAGTTGCAACAGATGTTCTGACATAATGGACATCTAATTGTATAATTGCATCTTACCTTGTTTCAAAATTCTGACCCTTAGTCAGTCAGCAGCCGCTTTGGTGCCCCAAATCTATAAAAAAAAAAATCCATAATGGACTCAATTACCTACACCGCAGTTTTGGATTTGAGGGCCTCTTACCCACTTGGTGAAATAATCCACCATTACACAAATGTAATGGTGGCCGTTTCTTGTGGGATGGAGTTTCCCCACCAGATCATTCCCACAAGCTCCAGTGGTTCAGTTACCTATTACAGAACATAAAGTTGATTGAGCAATTCAGTGAAATCCTCTATGCTAAATGAAGCTGGCATGACTTTTGAGTAAACAGATCACCCTATAATGTGAACAGTACTACATGTTATGCACTTACCGCAATGGGGATGAACATTCTTTTACTTTTAGATTTGGACATTTTTTTTGGCACTGGGGGCATTCATTGATCTGGAATTAAGGGACATATTGTGTCAGATTGTATTCAAACTTGTAGATGTACAGTATATGTAAGTCTGCTCACCCATTTTTGAATGTCTTGCATTGGAGGCCAGTGATACCTTAAGATGATAGTCTTTTCCCTCCAACAGTGTCCACCAATTTGCCTGGAATGGAACTATTAAAATGAACTCTTCTGTCACTGGCCTCCTCAGGTGTCTGGACCACTTTGGCCCAGTGAAATTGGAAGAATGCTTCTTTTGATAAGATAAACTTTATTGTCTCAAAGGGAAATTTGTTTTGGACTCACTGCTCGCACCTTAAAAAACATACAGTACAGTTAGACAACAGTCACAAGATACATGTGTCCAATGTTTATGTCCATTGTCCAGTTATGCACTGCACAATGATCAAGTGTCCAAGTTATTGCAGTTATTGCACTTTGGCACTTGTAATAGAGCTGCCCATCTGATAGACACTTATTGCCAACACGCATGGCAATAAGTGTGCACATTCATGTAAAATTCTTGAACAGTTGCAGTGTGTGTGCTCAACCTTCACCATTTACGATTCTACCCTCCATCGGCCTCAGCGGGGAACCTTTGGTGGACCAAATACTCCAGCGGCGCCTGGACAATTTTGGGGTCCATGTTTAATTGACCTAACTCACCCTACAACTAAGACTACACTAAACTTCACTAAGCTAATATAAACTGACTGTGAGGGACTTAATGGATTACGTTACAAACTACATTTTGGGGTATGTAATCTGTAATCTGTAGGGGAATACATTTTAAAAGTAACCCTCCCAACACTGCAAGGTGGTGCCAGCCTGACTACGGAAATACAATCACGTGTCCCCAATTCTGTCTGCGCTTCACTGGCTCCCTGTTTGTTTGGATTTTAAAATACTTTTGTTTTTAAATGCCTAAATGGCCTTGCCCCAAAATACCTCGCTGACCTGCTGGTGCCATCCTCTCCAGTCCTCAGATCTGCGGACCAGGCTCTGCTCTTCTTGTTCCTCAGTCCAGGTCCAGTCCAGCTCAGAGGAGACAGAGCATTTTCTGTTGTTGGGCCTAAATTATAGAATGAGTTGCCTATTCACATAAGACAATCTGACTCTCTTCTTGCTTTTAAATCACTTCTTAAAACACACTTGTTTTCTTTGGCTTATAGTTTTGAGGTCTTTTACCATTCAATAATTGTTGTATACATTTTTTCATTGTATTATACTTACGTTTTAATCTTTGTGTACAGCACTTTGGTCAGCTTTGTTGTTTTTAATAGTGCTTTATAAATAAACTGAAACTGGAATTCTAACATGGGTTAAATCTCACAAGAGTTAATTTTATGTAATATACAGTGTTGGGGAGTAACAGATTACATGTACCGGAGTTACGTAATCAGAGTCCAAATTATGAGTAACTGTATTCAGTTACAGTTACTATTTCAGTGAGTGGTAATTGGATTACAGTTACTTTGTTGAAATAAATGGATTACGTGGCGGTATTTTCCAGTTTTCACATTTTGCGCTATATCCCCTTTTATTTGTTTTTTTTTTTTTTTTTTGTTTTTGGTAATTCCACTCATTGCCGGACAAACCAGGTCTAAACCAGGACTAAACCAAGACTGAATCAGGACTAAACCAGGTCTAAAACCAGGTCTACACCAGGACTAAACCAAGACTGAATCAAGACTAAACCAGGTCTAAAACCAGGTCTAAACCAGGACTAAACCAGGCCTAAACTAGGTCTAAACCAGGACTTAAACCAGGTCTAAAACTAGGTCTAAACTAGGTCTAAACCAGGACTAAACCAGGTCTAAAACCAGGTCTAAACTAGGATTAAACCAGGACTAAACCAGGCCTAAACTAGGTCTAAACCAGGACTAAACCAGGTCTAAAACCAGGTCTAAACCAGGACTAAACCAGGTCTAAAACCAGGTCTAAACTAGGATTAAACCAGGACTAAACCAGGCCTAAACTAGGTCTAAACCAGGACTAAACCAAGACTGAATCAGGACTAAACCAGGTCTAAACCAGGCCTAAACTAGGTCTAAACCAGGACTAAACCAGGTCTAAAACCAGGTCTAAACTAGGTCTAAAACAGGATTTAACAGGACTAAACCATGTTGTGTGGACTGTGTCTCCTCCTCTTCTATCAATAATATATTTAATACAGTTAAGTAAAGTCTGGGCTTTTTATTGTCTTTAATCAGACAAAACATCTTATGTGAAGATTTCCTCGTCTTTGCTTCTCTACAGCAAATCAAGTAATCCGAAGTATTCAGATTACGTTACTCACTTTAAGTAATTTAATGGATTCCGTTACAAACTACATTTTGGGGTATGTAATCTGTAATCTGTAGGAGAATACATTTTAAAAATAACCCTCCCAACACTGGTAATATAGAACGTTTAAGAAAAGTAAAAATAGAGAGAGGAACAGAGGAGTGGATGTGTGTAGCGGTGAAAAAGAGTAAATTAAAGTGTCTTGAATACAGGAGAATAAAACTCAAATATGCATGAAACAACATTAAACACAACTTCCAGAGGGTAAATGACTGGTGCCATCCCAGTTCATCTTTTTTTCTACAAACAAAAGCAAAAATAAATCTGAGAGTTCAAATGTGAAAAACAGAATCAGCTCAAGCAGGAATAAAACATTAGCATAAACTTAAAACAGCGCCAGGGAAAGGAATTGTACCATCAGAGAATCGGTGCAAACAAAACATCCGGAGACTTTGGCGATGACCCACATTTTACCTTTTGCTGTGTGTTTAAAGCTGTTTCAAAGGGTTTAGAGGAATAGTTTCTGCATCTCTATAGTTGAAGCTATGTAGGAGCAAACCTAGTCCCCGAATCTGCCTCAAGGCAATATTTCACAGCCAATCCATACAGGCCCTTCATAAAATACTATGGCTGCTATATTGATGATTTATTTTCATCTTTACAGGATCTCGGGATCAATTACATGATTTTCACAGCTATCTCAATGCCACTAACCAGAACATCAGGCTCAAAATGGATTTTAGTGACAAATAATCCATTTTTTGGCTTTGAAAATATTTATATGAGCAAAGACTTTTTCTCTTCCTAAGACGCCAGCCTATTCAGGAAATCCCAGAAATATTCCTTTAGAACAGTAGGCCCTAGTTCCTATTCTCTCTAAAACTGCGGATCCACAATTCCTGTTCCGTTCATCGTGTATTGGGAATGAGCGGAGTCGTGCTAAAATACATTTATAGTTAAATATCAGACAGAGGACAGCAGGTTACAGATACACAATCACAAATGGCATGTTCAGACCTTTGAACAATGCCAGTGCTTCATAGGAGGAAGCTTCTGTGTGTATAGAAGTAGGTCTTTGTGTCTAAAAGCTAAACTTAATGTTAACTAGGGTGACCAAATGTCCGTTTTTCCCTGGACATGTCCGTATTTTGCGTCCTATCATGAGAGAGTGTTTTTTTTTAAAGTGATACAAATGTCCTGGTTTGTAACGAACTGAAGATTCATTTATTTCGTAATGGAACCTACAGCGCGGCGTTCTCTCTCTTAAGCCCAAGATTAGTCCTGGTTTAGTCCTGACCCACCTGTGTGTAAAAAAAAAAAAATGCAAAATTGACACACACACAAAAAAGAAAGAAAAAAAAAAATCCGCAAAACGGCGAGACCGCAAAAGGTACGAGTGTAGCTCAATGTTGAGGCCCCACCTCCCACCCCCGGTAAGGTGTCCGGGTTTTCACAAATGGAAATATGGTCACCCTAACGTGAACTTATCTAAATCTCAAAATAGAACACAAAACATCCATCCATCCATTTTCATCCGCTTATCCGGGGCCGGGTCGCGGGGGCAGCAGCCTAAGCAGGGACTCCCAGACTCCCTCACCCCAGACACGTCCTCCAGCTCCTCTGGGGGACCCCGAGGTGTTCCCAGGCCACCCCAGAGACATAGTCCCTCCAGCGTGTCCTGGGTCTTCCCCGGGGCCTCCTCCCGGTGGGACATGCCCAGAACACCTCCCGAGGGAGGCGCCCAGGAGGCATCCGGAACAGATGCCCGAGCCACCTCAACTGGCTCCTCTCGACGTGGAGGAGCAGCGGCTCTACTCCGAGCTCCTCCCGTGTGACTGAGCTCCTCACCTTATCTCTAAGGGAGCACCCAGCCACCCTGCGGAGGAAACTCATTTCGAGCGCTTGTATCCGCGATCTCGTCCTTTCAGTCACTACCCAGAGCTCATGACCATAGGTCACAAAACACAAAACAAGTTTATGAAAATAGTTCTAATGACAAGTCAGTTGTTTTTCTTTGCAAGATCATTCAGAATGTAGCACTATTTTAACACTAATCATTTTAATTTCAAACAAATACTTACTTTTCTACACACAGAAGCTTCCTCCGTAGCAAAGGTCTTCCATCTGTGATTATGTGTCTGTAACCTGCTGTCTTCTGTCTAATAGTTAAATATAGATTTATTTTAGCACAACTTGGCTAATTCCCAATGCACAATAAATGGCGCAGGAAGAGCAGCTCTGCAGTTTTTGAGAGAAGCCAATCTCCGCATGTGTAATCTACAGACTTGATTGTGCCTGTGGCTGTTTTCACATCGGTCAAACCAAAAAGAAACTCAAAGGAAGATTTGTTGAACACAAATACACTGTAAACAGAAGACACTTTAAACATAACACTTTAAAACTATGGCCTACACAAATATTAATGACCTCAAAATCACGGTGACTAAGGTCAGCCCCAGAAGAGATCGGCTCAAAAGGTTATTATCAGAGAGAGACTTTTTAGATTCATACCCTCTGTGCCACCTTTTCTCCCGGTGAAGACATAGACTTTGTTCCTTTCCTATGAGTCATTCCTATGTCATTGCTCACTTTTGTAGCCGCTGTTTGTCTATTGTATGTGCACTTTTTGAATATTGTCATATTGTTCATCTAAGTTTTTTACTGTAAACATGATGCATCATGTTTTACTTGTATCGTGTTTCTGATAATGAAGATTCTGGATAATGAAGATTCATTGATAAGTGGAATCTTCATTATTCAGACCAAAATAGGATGTTTGCTTCTTTTGAATTAGATTAAGACCAAACAGTCCAATTGTGCAACATAATAACAAGATACAAAGTGAAGAGAAAAAAACAAAAACAAAAAAACTTTCTTTCATGGATTTGTTTTTCTTTTTCCCCCCAAGTAATAACAATTCTGATTTATGGCACAATATAACAGTTACCTTTGGAATTTCCTGGCAGCATACATTCTGTTTTATTGGGCATAGATAGTTTTGTAATCCCCACAGGAAGACCTAAAAATAAAATGTAAAACACAAACCAATGTTACACTGAAATAATACAATAGACACTAGTGTCATCTTCATTTAGTAAACTGAAACGTCCTGCTGAAGCCTTCAGGGCTCTCCTGCTGCTTAGTGCACTTCAAACAACATTGGCAATGGACCTTTTATTTATAGTTCACTACATGGGCTAAATCTTTCATGATAAAACATGCAGGTCTTGTAGTGTATGATTATACGAGACATGCACAGGATCATTGTTTCATGGTCGTTAGTCTGTTGCATTGATAATCATTTTTATTATATCAATATTTCTCCTGCGGCAGTACACAAACACTGATCCTCATGAGGCTGCATGCTTCAATACTTTAATGTAGTTGAAAGTAGATGAAGATGTACCTCATAATTAGATCAAGATTTACATCCTGGATGTTCACTGGCGAGTGAAACGCTGGGCTCCATGTTGCACATTTCTGCAGTGTAATAAGATGAACCCGCTGTAGCCATAAATATTTAAGGAAGGCTAATTGAAAAGAGGTTTATCTTAACAGGGGGTCTGAGGCCCTGAACATAGGAGACCCTCCAGACTCTACAGCGCCCACTGGAGGATCAGAGAACAGCTATTTCCAGTGCTGTGTATGTCACCTACACCAAGAGATGGCTGGGTTTTCAGAACTTGAGTGTTACACATTGCTCAATGCAAAATGTTAGTGTTATGGCCCCAGACCTTCAGTTCTTTCCCCTTGTGCTATAATTGTGTATGTTTGGCTAAAGTCACCTGTTTCACTTGCTGTGTGAGCTCTGGCTGCTGATTGGATGACTGTTTAGCCGCCTTTTCCTGGTTGGTTGCCGTGGTCTGGTCCCTTATTGATGGAGCACCTTGCTGCCTGGCCAACCCTGTGTAACAGCTGCAGAGCCTCCTGTTTATGGAAAATCTCCAAACGTGTTCAGATGTGCTGGTCTTTGTGACCAGGACACCATTCTGTGGAGACTGTGTCTCTAGTGTGTTGTGTTATTTCTGTGGCATGACACAACCATAGAACTATCATAAAATCTGGAGGACGAATCCAAGATGATGTTGTATTGTTCTCAGTGGCCTGTGCTCATTGATTTTTACTTCCGCGTTACTTCCTGAATACTGGCCCTACGCCACAAAACATGTGACGTCAGAAACGTGCAGTTCTGTTGTTGTATCTGTCCATACTGGCGCCCTGGTGTCTGTGCCCTGCTGCTTCCCCATAAACATTTTAACATTTTAACCACTGTAGCCATTTTATCATTCTAGTCATGAGTTTTTTATTTATATTTTAAACAACTTTTGTAGTTAATAAATGATTATATTCATTTGAACTGTTTGCCTCTTTTTTGGTCACACTTAACCGCTCTCACCTTTTTAACTGTTCCATAATATTTTAACTCGGTCCAGTCATACATTTATTTTAATAGCCCACAAAACCCCTATTACATAACTGTACCTTCTGTTGTAATGGCCCTTTGCAACTGTGATTACCTTTTACATTCCCGTTAATTAAATTACTACTTTATTTGACCATTTTCCATCTGTTTTTGTGACCTCCCTGACCCTTGCCGAGCGGAGTTGTAACTGTTAGCATACATGTGCAACTGGACACAACACATGTGAATGGAGCAGATTAGGGCCCGACCCATATATCGGTTGGGGACTTGAAAACATATTGGCTTTCGGCCTAAGTCTTGCTGATATGAGCTGATATTTCACGTGGGCATGTTATACCTCGTTGTAAAGCTTAGACTCTCTACATTTATGTTCATTTAATCCAATTTACAGACAGATAAAAGTCATAATATGTGACTCCTCATCAGTATTTATCTGCGGAGTCATTTGTCTGTGTCTGTGGCCGTACTGTCCCTGAACGCACCCCCAGAGTCACGTCACTCATGTGCACTTGTTTACACCCACAGCCATAGATCCATGTGCAACACTGGGTTTGAGTCTGGTTTAAAAGGCCCATCTCATACAAAATAACTCTTTTCACATTGTATCTTCTGCACATAAACAAGCACAATGTGGGTTTTGGAACATCCATTACACAATAGTTAAGAAATCTTACTGATTTCTTGGAGACAGTCACAGACCAGGAACTATGAAAGATTGACTATCGCTCCTCCCCCCGCCCGTCCTGAGAAAGCACAGGCTCCACCCTCCAAACGTGACATAGGCTCTGAGTGAGCCGCCCTTCCTCCGCCCATCTCAGGGAGGGAGGGGGAGACAGACGTGCACCCTGATAGTGGTAGGAATAAACTTTTATTCATCATGGAGATACAGCACGTTCAGCCGCATGTGTTGGACCCGGAATCGGACGAGGACTTTGAGGTGCACGAAGCACAATATATACAGTTTTTAAATTTTGTTAAAATTTTGTTGATGCGGCTTATATTCAGGTGTGCTCAATAGCCCGGAAAATAGAGTAATTGTTCTAAAACTCTCGACAAAAGTGAGTATTTACTGTATTTATTATTTACTCTTTAAGTACATTTTAAAGAATGAAATGTAGTCATTTTGATCATGATTGATTCTGTGGATTTGTTAATTTTTCTAGCTGTTATGTTTGTTTTGCTCAAAGTTGGGGCGTTAACTCAAATGAAATACGTCTTTTCATCAGGTTTTTTTTTACTTTTCAGTCCAGATTCAAAATACATTGGAGTAGAAAGTACAGATACATGCTGAAGTAAAAGTAAGAAGTATCCACGGTAAAATGTACCTAAGTAAAGTACAGACATCTCAAAATTGTACTTAAGTATTGCATTTTTACTTTTGTACTCCATTACCTTCCACTACTGATTCGGAGATACACACAGCAGCTGAATAATTCACAATCTAGAGCATTGGATGAATAGTGACAATGGGATTTAACCAGCGCAGTTAATTAAAAGTTGTTTAATATTGCGTGCCAGTGGTAAACAGCAGATACAGGCTGTCTCTGCAGGCGTACCCAGGTGGATATAAGAAAACAAACACTCATTTATAAATATTCAGAGGCCTGGTGCAGTGAGAGGAGACACATCTACAGAGGTGCTGAATTAAGACCAAGAGAAATGACAAGAAATAGAGAATGGAAAAGATGTACGCGGAGTGAATACTAACAACTGTGTACAGATAAAGCTGGACAGAACACATTCTATATACAGGCAGTGGTGGAATGTAACAAAGAAGTAGTAAATCACTGTACTTAAGTATAAATATTGGGTGTCTGTACTTCAAGAAGAATTTTAGAGGAGATACATTTTACTTTTACTTTACTATATTTGGTTTATTTTTAACACGTTTGTAGTTTGAGAAAAGAAAAAACATACAAATTCAAAAATCTTTACCAAAACCACTGTTGTACAAGTTACTTCAAAACTGTAATGTGTTATTTATTACTTGTTACTGTCATTTCAAAGTAATTTGTTACATTACAATATTATGGTATCTAAAATCTCTTTTTTAATTTTAATCTTCATGATTATTTATGTTTTGATTTGTTTTTATTATGATTTTAATGTATTTCTTATTCTGTAAAGCACTTTGAATTACTTTGTGTACGAATTGTGCTATACAAATAAACTTGCCTTGCCTAAAATGTAAGGCATTACAATACTATTGCAGCACTTTTAAGATACTCTCACCAAAATAACTGGAAATATGGATTTGGCAATCTATATGTAGCTCAAAACACTCAATGAGCTCATCACACATCTAGTGCACAGGGTTCCCACTCTTTTTCACTGACAAAATTTCAAAACTTTTCCATGACTTTTTCGTGACCTACTTTTAGGGCTAAATATGAAATGTTAACCCTTTCCACTCACCTTATGGTTTGGGATTATAGTTTTTGAACATTCAAAATACTGTCAGTGCATTTATTGTCGTCTCTTTTTAAACAAAAGGTGCATATGTTCAAAAATAATCATAATAGCCTCATGAGAACTTAACAGAACACTGTAGTTGGTGAAAGAGATACTAAAATTCCAGGACTTTTCCAAAACTTTCATTAAATTTACAAAACTGCATGACTTTTCCAGGACTGGAAAATGACATTTTCAATTTCCATGACTTTTCCAGGATTTCCATGACTGTGGGAACCCTGAGTGGAAGATGATGTGATGATTTTAGCAAATTTGTACGAAGAAAAAATAAAAAAACACCGCAATTTTTTTTTGTAATACTTTACATTATTGCATTACAGCAAAAAGCAATGCATTACAGTAATTCATTACTTTTGTAACATGTTACTCCCAACACTGACCAAAACAAGTGCAATCAGAGACAGCAACCTGGTCCCCATGAGGCATCAGTGGGGTCAGTTCATCACCACAGAAACTGTTTATGAGGAGCCCAGCCCATATTACATGATCGTTATATCCACAATGCAATGTGTGTATCTGTACAGGCCCATGAACATTTGTGTGATATTGGTCACACATGAGAATGTCTGTGTTTACTAGTGTGTAACAAAAATGTCATTTTTCATGAGTTGTGTATATGTTAGTTGTGTGACTGTAGATCAGTGTGTTGTGTATCACCAGAAAAACAAGAAATGGAAATTATTTTCGTTCCAATTCGAATTTTAACGTCATACACTGAAAGAGAAAGGAACTGTTATAGTTAGTGATTATCTTGAAAACTATTAATATTTTACTATACAAATGCATAGAATTAAAAATAGATAATCACTTTTCTGAGATTTTGAGACCACTCCCGTTGCTCTAGCTCGATCCTTGGCGGAGTTATGTCCAAAAACACATATTTGACAACTTCTGTTTGACTACAGGACACAACTCAGTGGCATATGTGTTCTTTCTGTGACAGAGGGACATTTTAACAGATTTTTGAGAGCCGTGTACCACATCAAATCAGCTCAAGGTCAGTAAGCACAACCAGAATAAATACATAAGGCGCACTGTCGATTTTTGAGGAAATTAAAGGATTATAAGTGCGCCTTATAGTCCGAAAAATATGGTAATTTATTTATCTATGGTTACTGTAGTGGTTAGAGATGATATTTGTTGTGTCTGTGCACATGGGACAGAGAGAAACGTAATTTTGATTCTTTTGTATGTCTAGTACATGCGAAGAAATTGACAATAAAGCAAACTTTGAACTTTGGTACACTTAATTGTCCACATGGGTAAAAGTGTCCTCTGCATTTGACCCGTCTTTCGCCGTCTCCGGGTTAAACATGTTCCGGATATTGTGTTAGGCTTGGTCAGGGCTACCTCAGCTGTAGGATTTGACTTTCTGTAAAAGTTCTGTAGTAAGCCCGTCAATTGTAACTCAAAGCCAGAGTGAATTTGAGAAAAATCTTGTCCTACAATAACCTGAAATACAGAAATGGTTTTAATTGAATTCCTCTATCTCTTGTATCCCTTTTTCTCGTTTGCTGACAGGGATTCAAGCTGCACGGTTAAAGATGTGTTTTGGACATTTCATTTGCATTCACTGTTCTCGCGCGCTTCATTCCAACGCAAACATAAACATGACATTTAGCCTTGCATAGAGAGTCGCAGCATAGCTAACGGCGGCTAGGCTAAATGCTTGGGAAAAGGTCATATCTGAAGTGGAGGAGGAGACTTTATGGAGATGTTCTGTCTGTTAGGGTCACCTCAAGCTAATAGGCGCCTGCAGCTAGTGTCTCCACTCTCTAGGGTGGAGTTAGGTCCATTCAACCAGGGTCACCTCAAGCTAATAGGCGCCTGCAGCTAGTGTCTCCACTCTCTAGGGCTTGGTTAATATTCCATTCAACCAGAAAGACTGTATTTCCTCATAGTTCCACCTGTGAGCTTTGCCTTTCAACCAAACACTGCTCATTCAAGGACAACTTAAGGTGAGATACTTTTTTAATCAGTCTGCTCTCTCTACATATACGCTTTCACACGGAAACAGATTCAAGAAATGTTTTTACTTATATCAGTGTTTTTCAGAATTATTCAAAACTAGGATTGTTGCCAGAACATCTTAATACATTGTCTGCAGCAAATATCATTATAACATTTTTAAAACAATAAAGGTAACATCGTGATCAAAATATGCATTGTGTTAGCAGTTACAGTTTTTCTGTTCCCGTTTGTAACAAGTATAAAAGTAGTGTTGATACACACTGTTGGGAGTAATGTGTTGCAAAAGTAATGAATTACTGTAATGCATTGCTTTTTGCTGTAATGTATTAATGTAAGGCATTACAGAAAAAAAAAAAAAAAAGGTAATATTTTACTTGGTACAAATGTTAGTGACATGCATTACAATGCATTTTTAACCTGAATTGAAGTGGTGGATTTTTTATTTGTCTTTGTACAAATTTGCTAAAATCATCACATCATCTCCCACTCAGGGTTCCCACGGTCATGGAAATCCTGGAAAAGTCATGGAAATTGAAAATGTCATTTTCCAGTCCTGGAAAAGTCATGCAGTTTTGTAAATTTAACGAAAGTTTTGGAAAAGTCCTGGAATTTTAGTATCTCTTTCACCAACTACAGTGTTCTGTTAAGTTCTCATGAGGCTATTATGATTATTTTTGAACATATGCACCTTTTGTTTAAAAGAGACGACAATAAATGCACTGACAGTATTTTGAATGTTCAAAAACTATAATCCCAAACCATAAGGTGAGTGGAAAGGGTTAACATTTCATATTTAGCCCTAAAAGTAGGTCATGAAAAAGTCATGGCAAAGTTTTGAAATTTTGTCAGTGAAAAGAGTGGGAACCCTGTGCACTAGATGTGTGATGAGCTCATTGAGCGTCATGAGCTACATATAGATTGCCAAATCCATAGTTCCAGTTATTTTGGTGAGAGTAACTTAAAAGTGCTGCAATAGTAAATAGTAAATACAGTAATATTGTAATGTTACAAATTACTTTGAAATGACAGTAAGAAGTCATAAATAACACATTACAGTTTTGAAGTAACTTGTGCAACAGTGTTGATACATTTGCTATTCCAACATCTTTCAGTTTTCTTCAGCATAAATATTTTTTTATCAAATACTGCAAAATCTACTGTGCAATTGGCAAAGTGTACTTTTATATTTTACATCATTTTAGACAAAAAGCTAAACTTTCCAGCCTCAACTTAATTTGTGTAAGTGTGAACCCCAGTGTCAGACTGCACTAAACCAGTGTTCTCACTTAGAGCAGGACTAAAGCTTCTGAGCTCCACTGTCAAATAAATGACAGACCTCATAAAAACAAATGACGAGTGTTTGGACGTTTTGATGGTCAAACTTGCTATTTTAGATGACTGATCAGTTGTCAATAAAAAAAGTGCATTTTGCTGAGATTAGATTTTGTTTAGGAAAAATTAAAACTGGGTGTAGGATTTTATACGTATGAAACTTTTATATTCTTCTTAAACCCAGGAGTGCGATAGATTTACAGCATCTACTGGAGTTTCCAGCCCAACATATGAGTTCTGTTTACCTTGATGTGATAAACAGTATGACTGACATCTCCATACTCCCTTTTTCACTTGAGCACATACAGCTGCCTGATGTTTTTGTCTATGTATTCTACCTATGCACGGTGTCAGATCCTATACACTAAATATGTACTCTTACGTTGTAATCTCATTATCATAAGAGTATAATTACTAGTGAATTCTTTGTCCGGCAGGTCGTTCCTCCTGTATCTGAGGTGACAACTTCTTGGTACGTAACATCCATCCATCCACCCATCCACCCATTTTCTTCCGCTTATCCGGGGCCGGGTCACGGGGGCAGCAGTCTAAGCAGGGACTCCCAGACTTCCTTCACTCCTGGTACCAGTATTATTAAAGTTTGTGTGTCCTACCTGAGTCTGAATTCTTCTATCAAAACCTACCACTTGATGAGATTTTGTGTGAGCAAATGTCAGTTTTCAATAAATAAAAGTGCCAAACCAATTGAAAAAAACAAATTGAAATACCGCACAGAAGTAAAATACCCCTACTTTAAAAGTCGATGTCGGAGCTGTGACGTTAACACATTTTGTCACTTTTTCTTCCTTTCCTAAATGAAGCTCTTTTGCCCAGAGTTGTTGATGTGATTTTGTTATTCCACGAGCTCTCTCCTCCTCCTCTTCCACTCTGTCACACCGCGCGTCTGATTCTCTAAATGAGGAATCCAGTGGCGTTCGATTAAACTTCTCTGTGTAGAATCTTAACAGGGAGGCTTTTAGCTCCACACGCTGTTATCTCCAGGCACTTTCCAACTGTACGTGCACTCAAGTAAATAAACCCTGCTTAAAGGTCCTCTATTATGCACTATTGAATCTTGTGAGCTCCAAGTCATGTTGTTACCTCACCAAAAACATACCTGGAGGTGTGTTTTGTTTCTTTCACACATGTTTGAGTAAGCCTATTACAATTTTTTTCATTTTAGCACATTTTTTGAAACTTGCTTCAGTTTGATCATTTGATTCAAAGCTGTATCTGAACAGGGGCATTTCTCATCAGTTCACACAGTTCGCAGGTTCTTTCTCTGAACACTTGGCGCAGCTCTCATTCACAAACACATGATCAGTGACCTCAGCTTGTTTTCGAGGTGTGTTCTTGGACTTTGGCCCAAACTCCGTAATTTTCAGTATAAAAACTCAAAGATAACAAAGAATTTCACACATGAATCAAACAGGGAAAAGGGTCATAGCATTGAGCACAGACATTGATTAATGTATTTTTTGGACTATAAGTCACACTTTTTTTCATGATTTGGGTGTTTCCTGCGACTTATACTCCAGTGTGACTTATATATTAAAATTTTCACATTGACAGCCACGAAAGGGCGCTCTAGGCTTGTGTGTCAGTATCTGCTGCTACTGTACCACTGTCACTTAGCTCTACTGCACGTCTCCTGCAGAAAAAAAACGCTGTCCTGCTGCAAGTAGTGAACTATGCAGCTGAAAACAGTAGTCGAGGAGCAGAAAAAATGTTTGCAGTGAGTGAGAAACTTGTGAGGGACTGGTGAAAAGCGGGGATAAAGAACACAGCTTCACGAAACCGGGCGGGTCTGCAGTGAAATGTCCTGGAAGTCATTGGATGGATCGACAAAGCTTGAATTCCAGTGACAACCGAAACCATCTTGTCAGGATTCAGAAAGGCCGGAATAATTCTAACTGGTACTGATGCTGAGTCTGTTGACCGCTACACAGAAGAGGAAGCGGAGCTCTGTTTACCTCATGGATCTGCGGTTTACCCCAGGAGGTTGCGCAGAAGTGACACCGAGGATGAAGAATTCAATGGATTTAGTGATTTGGAGTGAGATGGAGAGTTTGGTAAACTTTTGTTCTATTGTTTATGCTATAGTTACCTGAAGAACTGTTCATATGTGATGTTAACAGTCTGTTGTTCTCTCTTCTATTGTTATTACTAGAACTTGCCTTTCAAGATGAAACATTGGTTCCTGGTCTCTGATTTTATAAAATACATAAAATAAGTGTGACTTACTTGTTCAGAGCGACTTATAGTCTGAAAAATACGGTACATGTATCCATCTTATTCCGCCTCACCCACTTTAGTCTCTAAATGCTTCTTAACTGCACTTTTTTGTGGTGACACTTCTAGTTAAACAGGAATCCCATTCACATCAATTGAGAATTTGGGAAATGTTGTGGCATTTAAATATAAAGTCAGTTCATTTATGTAAAATATTCAATGTTCATGTGCACCAACAAGTAAACACAGCATTGATTCTCTGGGGGGCTTTAAAACGCCTTTATCATCCGTATTGAACTTATTTGCTGTTAGGATCGGCAGCCCCATACAAAATAATACAACCCCAATGATGATGGCGGAGCCTGTCAGAATAATTTTATTATCCCCATATTTGCTAAATACTTGTGTGATATTCTAGGCCTATGAGTTAACCATTTATGTACTACAATTCTTTGATTTATAATGTACCAATCACTTGTATGAAAATGAATAACCTCTGTGTGTTTGACAACTGTGTGCAGTGTCCTATCGCTCTAGTGAACCTCGAGATGATTCCTCACATGAAGCCAACTCCCACTGTCACACATGCAAGAGTTATGACGGTGTCTGTCCATACCTAAGGCACCTCCTGATTGTTAATCATGTTTTATGTGTTTGGACTATGCATAGCTGCACCAGTTTCTTATTATGTCTTGGCTGTTTCCCCTTCCCCTTGAGAATTATCATTCTGTAACTAGGGCCTCCTAATGAAATAAAAAGAGGAGAATGGCCTTGAGTCATCAGGACGTGTGGAGACTGTTGGTTTTGATGCCCACTCTCTGCCCGTTCTCCTCGCGAGTAAAACTGAATTAATCTCTTGTCTTTCTTCTTTGTTTACAATGTTTAGATAAACCTAACATTTACTTGGTGGAGATGCCGGATCCCAAAAATACCTGAGGACTCCAACGGACGTTAAGAATCCAGAAAGACTGTGTGGCCACGGCCCTCTGCTACGAGGTGACATACCCTTTCCGGGCTGGTTATCTTCTCGCCGGTTGGAGTCTGACGGTTGGCGGGGAACCGAGGGAGAAAGGCAACAGACTGTGAGTAGGCCTTTTGTTAAAAAGCGAGTGACTGGGGGTCATTGCGCGTAGAGAAACCCTATAAATCCTAGGCTCTAATAGGTGAAAGGACGGCGGAGCCCCACTACTAGATGTGAGTTGACAGGCTAGTGAGTAAAAGTCCGTAAATACAGGATGCCGGAGTCCTCCCAGGGTTAAATTCCGTTGGTACCGAGAAAATAAGAAAATAAATACAATTTTAAAAACTGAATTAATCTCTTGTCTTTCTTCTTGTTTACAATGTTTAGATAAACCTAACAGAGCCCATGGCAACTTCTGGAATAAGGTCCAAAAGCAAGACTTTTCTAATTCATCTGTGTAAAGTGTGAACCCCAGTGTCAAACTGACTAAACCTGTGATTCTCTGTGGTCACTGAGACAAGGACTAAAACTTCTGAGCTGCAAAAACATGCGATGAGTGTTTGAACAATTTGACAGTAAAAGCATTTGGCTGAGATAAAATTTAGATTAGGAAAACAAAACAAAAAAGGTTCTGTGTAGGATTTTGTGTGAGCTGTTTTGCAAAATGTCAATTTTCAATTGTCTACATCACAAAACCTCAAAATGTTATGTCACGTAATGGTAGTTTTCAAGTTAGCTGCCTTTTTACCTTTTGTTCAGTAGAGATGGGCAAGTCCAAGGCTGAAATGATCCAAATGATTCTAGTGAAGGAGTACGGAGTTTATAAACACAATGGAGCACATCTTGTACTACCACATGACATCACAAGGTGTGTCAGAGTTTTCCCTTTGTGTGTTAAACATTTGTGGTGAAAAATGGTTGGAATAGTGAAATTAGTTGAGGTTAGGGTCTAAATATAGGACCAGGTAATAATCCAGTTTGAACAAGAGGTATTCTGTGATGCTCCCCTGTGTTTTTAAAGTCACAGTTGATACCGGCTTGTCAAAGCCTGATCCCGTCAGATCCCAGAAGCTCAGCCGGGCCAGGCCTGGTTAGTACTTGGATGGGAGACCACTGGGAAAATCAAGTGCTAAAAGGGGGCGACAGTCGTAAAAACTGTTGTTGTGCCCTTAGGCAAGGCACTTCACCCTCATTGCCTAGTATTAAAGTGGTGTGTGTGTGTGATGGTGGTGGTTGGAGGGGCTGATGGCGCAGATTGTCAGCCTCGCTTCAGTCAGTCTGCCCCAGGGCAGCTGTGGCTACAGTAGTAGCTCACTACCACCAGGTATGGAGTGAATGATTAATGCTCTGTAAAGCGTCTTTGAGTGTCCAAAAAGCGCTATATAAAACTGATGCATTATTATTATTCACAGTACTTCATCTGTAACTTAAATTTTTTTCTACATGATAAAAAAATTACAATGCATGAGTGAAATGAACTCCAAAATAGTGTTGCAAGATGAATCATAATCATATCAAAATCACAATTTGAATTTAGCCATTGCAATTTGCATTGGGCAAATCACAAAAGCTGCGGTCTTTGAAGTACCATAATTTCAGCCTCATTCTAACAGTGTCCTGTCAAAACTGCTAATCTTTGTAATGTAGTTTACAAGTCACAGACTCACAATAAAGATGCATGTTTTTCTACATACGTCAATAAACATAACCAACTGAAAAAAAAAAAAAAAGAAAACATACAAAACATGCTTTTATTTTAGCTTAATTTTGACAGAAAAGTTACTAAGTTAGTAAGTACTGTAACTTTAAATGTGTATTTATTATTTATTGATTATTGTGCAAGACTGTATTTCTGGATTTGTTTCTGGGCGCAAATTACTTATTTATTTTTTCAAATTTTACACACTAAAATATTGAAAACACTCAAAATATATTCAAACATGTCCTGTGAAGTATCTAGGGCAAGTAACCAAAAAATCCAACCTTGTTAAACCCACAAAATAAAACCATTCAATCTGATTTTCAACCATGAGAGGGAGTGGAAAAAAAGAGTTTCAAATGAACTAGTTCCATTTCCATGTTTTCAAGAGGAAGTATTTCAATCAGGCATAGTTTAATTAGTAAATCCATATAAGAGAATATGAACAGAATGCACTTCTCACTCACGCCAGTAGAAAGAAACTGACAAGTGATTGTGAGAAGTGGCCTTGTACTTGATCCTCCCTCTTCACCCGTCACTGTGATCCTTTTCTCTGTAACCAGCTCCTATTCACTGCACACGACGGTCTGAGCCCATCTGACACTCCTCTGTGGACTCTGCACGGAAAAACACTGAGCGTGGAAACTGCTTCAGGCTTTGTGATGCTGTATAGAGCTCAAAAAGAATTCCATTGTGTGGCTCTGTGGAACATAATTTTGTTTTTAATAAGTGGACAAAGGGAGTATGACAAGCAGAGAGCAGGCGCTAAGTCACGAGGCTGTCAACCTGTTAACAGTCTTGGCAGCAAAATCAGGGGTGGTCAAATTTTTTTTTCCATGGGGCCACATGAGAAACAGAAAATATTGTGGAGGCCAAACTGCTTAACTCAGTTCTGCATAATATTAAATGTATTTCTTTATAAAAGCAGTAAATAGCATTGTTTTGACGAGCTGGTAAGACTGGTAAGAGTTTGTTATGACTAACAATGAAAAAGGTGAGGCTGCCTTACAAAAAATGTCATAAAAAAACACAGATGCAACTTTAGTCCATGCATGAGGTAAAAGTTTAAGATATGTTTATTTTGTAATTCTAAATGTGCTTAAACAGATGAGTCAACCAAAGGGCCGTATGTGGCAGGGGAGCTGGACAATGCCCAGGTCTACTCTAGATAATGTTCATATTTTGATTTAGGGACAAAATAGCAGCATGAAATTAAGGGGATCACAGTACTGTATTTTTGGACTATAAGACTCTCCGGAGTATAAGTCGCACCAGCCAAAAAAAATGCATAATGAAGAAGAAAAAAACATATATGTCGCACCCGGAATACAAGTCACACTTTATGGGGGAAATTTATCTGATAAAATCAGACACCAGGAACCAACATTTGATCTTGAAAAGCAAGTTCTAGTAATAACAGTAGAACAGAGAACAGCAGACTGTTGTTCAGATAATTGTAGTATAAACAACATAAGTTTACCAAGCTCTCGATATCACTCCAAATCACTAAATCCATTGAATCCATTGAATTCTTCATCCTCGGTGTCACTTCTGAGCAACTCCGCGTAACTTCGGTTGTCACTGGAATCCATACCTTGTCATCCAATGACTTCCCGGAAAGTTGCATGGTGCACCAGCCCGGTTGCTGTGAAGTTGTGTTCTCGATTCCTTCTTTCTGTTTCACAAGTTTCTCAGTCACTCCAAACTTTCTTTCTGCTGCTCAATTACAATTTTCTGCTTGCATATTTCACTACTTGCAGCAGGACAGTGGCTTTTTCTGCAGGAGACATGCGCAGAAAACTGATACACAAGCCTAAAGCGCCCTCTAAAGGCTGTCAGTCTGAAAATTTTAATATACAAGTAGCAGGAAACACCCAAACCATGAAAAAAGTGCAACTTTATAGTCCAAAAAATACGGTAGTACTGTGGGTTAATATGAACATTTAAAGACCAAAATGAGGAGGCTCACAGCAGCGATTATAGAGAGAGGCCACAGTTTTTTCCCTGCAAACAGAGCTCAAGTTTATGTCATAGACCCTATGTGTGACGTCACACTCGCTTCGTCCACTTTTATACATTCTATGGTTTATGTGCAAAAGGTTAGGTTTATCTAAACATTAAAAACAAGAAGAAAGACAAGAGATTAATTCAGTTTTACTCATGAGGAGAACGGGCAGAGAGTGGGCATCACAACCAACAGTCTCCACACGTTCTGATGACTCAAGGCCGTTCTCCTCTTTTTATTTCATTAGGAGGCCCTAGTTACAGAATGATAATTCTCAAGGGGAAGGGGAAACCAGCAAAGACATAATAAGAAACTGGTGCAGCTATGCATAGTACAAACAGGAGGTGCCTTAGGTTTGGTCAGACACCATCATAACTCTTGCATGTGTGACAGTGGGAGTTGGCTTCATGTCATCATCTCGAGGTTCACTAGAGCGATAGGACACTGCACACAGTTGTCAAACACACAGAGGTTATTCAACAAGTGACAAGTGATTGGTACATTATAAATCAAAGAATTGTAGTACATAAATGGTTAACTCATAGGCCTAGAATATCACACAAGTATTTAGCAAATATGGGATAATAAAATTATTCTGACACTACTGATAGGGTCATCTTTTTTCATCCAATCAGGCACATGGTTACTAAGAATCATGGGAAACCAACTGCTTGGTACTATCACAGCCACTTTACACTTGATTCTGTCATGGTGTATTTTCAAAAGTGTGAAAAAAGCAAATAGCCGACAAAGACAGGAGAACTACTAGTGTAAGGAAACAACTGCCTGACACTATCCCAGGCACTTGTTTCTGTGCTGTGGTGCAATATCACTAACCAGGCTGGCTGACCACGACAAACGCAAGGATTTCAAAAGTAAATTTTAAAGCACTTATTAGCACTAAACGCACAGTCTTTCTGGAGCTGTCCTCCTTCACACGACACAGAACTGCCCCAGGAGCATGTTGTGCTGATGGTAAATGCACAAATACAACCAAAGATTCATGCTCTCTGTGTATTTTGAAGAGGATACGTGCCTACACTCGCATAGAGCCCCAAAAATAGGATGGATCCTATTTTATGAAATCTACATGTGCAGACGTGCTGCTCCATACGCGTGTCTAGCGCGTGCAGTGGAGCTGCCCTCATTCACTTTCCATGTATTCTAAAAGTTACGCCTCCAAAAGTTGCAATTTTTACACTCAGTAAGGTGAAATACGCGTGCAGTGGAGCCAGGCCCTAAGCATGGGATCTGTGTGGCTGGTACCGATGTGGTACAAAACACCCAGACAGAAGCGCGAAACCTGTTTGGTTGGTTATATGCTGTTCTGAGTGATCTGTCCTTCACACATTTGGCTCTTCCCAGGGAAAGCGCTTCTCAGGCCGTGGCACCTAACACCGCTCCCCGACCTGAATCAGAGCTGCTCCCGCTGGTTCAGGACTCTGTTTGGACCGCTAGTCCCCAGTTTATATAGGCGTACCCCCAAGCTTAACGACAAACCAAGATGACAAAAAAGCCAGTAGCAGCTAAAATACGTTGGTTTCCCTGTCCAATCAGATCCCTTCCCCATCCCCAGATGCTGAGCGGAATTAAATAAAGACGATTTAACGTGTTTTCCATGTAAACCTCAATTAGGAATTATTATTTCTATTTAAACTCAAAGGAGAAGAATTTAATTCCGAACTCGAGCACCTAACCCCCCTTTAAAAAACAAAAAAAAAAAAAACAAAAAAAACTCTCCTGTTCTATGTGATTCACGTAAATTACCCAATTGTACCCGAAAGGCGACAAGTTTGCAGGTATGCTAAGAGCCACTTATAACCCTAACATTCAAACTCCAAAACAAAATAGTTTTTATGTTTCATGTGGATAGGCCCAGTAATCACAGACATATTCACCATAAACCATGTCAACAACTCTGCAATCTGTCCGTTAAACCAATCTCTACTGTATGCCTTCAAACACTCCCTCAATAATGAACTCCTGTGTGTCTAGAGGGAGCTGAACCCATCACCCGCTCTAATCAATGTGTCTTTATCTGCTAGCAACCGTTACCCTTTAGCCTTCTGTTAGCCTCCCGTTAGCCTTTAGCCCCCCGACCCCAGCTAATGAAAACGTCAGTCAAACAACCACACTTTAAAACACATGCAATAAGTCACTGATGATCTAAATAAAAGCTTTAAAACTACTAAGATAGCCTTAAACTATGCATCCAGACAACAATGAAAACCAATCAGCATGTGCACCCCGTCAGACAAGTAGATTTATTGCCATATATTTTATTCAGTATGTTTTTGGCCCCTTCTGGCACCCTTACCCTTCTTCCCACACCTCTAATCAATATATTATTAGTACTCATTACGAACGCATGCATATTTATAAGAGTAAAAGGGAATGTGGAGAAGAAACAGTTAGCACAGCAGATATAACGGATTCTAAGAGCGCTTTTACAACAGTTTTTAGTGATCTCAAATGGTCTAAGATTCCGTGCATAATTCCTTCACTGCCACAGCTGCCCCGGGGTCGATTGACAGAAGTCAGAAGACAGACGAAATGAGACAGCTGATCCATCAAATCCTTCTGACTTACCAATGGGGTTTATTTATTCATTTTTAGCACAATTGCTACATTTCATCCACTGTCCTAGGACGTTTTGAGTTTCTATTCGCTTAATTTTGTACACGCCGATACCAGACGTTATTTTTTACAAGGAGTTTGATTGTTGTGGTAAATCTAATTCATTTCATAGGATTTTTATAGTAAAGCCTACTTTTTCCATTTTAGAATACTTATTTGAGAGGCTGTTTGTGAAATTTCTGCTGACATCTCTGTATTTAAGTATCTTTCTAATACGCTGACTGTTAAAGAGCCACTTTTACCATACAGTGGAGCTGTTAAGGACCAAAATAGTGCCCAATTGTTCACTCTTATGGCACAAGCATGAAACTTTGCCAGATTATTAGCATCCTAGGCCCAACATTTCCGGATATGGAACTAAGCCTTAGTTGACCCTGGAGCTGAGTACTGCGCATGTCACAAAATGGCTGACATGGAAATAAGGCTGGTAGCTAAATTACTGCTTAAACCTCCTTTTTTTGGAAAATATTGTTAAATATTATGAACTTATCAAGTGTGGATGCAGAGTAGCCTGTGCTGGGCAATGCAAGCGTGCAAAGACAAATCTGGCATGTACAGGTCGATCCAAATGTGGTGGCAGCTGCACTTAAGAGCACTTTGAATAAGTTTAACAATTTCAGGTAAATCTGTTAAGTGGATTAAGCCTCGCTTCCATGCAGCATTTAATTATCATTACAAAATAAAATATGGCACTTACAGATCTTTAGAGATGGTTAAATGTTTTTTGTTATTAAAAAAAAAAAAAAAAAAAAATGGCTTTGAAAGATAAAATATTGGATTAACTTGGATTTCAACCACAGGGAACCCACACAACCCTTATATTCTCGAGGAAAACGGTCAAGTGACCTCCTTAATTCTGTGGAGTTTATGAAAAATAGTTACATTACAAAATGGATAACTAAGCAAATTAGATTACAAGAAAAGGATTATGTAGTATTTTTTATGGCAGCCTCGTTTTCATATAGTCCATTTAGTGACGTGTGCAGTTCTCAGCTCCAGTGTTGAATTAGACTTGGTTCCATATCCAGAAATATTAGTCCTGGGGGTGTTACTAATCTGGCAAAGTTTCATGCTTGTACCATAAAAGTGAACTATTTTGGTGCTTAACAGCTCCACTAATAGAAGCGCGTGTCGTTTTAACTTTTACCACACTTTGGCCAATATGGACTATACCTCTGGTCCATTGATTATCTGTCTGGATAATCATATTGAGAACCAAAACACCAAACTATGACATAAACTCTTGTCATGTCCAATGTTTTTGTCATTAAGAGTAAATCGTTACAATTTGTACCAATAAAAGCTATATCTGATTAAAGGGTGACCAGACATCCACTTTTCTCTGTTTTTTTGGGTCACAAAAAACATCCAGGAGGAATTTCTAAATTTACTATTGATCAGAAAATGAGATTGCATTTATTTTGAAAGCATATTACCGTAAAATACAAAATAATAGCTGGGTTTCAGTTAACCACTGGGTGAATGAGGACTTTGATCTGTCTCGTTTTTTTAATAAATGTTATATGTACGACCACTGTAGGCTGATAGGCTCTCTCTCTCTACATATATATAGATTATATAGTTTATAATAGTAATGACAATTATGATAATAATAATAAAATGGTAATAATGATGATAATAATAAAAATGATAATCAAATAATAATGATGGAAATGATGATAATATAATATAATGTTGTTGTTGTTATTATTTTTATGTTTTTTTTTTGTTTTTGTTTTGTTTTTTCACTATATTAGTCTGCACGCCCTTCCGCATGTTTATATGTATATGTGGATTGTGTGGGGTGTTTTTTTTTTTTTTTTTTTTTTTTGCCTGTGCCATGTCCTGCCCTGATCTTGCACCTGTTTTGTCTGCCTCTAATCAACTCCAGTCTCTACTATTGGTTGATGTGTTTTACTTAAAAAAAACAGTACATGAGCGTGGTCTTTAACTAAGCACTGATGAAGATTAATTTGGTTGAAACATGTTGGCTTTGGCCATTTAAATAAAGGCCTTTTAACTATATTTTTCCTCATGCGATTTTTACTTCTTTGGAGTGACTGGAGTCCGTTGTGTTTTAGTCCTTTTTCCAAGAGCACCCTCTACCTGCTCCCACTGATTGGAACACCTGCAGCAAACAGCCACATTTTTGTTTTTTCTGTAACCTGTAAACTGGGTCCCCTTTAAACGCTGGGTTCAGGTGTATATTTTGATAAACAACCACCGGTTCCAAATAAACACTGAGTCTAATGTATTAACAAAAAAACGAATCAAGGAAGAAGACGTGACCACAGACCCTGCACGTTTTGCTTCTTCTCCTGTTTTGTTTTGCTCTATTCTCTGTGCTGCGTCTGATCACCTTCACTGAAAAAGTAGCGGAACAGTTGATGTTGCTGTGAAATGAAATTGAAGTGACGTGAAAAAGAAAGATGGCGCAACGTAGCGGGAAGGAAATGGAAGCAGTTTTTAGGAGTTCTGGTGATATTACTTCAGTTTGGCAATTCAGAGGAAGCAGCAATGTCATTGTAGCTGCTGTGGCGTAAGAGGAAAGTTGGGGCAAAGTGGCGAGGAAAGGCAGGGGACGAGGCGGCAGGAACTATGGTGGCAAGATAGGTAAAGTAGTCGCCAGGACATTGTAACATATAACAGGCCATAAAAACTGTAAATTATAGTCATATTAGTTAAAAGAATTTGAGGACCATATTTTGCTGAGCATGACTTTTGTGAGGAAGGAATTAATCGCCTCAAATGGTCTCAAATAAATGCCTGCTCTGTTGAGTGATTGAAACAAATAAATTCCCGGCTTTTATTTGGTACTTAATGAAACGCAGTTCTTCATTTTGCACACCACTTTTTATTTGATCAAAATTGACCTCATATTAGAGATGCGTTCATAAATTCCAGCTGGAAAAGTTTGTAATGTTATATTATTGAGCTATGGATTAGTAGACCTTTTAAAATTAAAGAAATACAGTAAATTGTCCAAAATTCCCGTTTACAAACATCGCCAGTTTTTCCAACCCCGAACCAGTGGTCCTCCTTTTTTGATAACCCCAATCAGCAAAGAATCATATACTGTGTGTTGTTCCCGAGATTGAGGATTTAAAACCGGAACAAAGAGAATGTTAGATGTTATTGCCCTTCCTCCTACAGGATTTGGGAAAAGCTTAACATACCAGGTAACCCCGTTAGCGGCGCATTACACACGTCACGACCAAATAGCAGCGACGGGTTAAATGATAAAAAATAACCTCCTACCGTCGAGCGAACAAATTCTAACACTGCAAGGTCAAACGGTTTGTACAAAGTGAAACCGGCTGATGAATCAGGCTACGATATCACAGCAGCAGAAAGGACTTTGTGGACGTGGCTAAATGTTTAAAAAACTAAAGCAGGTTCCTGACTAAGAGCCACTTATGACCCTAACAAATTATAGTCATGTTGGTTAAAAGAATTTGACGACCATATTTTGCTGAGCATGATTTTTGTGAGGAAGGAATTAATCGCCTCAAATGGTCTCAAATAAATGCCTGGTCTGTTGAGTGATTGAAACAAATAAATTCCCTGGCTATTATTTGGTATTTTATGGCAAGCTACTGTGGAGATGTTGGATGCAGTAAAACGCAGTTCTTCATTTCGCACACTGTACACCAGTTTTTATTTCATCAAAAATTTACCATATTAGAGGAGATGCGTTCATAGGTTCCAGCTGGACAAGTTTGTAATGTTATATTATTGAGCTATGGATTAGTAGACCTTTTAAAATGCAATGAAATACAGTGAATTGTCCAAAATTACAAACACCGCCAGTTTTTTTCGGACCTCAAAGCAGCTGTTCTCCTTTCTGAAAACCCCAGTCTGGTCCCCCTATATCTGATTTGACCATGTTTACCTTGTATTTAAGTACACAGTTGGGTCAGGTCACTTCCTGTATTTACCACATTACATCACAAGTTGGAACTGTGTGTGTTCTGTAAGGCTATGTTCAGACTGCAGGGCTTAAATTACGATTTTTTTGTGAAATCCGATGTTTTTGCGAGGTCGTTCACATTTCCAATTAAATGCGACTTGTATGTGACTCCAGTGTGAACAGTAAACAGCCCGAAAGTGTCCCGCATGTGCACTGGAGACACGATGACGTCAACCGCAGCGAGCGTCTCTGTGTTTACGGAAGTTGTCCAAACATGGAGGCGAGCATTGAGCACCTGGAGATTTTAAAGTTCCTCTCGTACCAGAACATGTACAACTGAAAAGGAGAAGGACGAGGTTTTTGGCCGTGGCGTTTTGTGGGACAGCGGCAGCGACGTCCGTTGAAAGGAACGTGTGGATGTGGAGATGTAGTCAAGAGTGGTGAGCGGCGATGTTCTTCGCTTCAGTGACACGGAGTTCATTAACAATTTTCACCTACTTCAGTGCAGAATAGTGACGTTTGTGGTTTGTTGATAACGTGTAGGTCGAATGAATGCACTTTGGCCGTTCACACTGAAGTCGCATGTCAAAAGATCGGATATGTATCAGTTTCAGGAGCACATATCCAAGTGGCCTGGGTCGCATTTGAAAAAATCGGATCTGTGTCGTTCAGACTGTCATTAAAAGATCGGATACAGGTCACATAGAGGCCAAAAAATCTGATTTGGGTCACTTCAGGCTGCAGTCTGAACGCAGCCTTAGAGAGATTAACTTAACTTATAGTCTAAATATGCAGAGTCTTTGTGTTAAACATGTATGAATGAAACAAAACACAACATCAGATATGTTTTTAATGAGAAAACACTGTAACATAGATCAGAAAATACTGCAATATGGGCCTTTTCAAAAATCTTACACAGGAATATGTGTTTGAACCTCTCCAACTGACCAACTATAACAGTAACAGTTTGTACTTTCATAGTACTGATAGGACCCTGCTGTGATCTAATATTTTGATTAACACTTTCATTTACTCCATGCGGCCACACACCAGTTTTATTAAAGCCATAGATTACAATAATCCTTAGGGCTATTTCACAGACGTTTCTGAAATGGCGCGGGACCATCTGAATGTGTAACATGTAGTGATTTGTGTGAAATAGACTTTTTCCTGTTCCATTTGAGTCTAATAGAAGTGGTCACCCTGACTTACCAGAAATTACTGTGAAAATACGACAAGCACACAGCGGGTTGTACACATCTGCAGACGTGTGTGAGGAAACATGATTAGAACAAGATGAGGGTGGTTTGAAGAGCAATTTGATCATAATTAGTCCTGTCATGGTAATTACTATATCAGCTTAACTTTTAAAGGTACTATATTACACAAAATTGACTTGATTTGTGAGCTTTAACACTGCCTGCAAACACCAGCACTGCTATGTGTAAATGTCAACACTGGGTGGATTTATGAGTTCAGATTCTTTTTTTCATAACCTACTTAAAACACTAAATAATTCATAAATTATCCTAATATGATTACTATATGGCTTGAAAAAACAGTTCACAGTAAATTTATCAGCTCTATGAACTTCCATTTAAAATGCCATAATGTAGCTAAGAGGCCTATATCTGTTGTGTTGGTCAGTGCAAATTTACATCCACTGTTATCTAGTTGTAAAACATGAATAAGAATAATTAGGGGTGTAGCAGGACATGTATTTGTGCCGTACTGTTTTGGTATGGGATGTTCGGTTTGGTGCAAGGCTGCGCATGAGTGAGTTTGCACAATTTGTGTGTGTTTATATTCCACCACTACATGTGCAGCTCGGCTCTTTAACATTCACGAGGAAACTCATCTGTGATTGGGGTGCCAGTGTTTGCCACAGCGCTTTATATTTAGGGCAGCTGCCTTAACAAAAATTGCCCCCCGCCTTGACTACGTCCCTCTGAACCACATGAATCTTCGCAAAACTGTGGTCGTCACACCGTGGTTCCTCACTTTCACCTGGCCAAAAATATGAAGACTGAGTAAAACTTCATGCTGGAATTGCTAGTGCTGCACTTTACTTACTGAAAAGTTTTGTTTACTCTTTTTATAATATTTCATACATTTGTTGCGTATTTGAGAATATTTTATTTAACTCATTAGTATTACCAAGCAACACACAACATTTTATTTTCCCATTTGTATAATTCTTGGTTTAATAAACACACAAACAACAATCAAATGGTTTTGCGTTTTGTTCCCATACTGTACTGAAAATTAACTGAACAGTGACCTCAAAACCGAGGTACGTACAAACTGTGATTTTTGTGTACCGTTACATCCCTAATACAATTGTCATTTGATTTGCACTCTTAGGGAACAATAGGCCTGCAGTGTTGAGAGCTGGCCCCATAGACAGTATATATAAATGGACATAGTTTGTCCGTTTAAAAAAATTTACCTTTTCCTAATAATGGATTCCGCCGCCTATTCCGACATCCCGTCATTACAGCCTGATCCAGTCCTTCTTTTGCGTCCACCCTGTTTTTCCCTGCAGCTGCTGCTCATTCCCTCATTATCCCAGAGTAGTGTATAGAAACCCCCTCTGTCCATTCAGTCTGATTGTTGACAAGTCAAGAGAGATACTCAAGCCTGTATCTGTAACTCTGAATCTGAAATCTGTTGTTTGCAATTTGTGCCGTTCTGCATTATTCCCTATTTGAAGTACTGTTTCTGAGTTTCTTCCCAGCCAGTTTTCTTATTAGAGAATATCCAGTTTGGGAGGATATTTTAGTTCACATAATTCCTTCGTTGTTTATCAGCCTGATTTATCATATTAAGCGTTACCTATAGAAGGACACTTTCTGCTGAACTGTACTAAGACGTTGGTGTTTGACTGTGCTCTTTGTGTTGCATTTGAGCCCAAGTTGCCTGTGTGATAATTATTACTATCATATACAGATGTTTAAATAAAGATTATGCAAAGAAAAAAATAATACTTTGTTACTATAAAATCCTGAACCAATAGGAATCAATTTCAGATCAATGTCCTCTCAAGCTCCTGCACCCAAGTGACTACAAGTGATGTTGGCAGTGGTGGATTAGTGGTAATGAATGGCACTGAGTCACTTTTGGAGTTTTTTTTAATCATTAAATGAAATCATAAACAATGATTTATATTAAAACTAATCAAATTTAACATGAGTGACCCTCCCCTGGCATGGTGTCATTTTAAAGAATAGTCTATAGATAAAGATCGTTTAGATTTTCCCGTAACTCTGCAACAGTCGGACATCTGGTTTGCGCTTTGCTTCTTATATCATTAAAAAGGTTCCCTGGAGATGTGTATGAAAAATAGACTTTATTATAAAGCTCAGTACCTAATAACATTTACTGATACTGACTGTTTAAATGATGTGCAATTGATAAAATTGTGAAAATACATTGTAGCTACATAGTAGCAAAATCATTCATGTAAATGTAATAAACACAAAAAATCAAAGCTTTAACTTTAGATTGTGACTTATTTTGTACAATCCACATTTCTAATTAATGTTATACAAATGAACAGAATTTAGCACAAAGCATTGGGATCATTTCTCTTTCATCTACTCTCTCTGTCTTATTTAATGCTAACGTTCACGCTAATCGGTGATACACTACTTTTACTTTTTTTTTTTTTTATGGTTACAAAAGGCAAGGCAAGGCAAGTTTATTTGTATAGCACAATTTGTACACAAAGTAATTCAAAGTGCTTTACAGAATAAGAAATACATTAAAATCATAATAAAAACAAATCAAAACATAAATAAACATGAAGATTAAAATTAAAAAAAGAGAGACATAAATTGGAGAGAAGAGTGCGGAATGAAAACCTTTCAGTTATATGCACAGTTAAACAGAAATGTTTTGAGTCTGGATTTAAACAGCGTCACAGAAGAGTCTGTCTCACATGTTCAGACTGTTCCAGGTTTTAGCTGCATGAACCTGAAACGCTGACTCCCCTTGTTTAGTCCTGACTCTGGGCACCAGCAGGAGGCCGGTCCCTGAGCTCCTCAGAGTGCGTTTTTTAGATGGTAAAAGGCTGCAGATGTTATTGATTTGATGTGGCTGCTAAAGTTCAAGTCTGAGTCCATTATTACCCTGAGATTTCTTGCCTGATTTGAAGGTTTTAGAGAGAGAGACTGAAGGTGACTGCTGACACTGTCCCTTTGTTTCTGTGGACCAAACACTATGACTTCAGTCTTGCTGGAGAAAGTTGTTTTGCATCCACACACTGATCTGTTGGATGCAGTGAAAAGTGACTCCACTGATCCATAGTCTCCTGCTGCCACAGAGACGTAGATCTGAGTGTCGTCTGCATAATTGTAGTAGGACACATTATTGCTGCTTATTAACTGGCCTAATGGCAGCATGTAGAGATTGAACAACAGGGGGCCCAGGATTGACCCCTGAGGCACCCCACAGGTCAGGGCCATGTGATCTGAGACACAGTTTCCAATTTCAACAAAATACTTCCTGTCTTCTAGATAGGACTTGAACCAGTTTAGTACAGTACCAGAGATGCCCACCCAGTCCTCTAGTCTCTGTAAGAGGATCCCATGATCGACAGTGTCAAAAGCAGCACTCAGATCTAACAGGATCAAGACTGAGACTTTGCCTGCATCAGTGTTCAGGCGGATGTCATTTGTCACCTTGATAAGAGCAGTCTCAGTGCTGTGGTGGGCTCTAAAACCTGACTGGAAAACATCAAAGGAGTTGTTCATTTGGAGAAAGTTCGTAAGCTGTTGGTAAACAGCTTTTTCAAGGACTTTGCCAAAAAACGGCAGATTTGAGATGGGTCGGAAATTGTTCAGTACTGTGGCATCAAGACTGCTCTTCTTTAGGAGAGGCTTAATGACCGCAGTTTTCAACGCGTTTGGGAATGTTCCAGATTGAAGTGACATGTTAACTATGTGAGTGAGTGGTGAAAGTAAACTGTTGAGGACGGACTTTAGAAATCTAGTGGGTAACATGTCCAGGCAGCAAGTAGATGAACTCAGACTGGTAACGATCTCTAAAACAGTTTTGTCAGTTACAGGTGCAAAGTGATTCAGCTCTAAGTGTCTCTGTGGCTGCATGCTTGTTATTTGTGTTGTGGAATTGATGGCATTTTTGATGCCTTGAACTTTGTCATTAAAGAAAACTGCAAACTCATTACATTTACATGTGGAAATTAGTTCTAGTGGCAGTGGAGCTGTATAGTGTAGTTAAAATCATTCAAATTAAATCTTTTTATTATTATTTTTTAAATCAATGTAAAATTACATTCATGGCTTCATTAATGTACAGTTTGATTTAACATTAGCTGTTAGCCCGTTTAGCTGCAGAAATCCACTTGTACTCATCTGGAACTTTGTTAATCTGGTAAAAGGCTCAGACTTTCCTCTGTTTTTTGATCATGGTGAAACAATAATCCACAATCTCTGAAGTTTTTTCTTTTTCTTGTGCCCATGTGTGAAAATAAACAGAATGAAAAAGGAACATGTGTTTTCCAAGACCAAACTCACAGAAGTAGCATCAAATATAGGCTATAATCATATAAAACACATGAATGTAATACTAGTTTTAGCGTTACATTCCACATGTTGTTTACTCGTTGTGCTTCCCATGTTTAGGCCGATGAATGCCCACGCGTCATCCTTTCTGTTGAAGCTCAGCCAGCGTCACGTCCCTGTACCCGCTCCGTGGTGCTTCAGAAAAAATAAGGCAATAATGTCCTGAGGTGGAGAGAGGTCCCGTGTGTGCCTACGTACCCCTGACATGGTGCACTTCAGCCACGGTGAGCAGAGACTATGTAGCGGTTACACTCTTATCATCAGCCCACTAGTCAGAAAATCATGACCTCTTCTATTGGTTTGTCAGCAACATTTCTCTCGAACAATTTAATGTATATTTGATGAAAGCCACAGGGAATAATCACTGGATATCAGGGAAGAATTAGTAAACTTTTGGATGTATACCAATTAAAAATGGCTGCAACATCAACATTTTTAGCCATATTGACAGGAAAACGCATAATCATGCATAACAGCATTAGCTAAGGCCAGCATGACTTAATTTGTTGGTTTACAAACCCACCAATGCTATATTAAAAGAAAAAGATTTAAAATAAAATTGAAATGAAGGTTGTAGAGCTCGAATTACTGAACATTTTGCAAGTTGTTGCCTGAAAATCTGACATCAACCCTGTTACACTTAGGACAGACATTTCCACCCAAATCATTATTTCCTCAAACATTTTTGCTGTATTTTAAGGGTTTAATATATTTATTACTTTTAATATTAACTTTTTAAATATAATTATAATAATAATAATAATATTTTAAATATTTAAATCTTGAAGTACAATTTCATTTGTAACAATTTGTAACACTACCTGAACATGGATTTTCTGACTAGAGGCTCTTCTGATGATAAGGCTAACCCCCTATGGAGCTACCCTGGTTTTCTTCGCAAGAAAGGACTTCAACGCTTCGTACTGATGATCACGTGTGTCAATATTTATTCTTAGTAATCTTCAACTCCATCAACACATTGAAACACCGTGAAAACTAAAATAAAGACAGACACAGAAAATGTGTCAGCTTTACATAAATACCTTTTAAATAAATGCAGAACTGAAAACAATATTTACCGTGTTCGCCTATACATCACCAGCGGTAATTAAGTAGCGTGTCTTTCATTTTGACGTATTTCTTTACACATTTTTCTGTGTTTCTCTCTATCGTTCTTTTCTCTCTTTTTCGTGGCTACTATTTTCTCTCTCTTTATTTACTTCCGGGGGCGAGGTAAAAGGTCACATAACTTAAAGGTAAATATTTTCACAAATAAAATATAAAATTAATAACTGTGGTATTCTGACATTTCTTAATATTCAAACAAATAAAACAATAATTTTCTCACTTATTACCATGAAAACTGACATTATGGTCAGTTACAGACTGTGTCACAGAAAAGAGCTGTCTCCTTATGTCCTCTGTGTCGCACATATGCAGTTTGGTCTCGTTCTTTTCCTTTGAATAGGCCTGTTTGGGAATGGTGTCGGCCACTGAAGCTGTTGGTGATGGTGATCCTGTCTTTGCTCTGCTCCCAAGATGCTCAACTGTAAAAGAAAAAAAAAAACATAAAAGAGAGAAATAATGTCTTCCTATAGAGGTCGAGCCTACTAAAATATGTCAGCTGTAAAACAAACGAACACCGCAGACTCCCTTTTTATGATTATAGGCAGCATATTTATCAAACGAGGAGTAGAGATGAGAAGCCTAAAGCTCCAATACCTGTATCCATGACACGTTGCTCTCAGACGGAGCTGCTTTCTGGTGTGCGGGAGAAAGAAAAAAATGTTCGCCTCTCAGTTCTCGTCTTTCTCGCTCCAGTCCAGTTGAAAATGTGTCAGTCTCTCCTTGTCAAAGTTTCCATCAGAAATGCTGTGAAATATGGCCAAGGTTTCCTCCGGACAATCACTCTACATCACGTTTTACTCCTACGTCTCCTGGCCCGTCATCTAAAAAGCTAACTAAACCTGCTGTTCTAACATGTAGCTAGATGATTAGTCTAAAATGGTGAGGTCTTCCTTCTCTCTTTCCCCCACACAAATGATCCACATATATGATCCAGTCCTGATCATTCCATACATTTTTTAAACAACAGACCCGGGAATGAAAAGTACGACAGCATGTATCAAATACAGCAGAAGTATCAGAGAAGCAGGGGTTTGCAGTGACAAAATGCATCTAAATCTTGATTTTGTTTACTTATGGTTAGTTTACTCTAAAAATAAAGACTCAGCACCTATTTTTTTTGTTTTTGTTTTAATACAACTAATTAACAGGAGTAGAGCGGTGAAAGAAGGGATGCCTCTGCAGCTCATATAAAAGGATATATACTGAGCTGGACCTCTTTAGGCAGATGTCCTCTTTGGTAGACCTGGACACGTGCTGCTCACATGGATAGTGAGATCGTACTGCAGCTCCTGGGAGTTCCAGCTCAGAAAGAATTCTCCCACAGAACACAATGCATTTTTTGTGAAATCAAAATGCCCATGTTCTGCTGACAGAACATGGACAACTTTCATAAAGGTCAGATTTTGTAGGGATTCCGCTGTATTTTTACAATATGAACTTAAAAGTGCCTAAGAGTCAGCTTTGTAAGAGTTACCTAGCTCCTCTCTGAGCCTGTGATTGGTCAGAAATGCATGTTTCTGTTGTCACACTTTTTGCGATGTAGGGCCAGTAACGTGGAAGTTGCCACCAAGATAGCCAAGATCTTGATTGCCAATGAGCAGGGGCCACTGAAAACAATATGATGCCCTCTTGGATTTATCTTCCAGATTTTATTATAGTTCTATGGGCCCTTGTTTTAAGTCAGCCATGTTCCTGTGGGCTGCAGGGGACTGTCCTCTGGGCCAAGCCCATCGCAGATGTAATGTCTTAAAACACACATTAGACAGTAGTACAAGGTTATACCAAATATTGTAGTATATTTCCAGCATCATAGCTTCATCAGTTGAGTTTCCCAAATGGGAAATGATGCTGACTAAGTTAAAACATCCAGCAGCCTGAAAAAGGCAAAAGGAAATCCATCGATCAATATAATGCATTACTCTGTATAATATGACAAATAAGATTTGAACCTGTTTGGACTGGATGACTAGATCCTTATCCAGCTGGATGCGATCACTTTCTCCATCTGAATCTCAGTCATACCAGAACCGGGCTGCTGGAAGTGGGGATGCTGTGAATAAATCATTTTTTTATACATATATTTTTTTTTACTTCTTAGCCTATAGACCTATAGAACATTTTAAAATATATTTTAAATATAAATACATAGATTTCAACATTTTATTGGCTTAATATAATCTCTAACAATTTAAGAACGTTGTCTCTGACAGTTTAAGATCAAAAAGAAAATCTCCCCCTCGCGTCCTGCAGAGATCTATCTGAACCTCTTCAGGTAGAGAATGAGGTCACTGCATGAAGAAAAATCATAAGTTTAAAAAGTTTTTAAAAAATGTTTGAATTTCAAAAGCCATTGTTTATTGTTCAGGTTTACTCTGTCAGAGTGGTAATAGATGAGCGTGCCTCCACACACACACACACACCCCTGTACTCCAGCTCTGTTGAGTACAGGTGTGTTCCCACACATTTTCCTGAGCACCAAGTGCTGACATAAATGGCTTTATGGTCGGAACTGCTTGGTGACACCTGTTACATGAATGCCAGTATCTGATGTTTGGGAGCCTGAAATTCAAAGAGATGAATTATTCAGTATTTTTGAAATGAAATGTATATGATCAGATGGACAGTGGTAGTAAACTTACCCAGAGAGTGCCAGATCCAACTCTTTTTTTGGAAGGGGTTGGAGGGGACTTGGAGAGGACCTCCACTTTGGGTTTGTTCTTCCCTTGGGTCACAAGTTTCTCCTTGAACATGATGCAGTCTGCTTTATACTGGTACTGCAACTGCTCACCACAGGAGACGGTGTGACTGTGTTTGTCCTCTTTGAAAATCAGAAAAAATAAATTGAATAATGTAAATATAATCAAATACCTGTACACGGGGACACTGAAAGTGTGTGTGGACTACACACCCTCAATCACTTTAGAAACGTAAAGATGTTTTTCGTGGTACAGACTTAAGGCCTATTCATACTTCATCACGTAAGAACTTTGTTCTTGAGGTGGTAAAAACAAAGTTCAAAAGTTGTTCTTGGTCAGAGCGAAGTGGCAGGGCAGTTCAGCAGCAGAACACTTTTATTTTGGTAACCCATCTTTTGGCTTTCGCAAACTTGTCATTGAGATTACACCAGACTTTTCTACACTGATTTTCATCCAAGCCTAAAATGTCTGCGATCTCCCGCCGCAAATTTCTTGCCGTTTGGCGTCTTTATAGTTATTGAGTGTTGTCATATAGATGTTTCAATTTTATAATTATTAATAATATTTATAATTATTAATTCACTCCATACCCAGTGGTGGTAAGCTACTAAACAAATTGTCCATTGCCAAACTAGAAAATGATAATACTATATAGCTAGAAGTAGAAGGTAATAATTTAACAACATTTTAGAGTAATATGTAGACTTGTAGTAAAATATTTTAAGTAATTTTAATAATATAATTTACTCGACTTGTTTTTTTTGAGTTATTCACAATGTTTAGAGCTGTCTATTATTAGGCAGTCTCCCTTTTCCATTTTCTGTGATTTAATGCTTTAATAATTTAACAGCTACCTTTTCATATTTACTTCTGCTCAGAATGCCCTTTTCCACCTTGTGGATGTCATGAATAAATTTAACAGCTACCTTTTAAATATTTACTCTGATTCTAGTGAAACACAGTAGAGCACTTCCTGTATTACATCACAAGGTGGAACAGTGTTTTCCATTTGAAAGAAGAACTCAGCTAAATATGTAGGATTTCTGTTAAACATTTTGGAATGAAACAAAAAACAGCTCCAGATCTGTTTGTGACGAGGATACATTATAACATAGATCAGAAAACAGTTTAATATGGGCTCTCCACAGTCTTGTGGTCAGTAGTTACCACGTACCTGACCGTGCGTGAATTCAGTAACGGGGGGCTGGGCGGTCACAGTTGAGCTCCATAGCCTGTGTCCTCTTGTAAACTGTGGGCTCAGAATCCCCCCGCACATTACAGTCTCAACACATGGCTGACTGCTGCTGCTGGAGCTGTAAACTAACTTCAGTAAGTTCAGACTCAGAGCTGAGAAATGCCTTGTCAAAGATAAAGTGAAATAAATGCTTCATATCAGGCCTCAAGTGAAAAACCTATTGTTCTGATGTAATTTTTCAGATGGCTGCAGTTTCAAAGAAATAGTGAATGCGCGTGGGGTGGATGAATCGAAAATGATGAGAGCTGTGAAGAGGTTATGGCTCGTGATTCCAAACCTGGCTGTAATCCATGTGCTTGTTTCCTGTGAATGTTGGTCAATCTGCTTGTCTTTTACCGATCAAAGACTCCTTCATTGTTTGATTTGGGTTAAAGGACCCGTATTGTGTCTTTTGTTTCATTCATACAAACCCTGCATATTTTGGCTGAGTTTACAGCACACTGTTCCACCTTGTGATGTCATGTGGCAATACAGGAAGTGCTCCGCTGTGTTTGTAAACTCCATACACCTTCACTAGAATCATTTGGATTATTTCAGACTTGGAATTACCGATCTAAAGAATAAAAAATAAAAAGGTACTGTTAACTTGAAACATCACAAGGTGCAACAAGAGCATTTTGAGCTTTGGACATATAGACAGACTAGTAATAAGATTACTTAAACATGCGAGTATGAAACAAAACACAACTTCATGTATGATTTTGATGAAGAAACAACATTAAACTAGAAAAGCACTCAGAGAGCGCAGACCTCCGCCAAGGACTACCCCCATTTTTTATATAAATTGCGATAAATCTGGATCAGCCTTTGGAATATGAAAGAGGATCCCATTGTCCATCCCTGAGTCAAATTTCATGGGGTTTGGTCAATAATTAACCGAGATATTGAGAAACAAAATCTTTGGCCCCATTTACCACAATGTTAACTAAAATTTCAAAGTGATCCAGAATCCAGGATTTCTTCCGGATCACCCCCACTTTTCCAACAAATCCTGAAAATTTCATCAAAATCGGTCCATAACTTTTTGAGTTATGTTGCTAAAAGACAAACAAACAAACAGACAAACGCCGGCAAAAACATAACCTCCTTGGCGGAGGTAAACATGGCTAAAAGTTCAATTTAAACATGCAGCAGTGACTGCAGGTGGAAATTAGCTCAACCTGGCACAATGGCACAATGCATCTGTAACAGACCCAGGTTCTGATATTAAATGTTTCCTGTAAAATACAGGGAAAGAATGAGACAGGCAACCGTGAAGTTTCTCTTTGCCTCGCTTCTGCCATATTTATTTATACAATCATGTATTTTCATTTCAATATTTAGCTTTTACCAGTGTTCTTAGTTTACAATTTACAATCATGTAATAAAATCTCATCAAACACATCAAAATCCTGTTTTAAGATCATGTTCAGCAAACATTTCCATTTAGCATTTCTGTTCACATTAACATTGTTTACACATTACTATTTAATTCTTACATTGTAACCAAAACACACTTATCAATTTCTACAACTGCCTCCTCATGAATTGCATGGTAGTAACCGTGTACTACTGACTGGCTTTTAGCTTCAGCTTGTGACCCTTTTTAACTTTTACTTCTGAACCTATAAACTTTAGATTTACACTTTTACAATTAAAACAATGTCAGAGCACTTTATAACATTTTCAGTTAGGACAACAGGAGCTTAAAATAAATGCACAATAAATTCAAAATGGCGCCGGTAGTTTCGCCTTGACCTGTCTTTTCACGTCTTTTTACATGACTTAAACTTGACAAAAGCACAGTATTTAGCAACTGATTTATACTCTTACAACTAGCTGTGTTTATTACTTATTGTTTATGAGCCATATGATGTGTTTTTTACTTCAATACTGACCTGGAAAACACAGGGAAAGAATGAGACAGCAACCATGAAGTTTCTCTTTGCCTCACTTCAAGAGGATCTGGCTGCAGACACATGGGGAAAGTGGAGCTCCACTCCAGGCTGGAAACACGTGACCTCCACCGGAAACACGTCACATCTACCTTGGACTTTTATTTTTAATTTTTTTAATATTAGCGTTTTATTCAGACTTATGGGGCTATTAAACGTTTTATTTTGACAACAAATAAATGTATTAAATAAGATAGAAGAAGCATTCAGTCTGTTTTTGTGCAGAAAATCCCAATTCACACAGATACGTAGAAGTGAAAGGATTAAGTATAGAAACACTGGCTCTACTGGGGACAGGAGATTCCCTCACTCTCTCATGTCAGAACTTTTTCATTCATTTATTTATCTGTTTGAGCAAGGTATGTACATACATATACACAATGATATCCAGTACATATTCAATAAAAATATATATACACATATGCACAACACACACATACATGTATATACATACATGCAGAAATATATTTTCGTTTATGACAAACAATAATGTTGAAGTAGACACAAAGTTTATCATTTATGACCGTACAAAATAGACAGTAATGAGAATGAAAAATTTAAGGATTTTTGTTTTGGTTTATGATCATACAAACTAATAATTGTAATGAAGAAGGCACAAAAATGTATCATTTATGATCATGCAAAATAAACTACAATGAGATGGAGTAAGGATTTTTATTGTTTCTAGTTGAACAAACTAATATTAACGATAAAGAGGACACAAAATGTATTGTTAATGATCATATCAAGATAAAAGTAATATTAAAGAAAAGCATGTGTTTAGTTAATAGTCGTGGTTTAGACCTATACCTCTAACTATCACAGACATACATGCAGATTGTGGCCATCAAAAAAAACCTCTTGTGACCCATCTGAGGGTCGTGATCTGGTCTTTGGGGAAAGATGCCTTAGTCCTCCAGGCCTCCACATTAAAAAAAAAACAGTTAAAACTGCAGTAGCCAGGGTAATCATTGGAGGAGTAAAATCCCCACAGCACTCCCCGTTTGCCATTGCCACAGTAGCCAGCCCCACAGTCTTTAAACAATTCTCTGCACATCCTCTTTCCATATCTACTCTTCTAATGACTGTTCGTGAACAGTATGGACAGTGATAATGGCCAGAGGGCCGACATGGCATTCTGCATCGCCAAAGGTGTGGAACATCCTCCATATTGTAGTCCTGCCCTGAGAATGAAAAACATATGAAAGTTTATATGTCAGGAATTAAAGAACCAAAAAACATGATTTTATCAATTAAATACTATTATCTACATCTATATTCCCTACACATTAGTTCATTACCCAAAATCCATTAGACCAGGGGTCCCCATCTAGAGGTCTGTGCAGGACAGAATTTTCAGTCCCGCATTGTGCAGTCCGCCCGCGTCCACACACTCACGCCTGCTCACGCACTGCACAGTGCTACCGCCAACAACGAGCTTTAAAAATGTTTAAAAGCATCAGGTTTTTTGTAAATACTAGCTACAAATCTTCATCTATATTCTCTACAAATCTACAGCGCCACCGCAACAGTAATTTCCTATTAAGTCACCTGATATGGTATTTTGCACAATCTAAATCTAATCTAAATCTTTTCTATCTGATAAATATAACAGATAAACCAACTGTTTTACCTCAGTTCAACCGATTTCTTGTTTCTTTTTTTTCCCCTTTAATCTCCACTCGATATATATCAAACAGTTCTAATCTCACGGTTCAGTCTGTGTGAGAGGCCTTATCTTTCGGTCAGTTCGTCATTTATATAAGTTGAGTGACGTGTTTCCGGTGGAGGTCACGTGTTTCCGGCCTGGAGTGGAGCTCCACTTTCCCCGTGTGTCTGCAGCATGGATCTATTAAAATAACTGGATACAGTATTGCTAGATTGTAGCTGCCTCGAGTTGACGTAGTGGCCACTCAGTGGTTCTACAGTCGAAAAAATCCCATGGGCCGAGAGAAGATTTTTCTCATAGAGCGCAATGTAATCACAACCTGCTCGTGTTCGGCTGACAGGGCACCAACAACTTTCAAAAATGTCGGATTTTGTGGCGATTTTTACCTATTTTTAGATCATAAACTTTTTCTCGCTCAAAATCCTTCAGTTGTCTTAAGAAAACGCTTTATATTCGTTAGCTCCGGCTCCGCTCTGCTCCGCTCTCGTTCCTCTCGCTCTGATTGGTCAAAGCGATCACGTGATACACGAGCCCGCGCTCCGTGCGTGTGGTCGCGTGCATTCGCGTGTGCCCGTGGGAGAAAAGAGCACTACTGCGCATGCTCGGTCGGCCCACAGCCACCGGAAGTACCTAGCCGGGCTAGGCTAATCTGGGATCATGCGCCATTGAGCTCAGCCCATTGACTTGAATGGGCGGCCATTTTGGAACCTGGGGGCTTGGTCTGCAGCCAGATCCCTCCAAGCCCCCAGGGGAGAGCGGGCTCGTGTATCACGTGATCGCTTTGACCAATCAGAGCGAGAGGAACGAGAGCGGAGCCGGAGCTAACGAATATAAAGCATTTTTTTAAGACAACTGAAGGATTTTGAGCGAGAAAAAGTTTATGATCTAAAAATAGGTAAAAATCGCCACAAAATCCGACATTTTTGAAAGTTGTTGGTGCCCTGTCAGCCGAACACGAGCAGGTTGTGATTACATTGCGCTCTATGAGAAAAATCTTCTCTCGGCCCATGGGATTTTTTCGACTGTAGAACCACTGAGTGGCCACTACGTCAACTCGAGGCAGCTACAAGCAGCAATACTGTATCCAGTTATTTTAATAGATCCATGGATCCCTCTCCTCACTTCTGCCATATTGGAGAGGAGGACCTTTGACCTCACAATACTGTCTTGAGGAGTCATGCCCCACCTACTGGCTTGAGGGTGTAATTACAGGTTAAAGTTATTACTCAAATTGCTAATTTGAAGTAATTTGGGTAATAACTTACTACCAATACAAACTAAAATAAAACATAATGTGAAAACACATTACTGTGTGTCACACATCTCCTGTTTTTTTAAGGTTAATGTATATTGTGCACTCTCCCTGGCTCATAAAAAAAAAAAAAAAAAAGTGACTTTAATTCCCTTTTAAACACAGTTTTGGTCACCTTGCGATACATATTTAACATTTTCTAACTTAAAATAATGCATTGGGAAAACATGCTTAACATATACATCTGTTTCCATTGAGGCATGTAGGCGTGGGAGCTCCCTGTGCTGTCAGCAACAGGAATGAGCAATGAAAAATGAACAACTGAAGTTCGCATCGCCTGGGAATGCTATCTTTAAACACAGTTTGAATGAGGAACTGTATGTATTTTACTTGTGACATCACAATCTGGACAAAACGTTAACAGAGCATTTTTGACTGCCCACAGAAGGCAACTTTGGATTAATGAATAATTGACAGTACAATTCCAGGTGAGTGGACTACAATATAACATGGTTAAAAACTCTAAAGTTCATTTTGTACAGTATGTGTTCTTTTTAAGTCAGCGGTTTTGTGAAGCACTGCAAGCGTGATTTTGAGCTATACAAAAATAAATGGAATTGAATGAAACTGTATATGCTTACTCTAAGAGTAGCAAACAAAACTTGACAGCTATCAGCTTGACAGAGCGCTGCATTTAGATAAGCACTTAAGCTTCAATACTAAGGGAATTTCAGATGTATCTGAAGTTTGAAATGGTTTTATTGCTCAAAAATAACTTGAAAAACATGTATTCTTACTGTGAGCAGGGTTGCTTCTCCAAAGATCTGATCTGTAATTTAGCCAGGACAAGACAGACAAGTTTAATGCACTATGTAGTACTGGGTTTACACTAACCACAGGTCAGGTTTGGCACATACTCTGAGCCGGGTACTCTCTGACAGTGGTGGATGAAGTACTCAATTTTGTTACTTAAAGGTACAGATAGAGATAAAAAGTTACTCAAGTAAGTAAAAGTGTTTAATTTGTTAAAATGTAGTGATATTGATTAAATTAATTGTGCGTATTTACCCATTAAATCATATTAAACGTACTTTTTGCTCTTCAGTCCAGTTCAAAAATGTAGTGGAGTAGAAAGTACAGATACCTACTCTCAAATATAAAGTTAAAATTACCTAAAATTCAACACTTTTACTTTTCACCACTGCTTGCCGATTGCCTACTACACCAACTATGACAAGTGTGGTGGCTATTTGACCAAAGAATTGCGGTTTTACAACTAATGACCTTAAAGTCTTTAAGGCTACGTTCAGACTGCAGGGCTTAATGCTCAATTCGATTTTTTTTGTGAAATCTGATGTTTTTGCGAAGTCCAATTACATGTGACTTGCATGTGACTCCAGTGCGAACATTAAACAGCCCAAAAGTGTCCCACATGTGCACTGGAGGACACAACGACGTCAACCGCAGTGAGCGTGCTCTGTGTTTACAGAAGTTGTCCAAACATGGACGCGAGAGTATTGAGCACCTGGAGATTTTAAAGTTCCTCTCGTACCGGAGCCAGAACATGAACAACTTACTTGTTTTAAAGAGGAGATTGAGAAGGAGAAGGACGAGGTTTTTGGTCATGGCGTTTTGTGGGGCAGTGGCAGCAGCAGCGTCCGTTGAAAGGAACGTGTGGATGCGCAGCCAAGAGTGGTGAGTGGTGATGTGCTTCAGTGACATGGAGTTCATTAACAATTTTTGTCTACTTCAGCGCAGAATAGTGACGTTTGTGGCTTGTTGATAACGTGTAGGTCGGATGAATGCACTTTGGCAATTCAGACTGAAGTCGCATGTCAATGATCGGATATGTATCGGTTTTAGGAGCACATATCGAAGTGTCCTGGGTCGCATTTGAAAAAATCAGATCTGTGTCATTCAGACTGTCATTAAAAGATCAGATACAGGTCACATAGAGGCCAAAAAATTGGATTTGGGTCACTTCAGGCTGCAGTCTGAACTTAGCCTAAGTCTTGGAACCACACTTGCAGTCAGATGGAAAATGTTTTTTTTTAAGCATTTATGAATAGAATTGTGTAGATTAAAGTGCTATGTTATATATTAAAGGTCTAGCGCACATTTATCCAGCTTTCCATCCATTACCTGGTTCCATCCACATTTAAAAATGTTAGTATTAAATTTCTGCTTCCTGTATAACCTGTTCCACTCGTCTACATTGTTCTCTCCCCAGATCACATGAAACAGCATTAGTGTGGTTAAAGTCTGTGTATATGAGAAGTCCCTCTGAGGAACACTATCTGATGCTCTGATGTATGGCGTGCCTGTATCTGCGCTCCCCCTGACACTATCAGCTCCCTCCTGTCTCTCCTCTCTCTCCTGCACCTGCCACCTCTCCGTCACCCAAAGCTCTGTGATCACTTCTTTTATTGTTAAGCAGAAGATGACTGACATTCTATCTGCTGCCTTCAGGAGAGGACACAGAAACAGAAGGAAGGGGAAGAATAAATGAATAGTGTTTTAAACGTGCACTCTAACTTTTTGATTGCTTTTTGGTTTGCATTTTTTCTATGCATATGTCATCACTCTGCTTGGAATGTTTCTTAGTCTGACATTAACAACTTCTGCCTTACATTTATTCAATTACAGTTTGATATGAATAGTTGCGTGAAGAAATTTAATAACATCAGAATGTTCCATGTTACATCTTCGCAGCGGCCCAGACAAAAGAAATCATCAGTATTTATAGTTTATGATCATGAGATTACAATGTGGGTGTACGTATTTAGTACATAGGATAGGACTGGGCAAAACATCCAGCAGCTGCTTTACGCGAACAGCAACAAAGGTTGTAATTCACTTAAAACATAAATGAGAAATCTCTGGAAGACAAGAAACCCCTAATTCCTGGGAACAGGATGTTGTAAATCTATGTGTACATCTAAAGAGGAGCTTTCATGCTTTCCACAGGTGGTTTTATAGCTCAAAAATGCAAAGAAAAACAGACATTCTAACTGTGAGGGGGTCACCTTTCTGCCGATCTGGCCTTTAACTTGGTCTGGTTTGTTCTCCCTGAAGATAGAAAAGTGGGTTCCAGAGCCCAAGCCTGTACCTCTTGAGTCTCAACCTGTGTGCACTAGGTTATCAAGGCCCCCCGACCCCAACCCGAACCCTATATGAATTCCTCTGCGGGTGGTGAGCCCACAGTAGGGTGGACCCACGTCATCCAGGACCCTGTGGTTTATGACCTGGCTCCAGGGTGGGGCCCCGGCTGCGCCATATTGGGCAATGTCACGGCCCTCGATTTCACTCTGTTCATAAGGCTGTGGTGAACTCATGGATCTATTAAAATAACTGGATAGGGTGTTGCTGCTTGTAGCTGCCTCCAGTTGACGTAGTGACACTCACTGGAACTTCAGTGGGAAAAATCCCCTGGGTTGAGAAAGGATTTTCTCATAGAGCGCAATGTAATTACAAACTGCTCCTGTTCAGCTGACAGGGCACCTACAACTTTCAAAAATGTCGGCAATTTTTACCTATTTTTAGATCATAAACTTTTTTCTCAGCTCAAAAAAACCTTGAGTTGTCTTAAAAAATGCTTTATAATCATTAGCTAGCTCCTCTCGCTCTGATTGGTCAAAGTGATCACGTGATACATAAGACCGTGCTCCGTGCATGTGCTCGCGTGCATTTGCACGTGCCCATCGGAGAAAAGAGCACTACTGCACATGCTCAGTCGGCCTAGAGCCCCCAGAAGTGCCTAGCTGGGCTAAAGGCTAATCTCGAATCATGTGCCATTGAGCTCGGACCATTGACTTGAAATGGGCGGCCATTTTGAAAGCCCGGGGCTTGGGTGAACTGCTCTTTGTCTGATCCGTCACCTACGACCTGTTTGCTATGGGAGATCCTGGAAACATGGCTCCTATAATCATTCAGGTATGCAAACTCCTCCACCACGATAAGATGGCAGTTCAAGAGGTAATGACTAAGGGAGTGTGACAGTCAAATGAAGTTCACAAAGCTAGCAGAATTTGGAGCCAAGGTCCATATTAGCAATAGTACTTTATTTGCAGAAATAAAAGCACCTGGCTCATGTAGAGCAGGTTACATTTTAAGACCATTATGCCAAGGCTCACTGCAGCAGTTACAGGGAGAGGAAAGGCAGTTTTTCAATGTAAAGCCAGAGTCATTGAAGCCAGAAGTGTGCCCATGCTCACTTCCTATTTGGAACTGAGTTTGTAACTGCTTTTCACAACTTGACAATACACAGTGGACTTATTTTGACCCCAAGAACTGCTTATACAGTATATCTGTACTGGGGTAAACCAAATTGGGACACATTTTTCTCAAATACATGACAAAAATGCAGGGAATGTTCCAGATTATGACATTAAACAGCTCTACCTTACATTTATTTAATTACATGTGGTTTTATAGCTCAAAAATACCTAGAAAAACAACATTCTGACTGAGAGTGGGTCACCTCTCCACAGATCTGTAACTTGGTCTGGTTGGTCTCCATGAAGATAAAAAGGCTTAATACTATACTGTGAAACAATCCAGACAAAGCGATAACACCTCCATGGAGAAAAGTATTTGAAGCATGCCTTATTTATTCACTGAACGAACTTGAAACGCGGCGCAGAAGGTAAAACGTGGGTCATAACCAGTGTCTTGGCTGGTTTATACTTAAGATAAGCCTCTGCAGTATTTCTTTAGATATACTGTGTCCTTCTTCCAACCACGGTACTTTAAATATATGCTAATGTTTAAATCCTTTTGCGGCCAATCTTGTCCCCCATGCAGAAGAAGTCTCCCGCTCCTTTTGTTGTGTGAAAATGTGCCCTGACTTTAAAGTGTGTGCGCTCACAGATCTGGGTCTGAAGTCAAAAGTATAATGCAACACAATAACAGTGTTTGTCAGACAGATTATATGGAACTGCTCCATCTGCATTTGTTTACTGCTTTCTCTCACACTCACTCTCCACTAGAAGCACTTAACCACACAAAGCACCACACTTACACACCATTTATGCTTAGAATTGTGTTGCTTAAAGTTGCATTGTGTAACTTTTCTGGTGGAGGGTCCGTCAAACGCTTTTCTCCGTGGAGATCTTATTGCTCTGTCTGGAATGTTTCACAGTGTGGTATTAAACCTTTCTATCTTCATGGAGACCGAACCAAACCAAGTTACAGGTCTGATCTGTGAAGAGGCAACCCCGCTCACAGTCAGATGCCTGTTTTAGAGTACTGTATTTTTCAGACTATTTTTTCATAGTTTGGGTGTTTCCTGTGACTTATATATTAAAATGTTCACACTGACAGCTAAGAGAGGTTCTAGGCTTATGTATCTGTCAGAATAATTTTATTATCCCATATTTGCTAAATACTTGTGTGATATTCTATGCCTATGAGTTAACCATTTATGTACTACAATTCTTTGATTTATAATGTACCAATCACTTGTATGAAAATGAATAACCTCTGTGTGTTTGACAACTGTGTGCAGTGTCCTATCGCTCTAGTGAACCTCGAGATGATTCCTCACATGAAGCCAACTCCCACTGTCACACATGCAAGAGTTATGATGGTGTCTGACCTAAGGCACCTCCTGATTGTTAATCATGTTTTATGTGTTTGGACTATGCATAGCTGCACCAGTTTCTTATTATGTCTTTGCTGGTTTCCCCTTCCCCTTGAGAATTATCATTCTGTAACTAGGGCCTCCTAATGAAATAAAAAGAGGAGAACGGCCTTGAGTCATCAGAACGTGTGGAGACTGTTGGTTTTGATGCCCACTCTCTGCCCGTTCTCCTCGCGAGTAAAACTGAATTAATCTCTTGTCTTTCTTCTTGTTTACAATGTTTAGATAAACCTAACAGTATCAGTATCTGCTGCTCCTGTTATTTTTGTACCACTGTCACCTCGTCCTTTACTGCGCATGTCTCCTGCAGAATGGGCCTCTGTCCTGCTGCAAGTAGTGAGACATACAGCCGAAAACAATAATCGAGCAGCAGAAAGAAAGTTTGGAGTGAGAGAGAAACTTGTGAGCGACTGGCAGAAAGCGGGGATGGAGAACACAGCTTCATGGTAACCAGGAGGATGCACCATGCAACTTTCCTGAAAGTCACTGAATGGATGGACAAAGCCTGAACTTCAGTGATAACTGAAACCATCCTGTTGGGATTCAGAAAGGCCGGAATAATTCTAACTGGAACTGATGCTGAGTCTGACGACAGCGACACAGAAGAGGAAGCGGCGCTCTGTTTACCTCCGGAGGTTGTGAAGTTGCTCAGAAGTGACACCGGAGGATGCAGAATTCATTGGATTTAGTGATTTGGAGTGAGATGGAGAGTTTGGTAAACTTGTTCTGTTCTGTTGTTTATGTTATAGTTTATCTGAAGAACTGTTCATATGTGACGTTAACAGTCTGTTGTTCTCTCTTCTATTGTTTTTACTAGAACTTGCCTTTCGAGATGAAATGTCGCTTCCTGGTCTCTGATTTTATAAAATGAATTTCCCCCCCAAAAGTGCGACTTAAATATGTTTTTTTCTTCTTCATTACACACTTTTTGGCTGGTGCGACTCTGGAGCGACTTACAGAAAAATACTATATTTCAGAGCTATAAAACCATCTGTAGACTTGTTTAATGTCATACTGTGGAACATTCCGGGCAGAGCAATGACATTTCCATAGAAACAAGCAGATGATGAACCCCCTACCAAAAATTTACATACAGAATATTAGGAATAGATAATAATAATAGCAACAAAAATATAAGACAAACATAATAACCAATAGACATGATTGTGTGTTTATGAATGTGCAGTTTACCATAGATTACAACAGGGACCATGAAATGCATAAATTAAATGTTTTTTAATGAAAATAGCTTGAGAATTTAATTTAGAATAATTTTTTAATCAAATCAGGATCCCAAACATCAAAACTGAATCACCAGGGACTTAAAAAATCAGCCCCTAATATGCACACTCTGTCATTTGTCTTTGGAGTTTTCACCAGCTGCTTGTCTTCATAGAGATTTTATCGCTTTGCCTGAAATATTCCACAATATGGCTGGAAACAAATCATCTCTGTGGATTCAAGGAGACGACGCCACATTTTTAGCAATGCTTTTAAAGCTTGCTTACACTCTATATGGCCTATAGAGCCATTGTATTGTGATTCCCACACTTAAGCCAAAAAATTCATTTTGCTCCTTTAATGTCGCTTACGTGTTTTTGAAGCCATGCACTTTACTGCTGCCTCTCCCTCATTCATTTCATTTACCTTTATTTATGGTAAATGGTCAGATTTTTATACACCACCTTCAAGACACTAAAAGCACTTCACAACAAGAAACCACTCACCAGTTCACATACCCTCAGACCAGAGTCCTGCACAGGTTCATTATATATATATATGTATATATATAATAATATTTGTTGTATTTACTTATAATATTTAGTAAAAATTTTATATATGAACTTAAATAGCTATAATTTTAACCAATCTATCATTTTACAAATAAATTTTAATCCTAAATATAACCTGTTTTTTTATACAGTTTTAAATGACATGAAATGTAATATTTTATTATTTAAAAAAAAAAAATTATAAATAAATACATTGTTTTTTTAATTGCTAAATAACATTATATATATATATATATATATATATATAATGTTTTTTAACTAGAGCTACTTAAACTTAGGATTTACATCATTTACTTTAAATCAGATTTACTACTTTATAAATAATCAATTTATTTATTCACCTTAGCTCTATTTTGGCATTTTCAAACTTAAATTGAATTTATTTACCATTTACTTTAAACTTAAAACTAATTTTAAAGGTAAATTGACTGATCGGTTGTGTCTCTGTTTCCTTCACATTCCTTCGTTTGGTTCTGTTTGTGTTTGCACACCTGGGCCTAATTAAATGTTTCCAGAGACACACCTGGTTACCTGATTTTTTTTTTTCTTGCTGCCATCTACTGGCCAGACTCAAAATAACCTAATCAACTAATAAAAAAAGGGAGGAGAGGAGAGGGGAGGAGCAGAGGTGAGAGGAGAGAGTGGAGGTGAAGATTTGGTGCAGGGGCTGGGCTTTTTGACTTGACAGTAATCACTACCCGCCTGTAAAATTCCAGAACGTTAAAACTCCCCTGCTTCAGCAACTGTTTGTCTTTACCCGTCGACTCGGTCGACAGGACTCATAAGTGTCTTGCCCAACAACACAATGATAGTACTCATCTGTATGAGCTGGAATCGCACCTGCCAACTTTCGGGTCAGTGGACAAATGCTTTACCAACAGAGCTACAGTCGACCCAATTATACAGGGACAGTCCAATGTGAACTAACAAATACAAAATACTCACTATACAAACAACAACAACGTAGGTCAATTTAAAAGGTGCACTGTGTAACTTTTCAGGTGGGGGGGTCCATCACCTGTTTGTTTCTTTGGATGTGTCATTTCTCTGCCTGGAATGTTCCACAGTGTGACATTAAACAGCTCTACATTACATTTATTCAATTACAGGTGGTTTTGTAGTAGAGGTCTGCACGGGACAGAATTTTCAGTCCCGCTCCCACCCGCAAAGAATTGTAATTTTCATTCCCGCTCCCACCCACATCTGCGATATTTTGTCCCGCTCCTGCCCGCAAATCCTGCAAACTGGGGATGTGTGCTTTCTTAAGCTCTATCAAACATGGAGAAGCAGAGAGGAATTGTCTAAAATATGGACAAGATTAGACCACATCCGCAAGTTTAGGCTGCTCAAAATGTTTTGTTTTGTTTTTTATGCCAAATAAAATATCCAGCACAAATGATGAATGATAGACACACATTAATCATTTGCATATTTTACTTTACTCTCATATTTAGTTTGCAGTTTATCATCCCACCCGCATTGTGCAGCCCCGCCCACGCCCGCAATGAGCTTTTAAAATGTGTCCAGCGCTGTACTGTTTTGCATCAGGTGCGGGGCTCTATTTTGTACCCCAAAAATACCAAGAAAAACATGCATTTTGATTATGAGTGGGGTTGCCTCTCCACAGATCTGACCTGTAACTTGGTCTGGTTTGGTCTCCATGAAGATAGAAAAGTTTAATACCATACTGTGAAACATTCCAGACAAAGGGATAACATCTCCATGAAGAAAAGCACGTGACCCTCCACCAGAAAAGTTACGCAATTCATCTTTTAAACATTAAAACACGTACAGGTGGGGTTTTAAAAGGTCTATCACCAGATTATAGATTATTAAAATGCAGTAGAAGTGCAAGTGTATCCAGTTTTGCATGTCCTTGAAATGTTACTCCAAGTTGTGACCATGGCCTTCTATAGGCTCTAACCTCATGCAGAGAAGATCAAACGAGCTTTAGGGATCTACCAGCAGTTGTCTCCGGTATTACCAAGATTATCTCTCTTTCCAGCTTCCTTTTGTTTTCAGGGAGGGCATCCATGCTCCTGGCCCCCTCTCTCGACCACGCTGACCTTTGCGTACACATCCTCCCCTACGTGAGATGGTTCTCGCGCACAGATTCCAGCTGCAGGTGGAATGTATAAAGCACAGGCTGTGGGATGTGCCTCTTGTGGCCACTAGAGCTGCGTTCACACTGCAAGTCTTGATGCTTAATTCAGATTTTTATTCAAATCTGATTTAAAAAACAAATAAAACTCAAATCAGATTTCAAATGTGAAGTCAACAGCCCTGAAGTGTACTGATGTGCAGAAGCTGTTGTTACATTATGCAAAAGACTTCAGGCTCAGTTCACGCTTGCGTCACAAAACCAGAAGACATTTGGAAACATGCGACTTCCTTTGGGCTCCGTTGGCGATAGTAACTCAGACAAAATCTGGGAAATGTCAAAAATGGCCCGGTTTTCTTCATCTATTCTTTCTTTTATAAATTGATACGGATGTAAAAATAACTGAAATATCATGATATATCGTCAAAGTTCTCACAGTAATATCGTGGGCCATCACAATATATCGAATTACAAGTCTCTTTGCTTAAATTATGAGTTGTGGTGTAGCAATAGCTAAAAAAAAAAAAAGACAGAGGGAACTACATGATCCTTTGCTCCGTTTCAGCGTACACTAAAAGAAGAAATAAGAGTTCTAAACACTTTTAAGTCTTAGTTCTTTGGATTGAGTCTTATCAAGGCATTTTAAGAGGAAAAGTGGCATATTCACAATTTTCTTAGCCTCCACAAAATCTCACATTAAATATTGTACCATGAGATGTATATTGTGAAAATATTGTATTGAGAGATTTGGATATTGTTACATTTCCAATCGTGAGCCTCCCTATCATATCGTGAACTTTCCCACGATATCGCAAAAAATATCGTGCCGTGAGGTTCATACTGTGACGATATCGTATCATGAGACGTGGATATTGCTAAACCCCTGTAAATTGCCTATTAATTTGTGTATTGTAATTTGTCGACCTTCATTTAAAAAAAACAAAAAAAAAAAAAGATCATCAGTTCCAACCTGCTGCCTGTAAGTGGCTTCGAAACTGCGATTAGAGTCTTGTCCCCCATGGAAAGCTTTGGCAGGTTGTGAAGACTGTTGCTGCTGAATCCACGGTTTTATCACATGTCACTACACCGGAAGTCGTCATCCGTATGTTTCCAATGTCTTCTGGTAAGCGTGGATAGAGCCTATTAATGAGAAAGCACAATTGTACCTGTATATACTAATCAAAAAATAGTCATGTTTAAAACCTCACCTTCTAGTTTCACTACTGTTGTCATTTTTTATTATTTTTTTGCTTCATATCTGCCTATTCCATTGAAAAACTCTGGCACCTGTAGCATTTCAGAGCTGTAAAACTGTCAGATAAAAGTGACTTGTGTGTTTACAGTGCAAAAGATCAGATTCGAATCAGATTTATTTTCGCATATAAAAGTGTCAGAAAGGGTCAAATTTGAAAACATCTGATTGAGGTCAGATGCAGAAGACATCTCCTCTCCAAAATTCTTGTAACTTTCAAATCGCATAGAACTTATTTTACCTGTAATAAGTAATACTTTAGTGCTTCAAGTGCTGTAGTTTCTTAGTTATGTTGTTTTTTTCTTTTTTTTTTTTTTTACATATAAGGAGCCATGTTTGTTTTTGACATGAACGGACCATGCATCTCTCTGACTTAGGGTGATCAAATGTCCTTATTTATCTGGGACAGTCCCCGTTTTGAGCAATGTGTTCCGTGTCCCAGCAGATTTATCCAAAACCACTGATTGGTCCCAGGTGTCCCTATTTTGACCAATTTGACACCTGCCAACAGCAAAGAGAGGCATAAATTGTCATTTGTTGAGGTAAAAAAGCTGCTTAAAAACGACAAATGCACAAAGAAAACGTGACTATACTGCCTCACATTAGTCATGGATGGAGTTTTCCTTAATTATGTACTCGTTTCACAATTTTATTATTACCAACCACTTCAAACCGGTGGTGTCAATTTTTAATTTTGAAAATCTGGTCACCCTACTCCGACTGGTTAATCTGCCTGTCAATCATGCCCTCTGAAATCAAGGAGACAGGGTACAACTCTATATACACTCATCTTAGTAAAGTTTTGTCAAAGCGTGTGGTTCTTGCTCGACAGGTAAACAGCCACCAGGCCTTTGTGCTCTGATCCAATGTCATTACAGAGAGTGGCATATAATCTTGTGTTCAGTGGACGTGATTTTATTTAATTAATCTTCAGAACATGTTTAAAGTGCAGCTTGTACGAGTCGTGCTTTTAGTCCTATCTTTTTCCCAGCTCTGTCTGTACGCACTGAGATGGACTCGCTCCATGATAAACCTTCAGCTTTCTGTTGTCTGGTTTATTGAAAATGTCCTTGCCTGTGCATGATCCCTCCAGTTGTGAGCAAAACATCTTTTTCATAACGCTTCCCCCTCAGAAATGTATCTGACAAATACAAGAGTTGAGTGGAGTTGGACACAGCTGTGGACAGAGTTTGCATTCACTTGAGTAACTTTTTGTGAGAAATTGTACTTTTCAGCATGTTTAGCAGCATATTTTTACTCTTGCTTGCCTAATATTTAGCTTAGATTAGCAAGGCCATTCTAACAACATAGCCCCACAAAGAAGTTTAGTAGAGAATGTGAAGAGGCAGAGATGGCTGGGTTGAGACTCAGGGTGGGGGCTTCGTCTCAATAATCAAATGGTCCAGCCAGAACAGGCCCCCCTCGTAGGTGTCTTATGGCTGAAACACAAACAGGATAGAGGGTGGGAGGGTGGGGTCTAGACAAACTCGTGATGAACGTAGATGAGGTAGGCACTGGAGGCACAGCGTCCGAGGGTCAGAATTTTCCGGTCGGGTACGCCCACCTTGGCAGCCGAAGTGGCGGAACCGATGCAGTGGCACTGATGCTGAAGGAGTGAATGGAGAATGGATGGGGATATATGCTGCAAGAGCATAGGACTTCTCTGAAGTGTTTTATGGAACCAGAATCTGGAAGCCATCTTGCCCATTTCCATGTGGAAGAGCAGATCGTTCTCAGAGGAACTGGAGGCATGTTGAGAAATGAGATATTTTACAAAAGGTTTGTAAGGACTTAATGGTGAGTTAAGGCGAAAAAGGTGGATAGAGAAAAAGTGTTTCCCAACTGGTCCGTTTTACTCCTGCGGAGAGTGAAAATGAGCAAATCTGGAGAATGTATGGCAAGTTCGGAAAGCCTAGGGTGGACGGATGGGTCAAAAACACTTGACATTGGAGCGAATTCTGAACATCGAAGAAGGTCGAAGAAGACTAAAAGGAACATGCATTCAAGGGTAAGGTCCATGGGTGGCAAGAGTTATCCAGAGCGAAGAATGCAAATGCAAAGGTAGAGGACTTTGGCAGTCCTTTAATCAACTTCGAAACGTGGCAGTGAGAGAGACGGGCAGTGCCCACCGGAGGTCAGCTTGTAAACGAGGTTAACTTCCTAGAGATAAGCCTGGATGGTGGAGACACGGATGTTCCTGGAGAGGTGTGAGAAGGTGACGAAATTGCAGATGGTGGTGACATTGAAAGAACTGACGGGGAGCTGATGAAGATTGAGGAAAGCTTTGAAGCTATTCCACTTGGTCAGGTAGGAAGAAAGGACGATTGAGAATGGCGTGTGGCGAGGTGTAGGCGAGAGGGGCGAGAGCACGGTAGCTTAGTTGAAGATCTTGGCCAAAAATGGAGGAACAGGAATGGGCTGGCTGTCCCAGTGTGGAGACAAGCTTCTGAAAATCGAAACAAGAGTGAATCAGCGATGGAGTTTAAGTGGCCCAGGAACATGAGCAACATGGATGATGAGTTGATTCTGAGCGGACACTAAGGTGAGCTTTCGGAGGAACAGAACCGGGTTGCCCACAGTGATGGCTGCCTCTACTGATGGGTACAAAGGGTGGTTGGGCGGGGTGAGGAAGAGGGGCAGGGAATTGTGGGTGGAGGGGGTGCAGAGGAAGACAGGCAATTAAACACTGGATTCTTTGAGGCTGGGGGATGATTGCGGGAAGGCGTGACCGCTGAGCAAAGTGAAGCGGGATGAGAGGGAGCTCTGCAGAGATCGCACGAGAAAGAGGCGTGAGCTGCGAAGACCTTGCAGTTGAGCTCGGAATCCAGGGCCCCCGGTAGGTACCGTGGTTGAATTGCTGGAGACTGTCTGCTGCTTGAGAATCGTATGTTGTAAGTGTAAAAAACGGGTTCCACCGAAAAGCAGCGTGAGGTCGAGGACGATCGCCAGATAGTTGTCTAATTCAGCTCTCCCGTTGGGAAAAGCAGAGCAGATAATGTCACGATATAAGGAAAAGGCGAGAGTAGGTCAGTAGGGATGAGATCTTTGGATCGTGAAGGAGTGGTCTGGAGCATTTGCTGGTTAGTAAATCCCGTGGCTGGTTCGCGGTGAAGAGACAGGGCTGGATCAATTGAGTGAAATCGATGTAATTACTGGTAATAATCTGCTGCCGGAGGGATGGAGAAACGGGAGAAGGACGATTAATGGAGGTGACTGGCTACACTGGAGGTATGGAGGTGGCTAGAGTGTACGTAGGAGACACAGTAGTAAAAACATTTGGGTGTTGGGGAAGGGGAGGGGGAAAGGATAGAGCAGAAGAAGGAAACAGATTAGAGTGCTCTGCAGCTTGTGGGGCCATGGGTTCTGCCAAGAAAGTTGTTGTAGAAGCTGTGGTGGTGACGACGGGTGGAGCACAAGAAGCCATCTGACTCGTGATGGCTGGAATAAGAGAAAATTAAGGAGGGATGGGGGAGCTAAGATGTGTGCACTTGGGGATTTTGTTCAGAGAAGGGAGGCGAAAGCGGTGGAAAGCGATGCCTTTCTTCTCTAGTTCCTGTTGGAAGACAGCCGCAGTCCAGCTTCCGATGTCTCGCCTGTCGGGAGAAGCCCGCGGAGAGTCCTGTGCGGAGTAGTGTGGTCGCCGAGGTGGGTGTTGCAGCAGGAGCTTAGGTGACTTCTGTGGTGGCTAGTCCAGGATGGCGAGCAGGAAGAGGCGAACGATGGGGAGGAGAGCAAGGATCGTATTTAGAAGCCCTGCACAGTTTTCAAGTCCACAAATCATCAGCAAACTTGTTTTAAGCATTTTGTGCCTCTAAATCACATTCATTCCAACAGCTTACACTATGATTTTCACTGCGGTAAATGCCCTCTGCTGTCAGTAGGTGGCAAGCAGGCAGGTAGTAATTACACACGGGCGGGTCAGGACAAAACAAGGACTAAACCAGGACTACACCAGGATTAATCTTGAGAGAGAGTCCTTGGAGCATCGTGTCTGTAAAGCTCTTCACTTATCTCCGTGCGGCGCGTAGCACTGCTCCGGTCCTTTCGCCTGGGGTCACACAACGAACTACGCAAGTGCACCTCCAGACCTGTCTCAAAAGTAAGTTCTGGTTCGGTTCTGGTTTAGTCCTGTTTTAGTCCTACTTCAGTCCTAGTTTATTCCTAGTACAATTCTGGTTTATTTCTGGTTTAATCTTGGTTTAGTGCGGCATCTTGATCAATGTTTCTTCTTCTTCTCAGTAAATAAAGCCTGTGAAGTGATGACAGTCGAGTCGCACCTGTGAATTCATATTCGTACTGAAGAAAGCATAACCATTTAATTTCATTTCGTGATTGTAATTTTTGAAGTCTTAACTTTTCAATTTGTTTTCTGATGGATGCTTGTTACGATCCCAAAAGGTGAGTCCCAGCATATTTAAAAAGGACTCAGGAGTCAAAATATAGCTCTTTAATTTCTTTTATTTATCGTTGGTTCTTAATTTTTTAAAGAAATTTAAAAACCCTCCCGTGCCCCCCCAAAAATAATGAAAAGTAATGAACAGAAAGGTGGACCTGGCGAGCCGGCCAAACAGAACAAAAAGGTGCGACAGCGGGTCAACTCCGTACAGGGCCGTAGAAGCCGGTGTCAGCACCCGTAACTAAAGACAAGAAAAAACCCAAACTAACCTGAACCCAAAAGAAAAGCGAAAACAGGACAGCCACTCCCACCAGGTCAAAACAAAAGGCTAATGAAGGCTACATGGAGCCCACCCCGCACCTGGCTGACGGGGGGGACCACCATCAGGGCGCGCACGGAGTCTGGAGTGCGCAAGGTGAGCGGGGCTGGGTGGAGCAAGGCGTATGGAGCGGAGGAGCAGAGAGATTATTTATTTATATATTTATTTATTTGAGACAGGGACAGCACACAATTTTTGCATCAACCTCAACAGGAGAGATGCCTTGTACATCAGGTTGTAGCATCAGTGCTAATTTCCACCTGTAGTCCCTGGGCAGATTCATTGATTGATTGTATTTAACTGACTTTAACTATCAACTGTTCATGGAGACCTTATGTAGCATGTTTTGGGGTTGATGGGGGAAACCGGAGAAGCCAGAGGAAACCCATCCAGACACAGGGAGAAACATGCAAACTCCACACAGAACAGGTGACCCAGGGATCGAACCCGGAACCTTCTTGCTGTGAGGCATGAGTGCCGCCCAATAATATAGGCTTCTCACAGCCACACAAAAATAAACCATAAACAAAAATGATGCAAAAAGGGCTAATTACATCTTACTACAAAAAGGAACAAAAACAACTAATGATCCGAATCAATGTGCCTGCGCGTAACATTTAGAAAGCTTTCAATTTGTGTGTGATTTTTCACGGGCACGCGCGGGTTTAACTTTGATATAATCTCGGGTGAACGGGCGGGTGCGGTGCTGAACTGCGCGGTGTGTGAAATGCGTGTGAAATGATGTTAAATAGTAAAAGGTCACATTTTTATATAGTGCTTTTCAAGGCACTCAAAGCGCTTTACATCAAGAAACCACTCACCCATTCACACACACACTCACACACTGGGGGCAAGGTGGGTTAAGTGTCTTGCCCGAGGACATAACGACAGTATTCTGGGAGCTGGAATCACACCAGTAACTTGTGGGGCAGTGGATATGCTCGCTCTACTGATGAGGTTTATATCGAGAGTGGGATTCAAACTGCCGATCTTCAGACCAGAGGACAAACACTCTGCCAGCTCTATGTATCCTCTATTATACAACATTATACGGCAAAGTGTTCAATAGAAAGCCATTCTCCTGCCGTGTAAAAAATCAGGGCCAGGCTAACTAGCTTCACTCGAGTCTTTATGGCCTCGTTCACCTGATGCATAACCTCATTTGCGCCCTCTGGCTCTCCCTCCCCTCCACTCTCGCTCTCCATCTGCCTCTTCCTCTCTTTCCTTCGCCGCCCTTCCGTTTGGAACGATCATGCATCCCTCTAGAACCGCCATTGTGCTCTGTGACAGCTGTGCCCTGCCCGATCTGCGCCGCTCCGACTCTTTCATAAAACTGAATGGGATTTCCTGCTAACCTTTTCCCGAGCGCGGAGAATGAAGCGCCGTGACTTGTCTCATCTCATTGTGACGCCTTTTAAAGACTGTGACTCCAGGAGGTGAGCGCTTGTGTCATCTGTAGCACTCCTGAGATGGTTTAGAATGAGATGAAGATTGTAGTTAAAGTGGGACTAAACCTCTAAACTCCTCCCACGTTCGCATTTCAGATAGAGCTACTAACTTGAGCTGTACCTGAAGGACAAAAGAAGAGAGTGAGGAGAAAAACTTGGAGGTATAAAAGAGCAATGAGAGTTTAATCCTTCGCTTGTCCAGGAGTGATTCAAGGTCTCATTTCTCTTTCCTCACTTCCTTCTCCTTGATTTCTCTCCTCGATTCTGCAGAAAATGAGCGAGGAAGTCCTATCTACAGAGGAGACTGTGAGAGGAAAGAGGAGCAAAGAAGAAAGAGAATGGGATGGGAGCCAGATGACCACAGATGAAACCTTCAATAACACACTTTAACCCACTCCTGCAGCCAGATGTTTGTATCAGAAACATCTGGCTGTAATCAGGGCAGAAAGCTGCAAAAATTTACCTACTTTGTACTAAAATTGCCAAATCATGTACACAGTTTAGTAGGAATAATTTTTATTGTTTATTGTCAGACAGTCTACACTAACAAGGCTAGACTCAAATTAGAGTTTTTGCCCATTCAAAGTAAATGAAATGTGATAGATCAGAATGGTACTATATGCCCCTAATACTCTGCTCTGTGTCTTTACAGTGATGCAGTTCATAATGAGGAAAATGTTAAACACACTAAAAAGGTTTGCAATAAATATGAATATACATAATCCTCAAAAACTATAAACACAGTTAAAATCTTGATAAAAATGTTTATATTTCATGTAATTCAGGAATTGTAATCATGTCAGTAATCAGCTGCTAAACCTGCAACCTGATATTTTAGTGATTGTAATTCCTTCATCCACCACTTGGGGGATTTCGTGCAAGTCTCAGAGTTTAAACATGGGCTGAGCTCAGTGGTACTTGTCTGTAAATGAGCCTTTAGCGGCTAGCTGCTTCCAGAGGCTTTCCTGCCCACAGACCATGCACAGTAGTGCTCTTCTCCCACACAGGCACACACCAGCAGGCGTACCATGTGACCACTCTGACCAGTCAGAGTGAGTGGAGATGGCTTCAACTTGCTCTGCTCTGTTCTAATGATTAAAAAGAAGTTTTGAAGAAAACTAAAGGATTTTCAGCTCATTGCATTAAACACCCTATTTTCAGCTAGAGGTTAGCATATGTCATCTGTTCATTGTTAAGACATTTTACTGTTTATCTAGCATGTCTGAGTGACTGAGCTAAGAGAACACTTCATATTTGTACTAACAACTTTTCAGACAGATGTTTTTCTGTGCTGTGAACTTACACTCCTCCATCTTGTGTTTACACACAGTGAGAAGCTGATGTTACAAAGCAGAAGAATGTTTCTGTTGTCATTAGATTTTGTATAAGAACAAGTAAATAAAGTAACACTTCACCCTCATTGGAAAGAGGTTTGTGTGTGTGTGAGAGTGATGGTGGTGGTCAGAGGGGCCAATGGGGCAGATTGGCAGCCTCGTTTTCATCAGTCTGCCCCAGGGCAGCTGTGGCTACAACAGTAGCTCACCACCACCAAGTTTGGAGTGAATGAATAATGAACTGTAGAGCGCTTTGTGTATGTTATAGAAATATAATGATTAATTAATTAATGCGTGTGTTTTTAGGCAAGTGTCTTGCCTAAAACACAGTTTTTGCCACTGGCTTCCCCCTGTGACACCTGATGTTCCCGTTGGTCTCCCATCCAAGTAATAAAGAGGCCCTGCCTTGTTTAGCTTCTGAGATCTGACAGGATCAGGCTTTGACAAGGAGGTATGGCCACAGTGCTAAACTCTGCTTGTCTCTTACGGTAAAAGTTGATTAAACTCTTCTTGTTCACATATTCCTTTCAGCTGGTGTCAGGTTGTACTGTGAGACTGTCCCTGTGTCCTGTGGAGTTTGTCTTTCTGCTGTGACTGAGCACAGGAGGTTAGGGGGACACTCTGCAGGTGTTTACAGGGCAAGCTGCTGCTGTGGAAATATATTGGACGCACACACGCCAGGATCTGATTGGTCAGATTCCTCTCATAGCCTTTGAATGGAGCCGATGGGCACCCTAAGCTGCTCAGTTGCGTAATTTGAAATGCAGAAAATTAAGAAACTAACAGATTGAGATACATTTATGTTATTTATAGTCAACATTTATATCATATTTAAAGACTAATATTGCTGAACGATCTCAAATGTTAATGTTAAATAGTTCTGCACATTTGCATGAGTGATAGGGAGGGCGGCTCCTCATCGCCCGTTATGGACCAGCCACCACTGACGTATTCTTTTCTTTATGAGCTGTTCCTCCTACATCTGACATTTGATAGTATACAAATATGTCACAATGTAAAATACTGTTTTCATAAATGCATTAAACTCCTGCAGGAGAGAAACACTATAAATCACTCTTGTGATTCTTCCTCTTACTTTCAAGGGTGCAACAAAAACACGACGTAGGGAGTGACTCATGATGTACTGCGAAAGGTTTATTGTCCAAGTGGAGAAATATAATAGACTTTACAACATCAAACAGGCATTTTACAAGGACAACTTAAGAAATAGGAAGGAGCAACACTTTGACAATAAGCTTAAAAGTCCTACACTGCGCCAAAATGATTCTTATGAGTTTTGGAAATGTTAAAATGTTGTTCACTTCATCAAAAACATACCTGGAGTTGTCTTTTGTTTGATTCACACAATTTTGAGTAACCATTTATTATTATTAGTCTGTCTACATCTAAAAAGCTCCAAACGCTCTATTCCACCTTGTGATGTCATGTAGTGGTAGTTTTTAAGTTAACTGCTACCTTTTACCTTTAGTTCAGTAGAGACTGTTAATTCCATGGCTGAAATCACCCAAATGATTCTAGTGAAGGTGTGTGGCATCGAAAGGCACAATGGAGCACTTCCTGTATTACTTGGATTTGTGCATTAAACATGTGTGAATGAAACAAAACACAACTCCAGGTCTGTTTGTGACGAGGAAACAACATTATAACACCGATAGATTACACTGACGATAAGTTGAACACCTTCATCTCAAAATATGTGCTGAGAGATTTTTCACCTCAAACCCAGGGTCCAGGTGGCTGCCGTCCTCCATATGGATCTTGTGTCTCCTACTCATACATTATCAGTTGTGGGCAGGTGCAATAATTACACAGGTGGCAGTTTATATGCAAGGTTTGGCTTTTTATGAGAGGAATGAGAACCGTAATTGACTATGTTACGTGCAAGCACTATTCTATTCTGCGCACTGCGTCTGTCTCTCTGCTCTCTGTGTGAAGGTGCTGTGAACAGGACAGGTACATCCTATAAATATAAATACATCCTCTGATTCAACAGTCTCTGGGAGAAGCTTGGAGATCAGCTCATGGAGAGAAACTTTCAAAAGGAGCTGTGTTCTGCTAGCTCTCTGGGTGTTTCCCATTTGTCTGAACCACTTCGGACAGATCATCAAAACTCCGCCAAGTGGTGTTCCAGTTCCCTCAAAGCCCTCACGTCCTCCGCGTTCAGCTCCTCCGTTTGTCTCTTTTACCAAGGATGCACGGGTGGATCCTCGGCCGCCTCGGAGCGCTTGAAATTGCCCACGATGCACTGCAAGATTAATTTTTATGAAGCAAGTACTGTAATTGCATTTTAATAAAATAAAACTCATTCTACAATAAAAAGAAGTAAATATGTTGCTATTTTGGTCACATTGCTGCAGATCAAACTATTATCAGGTCAGTGAATTCAAATCAGCACAAATGCAGCAGAATCTCTCAAAGAAGGGATTGGGAATAAAATTAAACTATCATCTGAAAATGTTTCAGCCTGTGTATTCATTTATTTAAGATAATATCAGCCTAAATAACACGATAACAGATGATTCACTCAGCCTTTATTATTCACATGTTTAGTGCATGTTGACATAAAAACACATCTGAACACTTTATATTTGTAGCAGCATTGATGTTTATTAAAACTCTGAGTATGATCTGGTCATGTGACACGGTGCAGTCGCTCCCTCCAGAGCCTGTCCCTCTTGTGCTTCAGGAGCTGTGAGCAGGACACTTGGCTCCGCTTCAGAGGAGCCGACTCCAGAATTGAGAATTGGACCTTGGGAATTAAGAAACCCTCTCTCCTCTCCTGTTGCGGCCAGAGGATTCTAGCCTGGTCATTTCGGTTGGGAGGCTGGTTCAGGTGAGTTGGTACCGATACACTTCACATCCTATAAGATTACGTTTGTTTACACACATGAGGTTTATCAGTTGTTGCCTTCCTTGTTGCCCACCATTTTATGTAAAAGTCTTTTGAATGTTTTGGCTCCAAAATTTAAAAAGCCCATACAAAATGTGTGTGTGTGTGTGTGTGTGTGTGTGTGTGTGTGTGGTGTGTGTGTGTGTGTGTGTGCGTGTGTGTGCGTGTGTGTGTGTGTGTGTGTGTGTGTGTGTGTGTCCTTCTCAGAACAAAAATGAAACTTCCAGCTCCACAAATTGCCCACACTGCAGAAACAAGCGTTTGTTCTCATTCTATTTTGCCACAATGGGGAAAAGTTATTAAAAGGAACAAATGCAGGTGGTGAATGCTGCACATCGCACAGGATGAAGCACAACTCAATCAAACGCCAACAAAAGTATCAGAGGGCTCCACAAAACAGGGAAAAGTCATGTCAATTGAAAAAAAAAAAAGGTCTTCAAAATGTTTTTAAATAGGCAAATAAAAAGGAGACAACAATATAGGACAACAGCATTTATTAGAAAAGACGGGCAGAAAAAAGTCAGTTGTATAAATTGTATAAAAGTTGTATAAATTCAAAGACTATAACAATTGTACTCTGAAGTGTGTTACCATAATCAAGAGGAAGGGGGAAAAAAAGTTCCTTGCCCCTCACCTCAACAAAATAAATGCTTCATTCACCTCATTTTTTTTTTTTTTTTGACTCTTTTCCAACAGTATTGATCTAAAAACTGCCGTGAGAGCCTATTAGTTGCTCTATTTCGTCCGTTTGAGCATAAATGCGCCTTAAAGATGCACTATGTAACTTTTTGGTTGGGGGTCCATCACCTGCTTGTCTCTATGGATACTGTTTTTCATTACTCTGCCGGGAATGTTTATTAAATTACGTAGTTTTATAGCTCAAACTAGCTCTGACTGTGTATGGGTCGCCTCTCCACAGATCTGACCTGTAACTTGTCTGGTTTGGTCTCCATGAAGATAGAAAGGTTTAATAACATACTGTGAATCATTCCAGGCAAAGCAATAACATCTCCATGGAGAAAAGTAAAGTCAGACAATGCACCTTTAACAGTAATGTAACATCAGTCGTAGAAGCCAGTTTGCAACCAAAATCTTACACCTATTTGTGTATGTCTGTGCTGTGGGAGAAGGGTGGAAAATGTAGCCTTATAACTCAACTCTGCAGGCCACAAAATGTCTTTATTTTTGTTCATACTTCATCTTTCTGAGGGCAGGTACATCATATAAATATAAATACATCCTCTGACTCAACAGTCTCCGGGAGAAGCGAGAAAAGCATACACCTCATTCTAGCTGTGGCATACTCTTAAATTTGTCCTGATTTTACGTGTCTATTTATGGACTGTGTTTTTGTTTTTTTATCTTCACATGAAAACTTTATAGTTAGTTTTCACTTTAGAGTTGTATCTGGGGTTATTCGTGCATGTTTGAGCAATCTTTAATCGCTTATTTTCAAGATGCCATTTCACGATCAACCCCCGTTTTCACCCCCACCGGTACACGCCCACTGCTCTGCGCTAACTTCTACTCACGTTCTCCAGTTTTACTTTCTTAACCTGTCATGCGCGTAGGATTCAGCAGTATTGGCAGAGAGCCGTCTACACCTGGAGCAGAGAGCCGTCTACACCTGCAGCAGGGAGCCGTCTACACCTGGAGCAGAGAGCCGTCTACACCTGGAGCAGAGAGCCGTCTACACCTGGAGCAGGGAGCCGTCTACACCTGGAGCAGAGAGCCGTCTACACCTGGAGCAGTGAGCCGTCTACACCTGGAGCAGAGAGCCGTCTACACCTGGAGCAGAGAGCCGTCTACACCTGGAGCAGAGAGCCGTCTACACCTGGAGCAGAGAGCCGTCTACACCATGAGCAGGGAGCCGTCTACACCAGGAGCAGGGAGCCGTCTACACCTGGAGCAGAGAGTCAAAGAGCCGTCAACCAAAGCACCAACCCTCCACCAGGAGCCCACAGGACAGAACCCGGCAACTGCAGCTGACCTCCGCTCCTGATGCAGAGACTCCTACAGAGGAATCACTGGAAATTCTAAAAATATTCCTAAAATAAATAAATATACTTCTACTTTTGTTTCTATTAAACACATTTTATTATAAGATTCCAATCAAAAGCTCAGCTAGAAAGGCGGGTCTGGAATATTGCAACTTAAAATGTCCAAATTGTAAAGTGTATGGGACTTACGTCAAGTTTTAGCACCATGGACAGCGCCAAGTAGAAAAGCAGTATTCAGATTTTGTCATTCCTCTCATTACATACCTTCTTATGCAGTTTTTTTTTTTTTTTTTTTTTTAACCACCTTCTACTTTTCAAATACATATGTAAGACTTCAAATACATGAAGAAAGTTATATACAATTATATAGCTAAAGGAACATACACACGTACACAAACCCATGGTCTTCTCTCAATGAGCATCATGATGAAGTCTCCTGAAATGGTTTTCATTCCACAGCTGTGCCTCAGGGTCGGGGTCACAGATAAAAGCAAATGGCAGCTATTTGAAAACTCTAGCATCTAAAAGCAGTTTTGAGTTATTTTCAGTATTTTTGGTTCCGTACATTCCATACATGTTCATAGTTTTGTAGAAATCTGTAACATTAAAGGATTAAAAACCATATTATGGCTTCTTGTGGCTTTAATCCCCATTTACAACAAGCTTTTTGTCACCTGCAGATTAGACTTTCACATTTTTCTAACTGAAAATGGTGTCCATTTGGAAAACTTGATAAACTAGTCTCCCTCTGCTGTCAGCAACGGAAATTAACTGTGCCAAAATAAACAAATGAAGCCCTCAGGAAATGTGAAGCGTTTATTATTAACACAATTTGACCACAGAATAAATCTGGTAAAAACAGAAGGAGAAGTTTGAATTTTACCTATGTTTCAACAATTGATCAAAACAAAACATTTTTTAAATGATTAGAGAAGACGATTTTGGATTAATGGATTAATGAAACAAACTTGAGTGAAAAATACAGCTCCAGGTAGGTTTATGATGAGAGGATAATGGATAAAAGCTCAAAAAGTCAATTTGGCATAATATTACACCAGTGATACTCACTATTTGTTTCACAAGAGCCACACTGGAAGAGCAAAATCAAGACGAGAGCCACTTATACCGAATATACGCCAACATACCAAGTCACCTTTGCAAATGTGAATTTCTACAGATAAACTGGACATCCCACAACAAAAGAAGCATAGCCAATACATTTTCTATTAAAAACCATTTTTACCTTAATACTGGGAGGAGCAGACACTGCATGCTGGCGTACAGTAGACAGAGTTATATAGTCAATTTTCTTAAACGATCGTCGTAAGAATTAACAACTGAGTTTCGATTAATCATTAACTTTTTTTATATTAAAATTATTATTATTAATCTGTATAAATAAACCCAACTTTACAACATATAAACAAGAACCACATCAGCCCATTTGACATTATGTGTTTAATGCAGCTTTGACACGTTTGTTTACATTTTACACAAACTAAGCTTAAAACCACATGACTCATTTGCATAAACTATAAGGCTGTAAACCAAAAACAAAACAAAAACAACTCTTTCCTTGTGTGCTGATGTGGTTCAGCTTCTCTCAGACTAAAGGACACGACTCAGTGGAATATGAGTGTTCTCTCTGTGACAGAGGATGTTGATGATGATGATGGTGAGTGTGTTCTGTGTGTGTGTGTGTGTTGGAGATGGTTCATGTTTTCACTGAGAGGAGCAGAGAGCCGTCTACACCTGGAGCAGAGAGCCGTCTACACCTAGGAGCCGTCTAGAGCAGAGAGCCGTCTACACCTGGAGGAGTGAGCCGTCTACACCTGGAGCAGCCGTCTACACCTGGAGGAGTGAGCCGTCTACACCTGGAGCAGAGAGCCGTCTACACCTGATGTGTCGTGTTGGAGATGGTTCATGTTTTCAGAGATCAGACATGTGCAGGTTTAGAGCAGCTCTTTATTTAACTCATTTCAGTCACTTTATTTATATTGATCACTTTATTTCTATGACGTTAATCAAGAGCATGTTCTACTTTTTAAAATGCGGCTCAGGGAGGGGGTCGGGCGCAATATTTTCTAATATTTTTTGCGGTTGAAGTTGCTGGTGGGTTAGTTGAAAGTATCGGTCAGGTATAGGTCATTTATACATGGACCCATGCATCACTAGTTGATGTGTCATGGCGCCCCCTTTAGGAAACACCATTAATTAAGCCTTGATTTTTACTTAGTGTAATGCAGATGTTTGTGTCACAATGTTCACTATACGTTTATCTTGCACAATTGAACAAATATATTGGCGGTGTTTTTTGGTATTTGGTATTTTTGGTAAAAGCTTGAGAGCCACCAATTAAAGCTTGGCGAGCTGCACAATCAGTATCCCTGTATTACACAAAACTGACTCTTGTGAGCTTTAAGCTATGTTGTTATCTCCTCAAAACACAACTCCAGGTCTGTTTTTGTTTCATTCACATTTGAGTAATCCTGTATTATTTATCTGTCTGCATCTCCCAAATGCTCTGTTCCACCTTGTGATGTCAAGTAGTGGTAATTTTCAATTTTACAACTCCCTTTCACCTTTAGTTCAGGCAAGATTGGCAGTTCCAGGGTTGAAATCATCCAGATGATTCTAGTGAAAGTGCATGGATTTATAAACACAGTAGAGCACGTCCTTTATCAGCCTGTTACGACCCAGCTCGCTTGGGGTGAGGGACGTAACAACAAAACCAAGATGTTAAATGGAATAAATTAAATAATGTTTAATTAACAGGAATGTAAAAGGTAAATTAACAAAACAAACTAAAATATATACAGAAAATAACCTAAACTAAAAAACAACACAACAGAATTACACAGTTTTGCGCCACAAAACGGGTCACAGAGGCTTACACAAAATGAGTGGTTAACTAAGGGACACACACAACCTAAAAACTAAATACAAATTCCCCAAATTAAACCACATAAGCCAACAAATAAAATTGAGTGACCAAATAAAAAAAAAAAGGCACAAAACAGAACTAAACTACACACGCGAACACAAACACAAAATGGCAGACTGTCCACCAAGGCCACGGTGTCGGCGGCAAGGTGGGGCATTTGAGGGCCGTGCCCCCCCTAGCGGCCACTGGAGCCCCACCCCCCAGCACAGGCCGTTATTATGACGTTATTTTTGGCGTAGTTCACTTCGGGCTGAGGGCACAAGCTTTACTGTTTATTTACTGTAGTCTGATTGGACAACTGTCACGTCACGTCAACCTGCTGCGTCAACTCGTAGCAGCCTCACGATTAGCGGCAGCTAGCTACTTTAGTCTAAACCTCCACACAGGAAATGGCGAGGACAGAGTCAAAGACACACTGACAGACCCGCCGCCGGGACCCGGGACTGTCGCTATCGCTGCTGGGGCCAGGACATTCTTTGCCGGGACCAGGGACAGTCGCCGCCCGGACTCGGGACAGTCACTGCGGGGAGCCACATCTGGAAGCATGTGGGGCGTGTCCTCTCGGCTTTCATTCACTCCCATAGAGAGACACAAAACTGCCGGAGCTGTATTTCGCCTTCTTCTTTAATGTGGCGTATTATTTCCCCATTGAAAAATAATCCAAATGTATCCAGCACATGTTCCCATCAAGACCTGGTGTTTGAAATAACAAACGTTGTTCTTTACTGCCAGCGCATGAACACGCTCAACCACTAGATCTGGTCGCTGCTTCAGACGCTCCTATAACAGGTGCCATATCACTATGTTTTATAACAAATAAAAATGGTCAAGCACAAAATGCTGTCCGTGTCTTCACTGTCATGAATGTTGTGTTTGTGTAGACATGTACAGGCTTATATAATGTGTACAATGATCTAGTTCACACAATTTGCTACCAAAATAGAGACTGACTCATTGGATTATTTTGACACAATCACCCAGAGTGAAATCTGGTAGACTACATCTTCTGCTTCCAGATCCAGATGTGGTGGGCGTGTCCACTCAGCTGTAGATGTGGTGGGCGTGCATCTTAACAACTTGATCTGGTTGTCGCTGCGCTGCGGCTGCTGCTGCTGTAGACGCTCCATGTCAACAACTAATATGGTTCTTGTGCTCTCTTTCAAGTCACAAACCTGCCGATAAAAATACTCAAAGATAAACTGTTGCCAGTCCTGTTACTCTCAGGGGTCTGCGTGTGTAGAGATAGGCCTATATTATATGTACATGTATGCAATGTGACATTTCACACAATTTGCTGCCTTAATATGGGTCTAAACTAGGATCAAACCAGATATAAAATGCCTTTCTTGTAGACTACAGGTAGACTACATCTCCTGCTTCCAGATCCAGATGTGGTGGGCGTGTACCAGTCAGGTACAAAAGAAGTAACTACCATATAGGCCTTCAGTCTTTTACACGCTCAGTATTTGTCATCCCCAATGCACATGTGTAATCGGTCGGTATAGAATAAAAAAAAATGTGAATGTGTTTGCCTATTATGCTTTGTGGTACAGAATTTACATTCATCTGACCAGAGACAGACAAGGAGGTTAGAGCATCAACATCACTGAAAACCACTACACAATGAACACATAAACTGTATAGAGTTTAGAGTTTAGTTTAGAGGCTTGTATGCCTTTTGAAAATGGGCTGTAGAGCCAATTGTCCTGAAATGCACAGTATAAATATACAAGCAGGCTGTAGAACAATGATAAGAATAATGTCTTACATGTGTCATGCACATGTAGTCATCATTTATTAACACCACACTTGATGGTCATAAGCCATAGCTGCAATAGTATGGGGCTGACTGACAAATCTGCAACACCAATCACACACACCACTTTCATACTGGGGTAGGTGGGTGAAGTGTCTTGCCTAAGGACAGAGCACCAGATCGTGGTTTATCACAAGCAAGAATCGATCCTTTGACCTTCGAGTTGAGAGGGCCACTGCTCTAACTAATGAGCCACTGTTGCCTCATACCGTGGAGCGTCCTTCCCATGTCATTGAACATCCTGTAAGAACACCGTCCTCCTCCTGTGAGACAGGCGAGGCCTGCTAACAGGTGCAACTGATTAATAACCTATAGAAGCTGGTGGCATCCTTTTGTCAGTCTTTGGAGTATGCAGGTAGGAATAAAGGTCAGGTAAATTATATATAGAACAGTGAGACAGACATAGTTATAGGATAGTTTAGTATTTCAGTTTAGACATTGGGAGAGTTTCAGTTTAGTCAGACATTTTTAGTTCACAGTGAGATTTTGAGTTGAGACATACAGATATACATGTAGATGTAGTGGAGATTTGAGTTATATTATAGTGAAGATTAGAGTTAGGTTATACAGGGTACAGTTATAGAGAATATTTGAGTTCAGTACAGGGTTAGAATACGTTCACAGTTTAGAGATAGGCATAGTTTAATTTAGAGTTAGGGATACATTTCAGTTAGGACAGTTAGTTTATATTAGGTTATTGAAGTGTAGTTTCAGTTATAGGGGAAGTTAGGGTGAGTTACATTATGGACCCCAAAATTGTCCAGGAGCTGGTCCAGTATTTGGTACACCAAAGGTTCCCTAGTGACGCCGATGGTACGCAGAGGGACATAATCAAAAGGAGGGCAGAATCCTGCATGGTGAAGGGTGAGCACACAGCAATTGTTCAAGAATTTTACATGAATGTGCACACTTATTGCCATGCATGTTGGGAACGTGTCTACCAGATGGGCAGCTGTATCACAAGTGCCGACGGAAGCGCTCCTTCTAGTTTCACTGGGCCAAAGTGGTCCTGACCGCTGAGGAGGCAAGTGAAGTTTTTGAGGAATTTCATACTAGCCAAATTGGTGGACACTTTGGGAGGGAAAAGACCCACAGTGCCATCATTTTGAGATATTACTGGCCTGGAATGCAAGCTGACATTCAGAAATGGGTAAGCTGATTCTTGATTACATTGATTCATATAAAAGTCTGAATACAGTCTGACACAATATGTCTCTTAATTCCAGATCAATGAATGCCCCCAGTGCCAGAAAAAACATCTAATCTGAAAGACAAAAAAAATGTACATCCCCATTGAGGTAAGTGCTTAAAATGTAGTACATTTAGCATAGAGGATTTCACTGAATTGCTCAACTTTATGTTCTGTAATAGGTATCTGAACCACTGGAGCTTGTGGGAATGATCTGGTGGGGAAACTACATCCAACAAAAAATGTATACCATTACATCTGTGTAATGGTGGATTATTTTACCAAGTGGGCAGAGGCATACCCTCTTAAAACCAAAACTGCAGTGGAGGTGCAGGAGTGCATTTTGGATTTCTTTTATAGATTTGGTGCTCCAAAGAGGCTCCTTACTGACCAAGGATCAGAATTTAGAAACAAGGTAAGATGCAATTATACAATTGTCCATTACGTCAGAACAGCTGTTACAGCTGTTTGTGCTCCATTAGCTGAACTCTCAGCTGTGCGCCAAGCTGGGAATCAAATGCAGCCTGACCTCCCCCTACCACCCTCAGACCAATGGGCTGCTAGAAAAACTGAATGGGACCATTCAAAGGCAAGTTTAATCTCATAAGACATACACAGTATATTAAGTTTTGTGATGATTTGTGAATGTATTTCAGATCCCTCAACAAAATGGTAAGTGAGCATCCTGACACGTGGGACCAGGCGTTGCAGGCCACAATGTTTGCATTGCGTACCAAAAAGCAGCTCACCACAAACCATAGCCCTTATTACTTAATGTTTGGGCGTGAGGCAAGATACCCATCGGAAATACCAGAAAAATATGAGGATACTGTACATATCCACTGTATAAAATGTATTGTTCATTTGTGTATTTCCTTTCAGGTAAATGAGGACAGTGTCACATCAGTGATGCTAAAAGAGGAATTGCATGAGGGCCTGAAAATACAAAAGAACATTTATAGCATCGTAAAAGCAAATGTGGCTAAAAGCCAAAATAAAATAATTAAGAAACGGATGGACACAGGAATAGAGGAAAATTTGCAGGTTGGGAACCTTGTTCTTCAAAAACAACAAAGCCCTACAGAGGAAAGGGGGGAAACTGGAGAGTGATCTCTTGGGACCGTTCACTATTATGGGTAATTAACTCAAGTCATTATCTCCTTAAATCACGTGTTTTGAAGATGAATTTATGTCTCAATGAAATATTTCCTTTCACAGCTATGGATGGCAAAAGTATTACTATTGAAGACAATAAAAAAAGGAAAAGTGTGGTCAATATTGACCATTTAACAAGATATATTGTCCCCGCAAAGCGCATACCATCCAAACTCCAGCCTCAGCCTCTGCCGCCCCACCAGCCACAGCCTCAGCCTAACTCACACCACAGTCTGTCTGTGATAGAAATCTGTGAGTAGTATGGCACCTTCCAAAGTATGTAGGTATAACCATTAATTGTTATTGTCATTGGCAGTGATACAGGAACTGTGGGCTGGGAGAAACCCCGGCAGGTGTCTGTGGGCCTGCATAGGCAATTACCGCCTTTATACAGAGGACCTGATGACACTGTCTCCAAACACTTATGTAGAAAATGAGGTATGTGTATGTGTGTCTTTCCAGGTTGTGAATGCATACCTTACAGTCTTAACAAGGGCAGCGGACAGGCCGATGGTCCTGGACAGCCTCTACCTGACGGCACTGTGAGAAGGAACTGCCAGGCCCCTGAAGAAGGTAATTATATGAGCCACCCATGACTATGCATGCACTTTTTATTGTAATGAATTTATATTCCAGCTCAATCTGCTCAATGATGAAGTGGCAGTTGGGGGAGTGTGCCACAACAGCCATTGGACATTGATTGTAAGCATTGTGACTAACGCAATGTGTACCTTCATTTTAATTTGCAATGTCTTTTCTCCTTCTTCTTCAGGTCATATATATTAAGGAGCATAGGGCCGTGTTTCTGGATCCCTTTGAGGCAAGAAAGGACCAGATAAAACATTGCCAAGATATAACTAGGTACATTTTTTGCCATGCCAGAATTCCATAACACAATCTGTTCTGAGCAAGTATATTTTCCAGAGGACTACTACGCAGGTACATCCCTGCTCTCCCCCGATGGTCCTGCACCACATTGCCCCACCCCAGACAGAGGGATGGTAGTTCCTGTGGGGTGTTCATTTGCAAGGTAAAAAAAAAAAAAAAAAAGTATGATGGTGCTTGATCAGTCACTTTGCATCTTTAGCTTGCAGACCGATTTCTCTCTGGGGAGCTACCACATTACCGTGTAGACCCAGAGGGAGTTGCAGCTCTTAGAAAAGAGATACTTACAACACTTCTCCAGGCCACAGGTGCAGTGAAGTATTGAACTGAGGCATTCACCACACTAGCAGCTCTGACTGCATCAGTAAACCCATTCTTGCATTAAATAGTATAATTAATAACATGCAATTAAAAATGTTCTGTGTTCACAGACGACTTGAAAAACCGTTGCCACGTTTGTGGCATCATTTGGGAAAAAGTCTCTCTGGACGAGGATGAAGAGGGAGACATTCATTGGGTAAAGGCCTTTCCTATCCAAAATTATGTCAGTTTGGGGTACTGTTCAAAGTTAATGTGAAGCCCACCCTCTCTCCCATTTATTTTTTTAACATACAGATCCAGTGTGATGGCTGCGATAAGTGGTTCCGTCTGAGTCCAAATACTGTGGAGAAACTGATATTTGTATATAAAAATAAATAAAATAACCCTGTTTTGCCATCCTTATTGTGGCATAAGCACAGACATCAAGTAGGAACACAAACACAGTCACATTACATCCTGATCTCCTACTTTTTCTTTTAACCCGACCTTTATATCATGAACACAGACTTCATCTCACCATCATTACGATCAGGTGCAGGCAATCTTCTTAAACTAGGGGTGATGGCTGCAGGTGAGGTGGGCGTAGACATGCCCCACCAATCACGGGCCAGGGCTCCCACAGCAGGAATCAAGGTGTGCCAACAAAATATTTTAAAGCACACACAAAACAAATTACAACTGCAGGCTTAGGGCCGTAAAAAGCCGAAATATTCTGGCTTTGTGCATTAAGAGAATGAAACAAAACACAACTCCAGGTATTTTTTCAATGAGGAAACAACATTATAACATAGATCAGAAAGCAGCCTAATATGAGCCCTTTATAAAACAGACATTCACCTTTGGAAGAAGCGGACCCATTCTTTCTAATCTTCATGTTTTATTATGATGTAGGATGATGACTTGCTTTTACTCTGGCTTCATTGTGCCGCTGTTACTGTGAGCTCAGCACTTTCTCTCCGGTCCTGATCCGTCTGGAGAAATTCTGAATAATGTTTGGCTTCGTGGCACTAATTCAAACAGAGCTCCAGTGGAATCAGACTGCACCAGGAGCTCGCTCGCCTCATTCACTGTCTGAATTGGATGAATAACATGGCATCAGTGCTACAGGGACATTAGGCCAGAGCAATAAATGGTACTGAAATCTAGACTTTTTAAAGGTGATGATTTTTACTGTTTTAAAACAGAACTGGTTCAGTATAAACGGTTTGCTGTGGTCCAGTTTTTCCTCATTTACTTTATGACTTTAAGCATTCTGAGTCTTCTACTTATTCACCAGAATGAGTTTATAAACATGAACAACAATACAGGGTTTCCGCGGTGTCTTAAAAAGTATTAAAAGCAGTGAATTTATGAATTTAGAAATAATACCTTAAAAAATACCTTGAATTTTTATATCTAGGTCTTAAAAATTGTGCAGTACGTAACTTCTTTGCATCACATTTCTCCTCAGAAGTTTAATTTGTCAACCACCATTATTTGGTTAAATAACGTCGCCGAAATAAAGAGCGGCGGAACCAATAATTGAGAACGCAACGCAGGCCCGGGTCAAAATACTCCGAACATGTTACTGAAGATCACGAGCTACAGCAGCAAAAGTAACAAGCAAAGCAGAAGAGCGGAAAATCAAAGACAATCTCAGTAGAACACTAAGACCCCGTTCACATTTAAAACAAATCCATGTATCACCATATCGGAAACGATCTGCGTCCAGACACGTTGTTTCTATTTCCGCAATCAAAGCCACACAGTAATGTAAAACGGCCTGAAACGCTAGTCACGTCCTGACGACACATGAGCAGTAAAAACAAGAAGTCTGAAGTTGCAGCAGCTGATTTTGAGCCGAGGGAGTGTAAAAACAGTGTTTTCATGGACCGACAATGAGGTTCAGTTGTTACTTAGGGTAACTAATGGATTTTGAGACGAGCATGGTGGCGCAGAGTGAGAACTGACTCGTTTCTGTGTCCGCAAACCTTCCCTATCCACACAGCTTGAGCATATTTGTTTTATAGAAATTAAACTTAAAAGCACATGGCTCATTTGCATAAACTAAGTGCTCAAAAAAACAGCTCGCTATTGTGCGCCGATGTGGTTCAGCTTCTGTTGGACTAAAGGACACGACTATATGAGTGTTCTTTCTGTGACAGGGGTGTTCTGCTGATGGTGAGTCTGTTCTGTGCTTCTATTGCGTTGGAGATGATTCATGTGAAACTTTTCTAGAGATTATACGTCTGCAGTTCATACGCATAGACGTATATATGAATATATGTTAGCCTCTTAGTGTTTTGGCGGTGAATTACTTCGCGGCGCATAGACCTACATCAGCGTATCAGTGTTTTCAGGCGTCCACACAGTGCCAGATCAGATCCGTATTCAGATGAATTTGTGGGAGCTGGCGGCACCAGATCGTTCTGTTTTCAATCGGATTAGTGTGGATGAATACTGTATCCGCAACAAAAATGACTCAAATATGTAGTAGCGTGAACGGGGCCTTAGTCTGACTAACGGCGTTCTGTTGATTTTTAACGTTGGTTTTACATTACCGAGTGACACATTTCATGCTGCGGTTACGGCGAAGAGTCTCTACTCCCCAGATTCCTTTGTTTGAGAAATAAATGGACACAAATTTAAGATTTTTTTTTTTTTTTTTTTGCTGGTAGGTCTATGAAACAGGCCATGAAATAGGTGTTAAGTTTTTATTTAAATGGTCTTAAAAAGGTCTTAACAATGCTTTCAAATTACAAAAGGCTTTCTAATTACAGACACAAATGTCATGAGCTTATGTTATATAATATATGGGTTTGACTTTCTGAAATGAGTGACAAAAATATTGAGCTTTTACATGTCATGGTATGTCATTTATTTCAAGTCCAAGGTTCATCCCCCCACGTCCGAACAGCCCCCACTGGAGAGTTTTAAGTCTCGTCTTAAGACCCACTTTTATTCTCTGGCTTTTAACACCGCGTGAGTTGTGGGCTCCTCTGTGTTTTTTATATATATATATTTTTATTGTTTTTATTGTATTTATTTCTATTCTATGATTTAGTTTTTATTATTTTACTGTTTATATTATTTTAACACTAGTATTATTTTAGTAGTTTATTTTATCATCTTATTACTACTGTTGTTATTATTATGTGTTTGTGAAATGTGCTATAGAAATAAAGTGGATTGGATTTCAAAGTATCATTATGCCAGTGGTGCCTACACTTTTTCAGCATGTGACCAAGTCAAAATGATCTACCTACTACAAAGCCAAGCAAACTGTACTGCACTGAAACACTTTTTTGGACCCTCACCCACAGTTTGAGAACCACTTCTTTAAGAGAACTTCCACTGGCACTTTCCACAAAACTGGAAAAAAGTGGGTAAGATTTTTGAACCTGGTTTTTCAAGTTCCAAACTGGAGTTGCATTCTTTTACTGGTTTTACAGTGATATTTACCAGCCTCTGCACATTTAACATACACACATCGTGACAAATACAGCCATCAAAGCAAAATCCCGATGCCTCACTCAACCTTGGTTACAAATTTAAAAAGTCAACCAGCTGTTCGCCAAAAAACATCTTCCACTGCAAAGCGACCAAGACTTAATGTTGCTGTAAAACCACAAGAACAAGAAAGTGTGAGCTTAGTCAGTTTGTCTTCTGTACCTCTCGCTTAACAAATGGAATCCTGCTTTGTTGTTGCTCCACATACAAAATGTTCGCTGCAAACTTGGGATGATTTAGGCATTCAAAAGTTGTCTTTTTCGTCCTTCCCGTGGATCAATCCTGCCCATCGCCTTCGCCTTCCACTATTTTTCAATTCCGTTGGAGAGGGAAACAGTTTGAACAGAGGTTTGCAGTCACACATCTGATTCCCGTTTGCATTTATGGAATTCGCAAACAAATTTCTCGAGCCGTTTTCCGCTGTTAGGACATTCAACAACCAGACAATTATGATCTCCGAATCCCAAAACTAAAATATGACAATATCAGGACCAGAAACAAAAGTGATATGTTTCAAAAGACTTGAAAAGATCGGCTTTGTCAATAGATGCATCCCACTGGGAAAACAAACATGGCAGTTTGATGCTCACTTTTTCAGAAAATCCTTCCCAGTATGCAATGCACAATGACCGGAAGTCCGAGATTCTTGATGCGTCTATTAACATGCAAACTGACGGTATGTGTTAAATCTCCTGTTTCTGCTGATTACCACTCCACAGCAAAACAAAATTCAATTCCGTCAACTGGACAACTGGAGCGAAGACGTTCCGCTGCCGCCTAAAGAAAGTTGTCATGGAAACTTTAACGGTCAGCTGATCTCTTCTCACATAACCAACCTAGAGCTGAGGACCCATCAAACAATGAAGAAAATACTACCTCATCTAACGCCCATCGGAGTCCCACCGCGGAGTACATGCGCAAAAATAAAGCAAGCTGTGAGAATTGCAGTTGTAGTGGACAAAAGAGATGAATGAAGGTGGAGGAGTGCCCTTCTGAGGCGGCGTGTACTCTCCTTCAGGCAGAAAAACTCGTGTACTCTGCTAAAGCCCCAGGGCCAGAGCATCAGAGCAGCGTAGAACAAGAGCAGTACAAAGAGTCCACTTAAGACAGCCACACTTCAGCTCATACACAGTACACAGGAGGCAGGGAGCGCAGACAGAGGGGGATACAGACTGTGAGCTGAAGAGAAAGGCCAGTGTCCGGTCTTAGTGCTTTTCCTGGAAACATAGACTAAATTCAGACTGCGGGGCTTAATGCTCAATTCAGATTTTTTTTTTACAAGGTTGTTCAAATTTCCAATTAAAAGCGACTTGTATGTGATCTCCAGTGTGAACTTTAAATGCACCAAAAGTGTCCCGCATGCACATTGGAGGACACGACGACGTCACATGCAGCGAGTGCGCTCAGTGTTTACGGAAGTAGTCTAAACATGGACGTGAGCATTGAGCATCTGGATATTTTAAAGTTGCTGTCGTACCGGAGCAGAACATGCACAGTTTATTTGCATCTTATTTGCTTATTCCGCGTTTAGATGAGCACTTTCGGGAGGCAAAAGTGTGTGGAATTTGATTAGATATGCATGTCAGGCAGTATTCACTTAAAACAACAAGGGCATCTTTGGACATACGGAAGTTTTCACGTCACACATTTTCATCAGCTGCTCCTTCCACAAAGTTGTCCCACCATCGATTTCTCCAGGTCTCGTCCATATCCGTCTGACTCGCCTGCGGTGAACTGGTGCATCCAGAATTTGACAGAGGTGATTGCAGATCCTTCTCTGTTCACTAATAGTGTCTCTGCAGAGTCTCGACATTTGTTGGGAGCCTCCTGTAAGTTTATTAGAGCTGTCAGAGGAGCTTGAAGGTCTGATGCATGGAAATTAGTGATGGGCGAAAATTTTACCATTTTTAAGCCCCAAAAACGCCGTCACCGTCTAAACGAAAGGCACTTCCGATGAAATATTTTGTTTTCAGCTGCAAGTGTTCTTGAAACAGACAGACCCTTAAAACGTGTATTATGTAATTTTTATGTTTGAGGGTCCATCACCTGCTTGTTTCTATGGATATGTCATTGCTCTGCTTTGAATGTTCAACAAAATGACATTAAACAGCTCTACTTTACATTTATTAGATTACAGGTGGTTTTATAGCTCAAAAGTTCCAAGAGAAACAAGCATTCTGACTGTGAGCGGCGTTGCCCCTCCACAGATCTTTCCTGCAACTTGGTCTGGTTTGGTCTCCATGATGATAGAAAGGTTTTATACGAAGTCAAAGCAAAAACATCTCCATGGACTAAAGCATTTAATGGATCCTCCACCAGAAAAGTTACACAAAGCACCTTTTTAAACAAAAAAAAAAACAAAACAAAAACAACTGGCATTTAATAAGCACAATCTAAATTAGAATGTTTTACAGACAAACACATCTTTAATGTTGTGTCTCTCCAAATTCCACTCTATTTTTCTCTTAACCTTCCATTCCTAATAAAATCTGTCAGCTGTAGAAAAGAGAAAATCTTAAAATGAACAACAAAAGTATTCCCGCCATCTTATTATAAATGTACAACTTTTCGCAATACTTCTTGGATTGTTGGCACCTCTTGGGAGAATAAACTCAAAATTCTGCAGACTGCACTTTAATCCTGACAGTTGTTGCAAGGTGAATTATGGCTTGGCATTTTGTAAAACCTGTTCCGCAAACCTAATACCTGGTGGTGCTGCTAAATCTGTCTGCGGCGGTGGAATTTAAAAATATTGGAGCTGTCACAGGAGCTGTGCCGGAATATTCGCACTGAAGTGATGCTAAAGTTACTCTAACATCTGTTAAGAGACTCCCAGGAGGGTGGGGGAGCGCACAGGAGACACTAAATGAAACAACAAGGCCCCAGATCTGGAGTCCGAAGACGGGATTTAAAACCAGGCAGGTGGGCCTTCAGCATGGTTCACCCCAAACACTCTGCGCCTCCATGTGTAAAAAACCCTCAACTGAACACATCATTACTAAACATTATATATGGAGTCTTAATAGCATTATCTTCTGTTCCTAGTGCTGTTTTGGTCATTTTAGAGCAAACTAAGGCTGGGCAATTAATCAAATAAATTCAATTAATTTGTGCTTTTAATAATCGAGAGTTCCATTGGCGTACTGTACCCTCAGACCTAGACCTTCAGCCACTCACATTTACAAATACACTCAAGGTTTCAATGCAATGCACTTGTGAACGTGTAACCCCCAAAACCACACCAGGTCTGACTGGACACTGTAGTTTTCTCAGGACATGTCCTTACTTATGAAATGTTTGACAGTAAGTGTAACTGAATACAGTTATTCATAATTTGTACTCTGATTACATAACTCGGGTACATGTAATCTATTACTCACCAACACTGCCTGAATTTCTGCTTCAGTGAGTTGTAATTGGATTACAGTTACTTTGTAGAAATAAATGGATTACACGGTGGTATTTTCCTGTTTTCACATTTTGGGCTGTACCCCCCTCCTTTTTTTTTTTTTTTTTTTTTTTCGGTAATTCCACACATTGCCAGAAACAAAACCAGGTCTAAATTAGATCTAAACTAGAAAAGCACTCAGAGAGCGCAGACCTCCGCCAAGGACTACCCCCATTTTTTATCTAAATTGCGATAAAATCAGTCTTCTGGATCAGATCCGGATCAGCCTTTGGAATATGAAAGAGGATCCCATTGTCCATCCCTGAGTCAAATTTCATGGGGTTTGGTCAATAATTAACCGAGATATTGAGAAACTAAATTTTTGGCCCCATTTACCACAATGTTAACTAAAATTTCAAAGTGATCCAGAATCCAGGATTTCTTCCGGATCACCCCCAAAATAAAATCAGTTCTTCCTTTTCACATTTCCAACAAATCCTGAAAATTTCATCAAAATCGGTCCATAACTTTGAGTTATGTTGCTAACAGACAAACAAACAAACAAACGCCGGCAAAAACATAACCTCCTTGGCGGAGGTAACCAGGACTAAAACCAGGTTTAAACTAGATCTAATCTAGATCTAAACCAGGACTAAACCAGGACTAAAACCAAGTCTAAAACCAGGACTAAACCAGGACTAAAACCAAGTCTAAAACCAGGACTAAAACCAGGACTAAAACAGGATTTAACAGGTCTAAATCATGCTGCGTGGACGTGTCTCCTCTTCTTCTATCAATAATATTTTTAATACAGTTAAGTAAAGACTGGGCTTTTATTTTCTTTTAACAGGCAAAACATCTTATGTTACGATATCCTCATCTTTGCTTCTCTACAGCAAATCAAGTAATCCAAAGTATTCAGATTATGTTACTCACTTTAAGTAATTTAGTGGATTACGTTACAAACTACATTCTGGGGTATGTAATCTGTAATCTGTAGGGGAATACATTTTAAAAGTAAACTTCCCAAAACTGAATACAGGGTATCCCAAAAATGTACATCATTTTAAAAACAATTATCTAGAACACTACTAATATCTAGCTCAATGATGATGTTGATGCTGATCTACGAGATCCTTTAGTCCTGATTAAGCAGCCTTCCTCTTTACATTTTTGGTACCAAGTCCAAATTTGTTTGCCTGTTGGTGAAGTTTTTCCAAATTTTCTTTTGTTTTGTAGTGTTTCTCTCAGCATTTTTATAGTTAAGCCTCGACTACGTCCCTCCGAACCACGTGAATCCTTGCAAAACTAAGACACACCCCCAGCATGGAAGTCCCTGACTTTGATTTGATTTTTGGACATATTGCTCAGCCCTAGTGCAGCTTTCTATTAAAAATATATATAAAAATTTGTGTTCTGGCTCCAATGGCCATTGCAATTTTACTTGACTGCACTCGGTCCAGCTGCAGCTCAGTGGGGGACTGCTCTTATTTCTGTGACACACACGGGGACTGGAGCTCTTTTTTGCTGTACTGCTTTTGAAGTCTGCGGAGTCCTCAATTTTGGTGTTCTCTTCAACACTAATTTCACATTGAAACAGCACGTCAATCAAATAACCCAGTCTGTGTTCTTCCACCTCATAAACATCGCCTGACTCTGCTCCGCCCTGTCTTCCTCTGCTGCTCAAACCCTGATCCACACTTCCTCACCTCCACATTAGATTACTACAGCAGCGTTCTCTGCAGCACACCCTCCAAATCTCTCACTAAGCTACAATACGTCCAAAACTCTGCTGCCTGCCTCCTCACACACACCCGGCCCATGAACACACTCTCACTCAGCTGCACCAGTTATAATTCTACTGTACACTAATATTTGAGTCCAAATGTGGTTTCATTTGAAATGACACAGTACACATTAAATGCACAGTATTTACAGATTTCAGTGAGCGTGCATTAAGGACAATGTACTGGAGCTTCTGGAGCTTCTTTTGTGCTGCAGAGCTCTTTGGAATCCATCCCTTATTATGTTCTTCCTCCTCCAGGGGACCATGTCAGCAAGCACCAAAATACCGCTCATGTACACCACTGACATGATGAAGTACTCCAGCCACAGGTCCTGTGTGTATATATATATATATATATATAAAATAGAGAGAGATACATATGTTTATATAAGAAAGGTCACTATGACAGCTCTTTGTATTTGTATTGGCCACTGTTTGTAAAAAGAAGTAAATAACATTAATTCATTTTTTTCAACCACACTGAATAAACAATGGCATTTTCCTAAAAGCCATTTTCTAAACAGTGCAAATATTTGGATGTTGCATCTTTGCAAAATTCTGTCACATTTCCCAGTTCCACGCAGACATTTTCACAAACCCATCTTCTCCATCGTCACAAAGCTGACTCCTGCCTCTGTGCTGACTATGGAAGACATGTTCTTTTATTTTCCGTGGTGGTGTAAGTGCAGAACCCATCGCTGTCCATCTGAGCATCACCTTTGAATGCAAATAAACACACATAAGAACATTATTAAATAGAAAAGGTAAAAAGAATGTTTTTGTATACATAACATTTGCCACATTGTGACAGTTCAACACAGTCTTTGGAGTATAAGTGGCTGATGACATCAGCTCAGTCCAAAAGTCCTCCATGTTGTCTACACAGAGTTTGTGCTGGGTTTTGTGGCTTGTCGTGGGCTTTGACAGCCCCAGGTTCATACATTTAAAGGGCAGGGCAACTTTCATAAAGTCATCCCCAGAATGAAGGATGTTGCATGAAATCTATCTACTTCTGTTCTATTTCCAAACAGTGACCCTCTGTACAGACCAGAGTAGAACAAAGGCATATATGACTGAACACTTATGGCTTAGCTTCACTGCATGGTTCCTTTTGCAGTTTTTAACAATGCATTTTTCATTAGGAAGAATGAGGAAGTCCAGAAGCTGTTTCACTGCACCATGGTATCGTGCACAAATTCCTCCGAAGTGATCAGTGGGTAATCATCAAAACACTTACCCTTTGGTAACACACCAGCAGACCTCCTGGTGCACACCTCTACAGGCTCCAGCTGTGAGCAGAGTGCAGAATCCAAGGAAATAGCATCAGGGGAAACATCAGAGGTTGAAAACAGTCCAGCAATATTTGGATTCATTAAGCTAGACCCTAATGTTTCTCATATTGGACCACAGGAAAACAAATCAGTTTTCAACTCTAGCGCTGTTTTCCTTTTCTGTTCCAAATAGTGATGGTGTTTAGACTGAGAATTCAGAGCATTAAACTAGTTTTCCATTCTTCCAAAAGCTTGTAATCTTGATGCTTTTGTGTTTACATTGTAAATAGTTGAAATCTCAAACAGATTATTTAGTGTGACTGTTCATTTCCATAAGTACTTCTTCCATATTTAACACAAAACTATGAAGAAAAGAAAAGTTAATTACAGATGCAGCAGCTTTTGTGCATTTATTGGGTCTAGTGGTTTTACTATAGCTGAATTTATCTTATAATGTTGTTTCCTCATCACAAACAGACCTGGAGTTGTGTTTTGTTTCATTCACACAAGTTTAACACACAAACCCTGCAGATTTAGGAGCTATTCTCTCAAACACTTGTGATGCCATGTGATAATACAGTAAGTGCTCCACTGTATTTTTAAACTGCACACACCTTCACTAAAATCACATGGATCATTTCAGCCCTGGGACTCCAATCTCTACAGAACAAAAAGGTAAAAAGTAGCTGAAAATAACTTGAAAATCATCAAAGCGGAACAGAGCATTTTGAACTTTGGGGACGTAGACGGACTAATAATAAAAACTTACTCAAACATGTGTAGATGAAACAAAACTCAACTCCAGGTCTGTTTTTGATGAGGTAACAACATTCAAACATGGCATGAAGCTCATAAGAGTCAATGTTGTGTAATAGAGGACCTTTTAAAAGCTGAATAACACATCAGTGAGTGTATAAGTATATGTCTCCACCTGGTCCTCTGTTGAGTGGCTGTATAATAAACGGCGTGTCAGCTCTAATACAGCTTCTGCAGGTGGAATACTTGTTTATCTCATCAACAGGACCCAAGCCAGACTCCCACACGATTGTTTTGTGGCACATTTGCACAAGATGGATGACCTGCCCTCACATCTCCTTAACCTGAGCTCCACCGGTTGATGTCTTCTTACTCCACCTATCGAAGAAGGTTAATCCACACCGACAACACAGACGTCAACGGGGTGTAGTGTTGAGCATGGCCTGTCGTGTCTGGTCCGCTATGTGTGTTAACAACTTTACTCAGACATTTTAGCCATTTTTCATTTAAAGTTTTTCTTCTGATTCTTATTTTTATTATTTATTTTATTTATTTATTTATTTATTTCGGTCACAGGTATATTTTGACATTGACAGGCAGTCATATTTAACATGCACAGACCGAAAAAGCTGTAGGCTGAACCTTAAGCTTATTATGCCTACCCTTTATTCCTTCAACAGAGCGTCATCTTGACACCAGTTCATCTTCATCAATACAGTGAGAGCAAACAAACTAATCAGAATCAGAACAACAAAGTACTACAGCACAAACTAAGTACCATATTTCATGTAGCTGTCCAGAGTTAAACATGTAAACTTCTTTATAAAGTAAGAGAGACTCTTGCGCAATTTTAGGTTTTCTGTACAGTTGTTCCAGAGCTCCACCCCTTTAACAGATTTACAAAATTTCATAATGTTTGTTCTGATTTTCTTTTGGATAAACATGGCCGTAACTCTGAGCTCATACTGGCTCTTTCGGATTTTGAACATATTCTGTAAAGATTTTGACATCAGATTATTGTTTATAAATAACACATTGGTTGATTTGTTATAAGCTGATAATGTGATTGCTCTTATTGCCTTTTTTGTGCAGGTAAAGATTGGATTTGTATTAGTCTTATATGTATTGCCCCAAATCTCAATACAAATACAAATATTCTTGTGAGCTTAAGCCATGTTAGAAATGTTACCTTCTCAAGAACGTACCTGGAGTTGTTCTTTGTCAGGTCATAAGGTCGGAACAGGAGACACAGATGTATTATTATAGGGAAAAAAAAGAAGTTTGGCCAAACTAGTGGAATGTATAAGTTATTGGCAGACCCACAAAAAAGCAACAAGATAAAAATGCCATGATGACAATAAGTAGCAGTGCCCATCACTTGTGCATCAGTACCAAATATACAACCATACAAAAAGTAACCACATCACCACAGATTAAAACGTCATTCTTAATGAATACAGAGAATTTTAACAGTTTCAGAGGAACGTGGAATAATCCAAATCATCATTAATGGCAGGATGTTCTGTCGCCTTTTAATTTCACAATTCACAAGGATTTATTTTTGAGACATTTTTGAGACGGTTTTGCTTCTTGGAAACCATCTGATCCTGCAGCATTAGGATTTGTTCCCTCGATGGTAGGCGAGTACTTTTTTTATTTAACCAATCGCTGCTATTTGGTCGTGACATATGTAATTCTTCAAATCCCGTAGGAAGAAGGGCAATAAAGTTCAAACATTCTCTTTGTTCCGGCTTTAAATCCTCAATCTCAGGAATCGATGCCAACACAGAATGTATGCCTTCGTCTACATCCATCTCGATGCTTTGTTTACTGTTGTGCTGTACCATAAAAGGGACCCAGACAGGCGCTTGAGTTTGACATCATGGCTTCACAGTTCTTCGTTGATTGGCCGGTGTGCGGTCTACAACTTCCGGGGTTTTTGCAAATCGTCTAGTGTATTTCCATTCCTGACCTAGTGGCTGGAGAGAAATGAAACTGAGTAGCGCCAGCCTGACTAGAAGTCTGTCGCCCCCCTCTGAACTTCGATGGGATTACATCAGTTGCCGTGACTTTTAAGAGGCTGACATTGCACTGAGTGGAGGATTGAAGGCCATTGGATAATTGGGTTTTTCAGTTCTAATGGTGTTTTTATTTTCACAGAAGCAGTCCTGTTCCACCTTTATGCCCTGATGAAGATCACGCTCATCTCGCTGCTCTCTTGGGCGTCCCTCCGTGTAATAAAGGACTTTTAATTTATTCAGTCGCTGTGCCGTGGGTTTGTACCTTACCCATTTTTACATTTTCCAGTAAGGGCTGCCTTCTGTTGAGATTTGAATTTAACACTCGTCGAGCACCTGTACTGCTATTTTTATACTACTTTTATTTTTGAGTCATAAAACTTGTGTTTTGTTTTATTCGCACGTGTTTGAGTAACCCTTTTATTATATGTCATAGTTGTGGTAGTTTAAGTTAACAGCTACCTTTTATCTTTTGTTCAGAAATAGGAAATTCCAGGGTTAAAACTGTCCAAATGATTGTAAGGCCAGTGTATGGAGTTTAAAAACACAGTGGAGCACCTGTATTATCACATGATATCACAAGGTTAAATGGAGTGTTTTCTGTTGAGAGATCATCAACTCTAGCATGAACACACTCGTGACATTGCTTCGTTGTTTTTACATAGAAACATCAAATATTGTTCAGAAAGTTCATTCCCAAGTCTGCTGCAGAAGTTTCCATAAATGTGTGGCACTTGTAGGTTGCTTCACTCTTCTGTCCAGTTCATCCCAAACCAGCTTGATGGGGTTTAAGTCTGGACATTATTCTGGACACTCCATGTTTGCAAGCTTTACCATCTTGTACTTTTTTCCTGAGGTGGTTCTGGCAGAGCTTGGACTTGTGTTTTGTATCTTTTATCTTTTTTTTTTAAACCTCTGTCTGTTCAGTTCTTACCTTTGAACCATTTCAAGCTCTTCATTGGACGTGCACAACTTAATTTGCGATAAATAACTGGAAAAATTTGTATGTTTTAAAACCTTTGAGTGTACTTTTTTAAGTTCACATACTCCATCCGAAAGCTCAAAGAAAAAAGACAATTAAAAAGGTTAAATATAGTTTGTAGACAGGTCATCTGAACACTGTTTTTGAAATAAAGATGTTCCGGCTCCCATCCAGAAACCATTTTCAATTTGATGGTACTTTATAAAGACTAGTTTTGGTGCAGTGTGGTGCAGTTGTTTGAGCGTAGCAGGATAGTGTAGTATAGTTTAGAGACAGACAGGGCATCAATAGTTCAGTTGTTAGAGTGCTCCTCCTCTAATCTGAAGGTTAGCAGTTCAAATCCTGCTCCTGAGCGACAGTCTGGGCTGATCCCTCGGCTCGCAGGTTGGTAGTTGGATTGGCTCCCGCAGAGGAATACTGCCATTGTGTCCTTGGACAAGTCACTGACTTAACCTGAGTCTCCCCCAGTGACTGCCTGTGCTGCTCGTGAATGTGAATGTGGATGTGTGCTTCGGTCACTGGGTCCTTGATGTAAAGTGCCTTGAAGATAGAACAGTACTATATTTGCATAACAATTAAAGTTCAGATTTCATGATGCAAAATAAAACAATGATACAGTTAATATAATTTATGTTATTAGGTTCTTTTTCAGACCAACAGTTTGCTTTCATACCTGACAGTTTCGACTGCTCACTAGCCTGATTCATCAGCCGGTTTCACTTTGTAGAAACCGTCTGACCTCGCAGCATTAGAATTCATTCGCTTGACGATAGGCGGTGAAGGCTGTAACAAATAATAAAGTGTCGTGAGTATACCACATGCAATTATTAAATGCTGAAATCATATTTGTTTAAATGTTGTTAATGAAGTCACACAATTAATGCTTAACTACTGAAATCTGATATATGTGTTTAAAGAAACTGCTGTGTAGGTTGTGTCTTTTTAAGGAAATTTCTGTACAGAGCAGCTGACAAGGGGACATCCTGGCTGGCACCAAACCTAAATAGATCCGGTCATTCCCATAAACAGAGAGGCTTCAGGGAGGATCCAAGGCGTGAACCTCATCAACATATCATTTGCATATTTCTGTGAATGTATATATACTGGGTTAAGGGACAGATGCAGGCGTTCAGACTGCCTGAAACTAAGTCCTGTGTAGAATAGGCCATCAGGGATAGTGGTCTGACCCAGAGCTCTGTATTAGAATTGTATTGGACAGGGAATAAATTCTTTTTACTTTTAATCAATCGATTCCAGTTGTGATTTTTGATAGAACACGCCTAACAGCGGGTACTTTTTATCACTTAACCAATCGCTGTTATTTGGTCGTGGTGTGTGTAATGCGCCGCTAACTGGGCTAACTGGTATAACTTGTATATTAAGCTTTTCCCAAATCCTGTAGGAAGAAGGACAATAACGTCTTTCCCCTTGATGAAATTCACCAAACATTCTCTTTGTTCCGGCTTTAATTCCTCGATCTCGGGAATCGTTGACAACACTGAATATATGACTCTTCGCTGATTGGCTGGTGCCCAAACTCGCACTTCCCTGTTTTTTTCCGAACTGTCTAGTGTTTTCCAATTCCTGACCTAGTCGCTGGAGAGAAATGAAATTGAGCGGAGGAACTAGGTGGCACCAGCCTGGCTAACGATCATCATCATCAACGTGACGTGAGCACTCTAAGGAAGAGCGTTACTGAGCAGTCCAAGCTGTCAGGTATGAAAACAAACTCTTGGTGTGAAAAAAGAAACTAATAACATAAATGATTGTGACGTAGGCTGACTGTAAAGCGGGTTGGGGTTCAGTGAGTAAGGTTAAAAAATGCAGACACAGACAGGAAGCAGTGGTCCACGGTTTACTTTTTGTTTTCCAATAGTTACAAAAAGTGCAAGTGCAAAAAAAAAAAAAAGTGCAGAGTGCAAAATGGAGGCAGGCAGCAGTTTCCTCTCCAGCAGCAGAACACAGACTGATGTTTTGAGGCGCCTTTTATGCTGGTCTTACTGATTGGACAAAACTACTATAGCTAAAATAGGGATGGTAAAATTATCATTAGCTGAAAATCTTAACCTAAACCTCCATAAAACAACCCAAATCCAGATAACTATTAAAATCACCAACTATATACATAAAAACACTAAAACCATTACATCAATTAAATGTTAAAACCCATAAACCAATAAAACACCCAACCTAAAACCCCCGTACAAAATAATATACATGGTCCAGCCCGGAACCTTAAAAGAGGGAGCTCGTTTCCGGGGGACTCTTTTCGGACCTGGACAGAAGATAAAAGCAGATCCACACCATTCATTAAAACACAATAAAATACACTACTAAACACATCAACACTTAAAACATTCCAAAAACAGATATTGCACCATATATTGCACTACTTCAATTTAAAATGTAATTGGTTACTTGTCTCCTTTCCCCCCAGGGACCAAGCAGCTTCCAATTAAAGTGCCACTGTGCCTCAGGATTAAAAAGTGGTAAAAAGGAAAGACAATAATTAATTTTTAAAACCAATTGTGTGCAGTTTCTTTTTGTCATGTGCAAATATGTTGAAAGTGCTGTGTGCTACCAAAGTGCAGTGTTTTAAAGTGTTCTAGTGAAGGGTGAAGGTGCTTAGTGTAGTTCTGGGTAACAAACCACCAGCCTGTTACAATGATACAGTTAATTATTAATAGTTCACTGTGCAGTTTTCCACTTGGAGGGTCCGTAACCATGGAGACATTCCTACTTTGCCTGAAAATTTTGACAGTATGATATTAAACTTTTCTATTTCCATGGAGACAAACATTAAGCCAATTTGCATGTCCGATTTGTGGAGAGGTGGGCTCACTTACAGTACAATAAATATTTTCAAGGTATTATTTTAATGTTAAAACACTTTTTTTTCCCAACACAATTAAATAATAAGCAAGTTTAATGTCTTACTGTGGTACGTTCCAGGGAAAGCAGTCTTCTTAGCATATCTCTATAGACACTGGTGCTGGTTAGTTACATTGTGCACCTTTAAAGTGGGAATAATGCTGCTTTTCTGTGCACGTCAGGCAGTCTGGAAGGGAGATTTTTCAAAGGGCGGTGCTCGTGTGCGTTGGCTTTCGGTCGGATGCGGAGAACACATCTGTATCTGTCTGGGACTCAGTGTTTTGAGCAGAAACTATTGTCTACTATTGTGCATTCTCCGCACCCACACCCATTTTTATACATTTTTTTACCAGAAAGCTGCAAATATACCGAGTTTGCACTGCAGTAGTTGACATCTAAAATGACTAAAAACAGTAAACATAGTTAGTAAATCACCATAAACACAGTAGTAGCAAATAAAGTTGATGTATTGTTTAATTCCGCTTTAAATGTCAGTATCTGCTAAAACTTTTTACACTCATGCAAGCAGTAAGTTGCTTTTGATGGCAAACCCTAAAACCTTCTTCATGTCAAAAGAGAAATCCAATACCTCAACTGGACAAACGTTTATTTGGGTTGAAAACATTTCGCAGCTCATCCAAGCTGCTTCTTCAGTTTTGGTCAGACGCTGATGGACACTGCCTTATATCTGCCTGAAGGGAGGAGCTAAATACACTGAAACTACTCTGAAACTAACACACTACTTGTTTACAGTTTGTTTGTCAGCTAGGCCTATTATTTCCAGAGTGAGCGGACAGATTAGTAGTTGGACCTGATTGTTGGAATGATTATTCAGGCCCAAAATGAGGGTTTCTTACAGTACACCTATGGCCCTGACCTGACTAACCCTATTTTTCTGTTTGTTTTAGGTTTGAGGATGGAGTTGTAGATGGGAGACGGATGATTTTTGAGGCCTCCATTTCTGTTCAAGGACGGGATGTCTTTTCCTAACAAAAATAGCCTCTTCTGTATAGTACACAACTGCTCAAAACCGCATGTAGTCTTTTTAATTGTGTTGTACAGCATCTGTGAGTGTTTAGAAAAGCACTTTATAAATAAAATGTATTGTATGCAGGGAGGATATTCACCAAAAGCATAGCTAAGAATCGAGGCTTGCAAAGAACCTATATGAGTTGTCACAGGTATATGATGTTTTAATAACACTGTCTACTGTTACTAATCTTTTTTTGGCAATTTTAGTGGAAACAAGTTATATTTGTATCTTAAAGGTCCACATTACGCAAAATTGACTTTGAAATTGAATGTTATAATGTTGTTACCTCCTCAAAAACAGACCCAGAGTTGTGTTTTGCTTCAATCAGACATGTTGAGTACTCTATTTTTCAGACTATAAGGTGCACTTAAAATCCTTTAATTTTCTTTTAAAAAACTGACAGTGCGCCTTATAATCCGTTGTGCCTTACGTATTAATTCTGGTTGTGCTTACTGACCTCGAACCGATTTTATGTGGTACATGATGCTCACAAATCTGTCACGTGTCTTAGTACGACTTTGGTAAGCTATGAAGCTGAGGTCTGCACAGGACAGAATTTTTAGTCTCGCTCCTGCCCGCACCAGCAAAGAATTGTAATTTTCATTCCCACTCCCACCTGCATCTGCAATATTATGTCCCATTCCAAATCCCGCAAGATGGGGGCGTTCACTTTCTTAAGCTCTATCAAACGCAGATAAGGGAAAGAATTATCTAAAATGAGCGCGAGATTGGACCACATCCGCAAGTGTAGGCTTCTTAAAATGTTTTTATTAATTCCAAATAAAATATCCAGCACAAATGATGTATGATAGGCAAACATGAATCATTTGTATATTTTACTTTACACTCATTTACATATTTAGTTTGCGGGACTGCAGTTTATCATCCCACCCGCCCGCTCCCGCATTGTGCAGTGCCTCTCCAGCCCGCGCCCGCAATGAGCTGTGTCAGGTCCCAAGGGCCTCCCGCAGGAGTGCAGGGCTCTAGTCGCACCTCTTGATGGATTGTCGGAGCATTACGGCTACCATAGTCAAGAGCCTCGTGGAGTAATACACATTCACCAAGACATCGGGAGGCGATGTAGAGCGAGTTACACCACGATGTGCCAATGGACCATGGATCAAACTCAAGCGTTTGTTTCTCTTAATGCGTCTTATAATCTGGTGCGCCTTATGTATGAAAATAGACAAGAGAATTCAACATTATTGATATGGAGCCTTATATTCTGGTAGCCAGGCTGGTGCCACCTAGTGCCTCCACTTAGTTTCATTTCTCTCCAGGAATATTCAGTGTTGTCAACGATTCCCGAGACTGAGGATGTAAAGCTAGAATAAAGAGAATGTTTGGTGAAGTTCAAAAAGGGGAAAGACATTATTGCCCTTCTTCCTACACAGCAAAAACTGGAGGGTTAAAATTTTAGGGTAAAATATTTCAGAGTTGTTTTTAACGCCAAAAGTGTTATTTTAACAATTTGAAAGTTAAAGGGGGTTCAAGTTGGGGTTATTTGCCAGAGTTGATCTCTAGTGTTAATTCAACTTCTCTTAGTGTTAATTTGGCTCCTCCCATTCACCACTTCAAATTCTTGTGAGAGAAAACCAGTTTGAACCAGTTTTGTACATAATTTCATCTTAAATGAACTAAAATAAAGTAAAAATAAAATAAAACAGCTCTGTGCGTTGTTTAGCTAAATCAGGATAACTCTACAAAGTGTTATCTGTTTACTCTCAAAACGTGAATATAACTCTGGATTTCGGGGTTAAACGGGAACTTTGGTCCAGTGTTACTTAATGAACATTTCCAAAAATGTTAAATTAACTCTAGAACAGATTGGACTCATATAAACTCTGAGAAAATGTTAAAATTGACTCTCACAGAATCAATTTTAACACTTCACTTTTTGCTGTGTACGGAATTTGGGAAAAGCTTAATATACCAGTTAGCCCTGTTATGACACATTACATACGTGACAACCAAATAGCACCGATTGGTTAAATGATAAAAAGTACCCGCCTACCATCGAGCAAATGAATTCTAACACTGAGAGGTCAGACGGTTTCTACGAAGTGAAACCAACTGATGAATTAGGCTAATAATCTGGTGTGCTTTATAGTCCAAAAATACAGTAACAGTCTGTCTACATTTCCACAGCTTATAATGCTCTGTCCCACCTTGTGATGTCATGAAGTGCTAGTTTTCAAGTTAACAGCTACCTTTTACCTTTTATTCAGTAGAGATTGGCAATTCCAGGGCTGAGATCATCCCAATAATTCTTCTGAAGGTGCATAGAGCTTAAAAGCACAGTTGAGAACTTCCTGTATTACCACATGACATCACGAGGTAGTACAGCGTTTTCTTTCTGAGGGAAGAACTCAGATTAAATATGCAGACTTGCGCGCTACATGTCACTATCTGCGTACATGTCCCCCCCACCCCCCCAAGGCTTCGACCCCTCTGTCATCAAAACCATGATGGCGGGCATAAATAATAAAGCGGGAGAAATGAAGAGCGATGGCGGCGAGAATGTAAAAGTGAATGAATGAAAGTGCTGACGGTGTTCGGGGCGGCCGTGATGGAACACCTCATCATCTGCGGAGAGGCTAACCTGACAACGCGGTGAGCGAGTGATGAAGAGGTGCAGAAGTAAAACAAAGAACGCGCAAAGGGAGAAAACGCGATAAAGAAGACTGCGGGTGCTAAAAGCGGCGAGATGGATGGCGCTTTGTGGAGTGACCTAAAATTACCTTCCTGTATGAAGTGGATGTGTTTGAGCAAAATTTGTCTTTCAGCAGTACAGTAATATTGTAGAAGCAGCTTTTGAGGTCAAACTGAGTGCATCTGATTATATAAATGGACGAGTTCTGTTATTTAAAGGTCACAGATTACACAAAATGGAGCTTTAAGTCATGTTATAATGTTGTTATCTCCTCAAAAACATACCTGAAGTTGTGTTCTGTTTCATTTGTACATGTCTGCCTACAACTTCAAAGCTCAAAATGTTCTCTTCCACCTTGTGATGTCATGTAGTGGTAGTTCTCAAGTTAAGTTTGTTTAGGTAGAGACTGACATCACAAGGAGTGTTTCCTGGTTCAGAAAATAACTCAGCCTCAATAATCCGTGTATCATTTGTTCATTTCAAAATAAAATAAAACATAAGAAACGAATAAAAACAACTATTTTCTTCATTATTTATCTCAAAAACCAAAATGGAAAAAAAAAAAAAAAAAACGGATAATGATTCGTTTTTTCAAGTTTCAGTTTTGTGTTTAAATGAATAATGAAAAAAATGGATAATGTCAGTTTCCCGTTTCCATGACTTAAACTGCAATGCCGAACTTTTGCGCCGCATACGGACTGAACCAGGACTGAACCAGGACTGAACCAGGACTGAAACCAGGATGAAACTGGACTAAAACTGAAACCAGGAACTGAACCAGGACTGAACCAGGACTGAATAAACCAGGACTGAAACCAGGACTGAATAAACCAGGACTGAACCAGGACTGAAGCTGTACTAAACCAGGACTGAACTAGGACTAAAACACAACAAAAACAGGACTAAACAAGCACAATCAGAGAGCAACCTGGTCCCCATGAGGCATTGGTGGGGACAGTTCATCACCACAGAAGCAGCTTATGAGGAGCCCCGCCCATACCCCGGTTATATGTGTGCAAACTTCTGTGATGATTGGGTGAATATTTTAGGCCGCAGATGGTTCAGAAATTGCTGAAATGGCCTATCCTTTATAATGGTGTGACCTTTCAATTGACACGTGTGACCTCAAATGACCTCGTATGATCACCAAACCTTTTTTGTGGCATCGGGCACGAAATTTGGTGACAATCAGTCCATAAATGGCGGAATTATCGTGGGTGGACAGACACACACACACAGACACAGACACACACACACAGACACACACACACACACACAGACACAGACACACACACACACACACAAGGTGAATACAAAACCTGGTCAACCCTTAACCATTCCAGGTAACCAGGACAAAACCAGAACTAAACCATAACTGAACCAGGACTGAGTGTCCGGACGGTTTAGTCCTGGTTCAGTCTTGTTTTAGTCCTGGTTCTGTCCAGGTTCAGTCCTGGTTTAGTCCTGATTTAGTCTAGTTTTACTCCTGTTTTAGTCCTGTTTTACTCCTGTTTTAGTCCTGTTTTACTCCTGTTTTAGTCCTGTTTTACTCCTGTTTTACTCCTGTTTTAGTCCTGTTTTACTCCTGTTTTACTCCTGTTTTAGTCCTGTTTTAGTCCTGTTTTACTCTTGTTTTACTCTTGTTTTACTCTTGTTTTACTCTTGTTTTACTCTTGTTTTACTCCTGTTTTAGTCCTGTTTTAGTCCTGGTTCAGTCAGTATTTGGCACAAAAGTCCGGCTGAAGGTTTGGCTCCCGTTTTATGGATGTGACTCCTTCCAATTCAACACACAATCAGTTCTTAGAGCTGTATCAGACACAAAGGACGCATTACAAAGATCTAGAACACACTGTGAACAATATGAGTGCAAATGTTTCTATTTTTGCTTCAACTAATTATTTTGAACAATGAAAAAAAACATCACCTCATCTCATATCTCTCTTTTTTTAATAAGGTGATCTTCAGATGATATAGAATAGTAAATATTGAGATACTTTATAATAAATAAGAGATATAACTGCTCTTGTTTGTATTAGAGGTGACAATTTTGGTTGATTGACAGTTCAGAGTATTTTAAATCACTGGTACTGCTGCTGTTTATTGGTACTTTCCTAATAATGAGACTCCAAGCCAAAGGACAGATCAACTACACAGGAAACTTTATAATAAGAGTCCCCAATGCTAATTCATATCTTTTGAAGTAAACTTTGAATATATAATGAAGACGTTTCACATATTCTCATGCATGTTCCCAGTATGACCCCTATGCAGCTCAAAAACCCTTTTCATCATGCAAGCAGTTGCCAGGTATTGCATCATGCTCCTCTACACCAATCATGTATTAAACAGGGTACAAGATTTTCATTTTCAAAATTAGTCCACATGGGTGACGCAACAATATTACCCTTAAAGGCACTGTACCTGACTGTTGGACTGTTCTTAAAAAGAAGTTCATTTTAAATATATTATATTATATTATAAATGCTAACAACAACTAGCATGCTAATCCGCATTACTTTAATATAGGTGAATCAAATGGTGTCCAACTGGGTGCAGACAGTGTACAGTGGATTTATTTTGACCTCCAAGAAATGGGGCAAGCCACATTTTTTTCAGATGCCGGGTGTAGGGGCAGTGTGGCCCTATGCCACACAAGCCACTAGGATGCAAATTTTAAAGGCATTTCTGACACGTGTTACGATATAAATAAGCCCAAAGCTCCAGTAAAAGCTCAAATATTCATTTTTTTAGCATGAGCCATGAACACGGCCAAAGGCTGTTCCTCATCAATTTACAATACCTGTATTGCCTAATTAGAGGTCTTAAATAGGTAGCAACCCAGAGAAAACAAAGACATAGTGCCACACAGTGGCCGGAGGTGCATTTTGGCCATTACACCAGGGGGAAAAAAAGTAAAGAGCCTTTACTTCCAAGGCCCCAGTACAGAGTTCCACAGTTACTGTAACGAGCACGCTCACCGCGCACCTCTGCTTCACAGAGGTTAAGAGTCACTTTTTACAGTATATCTGTACTGGGGCAAAATAAATTTTACTGTAACACATGAGAGAGCTGCTAATGGGGCAGTACCTGGAGGACAAAAAGGGAGAGTGAGGAGAGGGGGCGGGGTCTGGAGGGAGGAACAGTGTGATTGGTCTAACACAGAAGTGGGCAGTTATTTTTTCCATGGGGCCACATGAGAAACAGAACATATTGTGCAGGTCAAAATGCTAAACTCAGTTCTGCATAATATTAATTGTATTTCTTTAAAAAAAAAAAAAAAAAAAGCAGTAAATAGCATTGTTTTGATGAGCTGGTAAGAGTATATGTTAAAACTGAGGTTGCCTTACAAAAAAATGTCATTAAAACACCACAATGTAGCTTTAGTATACATGAGGTATAAATATAAAATATGTTTACTTTGTAATTCCAAATGAGCTAAAACGGGCCACTCAGAGTCAACCTAAGCCCTTTAGTATGTGGCCCAGGAGCTGGACAATGCCCACGTCTGGTCTCACAGTTCTCCACATCTGAATCTTCACTCCATAGCCAGATGTTCAGGTGTAATCAGAAACACATGTTTTTAATCTGAGCAGTTCTGTGTGATACCGCGTAGTACTTGAAATTGCAATGGTCACTGAAACCAGCTGAAGTCACCAGCAAATTTACCTAGTTTGCATGCAAATTGCCATAAAGAAATAGGAATAGTTATCTGTTTAGTATATTAAAAAAGTTGATTTGTTGTATAATTAAAGCTTCCTCTGTCATGGTTTGATAACAGTAAAAATTAGATGCTGGACATTCAACAGCTGTTACACTGAGTCAAAGGGCAGTAATGAGACAAAGTTTAAGTTGAATAAATATCTTAATAATTCTCCAGTGGTCCCTGTGGTAGGTAGGAATCTCAAAAAAGTATCAAAAATCTGATGTTAATCGTTACTGAAACTAGTATCGAAACTAGATAATCATTTTAGCAAGTATTGATACTAAAAAAGTCACATTCACAGGACAGAAATTAACCTTTCCTGAGTTGCTTTAGAATGATTTTGAGCTGTATTGAACAAATATAAAAACGCCCATGGACCACTGAGGGATTACACGCATATAAAACCACATAGTAATAGAAAGAAAATACTATGATTTAATCACACTCTATTGTCTAAATAAAGAGTATGTTTTTTACTATTATTACCATGAAATCAGAATCAGTATTGAGTATTTAATCTATACTTTAGTATTGAAATCATTTGCTCTCCTCTAGGGGTGTGCAAAAATATTGAAATATTGATATGTCGTATAGTTTAATGTGATGAATCAGTGTGTCAATCGTTCATTTGTTTTTCAATATAAAACCAAAAATAAGAAAAAAAAAAAAAAAATTCTTCATTATTTGTCTCTAAAAAAAACAAAATGAAAAAACAGATAACGATTCGTTTTTTCAGTTTTCGATTCTGTATTTAAATTACTAAAATTGCGACGCCGGACTGAACCAGGACTAAACCAGGATTAATCTAGGTCCGGGACCAGACTGGGACTGAGACCAGGACTTAGACTGGGACCAGACCAGGACTGAGTCCAGAACCAGGACCAGACCATGATTAAGACCGGGACTGAGACCGGGACTGAGACCGGGACTGAGACCAGACTGGGACTGAGACTGGGAACAGGACCAGGACTGAGATTGAGACTGAGACCGGGACCATACCAGGACCAGACCAGGACTGAGACCAGGACTGAAAATGGTTTAGTCCTGGTTCAGTCCTGGTTCAGTCCTGGTTCAGTCCGGCATCGCAGTTTAAGTCACGTAAACGGGAAACGGTCGTTATCCATTTTTTCTATTTTTCATTTAAACCCAAAATCGAAAACTGAAAAAACTAATCATTATCTGTTTGTTCATTTTGGTTTTGGAGACAAACAATGAAGAAAATTGTTTTTTTCATTTTCTTATTTTTGGTTTTATTTTGAAAAACTAATGAACGAATGATACATGGATTGTGATGATACAGTTTTTTTGCTTGTTCAGAGGAAGGAAACTCATTTATGCGACACATTTGACATTTTCACTGTTTTGAGGATTAAAACGTTTCATATGAACATTGCACCAGAAGTGGTTTAACAAAGATTTGAAATATATCCTGTCGAACTAAAAGTGCACAGCATCAAGATGTATCGTACCGTGGCCTGTGTATCGAGGTATGTATCGTATCATGGCCTATGTATTGAGGTAAGTATCGTATCGGTAACTTCTTAATGATACCGAGCCCTACTCTCCTCCGTCACTCGCCTTCTTCAGACGGGAGAATGCCGAGTGACTGGCTGTTGTTTCCGGAACATATGTTTGTCCTCTGTTTTAATGAGACAGTGAAATCCTCAGAGGAAAAAAACACAGCAGGACCCCGGGGAAACAAAGTAAATCCGCCAGTGTATACATGCCAGTTAAAGTAATGAGTTTGGAGAGGGGGAGAATGCAGATGGAGCAGCATTATGTGTGAAGCCGTGTGTCCCACCTCCTAAATGTCACTGATCGCACGTTGTTCCGCCTGATTACCCACAAGCCCCTGCTCCTGTCTCGGTTCACGCGGACGCACATAGAATACACAAGTATACGCTCCTATTTCCTCTGCTCTTAAGATGTTTGTATTCCAGCCAGCCAGCGTGCTCTCCTTATATTTGATGGGTGTATCCACAGATTGTATAAAGAAGTGGAGTGTGATGTCACCCACAGCGTTCAGCTCCAGTTCAGGGTCATTCCATCTCAATTCATCCCGTAAAATTGCAATTTGAACCCTCACATTGTTCATTTGCAAAGAAAATTGGTCAAGAAAGCCAAGAAAGCCAAAATCTCAAATTTTAGCATGATTGGAGTAACGGTTGCCAAGATATCGCAATTTCATTTTTTACAAATTTTTGCATGGTCGCCGAATTTCAAATTGCATTTACTCAGCAACTACTGGTCCGATATCAAAAACCAAGGTATCTCTGGAAAGGGGACATCACAAGGGATCCATATCTTATTTTTGCATTTGATTACTTTTGCGATGAATTACCTTTTGACCTACATTTTGACCTTGAAATTGACAATAAGGGAAAATGCCTGACCTCAATGACACCAATAAAAAATGTAGCCCTATAGGTCTACTACAACATATAAAAAATCTGGAGGGGTTTTCTTTTTTATTTTCACACAAATGTATGTAGAAGTTGACTTACCCCCATCTTAAGACATGCCGAATATCCATTCAGTATATACAGCTGACAGTCAAAGCAACATTACAGTATCGTGAGTGATGAAGATGAACACGAAGGCCCTGCCGATATCCCTCTTGTTGTTAAACCTCAAAACTTCGTATGCTGCAGCTGCAATAACCTCCCATGGATTATTCTGGTGGAGGAGGTCTCAGAAGAATTCGTTGACTGTAAGATAAAGTTCCTGCACCCTCATGGACCAGTCAAGACCTTCTCCTGACCATCCAAAAATGATTCTTGTTGGATACCTGATTCAGACATACACTGTGTGATAAACACTCATTTCTTGAAATCATCTTCGACAAGAAACTACAGCATGTCGCATAGGCTATGTTCAGACTGCAGCCTGAAGTGACTCAAATCAGATTTTTTGGCCCCTATGTGACCTGTATCTGGTCTTTTAATGACAGTCTGAACCACACATATCCGATTTTTTCAAATGCGACCCAAGCCACTTGAATATGTGCTCCTAAAACCGATACATATCTGATCTTTCGACATTAGACAAAGCGCATTCATCAGACCTACACGTTATCAACAAGCCACAAATGTCACTATTCTGCGCTGCAGTAGGCGAAAATTGTTAATGAACTCCATGTCACTGAAGCAAAGCACATCACCACTCACCACTCTTGGCTACATCTCCACATCCACACGTTCCTTTCAGTGGACGGCCAAAAACCTCGTCCTTCTCCTTCTCAATCTCCTCCTTAAAACAAGTAAGTTGTTCATGTTCTGGCTCCGGTACGAGAGGAACTTTAAAATCTCCAGGTGCTCAATACTCGCGTCCATGTTTGGACAACTTCTGTAAACACAGAGCACGCTCGCTGCAGTCGACGTCATCGCGTCCTCCAGTGCACATGCGGGACACTTTTGGGCCTTTTAATGTTCACGCTTAATTGGAAATGTGAACGACCTCCCAAAAACATCGGATTTCACAAAAAAATCTGAATTGAGCATTAAGCCCTGCAGTCTGAACGTAGCCATAATGACCTGTCCAGAATTTCTAACCACTGTTTGAACTGGCCTGCAGAAGGACTAAATATCCTGATTTCATGAAACGAAAACAGTGGTGAAATTTTCAGTGACGTTTGGTGCTGTGTGATTGACAATTTTTCTTAGAGTATATCAACTTGGACTCTGTGTGTATAAATGTACAGCTGTATACACTGAATGGATATTTGACACGTTTTAAGATGTGGGTAAGTCAGCTTCTAGGTAAATTTGTGTGAAAATACAAAAAGAAACCCCCTCCAGATTTTTTTATATGTTGTACTGGACATATCGTTAGCCTCATAGCATAACTGCCTAAGTCATTTTTTGGCCAAATTGTGATATCTACGTAACTTTACTCTCCTACCACTGCTGCATCACCCTGTCTTAGAGAGGGACACGTGCTACAAATAAACAATTGCGGTTGGATCATCTACAGTTTCTTGTTTTTTGCACAGGCCGGTTCTGTGGTCCAGTTCTGGTCTGTTCCGGATTCAAACAGAATGCGAAAAGAACTGGCTGGTCAAGCAAGTTCATAATTGGACAACCGAGGAATTACACAGACACTAATGCGAAGACGAACAAAATCAAGTTTAAGCTAAGTCAAATCCGAACTGTTTCACTCTCGCAAACCCTGTAGTGTTGTGTCCCAGTGAACTCCCCCCAGGTGAAGTGTCTCCAGCCGGGATCAGAGCAAGGACCAAGGCCCAGATCTGAGCTGGGGTCCATGCTGGGCCGGTCGGAGCTTGGACACTGGGGTTTCGTCATCAAACACCAGAGTTTTACCGATGCAACACACATCTGTGCTTACAACACATTCATTTTGCTGTGCTTTCTTACAAACGAAAACTATACCAGCCAATATAACAGTTTCTGGTGTTATGTTTCCTCATCACAAACATACCTAGAGTTGTGTTTTGTTTAATTTAACATTTTCTACATCTCCAGACGTGTGTGAATGAAACTAAACACAACTCCAGGTATGTTTTTGAGGAGGAAACAACATTCTAACATGGCTTAAAGCTCACAAGAGTCATTTTTTTGTGTCATATAGGATGTTTAACAGACCCTCTGAGCCTCTTTTCTGTACAATGTACAATGTAGTTTTTAGACTCAATGACCGGCTCTGTCAGCTCATTCCTTTCTCCACACCCTGTCATAGCTGTGCATAACGCTGAGAGGAAATCACTAGCTTGATTCATTAGCCAGTTTCACTTTGTGGAAACTGTCTGACCTCGCAGCATTAGGATTCGTTCGCTCGATGGTAGGCGGGTACTTTTTTTAATTTAACCAATCACTGCTATTTGGCCATGACATACGTAATGCACCAAATCCCGTAGGAAGAAGGACAATAATGTCTTTCCCCTTGATAAAATTCACCAAACATTCTCTATAAATCCTCGATCTCAGGAATCTTTGCCACCACAGAATGTCTGTCTTCATCTACATCCATCTCGATCGCTTTGTTTACTGTTGTGCTGTACCACAAAAGGGACCCAGACAGGAGCTTGAGTTTGACGTCATGGCTTCACAGCTCTTCGTTGACTTGCCGGTGCGTGGTCTACAACTTCCAGGGTTCTTGCAAACCGTCTAGTGTATTCTGATTCCTGACCCAGTTGCTGAAGAGAAATGAAATTGAGTGGAGGCACTAGGTGACGCCAGCCTGGTTAGAAAATCACTCTGGAAGAGAAAAAAGGAATATTCAAGTTTATCAGTTTCAGTGTGGCATGTAGGCGTCCACAGTTTTGGAATGAGCCGAGCAGATATATCAAAGTTTCCTCATCTTTGTTTACGTTTAGAAGGACATTAAACTTCTACAAAAATTCAACGAACCATTACCCCATTGAACGATTGTCAAAAAGAGTTGAATGTAAACATTTTGTCTCTGGAAAGGTGTTTTTAAAATGAATTGAATAGGTATATAACAGTAGGTATGTGATATTTATATATTTATAAACTTAATTGCTTTGTCTGGAATGTTTCACACTGTAGCATTAAACCTTTCTACCTTCACGGAGACCGATCCAGACCAAGTTACAGGTCAGATCTATGGAGAGGCGACCATGCTCACAGTCAGAATGCCTGTTTTTCGAAGTATTTTTGAGCTATAAAACCACCTGTAACTGAATGAATGCAAGGTAGAGCTGTTTAATGTCACACTGTGGAACATTCCAGGTAGAATAATGGCATATATACAAACAAGCAGGTGACGGACTTCCAACCAAAAAGTTACATAGTGCAGCTTTAAGTGTTTAAGTAAAAAAAAAAATCCACAAGTCTATTTTGGGTAATAGAAAAGAGTAGATTTATGTTTTAGTTCAGAGAATGAAATGTGTTGGGAGGCAGTGGACGATAGGCTCCAGCAGGAACAGGGAAGTGGATGAGGAGGAGGACGGAGAATCAGTCAGTGCTCTTTAGCCTGGCCGGAGGAGAAGTGTTCAACAGACTGCACTGAGCTGGGGCCTGTGGAGGAGCGCGGGGAGGCTAATGAGGCAGCAGAAGGTAAACTGCAGCTGTAATGAGTTTGCGATAAGAAACAAACCCAGCTAACTTTGTGCACACAACAGCTGATCGCTCAAAAGGAGAGGGAAACGTCTCCATGGAAACAAACAGGTATTGGACTTCACACGGGAAAAAAAATAAAAAAAAATAATTGGCCCTTTTATCGTCTCGTTCTCAGCTCTCGCAAACCCTTTGGCTCAGCACTAGTATTCATACGAGGGGTGTCAAAAGTATTAAAAATCAAATATTAATCAATCAATACTAAAGCTAATTTTGAAACTAGATAATGATTTGAGCTGGTCTCGATACTAAAAAAAAAAAAAAAAATCATATTCACATACACTGTTGGGCAAGTTACTTTAAAACTGTAATGTGTTATTTATGACTTGTTACTGTCATTTCAAAGTAATTTGTGACATTACAGTATTACTGTATTTAAAATGTGAGGCATTACATGACTATTGCATTACTTTGAAGTTACTCTCAACAAAATAACAGCGAAGATGCTGAACTTTTGCGCCGTATATGGACTGAACCAGGACTAAACCAGAACTGAACCAGGAATAAACCAGGACTAAACCAGGACTGAACCAAGGACTAAACTAGGACTAAACCAGAGCCGAACCAAGACTGAACCAGGTCTAAACCAGAACTGAACCAGGACTAAACCAGGACTGAACCAGGATTAAACCAGGACTGAACCAGGACCAAACCAGAGCTTAACCAGGACTAAACCAGGTCTAAACTAGGTCTAAACCAGGTCTAAACCAGGACTGAACCAGGACTAAACCAGAACTAAACCAGAACTGAACCAGGACTGAACCAGAAATAAACTAGGACTAAACCAGAGCTGAACCAGGACTAAACCAGGTCTAAACCAGGACTGAACCAGGTCTAACCAGGAGTGAACCAGGAGTGAACCAGGTCTAAACCAGGACTAAACCAGGATCAAACCAGAACTAATCATGGACTACAACTTGGAAGCACCTTGCAGACAGGGTGGCTGCAAAGCGTGATCGGGCGTCAGCTGCGGTTAGCTCTGTGGAGTGTGGAGTTCTGCGTCGGTCATGTCACCCGCGGTCACCTGATGGTCTACACAGGCACACCTCTGACGTTTCACTGCTGCTGATATCGTGGTGATTTTAGCAAATTTGTATGAAGAAAAATGAAAAACCCAGCACTTCAATCCAGGTTAAAAAAGCATTGTAACGCGCGTTACTGACATTTGTACTGAGTAAAAGATTAAATTTTTTCCCCCGTAATGCCTTACATTACTGCATTACAGCAAAAAGTAATGCATTACAGTAATTTGTTACTTTTATAACGTGTTACTCCCAACACTGTTCACGTACACCCATGGACCACGATGGAACATACCTGACGACTGAGGGATTATGCAGATATCAGGCCACATAAGAATATACAGGTGTTACACAACTACTAGGTCTTTGTAGTGGACTAGTGGAGGACGTTAGGTGAGTCAATCAATGACGTCATCATAATAAACACAAATAATGCAAGAAATTGGCAATTTATAAGAAATTCCTAATAATAACATACCATAAATTCCGGACTATTGAGCGCACCTGAATATAAGCTGCATCAACTAAATTTTAACTAAATTTTAAAATATAAACCACAGGTGTCCGCGTCTTCAAGAACATTTTCAAGTTGGGGTCGTCTGCTTTTATCGCCTCTGGAAGTTTTTGTCGTCTTTTTGCGTTGAATCAGCTCGTCACGCTGCCGTCGCCAAATCTCACCATCGACTCACTGATGCTGAGTGCAACAGCTGTTTCCTTCTTCCACAGTCACATTTATCACCGTTAACTTAAAAGCTGCATCATCTGCATTTCTTCATGTGTTTTCCATGAGGAGTGTGTGTGTATGAAGCACAAAATAACTGTTCAAAACACAATCAAACAGCATCTTCCTCGGCGCATCACCCCCTCTCCTCGCGCTCTACAGCACATGTCTCCTGCAGAAAGAGTCTGTCCTGTCTGTATCATGTCAGTGTCTTGGAGGATTTCAGCAGATTTCAGACTCTCTCGGGGGCGGGGCTAGTTCTGTCAATCAGGTATGAGTGGATGTTCAGCTTCTGAAGTTTGAGACGTTTCTTCTCGTCATTTACGCATACGGGTAAGACGTATCCCCCTCACTAATGTTCATTTAGCATCATAACTTATTTTATCACACAGAGATAAACAGTTTGCGCTGACAATATTGCGAGCTAGTGTCGCAACTTAGATCCATGTGTAACCGCACAGACAGCTGCGTTTTCTGCACTCAGGCTGCACATATATATGAATGGACAATGTGCCAAACTAAGAATCCCTCCATATATTCGCCGCATCGTTTTATGAGCTGCAGGATTCAAACTGTGAGAAAAAAAGTAGAGGCTTATAGTCTAGAATTTATGGTAATACTTATTTTAACAACAATAATATTCCACAACATTGTAACTTGTCATGTGAAATTTAGCCCAAAAACACTTGCTCACGGTCCCGCTGCAGCTCTCAGCTTTTTTTGTTTTACTGTTTTCATGAAGACAGATGAGCACAAGGACACGAGCAGGGTTCCCAGAGAGTGAAAAGATCTTGTCGCTTGGCGTGCTGTAGCTGGAACGGTGAGGTAGGCTTTGGAGAGCTCGGCCAAACATCACAGAGGGATCTCCACGATGAGAATGTGGGGCAATGACAAATGTTGCAGGACCTCCTCATGTGTGGTGTTACAGAGTGCAGTACTTTCCTGCTCAAGATCTTGCTCAAGCCCAGGTTTTTTCCCCTGTTGGGCACGAGTGGGTCCCGGCACATCACCTGCAGCAACAAACATTTTTAGACATGAGCAATGTTGTAAAAAAGCTAAAGGTAAAATCCTACAATCCTATAATCACAATATCTTACAGTCATATTAATCATGCATTAAATGTGCACTGAGCTTCTCACGCAAATCCACCCAATATGATTAATGTCTTCAAATTTATTTAAATATGCAACATTGTTATTTTATTTGGATGTGTAATTATTTTATATTTATAGGATACTTATTCAAGCATTACGCAGCTGTTCCATTATACAGGCACAACAGTCTCTTCAGGTGTCTGTATGCAGCTTCTCCTTTTCCCTCTGGAATAAACGTGAGGTGCTTGAAGTGTGGATGGAGCACACACACACACACACACAGACCACTGTGAGGACTGATTTCATAAGGTCCGCGGAGTTGTGCTTGATCTGTTTCTAGTTGGCGTTGGACTGCTTTCTTGAATCCGCATAAGGCTGTAAGATCTGACTCCTGGACTCGCAGGACGGTACTGACCATGTTCATTATAACTGGATAAATAAAAGACATCATTTAATTCACAGCACAATGTTTCTTTGGCCAAAGGCTGTAGGACAGGTACCAGTTGTTGGAACAGCCCCCACTGTGCTGCTCTCATCACAAGTGCCTTTTGGACTGATGCTTTTGTTACAGAGAATCTGCGAGGACAGACTGGACTGCTTCTCCAAAAGACACTGAAGCATCACGAAGGTGGACTTCCAGCAGACAGCACAATCAGACGGAAGTTTATTTGCACTTATGCCAAGTTGTTCTTGTTGAGATTTAAACACACAGGTAGGGGTGGGCGATATTGAGATAGTTTAAATATATCGAGATATTTTTTTAAACTCGATATGGATTCTGACATATCGTATATATCAATATAATGCTTATATTCAATTTAGATTTTGCTGCTTCGCTTGTTTGTCTTCTCTGTCATCGCCTGAGCGCTCTCCCGCCTCCCTGATTTTGCTGCTTGTGTCTCATTCACTCCTCACTGCCACTGTGAATGCCCAAAGTTGGTGCCAGTGAAAAGCTTCTTGCACCACAAAACTTTTCCACCATTTACAGACAAAACCATCAGCAGCACATCCTCTGTCACGGAGAGAACACTCATACTACACTGAGTCATGTCCTTTAGTCTGAAAGAAGCTGAACTGCACGAGCGGCACAAGAAGCACACTGTTTATGCAAATTAGTCATGCGCTTTTAAGTTTCGTTTCTGTAAAACGTAAACACGTGTGCAAAACTGAATCAAACACATGATAATCTCAAATGGGCTGATGTGGCTTGTAGTCATTATGCTTTATATGTTGGAAAGTTTAGTCATGTAAAGTTTATTTATGCAGAAGATTTTAATGAATAATCTGCTGCAGTGTAACTTGTACAACAGTGTTTGGAAACTTTGAGTTTGATCTCCAGTGGACTGTGGGAGACCTCATAGCTCCTTACTAATACAAAGATAAGCTTGAATTTTGTTGTTTTATTTATGAATGAAAAGAAGGAAATATGTATTATTTCTTTTATTTTACAGTTAAATTATTATTTATGTAATTAGGGTTTTTTGTAATCTTAAATGTTCCTATATGATCTGCCTACCTCTTACATTTCAATAAAAAAAATAAATAAAAAAAGACCTTGTGGAATTTGGCATATTTTATGTTTTTGCAGTTTTCAGTTTATTCAGTTATTTTTCCTGTACACATATCGAGATATATATCATATATCGAGTTATATTTTTTGATCCATATCGCCCAGCCCTACACACAGGTATCCATGGCAGAGCGGTAAAGTGGAAAACTTTGGAGAACTCTCTGCATCCACAGTCCCCGCAACATCTGGGAAAACCAAACCAGCTTTTACTGCCAACTGAAGTGTGTGTCTCCTGAATCCTTAGGTAATATTTCACATAGTTCCATTGCTAAGTTCATATTGCTCGCGTTGTCGTGCACTGTGCAGAAGATTTCTAATGCTACCTCTGTGTTCACAACGGTGTGTATTTCTGGCATTACACTTGCGCTGATGCTGTGATATATGGCTCCACGTTAGAGGATGTCCCTAAGTCAGTTGTCAGTGAGATGAGTTGGTGATTCATTTCTTGTTGCATCTGTATGCGGAGGCTGTCACGGTGTTTGTTGACATTCCACAATGTGATGTTGGAGGGTATGTTAAAGTTTGATTCAAAAAAAGTGAATTAGCTCCTTAAAGCCTTCCCCACGGACAGCTGCTAATACTGACAATGAAATTAACTAGAAGATTTATGATCTGTTTCCTCCGTGTGTCTGTGAGTGGCGTTTTGTAAAGTCGCAGATTGATTTTTGATTAAAACTACGTCGCTCACCCAGCACCAGTGGGTGTTTTTTCAGATGACTGTGCAAGGAACAGACCTGCATATGCTGCATTTGACTTGTGGACCAGACTCATCGCAAAAAAATAAAATAAAATAAATTAAATAAATCTCCAAATGCTTGATGATAACTGTCTGTCATTGTTTTGTTGTACAGTGGGGCCCTAAAATTTCTTGACTATAATGCACTTATTGTCAGAGCACAAAGTTGTTTTAAATCAGTTTTATTAAGCAACGTTAGAATGTTGTTACCTCCTCAAAAACAAACCTGGAATTGCGTTTTGTTTCATTCACACATTTTTGAGCAACCCTTTATTGTTAGTCTGTCTACATCTCCATCTCATCCACTTTTTAATTTTATTTTACTGACCTTTATTTAACCGGGACAGTCCTGCTGACTGACAGGGGACGCTGTTGTTCATGTTTGTAGTGGTACGGAAAACCGGAGCATCTGGAGGAAACCTATGCAGGCACGGGCAGAACATGCAAACTCCATGCAGAAATGCCCCACACTGCCCCTGAATTGAACCCAAGACCTTATTGCTATGAGCACCAGCCACTTTGTAAAAGTGTCGCCTTGTGATGTCATGAAGCGGTAGTTTTCAACTTAACAGATTCTTTTATCTAGTTTGGGAGATTGACAATGTCAGGGCTGAAATGATCCAAATGATTTTAGTAACAGTGTGTGGAGCTTAAAAGAAACCCTCCTCACCCGTATATATACCACCTGCCTCACCCGTATATATACCACCCGCCTCACCCACATATATACCACCCGCCTCACCCACATATATACCACCCGCCTCACCCACACCACCCACCTATATACCCCCCTCACCCACATATATATACCACCCGCCTCACCCACATATATACCACCCGCCTCACCCGTATATATACCACCCGCCTCACCCACATATATACCACCCGCCTCACCCACCCGTATATATACCACCCCCTCACCCGTATATATACCACCCGCCTCACCCACATATATACCACCCGCCTCACCCGCGTATATATACCACCCGCCTCACCCACGTATACACCACCCGCCTCTCCTGTATATATACACACCCGCCTCACCCGTATATATACCACCCGCCTCACCCACATATATACCACCCGCCTCACCCGTGTATACACCACCCGCCTTACCTGTATATATACCACCCGTCTCACCCGTATATATGCCACCCGCCTCACCCACAAAGCCATCAGCATTGTGATTGATGCAAGTCACCCCCACCTGTTCAGCCTCCTGCCCTCTGGGAGAAGTTACATGAGCCTCTGTTCCCGCACCACCAGACTCACTAACAGCTTCATCCACCAGGCTGTTGCTGAACTCTCTCCCTTCTCTAACCACCAGGCGGCCAGGAAGCAGGAACCTGCATCTCCCTCAAGAAGAACCTCAGACTATTCCTTTCATTTTATTATTATTACATTTTGAATATTGAGAGAGAGAACATAATGCCAGTTTTTCATATGGAAATTTGACAATAAACTTTCTGAACTGAATATGAATTGAAAGAAAAGCATTTGACAGACCCACCAACCAAAAAGTTACACAATGCACCTTTTCTATTACCGTATTTTCCGCAACATAAAATCACAATCCAGAGCGCCCTATACACGAATCCACTCGGGTGTCTCAACACGACTTCAGTAAACTACAAAACCGTACCACCCGTAAGCACACGCAAACACGCACGGAGCAGACAGCGACCGCACAGCGAAAAACACCCACAGCCACACTCATCACTCCACGCCGACGAGGAACAGAAAGGAGGAACGAACCGAAAAAGCGAGTGCAATGTGCCACTTCTAGACACAACTGAACAATTGAATCACTGCAAACACGCCAACAATCCAGCGGTCCCAGACAGCACCCTCCCTACACGCCACAACTGAACAAATCCCAGAGTCACCGTGAAAGCGCCAAACAAAGTCCCACTGACCCATCCAACTGTTGTGTGTCGTTGAAAGTCTGGTGTGGTGAAAAAAGTTTGAAAATAGACCATTCTATGACAGTGCGCCTTATAATCCAGAGCTCCCTATAGTGCGGAAAATACTGTAGACAACTGTAGCTGTCATTTGTGTGCACTTTCTTCTGAGTTCTTGTTACAAACTATACAGTATAGTCTATTCTGTACTCTGCACTAGCACCTGCCTCATGGCTGTGACCCGGGCCCAGGTCTGGAGAAGGCTCTGCTGTTAATGAGCTCTGAGCCCTGTGGCAGATGGACGTGGAGTGGATGTGAAGGCTGGAGGCTGTGGAGAATCGCAGTCTGCTCTCTTCTGAGGAAAAACTCATCCAATAAAGTCATCATTTATGCACACACATGGACACTCAGGACACCGACGCTTTTGGAATCCTAATTTGACAAGACTTGCTGTGACTCTTGTGTCCTTTGCCAATTTGAACCGAAATTACAGTGCAGTGTATTCACGCAGCAACGGTCCAACGATACAAAGCAATATTGAGGAGTGCAACTATAGGCAATAAGGTAATTACAAACCCTGTACCTGGAGTTGTGTTTTGTTTCATTCTCACGTTTGAATAACCTTTTATTTTTAGTCTGTCTACATCCCCAAAGCTTAACATTCTCTGTTCCATCTTGCAATGTCATGCAGCTTTAATTTTCAAGTTAAACAAGATGAAGTGTCCGTCAAATGCTTATTCTCCATGGAGATGTTATTGTTTTGTCTGGAATATTTCACAGTATGGCAATAAACCAAGTTACAGGTCAGAGAGGCGACCCCGCTCACAGTCAGAATGCCTGTTTTACTAGGTATTTCTGAGCTATAAAACCACCTGTAATTGAATAAATGTAAGGTAGAGCTGTTTAATGTCATACTAAATTATTTACAATGCCATACTGTGGAACATTCCAGGCAGAACAATGACATATCCATAGAAACAAGGAGGTGACGCACCTCAAACTAAACTATTACAGAGTGCACCTTTAACACCTTTTAACTTTTGTTCAGTAGAGATTGGCAAGTCCAGGGTTGAAATTATCCTAATCATTATTATCATCATCATCATCAAACTTTGCTACAGACTCTTGGTCCAGAGATTTAAAAAAGCCACACAACAAACAATCACACTCAAAAACACAATAGCAGACCACTGTACCCGTTTCTCCACAGATCAGACTTGTACCTTGTGGTGCTGAGTTTGTCATGAGTCAGGCTCATGATAAAACTGTTCTCACGGTCATTAAGGCGACAGATGAATCTGTGCATATTTGCCTGGAAAGTTCTGATGCCTGCTGACACAAACAGGTTACATGCACTTTTCCATCTCTGCCTTTCTAATAAAATCCTTAGCTCGTCATTATACACCACAGTGACTTTGTGTAAACTCGTCCTTTTGTAGTTTGACCACAGGTGTGCCGTGTATAATGCAGTACAGTACACTTTAAAAAGTGACTTTTTCACTTCCACTATACAGACACAAACCTGTATATGAGCATGTGAGTCTGTAGCCAGGCTGGCGCCACCGAGTGCCTCTACTCAATTTCATTCCTCTCCGGCAACTAGATCAGGAATCAAAATAAACTAGATGGTTCATAAAAATCCCAACCAATAAGCGAAGAGCCATATATTCTGTGTTGTCAACGATTCCCGACATCGCGGATTTAAAGCCGGAACAAAGAAAATGTTTGGTGAATTTTATCAAGGGGAAAGATGTTATTGTCCTTCCTCCTACGGCACAGGTGTCAAACATACGGCCCGGGGGCCAGATCCGTCCCTCCAAGACCTTTAATCTGGCCCTCCGCTGATTTTCTATTAAAATATTTTAATTATATTTTCTATTAAAATCTTCTTGATTTTCTGTGGTGTTTATCATAGCAGCTTCTCCAGCGTCTCTGTACGTGGCCCCTCCCACCAGAGCAGCACAAATGAAGACTTGTCTCTTTCCAAACGTTCTTAAAGGACGATCGTTTTGACTGTTGACCGTGACACCCTCATCAGAAAAATGTCAAAAATGAGAAAAGTGGAGCCGAGTGCAGGATTTTCCAAGAAAAATTGACTTATTCCTATTTACATTCAAGTTAATGTTAAAACATTGTGTTGAAATTGCATTTATTTTTTTTAAGTTTCAGGTTGTTCATAATATTATAATATTTTGTAAAAGAAAGAGTTTATCAATTAAAATAAGATTTCTGTAATAGATTTGCATTTCTCTACACAAATATTTGAACGTATTGTTATTTTTGGGGTTTATATGCCATGAATTTTCTGGTCTGGCCCCTTTGGGATCAAAGTAGGTTGGATACGGCCCTTGGACCAAAATGAGTTTGACACCCCTGTCCTACGGGATTTGGGAAAAGCTTAATATACCAGTTAGTCCCGTTAGTGGTGCATTACATACGTCATGACCAAATAGCAGCGACTGGTTAAATGATTGAAAGTACCTGCCTACCGTCAAGCGAACGAATTCTAACACTGCGAGATCAGACGGTTTCTACGAAGTGAAACCGTCTGATGAATCAGGCTAGTGAGTCTATGCATACATCAAGAGACATTGTCTGTAGATCTGTGATAAAATGTCACAAATATTTCAAAGCTTTACCACATAATACAAACTGAGGAAACTTTACACATTTATCATCCTTAGTTCTACAGACAATTATTATATTTTTACAGGCATTATATTTTATATCAAATGCCACACCAGACTTAGAACATACATGTAATAGTTCCTGGAGACCTGCACTGTTTGGGCTGAACACAACATCATCTGCAGACATCAGGAGGTTCACTTGGATAGACCAATCATACAGCCTGTTCTAGTTTTAACTCTTGTGACAAATCATTCATATACAAACAACACAAAGGATTCTAGAAACACAGTGAAGAGCTTCCTATTTTACCACATGACATCACAAGGTGGAACAGAGTGTTTTCTGTTTGGGAGAAACTAAACCCTAACAAAACACAACTCCAGATCTGTTTGTGACAAGGAAACAACATTATAACAGAACTCAGAAAACACTGCAATATGGGCCTTTTAATTATCGGAGTATTGGACAGACGCTCAAAAACTAATAAAAACACGGATGAACTTTCAGACGGTCTTGGTATTTGCTTCTGTAAATAAACACAATTGTTTGTGGAATATTTTCAGATCTTCATGAATTTCGGCTGCGTTTTGGCTTACATAGACACCATTTTTCTGTCTGATCAGCGTGATTGCTTTTTAATTTCTGTTTGAATCCAAAAGGGACTGGACCAGACCATCTTTCATGCCACAGCCAATTATGTGGAAGAAAAAATTTGTGTTGAATATTTAACTTTTTTTTTTTTAATACACTGAAAAAGCATTGTGTAACTTTTCTGGTGGAGGGTCCATCAAATGCTTTTCTCCATTATCGCTTTGTCTGGAGTGTTTCATAGTATGGTATTTCACCTTTTAACCCATCATGGAGACCAAACCAGACCAAGTTACAGGTCAGATCTGTGGAGAGGCGATCCCACTCACAGTCTGAATGCCTGTTTTTCTAGGGATTTTTAAAGAATAAAACACTTGTTTGAATTGAATAAATGTTCAGTAGAGACACACACTTTAACAAAACTTTCTAAAGACGTGTGGGTCCTGTTTCCCTGATTCCAGACAGCGTGATTGACAGATTAAAGAGATGTATGCGCCATTAAAAAAACAATAAAACAGATGACTGAGAAAGAGGAATGGAAGCTCCAAACTCTTATTTATCTCAGGTAAAAGAATTTATACGCTTTATTCTGAATTGCAGTGGTCCCTCGTTTATCGTGGGAGTTACATTCTAAAAATAACCCGCAATAGGCGAAATTCACGAAGTAGTCAGCTTTATTATAGTATATGTTTCAAGGCTCATCATCTCATCATCTATTGTTATGCAGATGACAGCCAAATCTATCTGTCGTTAAAGAAACAGGATCCACAGGCTGCCAGACCACTCTTAAGACTGCATCAGTGACATCAAATCTTATGTCACAAAACTTTCTGCACTTTAATCAGGACAAATGTGAAGTTATGGTTTTTGGCCCCAGCTCTTCAAATTCTTTGTTCCCTGTGAACCTGGGTTTGCTAAATCTTTTAGTGAAGCCAGTTGTTACAAACTTAGGTGTCAAAATGGTCTAAAATTTGATCAGCAAATTAGTGCTGTTGTAAAATCTATTTTTTTCCAGATAAGACAACTGGGCAAAATTAAACCTATTTTGTCAACAGAATACTTCAAAACTGTCATGCATGCATTTGTAACAACTAGCTTGGACTCTTGTAATGCACTTTATATTGGTGTAGGCCAAAATGCACTTTGCCGTTTGCAACAGGTCCAAAACTCAGTGGCTCGACTTTTAACTGGAACCTGGAAACACAAGACCATCTCACATATTTCAGCCTCTCTCCATTGGCTTCCAGTGTCTTTCAGAGTCGATGTTAAAATTCTTTTATTTACTTTTTAGTGTTTTCACGGCCTAGCGCCCTCCTACCTTGCTGACCTGACCTGAGAGTGCGAGATGGGGCGTAAGAGTGGATCAGGTCAGCAAGGTAGGAGGGCGCTAGTCCGTGAAAACACTAAAAAGTAAATAAAAGAATTTTAAAATCGACTCTGAAAGACACTGGAACCCGGAAACACAAGACCATCTCACATATTTCAGCCTCTCTCCATTGGCCTCCAGTGTCTTTCAGAGTCGATGTTAAAATTCTTTTATGTACTTTTTAGTAAAACCCCTCACCACACACTTTATACACTTTTCTCAGACAGGACAGTTACAACCCTTTTTGCATCTTTCTTAAAACTTATTGCTGTTGTCGTCCTTATGTTATTTTCCTCCTTCTTTTTGTAACGAACTGAAGATTAATTTATTCTGTAATGTGCTACATCCGCGTAACTTCTAATTTCTTTCAGTGTGTCCAGAAGTCCAACTTTTTGTGCGATGTTTAGCATCTTTTTCTGCCTTTTGGGTGTGACCGCAGGAACCTTTGTCGGTGCAGAACGTTTCTTTGATGTTGTGAGTTTTGACAGGGAGAAAACTTGCAAACATGCAGCACTTCAGAATTACACTGCTAGAGATCCAGCATTTACGTAAATTTGGCAGCTGGACACGTTCTGTACTGTACAGGAGACATGGAGGAGACTGATTGACAATGGTCTACAGTCTCTTAGCCAATCAGGACGCAGGGGGAGGAACACAACGTGCGATCATACCCTGTAAAAGAAAGCATGCAAAATTGCTCTAAAAAATCCACAAAACAGCAAGGCCGTGAAAGGTGAACCTCGTTATAGTGAGGGATGACTGTATACGAGAATTTTCGAGAGGAGATGTCTTAACCAATTTAGCCTCGTTGCTGGGGTTGGGGTTAGTCTCAGGCCATTTGAAAGCAGTTTTGTATTCAGCAGCAGATGTAATGTGGTGGAGCGAAGCATATGGCACATCCTGTAGAGTGGAGCAACAGGCAGATCCTGTTGACGTTCATGTCAATTGTAACGTCAATTCTGAGAAAGTACCAGCGCGTGGAATCCTTGCGACTTCTACTGGTATTTAAAGGTTTGATGTTGCCTTTGTTTATTTAGTCATTTTAATCATAATCACCGATCTACAGAGCCATAAACCAGCACTTACATCTGCTTTCATTCAGTCGGGTTGTGCCCAGTTAAACTTGTCGCAGTACACCGTTGTTTTCGCAACTCTCGCAATGATTATTTTTTTTCCGTCGCCTTGTTACGATCTGCATATAGGTCTGCAATATACAGTTCTGACACATGAGATTTTCTATGCTCACAAAAATGAAGAGAAAGCACAGAAACAAACTGAATGCTGCACCTGATCTCCTCCTGCACCCGGACTGAACACACTACAAAAACGCAGACAGGCCCACCTATCTCATTAGAAATGTTCAAAGGTTTAGAAATTATACAAAATATGTCTTATGTTTTTGTAATTATTTTATTAACCATTTTGTTCCAATATTGCTGGTTCAATTGAATGTTGAAAAGAAAAAGGAAAAAAAGGGCTACAATTAAAGTTCAAATAGGCGACTTATGGCTCTTTTAATTTCTGGTTCAATGACTTGTTTTCATTGAGTGATCGTGTCTCAAGTTTTAAACAATCAACAATAAAATACCCTATGTTCAATAATGGTCAAACCCACCTTTATTTTGTGATTTACAGATAATGTCTATTGACTTGGGTCGCGAAGGTTTGTAACTATTAAAATATAGGTCCCCAGAAAAAAAAGTTTGGGAAACACTGGTCTGTATTGGCTGCTTTAGTGACCACCAATGTTCACTACTTTTCAAGGTGCATTGTGAGAAATTTTGAGCGTACAACTTTTTCACCAACTGGACATTCGGACAAAAATCGTGCACTAAGTAGAGAATGGTGCGCAGTGTTGGGGAGTAACTGATTACATGTGCTGGAGTTACGTAATCAGAGTACAAATTATGAGTAACTGTATTCAGTTACAGTTACTGTTTCAGTGAGTGGTAATTGGATTACAGTTACTTTGTTGAAATAAATAGATTATACGGCGGTATTTTCCTGTTTTCACATTTTGAGCTATATCGTTTTCTCTTTTTTTCTGTAATTCCACTCATTGCCAGACACTAAACCAGGTCTAAACCAGGACTAAAACCAGGACTAAAACCAGGACTAAACCAGGACTAAAACCAAGACTAAAACCAGGACTAAAACCAGGAACTAAAAACCAGGACTAAACTAAAACAGGACTAAAACAGGACTAAAACAGGACTAAAACCAGGACTAAAACAGGACTAAAACAGGATTTATCAGGACTAAACCATGCTGTGTGGATGTGTCTCCTCTTCTTCTATCAATAACATTTTTAACACGGTTCAGTAAAGTCTGGGCTTTTTATTTTCTTTTAGCAGACAAAACATCTTATGTTACGATGTCTTTGCTTCTCTACAGCAAACCAAGTAATCCAAAGTATTCAGATTATGTTACTCACTTTAAGTAATTTAATGGATTACGTTACAAACTACATTTTGGGGTATGTAATCTGTAATCTGTAGGGGAATACAATTTAAAAGTAACCTTCCCAACACTGATGGTGTGGACATTCAGACACAGGCATAGACATAAAATTGGACAGGAAGGAGCGAACAGTGAGGTTGAGGCCTTCTGTACCTCAAAGATGTTTCTCCAGTTCTGATGTCACAGGTGGTCTGTCAGTGCTAAGCCTTATGGGAGATGTATTTCTCTAAGTCGTGCCTGGAGCTGCCATATGCCCGAGCGGAGTGCGTCTGCGTTGTGTTCTCATTCATTTTCATGTGTCACACAGCACTTAAACACAGGCTCATTCATTATAGTGGTGCTCTCCATCCGTCAGAGGCTCAGTGAGGTCTGAACAGAAGGAGGCGTCTCACTGTGTGAACCGCACAACAGATGTGTGTGTGTGTTTAACATGAGCTCTGTGCCAGCGACAATGTGTGTGTGGGGAGTCCAACTGGAGGAAAGAAAAGTTTTGAGCAGAGTCAAATAAAAACTGAAAAAAAGAGAACACCAACAGGCTCCTACAGCTCTGCTCAAACAGTGAGAGATTCAGGACTACATTCATACTATAATACTCCCTACAACAACTCATCAACCTTATTAACAGATAATACTCCCTACAACCGTAAAACAACTCACTCTTATGTAACAGATAATACTCCCTACAACTGTACAACAACTCACCCTTATGTAACACATAATACTCCCTACAACTGTACAACAACACACCCTTATGTAACACATAATACTCCCTACAACTGTACAACAACTCACCCTTATGTAACACATAATACTCCCTACAACTGTATAACTCACCCTTACGTAACAGATAATACTCCCTACAACTGTACAACAACTTGCCCTTATGTAACAGATAATACTCCCTACAACTGTACAGTCTAGTGAGGGTGTATGGAGTTTAAAAACACAGTGGAGCACAGTTTTCTGTTGAGAGAAGACCTCAGTCTAAATATGCAGGGTTTGTGTGTTTAAACATGAGTGAATGAGACAAAACGTACCTGTGGAGTGTGCCGTGTTGAGATAAAGAACAGGAGAGTGTGTGGTTTGATGGTAAATGGGTGTACAGTACGTTTGGATGTATTTTAATAGTTTGTGAAGCTGCCCAGGGACTGCAGATGGAAATTAACTTTAGCTAAATGTCTTCTAAAGCATTTCTTCTTTATGAGATGGATGTGTTTGCACACGGTCACTATTAAAATAAACCAGTAAACTGAAACTAAACTAAAACTATTTTTTAAAAGCTCTTCTTAAATGAATGAACATAGAGTATATGAGTATATTGTGCTGAATGATGTGTGAATGATTTGTGAGTGGTAACTTTTCTGGCAACTTTTTCTCAGATCTTCTTTTTTATATCACCTATTGCGAATCTTCATACCTCTTGTTTTTTTCTTTAGAAATCTGCCATAAGCTTGTATAAAGAATGTAATATTATGAATATTATGAAGAGTGTGTGGGCAGTGTGCACTCTCGTTTTACTCTCCCTTCTGCCACTGGCTTGTCCATAAATGGAGGCTTAGTAACTATATAATAAATACCCTAACTCCCAACTAACCCCTTATTGAAGTAATTACCAAGCCTAAGAGTATTTGTTCATGCTTTATTAAGATGTAGTTATAATAAAGTGGTACCAAATACCACTTCATGATAGAATGATGTATTGTGGCTAAATGTGACTATTGCTAAATGTACTAAATTATGTTTCCTACTATACCCATTCACATACCAACACAAGGCACACTCCACAAAGAGGTTATGCACAATCAGAGATTTGAACTCACAACCTTGTTGTTTTGGAGCCAGAAGGTTCTGCTCTTGGCTTTGTGCAGTTTAGTCCCTGTGGACAGTTTCCACTTGCTTGTTTGTCCAGTGTGTTTATAGTGACCTGTAATCTGTGGTTTGACCCCTCAGCGCCCTCTGCAGCTCACAGCAGGGGAACACTTCTGAGTCCACACAAAGCACAGGGTTGTGGGTAATTTAGCCCCGGAGCCCCACAGAATGTAATGACAGAGATTAGAGGCACCGGTGGAATGGAACCAGGGACCTGCTTGAGGATTGGAGTTAAATGAAAAACACCTGAACTACGCTGCGACATCCATTATACACTTACAGGCCTCTAGCCACTGTAATGTACAAACAGCTCTTGACAATAAAACAAGTCTGCTTGATGCTTGTGCTGCAAGTGGTTTATTCTCTAATAACCATTAAGTACACGTTAGCATGCTAGTTATTATTATTATCATGACAGAAAACTCAACTCTGGTTGTAAACACTCTTACAAACTCAACATGATGAGTGATAAGGATGCTTAGAATGTATAAGGTAAATAAGGATTGAAATAACTTTTAAGGCATATATTACACTATTTTCTGATCTCTGTTATAATGTTGTTTCCTCATCACAAACAGACCTGGACTTGTGTTTTGCTTAACACATTTTTGGCAAATATAGCATTTTCAACTATGAAAAATAACACGGCAATCTAAAATATTAAAAGGTGCATTGTGTAACTTCTTGGGTGGAGGGTCCCTTATCTACTTGTTTCTATCGAGATGTCATTTCTCTGCCTGGAATGTTCCACAGTATGACATTAAACAGCTCTACCTTACATTTATTCAGGGCCTGTTTAAACGAGAACAACAAAATATTTTGCCTTTTGTTTAGACGGTGACCGTGTTTTTGGGGCTTAAAAACACAAAAATCTGAAACCACCTGCAGAGTGGAAAAGTTGAAAACGTTCCGCTATAGCGTTTCCGTTTACACTGCCCAAGACGCAAAACTCTGGTCAGATCTCCTCAGGTTGCGTATGTGTTTATGTCACATCCATCACCACCTTACGTCACCACCTAGCCGCCTGGCATGCGTAACCAATCCAATTCCACACACTTTTTCGTCACCGCGTGCAAGCAGATTTCCTTCCAAAAATGCTCATCTAACCCCAGAATAAAAAGTGAAGACGCGACGCCACTCTTGTGTGTTCTGTTCAGACCGTCATCATATAAACGTAGCCTCAATTACAAGTGGTTTGAATGCTCAAAAATAACTAGAAAAACAGGCATGACTGTGACTCCACAGATCTGACCTGTAACCTGGTCTTGTTTGGTCTCCATGAAGATAGAAAGGTTCAATACCATACTGGCCACGTTTAACATTATGTTTTTTTTTTTTATTCTGAATTCATTGTTCTGAATTAAAATATTCTCCTTGGAGTATACTTGGAAATAATAATTTCGAATTGATGTTTACATGGAAAACGCGTTAAATCGGCTTGATTTAATTCTGCTCTACGTCTGGGGATCAAGAAAGGTTCTGATTGGACAGGGACATGAATGTATTTACGTCGACTGGAAGAACACACACACTTCAGTTGCTACCGGCTTTTCTGTCTTCTCGGTTTGTTGTTACGCCACAGACACAAACATGATCCAAACTTTTTTCGCAGTCGTTCTGATGATAATGAAGCAGCAGCTGGAGAATTCTTTCATCACGCTTTACGTCTGAGTGTCGGAGAAGGGAGGAAGAAGACAAACTGAGTCAACAACTGCTCTACCTCAGCCCACTCCCGCATCCCGCTCGCTAATCCAAAGAGCAAAGAGGATTGTCCAGATCGTGTCAGAAGGGCAACACAATGAGCATGTAGCCAGACTGGCACCACCTAGTGCCTCCACTCAATTTCATTTCTCTCCAGCGACTAGGTCAGGAATGAGAATACACAAGACGATTTGCAAGAACCACGGAACTGTGAAGCCATGACGTCAAACTCAAGCACCTGTCTGGGTCCATTTTGTGGGACAACACAACAGTAAACAAAGCGATCGAGATGGATGTAGATTGAGATTTAGGATTTAAAGCCAGAACAAAGAGAATGTTTTTTGAATTTTATCAAGGAGAAAGGTGTTATTGCCCTTCTTCCTATGGGATTTGGTACATACGTCAAGACCAAATAACAGCGATTGGTTAAATACAAAAAAGTACCCACCTACCGTCGAGCGAACGAATCCTAATACTGCGAGGTCAGACGGTTTCCACGAAGTGAAACCGGGTGATGAATCAGGCTAACAAGCATACGCTGGATGACTGAAATTGTTTTTAAGAAGAATAAACGTTTACATGATTGAGGAATACATTAATTCAGCTTTAAAATAAGAATAAACCACCTACTTAATTCAGAAATATGTTTAATTCCAAATAATCATTTTCATTAGAAGTTAAGTGTTTCCATGGTCTTTTTAAAAGCAGAATTATTTTTATTCAGAATTAAATTATTTTTATTCAGAACTGTAAATGTGAAAGCTGTGAAACATTTCAGACAAAGATAGAAGTAAACAGCCCCTCTTTAAAACTGACCTGGTCCTCCCACAGCCTCTCTGAACATCTTATCTATGTTTCTCTACCTTTGTCTCCTCTTCCTCTGGTCTGGTTTGGCCTTGCTGCCACTCTTGAACTTAATTAATCATTTCACAAGTAATTACAGGACATTTCACTGTAGGTTAGGTTACACAGGTGTTTAATATTCCAAAGACAGAGCTCGGGTTTAATTATCCACTAATCACATTTTAATGGCCTGTCACACACACACTGAGCACATGCTGACTCCATTATGCGCTGGCCAGTGGGCTGAGACACATGTTGGTGCTTTTGATATTGAGATAAAAAGCTGGACCCCATCCCAACTTTCAGGGGGTTGCGCACGACGTGGTCAGAGTTCTTCGTCAAAACCCGATCTCATTTACCTGTCCACGCTTTGGAATAACTTCACAAAGACGAGTGGATCTTGGAGTCGTATCCTGTCTCCCTGAATTCAGAGGGAATAATTGACAGGAGGGCTAACCAATCAGATGCATGGGGTGTTCACGTCAAAAACAAACATTTATTTATTTTATTTTTTTTAATGAGACAAGGACAGCGCACAATTTTGACAATAACCTTAACTAGAGAGATGCATTGTACCAGGTTGTAGCACCAGTACTAATTTCCACATGTAGTTCCTGGACAGGTTCTTTGATTTATTGTATTTAACTGACCTTGACTATCAACTGTTCTTCCTGGAGACCTTTAGCATGTTTTGGGTTGGTGGAGGAAACCCATCCAGACACGGGGAGAAACATGCAAACTCCACACAGAAAGGTCTGGGTGTCCCGGGGATCAAACCTCAGCCACTGTGCCGCCACCATGCTTACTTACAGGCCTGTAACGATAATCAATAAATTAATTAATTGCACGATAACTTTCAAGGAGCTCGATAACTTTTCCGGTCACGATAACTTCTATTTGCATGTTTGTGTGTTTTCCTCGTCTCGCTCGCTCTCTACCAAAGAGACTGAATGTCAAAAGGCTTCCATCGCTCTCTGACTCCTCTCGTTTAACTCTTTCCCCCATAAAGACGACATTTGACGACCCCCCCTGTACCCCTAATGACGACTTTTGACACCTCCGCTGTATCACTAAAGACGAGATTTGACGACCTTTAGAAACGGCTCAGTTTTTCACACGTAAACAGAGGCTGTGATAGGTGGGGGCCACTACAACCCATACTAGGTTGACCAATAGGATTCAAAGATGTGTTTTCGCCGATTTTTTCCAAAGTTAATCGAAGTAGTGACGATTGTAGCACAACAAATAACACGTGCAATGGAAAGATGGTGGCGCGCAGTTTTAGAAATGATGAGGAGCGGGCGTATTTTATGGACAAAGTGATTCTGACTCTGACTTTTATGGATTTGAAAGTAATGATGAAGTTGATTTTTCTATGGAAAACAGCGATAGCAACGGAGAGTGTTCGGAGAGTGAAACTTACCTAGATAAGAATGCCGGTGATGTGTATGCATGGAGTAATGTTATATCCGAACAAACTATCGCGGACTTTGTACTTGATTATGGACCAAAATTGCCCCGAAATCTGGAAGTTGCTGAGGCTAGTCCTATGAAATATTTCAGGCTTTTTTTCCCAGATGAGATGTATGACAAAATTGCTAGAGAAACAAACGCTTACGCGGAGCTCTGCGCACGAGAAATCCAAGATGACAAAAACTGGACACCCACTGACGGGGAAGAAATGAAAGCGTTTTTTGGATTATTGATACTCATGGGTGTAAATCCCTTGCACGAATACTCGGATTATTGGTCTGGAGATCCTTTCTTGGGTGTCAGCGGGTTTCTGCGCGTCATGACCATGAATAAGTATGAAAAAATAACACAGTACCTACATTGCAATCACGCTGCAGCGCATCTCTCTAGAAATGATCCTTGTTATCATCCCATTGCAAAAGTCGCTCCTGTAGTTGACATGGCACGTCAGAATTTCAAAATGTACTACAAGCATAGTCGTGATATCTCCATCGATGAAGCCATGAAGGGCTACAAAGGCAGAACAGAGCTACGCATGTACATGCCTAAAAAGCCAGAGAAGTTTGGCATTAAATTTTGGGCAAGGTGTGATGGTAGGACAGCTTACATGTCTGACTTTCAGTTATATTCAGGCAAGCGTGATCAGACACCTCTTCAGCAGCTTCATGGACTAGGATATCGAGTCATTCATGATATGACACGTGACTTAATTGGTCTAAATCACTGTGTTTACTTTGACCGATTTTTCTCTTCAGTTTCATTGCTGGAGAATCTCTTGTCAGACCACATATATGCTTGTGGGACAATGTTGTTGACCAGAAAGATGTCCCCCCCTGCCATGAAACAAAAGAAAAAGCTCAAGAAACAGCTGCCCAAAAGAGGTGACACCATGGCCTTTCAAAAAAACATCACTGTGACTGCCTGGAATGACAACAACATTGTAATTGTTGCTCACAGTTGCCTTACTCATCCAAGTGAAATGATTACCTGTCAACGGCAGGTGGGCAGACAGAAGTTGACTGTACCACAACCCCAGGCTATCAACAGATATAACCAATACATGAATGGCGTTGATGTTCATGATTAACTAAGAAAAAAATATGCCGCATCACGTCCCAGCAAAAAGTACTGGAAGTACATCTTGTGGTTTGTGATTGACTGCTGTCGTGTAAATGCCTGGATTCTATATAAGCTGGCATCAACCAGATAGTTGGGAAGGAGGAAGCGCTATGCCCAGAAGGACTTTATCTTGGAACTGGGTAAGGAGTTGATCAATGAATTCTCCAGCAGAAAGCGAGCTACCGTTCGAGAGTGTGGACCTCCCATAGACATTGATTTGCAGAAACGCAAGATGACACACTCCTTTGAGCGACTACCTGGAAAACACCGCAGGTGCAAAAGCTGCTACAAGAACGAACGCCGCCATGAAACTGTATATGGCTGTTCAGCATGCAGTGCACACATGTGCAATGACTGTTTCCGGCAGTTGCATCCACCTGAGGACTGAGTTGAGGTGTAATTGAATGACATTCACCTGACTCACACCTGAGTCACACCTTTCAGATTAATCAGTCCTTCCAGATGTTTTTCGATGTTCCTATATTGAAAAAAAGTTGAAAATGCTATATGAGTTGAAAATGCTATGAGTTGAATAAGCTATATGTGTTGAATATGAGTTGAATAAGCTATGTGTGTTGAATATGAGTTGAATAAGCTATATGTGTTGAATAAACTATGAGTTGAATAAACTATATGAGTTGAATAAGCTAAATGGAAAATACGAATTAGGTGCACACTGTCACGCCCCTGCCTGTCCTGAGTCTTCTGGGTGTGGACGTGGGCGGAGTCTGCTGGGAGCACCTGCTGTTCATCTGCAATCAAGCCTGCTACAAAGGCCCAGCTCTCCTGCCAGATTCTGCCTGATTGTTTCGTCTACCTGATGGTGATGGCTCAGTTTGTGTTTCTACATCGCTTCCTGTTACTTACCTGCATTTTTTGTATTTCCTAGTTCCCGCTGTGGAAGACTCCGGCATTCCAGCTCCTGGCTCCTCGCTCCTCCACTGCCTATCCTGCCTCAATAAACCTTTGTTTCCTTTTTGCATTTTTGCCCTCGTTCTGAGTCTGTTTTTGGGGTCCACTCCAGTGGTACACAACACACACAGGTGTACAGCAGGTACAAACAGGTGTACACTTGGCTATACTATGTCTGGTGATAAGAAGTCTGTTTAAATACTTAGACAAATATATTTTTAAATGTTTTTTATGAATATAATGCTCAGAACATGCAGATATCAGATGCTGAATGTAGTTTTTTGTTTTCGATTTTGCACCTGACCAGGTAAACTCTCATTTTCAGTGAGCTGTTATATACCTGTAATTGAGCTGAATCACATTTAAACATCCATAAATGAATAGTTCAGAGTCTAAGGTTTCCAGAGATACCAAATATGTCTATGTTT